>NC_092793.1:58040560-58733648 GCF_918797505.1 Bemisia tabaci
AAAAAATTGGCGATTGGACACACTTTGTCCATTTGATTAATGAAAAAAAGAGCTTTACACCATCAAAATACGATTCTGTCCAGCGCAACTGACCCATGTATCCTGCAACAATTGTTAACTGCCGAGGGATAGTGGATAAATTTAATGAAAAGAAAGGATGAACTGTTACGTACCAGAGGAGAGTTATCCAATTGCCCGACGCCAAGCTGTAAGCACTCACGACACCACCCAGTCACTGGAATCGCACTGCGCACTAACATAATTGACCACGAAAAGGTCGTTAGGGTAGAAATAGTTTAAAAAAAATTACAGATTCACCAGGAGATGAATCATGTGTGCTTAAACTTACTTCAATTCTGCTCAAATAAGGCGTTTACAATAATACATGACATAAAAACAAGATATGAAAATAAAATGATGATAATGATAATAAAAGGCGTGTCTTGAAACCAGAATTGATACAAAAAAGGGATAATTTGCTTGTGAATAATCAAAAACCGAAAAAGGGGAAGAAACCAGGCATACTTAATGCATGTTCTTCAAAATCCAATACATTGAAGTCCAGAAGCTGGTGCAATAATTTCCAATTATTATTTTGGTTCTTATGGATTTATTTGCTTTAGAATTCTCTCAAAAAATTAACGCATGCTTCGTTTTTGTATACCTGATAAAACATAAATTGACTAAAAACGTTAAACCAGTAGCGTGTATGCAAGCAATTAGTTGCGTCAGCGCTTATAATTCATCGTTCGGCTGGGGAACATAATAGAGTTGAGTTTTACGATTTTACTTCAGTAACAAACTCGTGAGAGTTTGATCACGAGGCGAAAATCTGTGAGTACACAAGGGAAAACCTACCGACAATATTGGCTGCCAAGTCCGTTGTTTGGACTTCAAATTTACTGGGTCAACGATTACTGAGAATTCGACAATTATTTCAAGGGACTAAAAAAAGCTATACTTTTTCTTCGGGGGAAGAAGAAAAAGAGGTTAGAGGGAACCCGGTTTCATCGGGACACAATGAAAAATGCCTTCACTGAGGCCTAATTTCTTAAATCTAAAATTCAAGGACTTAAAGGCGGAAGTTGATCTTCGTCCACAGAGTGTGTTAGTTCAGTGGACAGCAATTTGTACACATTTCGACCGGAAAAAATAATTTCCAAGTTCCGCAGCGAAAATCACTGAATTTCCAATGTTGGGCGAATTACCCTGACTTTCCCAGGTTTTCAACGACTTATCAAGAACTATTCACCCTGAGATCTACATCTTTTTCAGGGCTGCCTACACTCACGTTTTGCGAATTTCTCACTCATCCGCTACGCACCGTTATAAATTTTGCTCACTTGCTACTCACCATTCTCCATTTTTCTCACTATTCAATGTTCTCGATCTAATTCACTTATCGCTCACCGCGTTTCTTGGTTTTACTCTATTTTCACTCATTGCGTCTCGATTTCACTACTCATTTTACTCATTATGTCTCGATTTTACAACTCTTTTTACTCCTTATGTCCCGATTTCACGACTCTTTTTACTCATTGTGTCTCGATTTTACTACCTTTGTTATCTCTGTTCTCGATTTTACTCCCACTTGATTTTTACTCACTCTTTCCTCGCGTTCCTCAATTTTACTCACATTTCACTCACAATTTCTCCATTTTACTCACTCGTTACTCACAAATCACACAAGAAATGTATTATTTTAGGATCGATCATCACTTCATCGATCGCTAATCACACCGCGGGACACTATGATGGAGCATCACTCTTTGATTTATTCACAGCTCAAGGGAATTCTCACACACTACTAAAATGACACCCATTTTACTCACCGATGCTTAAATTACGCAAGAGTTGGCAGCCTGATTGTTTTACTAACTAAGAAGAATTGGATAATCATAACTCACAACAAAAACGACAGTTTCCTTGACAATTAGTCGTTACGCAGAGAAAAATAATTGTTGTGTTAAGGAACAAATATTCCTACTCTTAAAATTCTGCTGCTGATTTTCCTTCGTCTGCTACTGACTGCTAAAACTTCTTCCTCTCCTAGTATTACTGTCGTTGTTTTTATTTTTGATTGGCTTGATTTCCCAAATCAAGGGAATTTTACAGCTGCTGTAACTGCTATTGCTGCTTTAAATGGTATTGCTGCTTTGACTGCTATTGCTGCTTCGACTGCTCTTGCTGCTTTAACTACTATCGCTGCTTTAACTGCTATTGTTTCTGCTGTTTCTGCTCCTTCTTGTGCTTCTTTTATTGGTCCTTTGGACTCCTTTTTTCCTCTGATTCTTTTTCTTCTACTCCTTTTTTCGAGTATGAGTATTAAATAACATGAGGATTTTACTAAGACTAGTGTAAAGAGGATATGATTTGGGGGGAGGGGTGCAAATATTCAAGCCCCACACTTTCTTCGCCTTATCTGCGATCTTCGGAGAAGCAGGGTGATAGCGTTGTCTGGCCTTACTGCATGTTATCTTCGCATGTATTTCCATCATTACATTATTCCGCCTTTCCGTAAAAAATGTGAGTTTGATGTGCAGATAGATTTGTGCCGGTGAAAACACAGACACATCAATCAAGCGAAACTGGCAAGGAGGTCATTCGCAGAATAGAGCATGTTGCGTAGCTGTAGTCCCACGGCTATGGCTGAAATTCGACGACACGGCTAGAAAGGTGGCGAGCTGCATTAACTAAAAATATGTTCTTTTCTTATCTTAGCTTAAGTGTTGTAACTATTTAAAAAAAAATTATTTTTGAATTACATAATTAATTAAATTAAATTCTTGCATGTGATAGCAATTTGCGATTTAAGGTGATTCGATGGACGCCATTTTTGTGTCAGAGCGACATGCGATATATCGCATCGATTTTTTCCGAATTTTAAGGTCGCACTTCTGTTGTTCATGTGACTGAATAGTCCATGTTCCAAATTTGACAAAGAAATTCAACGTATTAAAGGCAGGGTTTTTTCAAAGGAAAAATATCGCATTCGAGTGCAGTTTCGTGATCGGTATCGAATGCGATATTTTTCCTCTAAGAAACCCTGCCATCATTACGTTGAATTTCTTTGTCAAATTTGGTACATGAATTCTTCAGTCTCGTGCCAACAGAAGTGCGAGCTTAAAATTCGAAAAAAATGACGAGTCACTGAAATTAAGGAACGAATTGATGCGATATATCGAAATGAAGAAACTCCCGAAGAATACGCTGATTAAATTTATTATCGACTTTCTTAAGAAGACTTTAATTTTTAAACTATATTATATTATTTAAGCTGACTTCATTAAGGTGATTCGATGGACGCCATATCTTGTGTCAGAACGACATACGATAAATCGCATGTCGTTCTGACACAAAATATAACCTCCATCAAATCACCTTGAGATCAAGAGTGAGGTAATGCGAAGGATAAAAACCATCATTCGTCCTACTTCTACCTTGAACTTCCTAATCTCAAATTATCCCGTAAGTTGATTCCTCCCAGGAAATGAACAAGCATCGATCTGTCGAACAAATGTTGCTGTAATACGAGTTTTGCTTTTCACTCTTGAAAAAAAAAAGTGCTGACACAGTGTAGGAGCATACTTAATCAGTCTGTTGGTGAAAAGTCTCTTCCCAAAACCCCTAAATTAAGCCAAATGAGACTAAACGCGAAATATCGCATTCTTTTTAACCAATAAAATGCGATATTTCGCGGTCAGTCTCATTTGGCTTTAATTTAGGGGTTCGGGAAGAGATTTTTCACCAAAGGACTGCTGATGTATACCTCTACACTGTTTCAGCACTTTTTTGCTTACAGTGAAAAGCAAGACTCCTATTACATCAAAGTTTGTTCGACAGATCGATGTCTGTATGCTTCCTGGGTGGAATCACCTTAACCCAAACCCTAGTCCTAACCTAACCCTCGTCCCAACCGAAACCCTCTCCCCCCTCCTAGTCTTGGCCCGCAACTAAACTCATAAAGCCCGCCTTACCAAGTCAGTCAACTGACGCCTAGCCCGCTTCGGCTAACCCCGAGGTAAATGAAACGTAGGTATGCTCTTCCTGACTCTCTCAGTCAGAAGTGGGCTTTCGGCTCTCGCCGCTAGAGCTGTGGCGCGAAATTAGAATTTCAACAACTTTTTAAGGTTATTGACATTCAAATTTCACGGCCCAGCTCTAGTCGTGGGAGTAGAAAGCATACTTCTGACTGAGAGTCAGGAAGAGCATACCTACGATTCGTTTACCGCGGCTATACCCAACCCAACACACAATCACACATTAAAACTAGACCTAACTTCTAAAATAAACTGTGCCCACACCAATCCCCCCTTCCCCTCTAACCCATCCCTTAATCCCACCTCAACCCCCCACACCATACCCCTAACCCCCGCCCGCCCTAGCCTGCCCTAAGCATATCAATCCCGCATAGCTAACCTGACCTTACCTCACATAGCACAGCACACCACACACGGAGAAAACAATTTCGAGCGTGGGACCCGAAGTTGAGGTCATATACATCTCTGAAGTTTTCGGATCACGCATCCGAAAACCCAGCTGTTGGGGTCCAGCTGCCAAAGTTCGGGTCAGACATCTGAAGTACTTCGGTATGTACCGGACTACTTCAGATGTGTGACTCGAACCCTTCGGCATCGGTTTTCGGATGCGTGATCCGAAAACTTCAGAGATCCATATGACCTCAACTTCGGGTATCACGCACGAAGTTTTTTCTCCGTGCATCACACTACACCACCACATACATAAACAACACAACACAACACAACCAAATGAGCCACGGTAAAAAAAACTCGTTTTTTACCGCAGCTGTAACTCGGGAGCCAATCCCAAGGTCACTGACCAAGGGTACAAAGGGCACCCTACGGTGCCCGCTACCATCCACCGGGGCAGACGTGCGGCCGGGGCGGTGTCTGCAGATCGCTCCTCTAGTGCCTCCAGACGGTAAGACGTCCGCCGACCGGATGAACGACCGCGCGCCGGGCGCTCCGACGAGTGCTCGGTCGGACGACAGAGCCTCCAACTCAACTTCACTTTCGGACCGAGGCTAAAGGCCTCAGCCTGAGAGTGAAGTCGATATGGAGGCGCTGTCATCACGGTAGAGCAGTCGACGGAGCGTCCAGCGGGTGTCCACCCGCTCGTCGGACGTCGGACCGCATCCGCCGACCGGATGGACGACCGCGCGCCGGGCGCTCCGACGAGTGCTCGGTCGGACGACAGAGCCTCCAACTCAACTTCACTTTCAGACCGAGGCTAAAGGCCTCAGCCTGAAAGTGAAGCTGATACGGAGGCGCTGTCATCGCGGTAGAGCAGTCGACGGAGCGTCCAGCGGGTGTCCACCCGATCGTCGGACGTCGGACCGTAACCGCATCCGCCGACCGGATGGACGACCGCGCGCCGGGCGCTCCGACGAGTGCTCGGTCGGACGACAGAGCCTCCAACTCAACTTCACTTTCAGACCGAGGCTAAAGGCCTCAGCCTGAAAGTGAAGCTGATACGGAGGCGCTGTCATCACGGTAGAGCAGTCGACGGAGCGTCCAGCGGGTGTCCACCCGATCGTCGGACGTCGGTCCGTAAGGGGGCACTATGACCGGAACTGACGGCGGTCGTCGTCGTTGTGCGTCACGGCCGTAAAATGCACGTCGCGGCTGAAACGGAACTTCCGGGACCTCTTTAGGCTCGGGTCAGACTTACAGTATGGAGCCCGGTTTCCAGGATCAAATTGAGCCCATCAAAATTGATCATCAGTGGAATTGTGGGCTCAATTTGATCCTAGAAACGGAGCTCCACACAGTGAGTTTGACCCGAGGACATAAGCCTACTGCACAAGTCCCAAATGGGAACCAACACGATGAGTCTAGCTCATCGTCTCGGTTCCCATTTGTTAAGTGTGCAATCAGCTCTTTTAACCTCTGCACCCTCCCTCTAAAAGGCACTTACCTCGAGATTTTCCAGGGTGTCTAACAATGTTTTTAAAAAGAAAAAGAAAAAAATCCCTGACATTTCCCTGACAAAAAGAAAAAAATATTTCTAATTTTTCGACACGGTTGAACTGATTAGATGTAAGTAAGGTTTTCCTGTTTTAGGATTATAATGCAATGAATAGAGCAAAATATACGGGGCCTGTTAAAGCTAATTAAGCTTCAACCTGATATGTCTCCGTGGTAACAGAGTTCTACATACGCATTGTAACGCTATAAGCCCGTGTGAATAAATTCATATCCACAGTATTATTATGATTATTATTATTATGAAGTTGAATAGTTATTCAATAGTTCTGATTGTTGCTAAATGTACGCAACAGGGCCTAAACTTATGCGGGATATTTTTGTCTCATTTTTAAAATTGAAGATACATCACCAGAAATTCTGGAAAAATGTTGGTATCGATTCCAAAAAATCCATGTTTTTCGATTTCCCTAACGTTTCCTTGACACGAAAATCGCTTGCAAAATAAAAATCCCTGACGTTTCCCGGTTTTCCCGGTCGTTAGACACCCTGTTTTCTAAAAGTTGATGCCGAAGAGCTGAAGTAGGTACATTTGAATTTTTATTTTTCTTTCAAATTACCTACTCAAAAATTAACTTTCAATTATGACTTAACTCATAAGTATTTAAATTGCAAAGGTGTGAGCTGCCAAAGTTGCTAAGGCACCTCTTTATAAATAAATATCTACTACTACTATTACTACTACTGCATAAGATGTAAATGGAGAAAAAAAGAAGAAGAGTCAATAGTGATGTCATACGTCGTAGTGTCAGGCATGCAAGTTTGCAATACGCCGGTCAAATGTGTTTTTTGCTTCTGTTTATACTGTTCTGTACGAAGAGGTGCGGATCAGAAGTGCACAATTCTTTTAGATGCATTAGTAAAGGAAATTGCTTAAAATCTGTTTATTACAAAAAATAAGAGGAGAGAAAAAAAAACCCGAAACATTTTTAAAATAGCATGACTACTTGCAATTTTTTTTTTTTTTAATATATTATTATTAAGAAAGAATTGTACGACTGCCCTTACGGGGCATTAATTACATTATAGTTAATTTGTGCATTACATTGTAGTTAATTTGTGTGACTTGCAAAATTAAGTTAAAAATTTAAATAAACGTAAATGCAGATATTCTTAAAACGATCACTCAGATAGCCCAAGCAAAAATTTGCGTTAATGTTTTCAGCGGGAGATTCAACGATAATTTTATCCATTTAACAAATCAATATAGACATTTCTGAACGATTTTATTCTGGAATTACAAATCAAGTGGAAAGAGGATAATTACGATTTGTGCAAAAAACTATGACAAAAAAAACTCGAAACATTGACTGAGAGATCAGCATCATAGCTACTTGAACTTTTGAAATGACATGATGTGTTATCAGTAGTATGAGAGAGAGAGGAGTACTGAGAATGTTTGGACCCCCTTCCCCAACAGAAATTTGAATTATAGACTTTCCTTTTCCTATGAGAAATGTCTGTCTACTCCACCGGGTATGAAATAAAAACTACCGCACAAAAACTCAAGTGGAGTTTTTAAAACTGTCGGCAACGGAGCTACAGAAAATAGCTTATTTTCCCATTATTTTGCAGTGGCGTGGCGTGAATTATCGATTATCGATATCTCGCCATTTGAAGCTATGGTAAAGAATCGATTACTAAGGTGTTCGCTGCGAACACCCTGATAATCGATCTTTTCATAGGTTTAAATGGCACAACAATCGATATATCGCAATTCACGCCACGCCACTGTGGTTACTGATCTAACACATGGGGACCGAAAAAAAAGAGAAGCGAGAAAATTGAGATTCAGGCGGAGAATTGCTAATCAGACGTCACGCACGACCGGATGACCTACCCAAAAAAATAATTATAAAAGCGACGCCTTCTGATCATCAGAACGCGCAACTACTAGCGACTTGCTTTAAACGCCGAGAGAGGAATTGCATCCTTTGATCAAGGAAAAATGAAAAATTAGATCGATAAAAAGCCGCGATAACGGTAGATGGTTCTAAAAATACTGTTGTAAACTAGACAACTGAATGGAATGAACCCACTACTGTTTAGGACAAAAAATTCCCTAGATTCCAAAAGCAAGTAACAACAACTGCCCTGATAAGGCTACTGAGAGATGGGACTGCTCGAGAGCCGAAGCGAATCCTACCGAGAAAAGACGCGAGAAAAATAGGACAAAGATTCGGAGGAAGTACAATGACTGTCACTGGAAGGAATGTTGGGTTTTTGCATTTTACAAAAAGCTCAGGGCGATAATGGGCCAGAGCCACCTGGTGATTGCAAGTTGTAGTTTCTGCAATCCAGAATAAACATCCCTCACCTACCCCACCGATACGAATAGCAAAAAACCCTTCTGATGAAAAATGTTTTTATCTCTGAATCCTACGTTGTTTGAGTACATAGAGAGGGATGCTACACTGTATAACTACAGCACTCCGATGTCAGTCAGGATCCAAACACAACACGAGCAGTTACGCATAATAACAAGCCTAAGTAAATCCGTAAGCAATCAAATAAATACCGGTTCTAGTTGGTGTAGAAGTAAATGGAGGGAAATACAGTATAGAATTTTATAATTGTTCGAAATTTATTCATAGATGCATCCTTTAATATAAATATGCCCCATTTAAAGTGAGTCAGCTCTTGAGATCACTGCTAATTTTATATGTTTTACGTCTTTAAAGCTTTCCGGTTTTTAAAACTCCTTGCGATTCAGTGGTTAGCTTTTGCGCATTCTTACATTACAAGTTCAATTACTCTTACTGACTGTTTCGTCTCTGCCCGCACACAGTGCGGCGATTTCGGCCAGACAGTAAGAGCAACAACCGCCATTAAAGTACAGTTTTTTGCACGTTTCACAAGATTAGAAAAAATAAAAATAAGCAGTTTTCGCATGAGCTGATTCAGTTATGATGCATAAATACAAAAATACTCACACGCTCAATATATTCTGTTTATATTCTTGTTTTTTTTGTTTGTTTTTTTCTTCTTTTTAAAGCGCTAACACTGATGGTTCCGAGAGCCTGCAAGACTCAGACGCCACAATCCTCGAGGAGGGTGTCTCAATGTGCCAGAAATGCGAAATCAATTTAGAAGAAAATAACTATTCTTATCTAATTTATGTTGATGGTGAATGCCCTAATGACATTTACTTACCTGAGTAAATATAATTAAAACACTTATACTATGGCCCCAATACTAGTGAGTAACAAGATGATAGAATATAGCTGGGTCCACACTATCCTACGGGGAAATCAAGGCAAACCAGCAGTAAAACCTTTATCACCTTTTCATCCTTTTATCGGGGATTTCATTCATTAAAATATTAAGTTAATTTCAAAATTTCACTTTGATGTTATTATTTAACTTTTAATTTTTGTACATGAGAAAAATTGAGCTTTTTTTAACTAACCGTATAAAGATATTGGAAAATAAACATATACATCGATATTGCTAAATAGTATTTCTATGCATCTACCTGAGCTGATAACTCTCCCACCTTCTTCTTGCACTGATACTCATTAGAGTTTTTTTGGTGACTTCGTGCTAGTTTTTGGCCTTGATTTCCCCACAGGATATCTTACCTAATTACTCTCATTGCCTGTTTCGTCTCTGCCCGCACACAGTGCGGCGATTTCGGCCTGCCAATGAGAATAATACCTACTCTTTACATTTTATATCTAAAGACGGGACGATTTGTATAATTGGACTGCATTTTGCAATTTGGAACTATAAATTCTGAATCATCTGAAAAAACGCTTATGTGCATAGGTAAACCAATGGCACATACGTTGTTTTTAAAGTGGGCCGGACTTTATAGTTCCTAATTGCAAAATGCAGTCCAATTTAAAACATGTCATTATTCAATGAGAAAACTCACTTGGCAGCATCACAGACACACGAGGGTCTCCCAAAAGGGTAAGTAAATGCAATGGCAAAGGTGAGGGTAAGTAAATGCAGTGGCAAGTGTGAATTATCGACTATCGACATTCACCCATTTTAGGCTATGGTTATAAGTATCGATTATTGAAGGGTTCGCAACACTCTTAATCGATACTTTGCATGGGTTTAAATAGCATATTATTCGATTCATCACAGTGAACGACTCGCTATTTGCCACTGCAGGGTGAATGTTGCGGCTGACGTAAATGCCTCACCCCCTAAAACTTAATCCCTATAGTAAAATGAGAAGCGAGGTTTTTGAAAACCGATTTGTAGAAGTCCAGATGGAAGAAAAAAGTTCGATGTGTTAGCAACGATAGTGATGATGAATTTCTCAACAAAAATCATTCATTCGCATGCACTTAACTTAAAAAACTGTACTTACAAAATTCTGTAGTACAGACAAACATACTAGAACTGGTAAAAGAAGAGAGGAGACAAAAGTCACATCAGTCTGCTTGCATCAATCATCAGTTGGCCCATTGGTTAGCATGTAAATATCTGTTGAATGGTGCAATTTTAGGATGTGACTTTTGTCTCTTCTCTTCTTTCCCCAGTTCTACCTTACAGTAGTTCTCTAATGCTTTACAGATACCACCTACTTGCAGAAATGAGCCGATCAACCGGGATATTAAAAGAAAAAAAATGAGAATTCTAGCCGAGAGATTGGAGCATTTTCAGACTTGAATGCTTCGTTGCAAACTGCCTCTACCTGAGAGAATTTGAGGTGACAGAATACGCCTTTCGAAGGTATGAATCAAAGCACTACGCGACGTACTTTCTCTTCAAAATTTCACGAACGAAAACAGATCACTCAATGGAAAGTCCGGAAATCAAACCTTAAACTACATAAATAAAAGAATTAAATTGGTTGAATGGCAAGAATTAAAATTACGCCTTTTTTATAAACTAATTTTCATTTGATCTATGTTAGAAGCACTTGTTATTTTTTCGTTCAAGAATTGATATTCGAACTTCCCGTTGTGCGAATAATGTCCTGCGTACGATTTTGAAGAGGGCACATGTCTGGCGGTCATGTCTTAAGAATCATTGAGAGGCTATAATAAGTGGTTGTTTGGCCGTCTTGAGTGATTTTTTATTATGTTTTCTCCTTTGGTTGACATTAAATTGTTAGCAACGGGAAATATTGAAATGCTTTCTCGACGTATCTAAAGGATAGAAATACACGCACGATCTTTCGGCTCTTCACTGCAGACTTCATTACAAAGAGATAAACCTAAATTGTATGACATTTATTTTTTTTTTTTTTTTTGGTTTTTTTTGTTTTTTTTGTTTTCTTTAGTTTTTTTTTGTTTTCTTTAGTTTTTTTTTTTGTTTTCTTTAGTTTTTTGTTTTTTTTTGTTTTCTTTAGTTTTTTTTTGTTTTTTTTTGTTTTCTTTAGTTTTTTTTTTGTTTTTTTTTGTTTTCTTTAGTTTTTTGTTTTTTGTTTGTTTTTTGTTTTTTTGTTTGTTTTTTTTTGTTTTTTTTTGTTTTGTTTTTTGTTTTTGTTTTTTTTTGTTTTTTGTTGTTTTTTTTTTTTTTTTTTTTTTTTGTTTTTTTCATCTTTTTTTATTTTTTTTTCCTTGCTTTCTTTGTTTCTTTCCATATTTGAGTTTTTCTCTCATTGATCATGTTTTTTTATTGTATTTTCCAAAGAAAATACACTGTTGCCTTCTCCCATGATGTCGGACCCAGACCTGAGACCTTGTGAAGAGCACCGATTACGAGTCGTAGATCACGAAAATATATGTCATTCAAATTCATGTGTATATATAAATGGTTGGTTGGTTGGTAAATACGTGAATACAATTTCAAATGATAAAATCTAAAACAAAACTTCCGCATCGTAAAATAGACTCGAAAGTAATTCGATGTTCTAATTTGCCAGTTCAGCATCAGCGAATGACTTTCGTGCAAAAATACGATACGAAAGTTTTTAACAATGCTTTTCCCTCAAAGGTCTTATGCATTCATTTGGTTGAAGGAATTTGCTCCGGCATATTCACTTCTCTTATTGGGTTCCACGCCGTGTTCATCCGCACTACTAACCATCCAAATCTTCTGCAGAGGTCATCTTCTTCTCCTTCTCCCATCTTGAGTGTACTACTCGGGTATTTTTCTTGATCCATCGTTGAAATTGGTTGGAGTGAAGTCACGTACAGTCCCGGTCAAGAATAACTAGCGCATTTGAGTACAGGTGCTTCTGACAGAGATAAATTTTTACGGGCTCCAAAAGCTCTCCACTCCAGCCGTCGGATCCATCGACGAATTCTTAGGCTTTCTATATCAGCGTGACATTTTATAAACTCACCGAATCGGTGGCTCTGCAACAAATATTTTTCAAGTGAAGCGCTCATAATGACATGTAATCCACGGCGAAGAACGCCGGCTTGCTCAAATGACGAATTAAAGGTCCATGGACGTTGAAAAGTATTGGTCGATCCGCAATTTCTCCATCTGACTAATTGGTTAAGTCGCTAAAATTTTAGACAGGTAAGCGAGCAGATGTTATTTGTCTGAAAAAATAGGGTTCGCCGTGATTCGAACTCATCGTGCTACGTTGATTTGATCAGCGGTCCATGCGTCACCAGCCGTTACTGAAGCCCATGTTGGAGCTACGCTACGAGGGCTCTTTGCAGTCCACTTGCGTGTTCCTTAAAAGAAAAGGAAAAGGCCGCAACCCTCAGCTTGCCTGTGAAAAACAGAAAAAGGCCACAATTCTAAGTCAGCTTGCCTGTTGACAGGGAGAGGCTGCTTCAATTAAGGGACCAGCATGCCTGTCAACAGGGAGAGGCTGGCTTAGCGTATTATGCCGATGAATTCTGTCGTTCTGTGTTGATTTGATCAATGTTCCATTCGCTGCAGCCCATGTTAGGACAATGTTTACGAGGGCTCTTTGCAGTTCACTTGCTTGTTCCTTCAAAGGAAAAAATAAAGGCCACAACACTTGGCTTGCCTGTTAAAAACAGAGAGTGGCCACAATTCTAAACCAGTTTGCCTGTTAACAGGGAGAGGCTGCTTCAATTAAGGGACCAGCATGCCTGTCAACGGGGAGAGGCTGGCTTAGCGTATTATGTCGATAAATTTCTGTCGTTCTGTGTTGATTTGATCAATATCATCATGCGTCACCAGCCTTTGCTACAGCCTATGTTAGGACAGTGTTTACGAGGGCTCTTTGCAGTTCACTTGCTTGTTCCAATTCTAAACCGCAATTCGAAACCAGCTTGCCTGTTGACAGGGAGAGGCTGCTTCAATTAAAGACCAGCATGCCTGTCAACGGGAAGAGGCTGGCTTGGCGCACAGTGCCCACAGGTTTCAGGATGATTCTGTCTGCAACGGCGCTTCTTGAAATCGCAAGGAGGAAAGAAAACAGGATCATGTCCATGGACGTTGACGGATGTTGGAGGATGCGCGGAACATTCTTTTCCGAGCGATGAAATTTGGTATCGGTAAGACTGCGGCATCAATGAAATTATTGTCGAAAGTCAGCGAGCTGACGTTCGATTCCGGGAAAAATCGGGCTTGATTTCGATTAATGTGCTGTATTGATTTGATCAATGGTTCGTGGGACATTGAACGTTACTACAGCCCAGACGGCTGAAATCTCGGGCCTAGAAAGACTAAAATTCGTGGACAAGTTATATTTTCCAGCGCACAGAGTTGAAAAGTGCGAAATTTCAATTTTCAAATTGACGTACGCAGGGCAGCAATCCAACTGTAAGTATTCCAAGATTTTTTATTACGGACGTTGCTTCAGTTGCAGAGAGAGGAAAAAATGAGATTAGCAATCTTGCAAATCTTGATTGCGACTCCGGTATAATCAGGCGTCGAGAACGAAATCTCTGCGTCGTAGGTGGTTCAGCGAATTTTGGGTATTGCATCACTGTATCAGAGATAATAAGGACTGCGACGAAGGTAGTATCTCCAGACTTGAATGCCTCTAGAAATGCGCGATCAACAATTTGATGAAATCAGAAACCTACAGAGATGAAGTTCGGGGCCTGTCTCGCCTCCTTTCCGGATTCCGTGATTTTGAACAGTCACGAGAAAAAGCAACGAAGTTAAATCAGCATGAACCGTTTGGAGCGTCTGCAACATCGTATGGATACTTCCAACAATGCACCATCGAACGCCAAGATGCGCCAACTGCCTCACCAACGAGGTTACGTCAGCATGGACCGTTTGGAGCGCCTGCAAAGTCATTGAATACTTCAAGCATTGCATCATCGAACGCAAGGACGCGCCAATTGCTTATTACATGGCGCTTACCGTCGATCAACGCCATTTCCGGCGAGGGCTGCTATCTCATCAGGATATTTTCACCAACTCGTGAATTTTTCGCCACCTCAATGGTTTACCGCGGCTGTTTGACTTTGACTTGAAACGAATTTCACTTGATTAGGGGGGAATTTCAGCCAACTAGAGATCAGAATATATCCTTGTAGTTTTCACATGAATTTTGTTTGAAACGTAAGTCGTGAGTGTGAGGATGAATGTGATTTGAGGACCATTCGTTCTAAGAGTTCGAAAACGGAAAATATCTTCCTCGGGATACATTCATTGACCAAAGCGAATCCAGTTGCCTTCTTTGAATAAAAATTCAACTGATGGTTGGAACGAAATCCGGTCGAAACTCCCGTGAGCACACGTCAAGAGGTGGGAAAAGAGCTGGAAACGTTGCGACGAAGGGATGTTTGGCATGAAACCCACGGACCGAGAAAAAACGACACTTACTTAAATTCAATTTACAACACTGCCATAGTAAGGAAAAGAGCCGCATGACCATCCAAACGTCACCACTCTTTCCCCTATTAAACATTCATTTTCAGGAAACGTTATCAATATTTTTCTTTGACATTTTCAAAAACAGTATAGATTAAGTTGCGAATGAAATTTCGTGAGGATTAGGAAGAAAAATATCCACAAGTTTCCTTGAAAACTGGTTCTTTATCGGAGGAGATTTGGCAACGTCCGAAGGCTCATACGACGTATTCTTTAGCAAGGCAGAACAATGAAGCTGCAGACAGCCCCTGCAGGCTATAGGCATTTATACATTTTAAAGTCACAAGCACACGAGATTTGAACTTGATTTTGGAAACACGAACTAGGTACTATTTCTGGCTTATTTCAAAGACAACGTACGTCGTGCCATTAGTTCCCTTGTCTAGATAGGTGCTTTAACAAAAGATTTAGAGTTATTGGTACTAAGTAACTGCAGTCAAAAATAATAAACATAAATAAGGCCGACGTTTCCTTCCAAAATTAATTTCAGCAGTTTTTTCAGGCGCGCGGTAGAAACATCTCAAGTGTTGTTTGAGCTAAAACGCTATGGTTGTCTTGAAAACGATCAAAATAACTTACTGTATTGTTTGTCAGAGGGCATCTTTGACTTGTGGCTTATGCTGCTGTACCACCTACTTGGCTTTTTTTTTTTTTTTTTTTTTTTTTGCCATAAAATGTAGAGTTACAGAGAGAGCCGGAAAGACATGTTTTCTTTCCGGGAAAAAACTGATTTTTCTTAAATAATACAGGAAGCAATTTTGGTCATTATATGACTAATACCATACCCATAGCTCAGTCTGAACTCGAAACATTTCTTACATAAATTACGTCTAAAAAATGATAAAATTTTAATTGGACTGCATTTTGCAATTTGGAGCTATAAATTCTGGCTCATCTGAAAAAACAATTATGAGCATTGGGAAACTAATGGCACGCACGTTGTTTTTAAACCGGGCCGGAATTTATGGCTCCTAATTGCAAAATGTAGTCCAATTTAAGTATGTACTGTGCTATGCTGCGACTACTTTTGACCAAATTTCGGCAAATCTTGATTCATGGGTATTATAAATCAAAAGTAAAATTTGAAAAAAAGGCCAGCTATTTAACAAAAAAAAATTAAATGAAATAAAAGTTGATTAAAAGCTGGAGTGAGTAACCCTTGAACACTGAAGATAGGAAAATCAGCTTACAATTATAAGCACAGTTATCAACCTATCCTGAATTCGCGAAAAACTGAACGTACAACATGCGCTACTTGATGTACAACATTAACGCATCAAGTAGAGGAACGCATCGAGTAGAGGAAATACAACTTTTTCCAAGTTCTCATTGATTATTCAGTTAAAATCATATATTATAAACATTCCACACACATTTTAAAATTATAAACACATTTAGTTTCAGTAATGCTACAGTCGAAAGAAATTCATCATCACCATACGAAACATGTTTGAACGTTGCCATTTTCATTACTTGCCTGCCATCTACTCAACTTTCTCAGAAAAAGTAGTAAATACAGCTGCGATGTTAGCATTATTCGCGAAAAACTTAACGAGGAAGATTAGGCGTCTAAGTCACTGTCATGTCAGGCCTGCCATGATCAGCGCAAGACTTAAAAAAATTGAGAGTCTATTCATGCTCAATGTCAGTTACATTACGATTACCGACAACGGTAATGTTACACAATTATATGATTAGAATAATTTTCTTGCAGACTGAGTTGCAAGAATTTTTGACAGCGAGGCGTCAATTTACTGAAAGAGTTGCTCGCACGAGAGGATCCTGACAAACATTAGAGTTCCTATACATGGGTGGGAGTCGGAACATTTTGGGGGGGGGGGGGGCAAAAAAAAACACCTCGTCAGGGAAAGTAGGGGGACATTAAAAAACACCCCGTAAAGAAGGATTGGTGGGACCACTCCGCAGTTCTAAAGAGAAGCTGAGAGGATTGCTCAAACCGTAAAGGGGATACGGGGGGCCTCCCCCGCAAGATTTTGAAAAATGAAGTCGTCTCAGGAGCAATTCTGAGCTGTTCTTACTGTCAAATTACACTGCACCTGATATTATTGAAGTTCCGCTCATGCTTTTACGACTTCTAGGAAACGGAAACGCCTTCCGAATTGAGAACGAGGAGAACAGGGAGGGAGTGACTCAGATATAAAAGTCGAGAAAACTAACGATATTAACGAAAAAACACAAAACTCTACCCTCTGTCAAATCGACAGCCAATCTATGCTCAGATTCCCAAGCTTAAAAGTCATGATCAAAATTAAGGATGTCTAGTGTTCTTCCTTGAAGAACTTGATCCATATAAAATTTACTCTAAAATAATTTTTCCCGCCAATTAAGTTCAAACTTCATATTAAACTAAGTGAGTTCCAAACACAAGAAACCTCGCAAAGTGTCTAGTTGCACGATGCAATTTTGTAGAACTAAGTTTGAAATAGAATTCCTGCTTCACATTAAATGATTGAGAGAACAAAAGCGCCGACGCCGATGACACGAAGTACTTCATAAAAACCTAGAAAACTTTGAGCGTGTGAAAACTCGTGACCAAAAGTTAAAGGCAGCTGAAACCAAGGGCGGCTAGCGAGTCAAAATATCACCAAGGAATGTCCCTGTCTATAATAAAAGATAAGAGGGGGGGAAATGCTGATTTTTCTAAATTTTTAACTCATTTTTCCTTGATAAAAGGATGGACTTAGCCATTTTACTAATATTTCCATCCCAAATCATAAATTGGGTTGAGGCGATAACACGACAGTTGATCGAAATCAGAACCATCCAAGTGATCAAAGATAGAAGCTTTTATCTTCTCTTTGTTTTAAAAAACAATATGAAACGTCCCGATCCCTTCTCCATTGGCGACCTTGAATGATACTACTTCGGGTTTTTTTTCCAGCTTCTTTGAGCTTCATGATGTTTAAGTTCAATTTTTTTAAGTTTGACAATATTCCGCTTCTCTATGCTATCCTTAAACTCATACATTGAAATCCGGGGCGTGAACGTCCATTTAGCACCAGGGCGCAAATCGGTGTGATACAACTATTCCTCAGTAACGAATTTTACAGTCTTAAGGAGAGTTCATACTTAATTTTGGGGGATGAGCTTGCGTTACGCTATGTTACAAGGAGGAAGGGGGTCAGTGCCAGCATTACGTAACCCTCTCTGTTGGGTAAAAACACAGAAAATTCGAACTGCATCATTCTCAATTCTTCATGGTTATTTGTCACACTATCTTTACAAAGAATTCAGTAATCCAGCTACATATTCAACAGTCTCCCACATTTTCTGAGAAATTAAAGGGGAGGGAAGTCTGATAAGAATTACGTAATGATTGAGGGGGTCCGTGGTTGCGTAATAAAGCATTACAAGGGGAGGGGGGCGGGTCTTAAATGCCGGAAAAGTGCGTTACGTGACTTTATGAACGCCCCCTATAATACGACTCAAGATCATTGGTTGAAAAGTTTCAAGTGAGCTATGATCTCTTAAATCAATTTAAACTGATTGAGTTAATTTTTTTTTTTTTTAAAAAAAGAAAGGCATTCCACATTAAAGTTGGAAATCTGTTACCTACATGAGCGATTAACTTTATCTATTCTTACTAAAATAAATTGTTCATGTAAATTTTTCTATCGCGTTGTTAAATTAGCAAAATTTAAAGTGACAAAATCAAACTTATCGTTATATTGATCTAAACTAGCAGATACACGTGTTCAGGAAATATGTGTGGTGCTAAGAGACTCTTCGATGGACAGAACAAGAAGCAAATAAACATGAACTGATAGTCTAAAAAGGTCGTCATCGGTCAAGATCCAGAAAAATGGCGAACCCAAGAAATTGTCTCGAACTTTAATCTATGATAATGAATTTCTTGAAGAGGGTGGCGGACGACTCAAAAGTTCGAAAAAACTTAAAAATTCTCGAGAATGAAAATAATTGTGACGATTTGGAGGAGCGATATTTCAGTCACCTAATTCATTCTCCATGACTTGTTACATGGATATCACGAGAGTATGCGGCTTGAAAGATGGGTTGCTTTTAAAAACTATGACATTCATTTTTAATTAAACCGCTCCTTGAAGGGACCAATATTTCCAGGAAATAAAGTGCCGGGAACGGAAAGTAAGTAGAGGGAAAATTCTAGCAAACGTTTCTGGGAACGTTCACAATAGCCTGGAGAATTTGCACGAAAACATTTTATCGCTTTAATAACTGAGAGAATGATTATTACGAGCCGGGCTCATAGCATTTTTAAAAAAAAATTTATTGTATGGGAAATTGTTGAAAACAAGTTTTAAAAGTGAAACAATGCAACGCTTTGAGAAGTCATCAGGAGGCAATTCCCATTTACTTAAACACAATGATTTTAGCAGATTGGGTCATTTGATTATCATATCTCTTCCAACAACTCTTCAAATTAAAATACAAAGGTATTCTCGTTCTCAGTTCGGTCAGTACAGTTTCATCTTGCACATGAGATTTATCAAATTGTCGATACCTGCAAATTCTCCACTACAGGTAAGATAAGAGGGGGTAGAGTCTCAGAGTATGAAGGACAGGGCCGCCAAAACACAAAATGGGCCCGGGACAAATTGAAGTGACGGGCCACTTGGGGGGATTCCCCCAATAAATTTTTGAAATTGAGGGTAAAATAAATGCAATTTTGAACTTTCTCAATGTAAATTATTTCAAACCATTTCGATAGCGCTGATTGCCGAACGTACCAAACAAGAATTAAGAGAATAGATGGATCAGAAGGGCTCGTAAAACTGCGAGTGAGGTCCTCAAACTTGGTCAATACGTAAAAATTGTTCTTATACTCAAAAGGTCCGGGGACGGATGAACCTGATGCTCCCGTCCCTCACAAATTTTAAAGCCACTGGAACCACTTTGACCCGGGCCCTAATATTAGAGACCCGTTTACCTTCCCCCCTGCCCCCCTTCTGGGCGGCCCTGAGTAAGAGTACATACAGTAACAGTAGTATTCGCAGAAGTAGTAGTAGTAATAGTAATAGTAGTAGTTGTAAAAAAATTGTGCATAATTATGTAAAAATCAATCTCCGAATAAGTAGACAAATTCAATGAGAGGTTTTAAAAACGATTTTTTTGAGGGCTGCATCCGACTTAGAACCTATTTGAACCGATTATTTTCTAAATCACGTGAGCGCCAACCTCTATTTTAGTAGTAGAGTGGTTGTTTTCTCTTTGTTTCCTCTGATGTAATCAATCAAGTCAGATTTCAAAATAGCCTTCTACAGGAGCACTCATTTTTTGGAATTCGAAGATTGTCAACAAAGCGAAATAAAACGGGTTTTCTTGTTTTTCTTGCATTCGCAATGTTGGCGCTTGCGTGATTTGGAAAGTAATAGGTTCATTGCCTCCCGCGTTCGAAAGTAGAAGATTCAAGAAGCTGCAAACCTACGTCTACCGCGTGACGCACGTGACTTTTTCAATTTAATTCAAGTCGGGGCGATAGTGAGTAGTCGCTTTTTTCCCTTAGGACACAATTGAGGACACCGCACCAAGAACAGCCTATAGGCGTATAGGTCGTTATTACGCCCACCTGCTTTTCGGATTCTACGTACCCTGGACTATGCTGTGGTAGCGATAGAATATAGATAGGTAACGGCTCGAGGTCGAAAAACTTTGTTTTTTTCGAGTTAAGTCAGGCCCCTGGATCTATGGGTGCAAAAACGACCTATGAACGGGCCTATAAGGTGCTAGTTACCCCTTTCTTTACTCACTATCGATATTCTTTCATTTTGCGTTCATGATTTACACTTCATATTGCCACCAAAGTGACTGTTGAGCGTAATAATGGCCTATAAGCCGCTTTTTTAAATTAAATACATTAGAGTGTAAACCCAAAATGTATCGCAAAATCTACCCGGCATCCTTCAATAGAAGGGTTAGGTCACCCAAAAACACCAAAACAGGGTACCTGCATAGAAAAGTCTGCGCAGCACATCAAAAACAAAACTTTAGATGCGTTTTTCTCAAAACGCGGTTAAAACGCGGTTTCCAGTCATAGGCTGTTCTTGGTGCGGTGTCCTCAATTGTGACATTTTTAACTACGGGACGCAAGTCGGATGCAGATTTTTCATAAAAGTAAAATTTGGTGCCTTAGTAAAGGGTGAGAGGTGCATTCGGCCCCAGAAAAGTTCCGTTTGACCGGGATTCCGTCCCGGATCGTCCGGAACGGAACCCGGGTGTCGTGCATATCACGGCAATGACGCGGAACGCGACGGCCGAAGGCCAGCGCCGGCGGGAGTTCGACCCAGACTTTGCCTCTCGGACGGCAGGTCTGCCAAGAGTGGATGATAGACAAGGAAAATGGCCTCCCAGATCACCATCATAAAGAGCGCTCGTTGCATCAACAGGTTAAGACCGCACTCCAGTCAAAAATGAAGTCATCGCTGACCACACAATGATGGGAGTTTCTGATCGTAACCTGATGGTGCGACGAGAGCCAGGTGAAGCCTCGCGGTTTGTCAGACCGTCAGATGGGCAGTATAGGTCGAACGATCTCTCGAAAGCTTTTTCCGGGGAAAAAGCGATCGACAAATCGTTCGACCGACTGCCCACCCGACCGTCAAACAAACCACACGCACTCACCGTTTGTTTGGCCGTCAGATGAACAGTATAGGTCGTGCGATCTCTCGAAAGCTTTTTCGGGGAAAAAGCTATCGACAAATCGTTCAACCGACTGCCCACCCGACCGTCAAACAAACCACATGCACTCACTTCACCGTTTGTCAGACCGTCAGATGAACAGTATAGGTCGTGCGATCCCTCGAAAGCTTTTTCCGGGGAAAAAGCTATCGACAAATCGTTCGACCGACTGCCTACCCGACCGTCAAACAAACCACATGCACTCATTTCACCGTTTGTCAGACCGTCAGATGAACAGTAGGTCGAACGATCCCTCAAAAGCTTTTTCCGGGGAAAAAGCGATCGACAATTCGTTCGACCGACTGCACACCCGACCGTCCAACAAACTACAAGCACTCACCATTTGTTAGACCATCAGATGGGTAGTAGGTCGTACGATCTCGCGAAAGCTTTCTCCGAAGAAAAAGCTATCGACAAATCGTTCGACCGACTGCTCAACCGACCGGCCAACAAACCACGTGCCCCGTCACCCCCAGTCCCGGTCCCCCCCCCCTTCTTAGAAAACATCCTCGCGGGAGGGATCAACATTCACCCACTCTAGATCTCAATAAAGTCATATTTTTGTGCTTAAAATTTCGTGAAAAACACAATAGTGCCACTTGTTTTCTCTGAAATCAATTCCGGAGCCTAAAAAGCTGTCCAAGTTCAGTCCGTATTGGAGAGGATACCCCTCGCAACAATGAGAGTCCACCTCCATATCCAAGCAAATTTTCCATGCTAAAATAGGGAGCAAATGCATCAGCAGGATTGCCGTGGTGCCGACTTTGAGTCCTCACACAAAGTGCGGCAACTCTGCTAATGTACGTGCTCCTATCTTTGCATGGAAAAGACTGGATGTAGAGGTGAATTCGCAACGTTGCGTGGGATACCCCCTCCATTACGACCTCAACTTTGAGAGCTTCTTTTGAGCTTAAGAATCGATTTCAGATTTTGAGATTTTGAGATCGCACTTCAGTTGTCATGAGACAGAAAAATTCTCGTACCAAATTTGACAAAGAAATTTAACTTAAGAAAGTCGTGATTTTTTTTAGAGGAATATCGGATTCGATACGGATATCGGAACTGCACTTGAATGTGATATTTTTCCTCTAATAATACCACGTCTTTATTGAGTTGAATTTCTTTGTCAAAGGTGCAGGAATTCTTCAGTCCCATGACAACTAAAGTGCTATCTCAAAATTCGAAAAAAAAACAAGTAGCTGAAATTATGGAACGAATCGATGCGATATATCGCACGTCGCTCAGACACAAAAATGGCGTCCATCAAATCACCTTAAATCGCTATCACATGCAAGAACTTAATTAAATTAATTATGTAATTCAAGGATAATTTTTTTTTAAATAGTTTCAACACTTAGGCTAAGATAAGAAAATAAAAGAACATGAAAGAAAAGAAACAAAGTCAAGAACGATTTAATTTTGTGAGGTGCAAATTGCTATTAGTGAGGAAAGTGAATAGGAAAGGTAAGGACAAATATTGAAAAGAGAAACTCTCAAATCGTCCTCGTTCTCCTTGACAAGAAAATCACTTTTGCACTCGGACCTAACAAAAATCCTCTTCCAATTCTGCCGTACTTGGGAAGAACGCCGTATGAGCACTCAGGCGTTGTCATATTTCCTTCAATGAAAGACGGAATTCACTAGGAAAATTCTGAATATTTTTCCTCCAATTTTCCAGACAATTTTGTTCGCAATTTACTCTAAAATATCTGAAAATTTCAAGGAAAAATATGCATAACGTCCTTCAAAAATCCATGTTTTATTCGGGGAAATTTGGCAACTCTCGAATTATCATGCGACGTTAGTCCTTAGCACAGCAGTTTTGATGCACCGATATGAAGTTAGAGAATCAATAATCTGATTGAGATATATTTCGTGCAGCCTTATCTCCTTGGATATGGACAAATGTTTCTGACAAAAGTTACTTTTCCTTGTAACAGCAAGTTATAATTATTCAAACGGGCAGGGCAAAAGGTGTCCCTCAACCTTAAAATCATCAATTTTAACATGATTTAAAAGTTACAACAACTCGAAATTTCCTAGGGAGTCATTTGGGCTGGGACAAGGGAGTAAAAAGAACCCCCCCCCCCCCTTCATCTATCCTTCTTTTTCTCTCTCCAATTTCACCTGATGAGCCTAGTCGACGAAAGAGGACACTCGAAAAATAAGATTTAAAAATGAAAAACAGGTAAGTAATAATACCTAAGTAAATAAAAAACCTAAGGTTTTGCTCTACCAATGCTTATAGAAACCATCTCATGATTTTTCCTGTCTATATCTGCACGCCGGTCATGACAATCCATTAGAAGGGGCGGAGGGGGGCGCTCCTTGCGTTCTTCTCTAAGTTTCCGAGATAATAACTATCACAGTAGACGGGAGGAAGGGGGAGGGAGAGAGAGAGAAAGCGAGGGTTTGACTGAAGAAGCCGCGATCGTGCAGACCACCCGCACCTGCCATGAAGAAAACTCAGATTCTAGAAGATCAATAAGTGATAATGTTGAAAAGCAGAAAATCGACTGAAATCGTTCCGTGCGGCTGAGAAAAAGGGTTCTCTGCCCGAAAAACCAGACAGGAGACACATGCCGTGAGGGCCCGCATCCGGTCCCAAGGCGTCAGTTTTCGTCGCCGATTTCTTATCTTGCCCGTTTTGCTTCACTCATTCACTTCAGGCAAAGCACAGGGGGAAGGGGAGAAACCCAGCGTGTTGGAATCGGGCGGGAGAAAATCGCCCGGCGAGCACAAGATAAGCGAAAGGGAAAAAAGGCGGGAGAACTCGCCGCTCCTCTGATGTAAGGACGATCCGAGATTTTCGAGTGAGCCCCGGAGAGTATGGATTTTCATGTAAAACAGGGCTCACGTGGAAATTCAGTTACACTTTTTGGTTAAAAGACCGACGAATTGGACTTCTTTATGCAATTAGGATATACAATTTCAGGCTCATCTGTAAAAACACGTAAGTGCACAGGGAAAGTAATGGCACATACGTTGTTCTTAGACATTGCTAGAAATGATAGTTCCGAATGGCAAAATGTAGTTCAATTGAGAGATTGAAAGAACAACAATCGACACATTTTGCTCGGCGTTAGGAAAACCGGAAATAGCGCCCCAAGTGCAATAGGACAGAAAAATCAAATCAACACTGCAGCAGCCTTTGAAACTTTGGCAAGAGGGGTTGAAAGGTCTTCCTACTTTCAAAAATACTAAATTAGGATCATTTAGAGGATACTTATTGAGTACAAGATTTAGTCTCAATTTTCAACTAACGACGTGGAAACATTTCACAGAACTGTTTTCTCACACTGAGCAGCATTTTTGAATTAATAAAAATGTAGCGAAACTTCTCTGTTTCAATGAAATTGCTCAAATTTCACACGGGATTTTCTAATCTTGGTAAAGTATACTTGCAACTGCGAAAAGGAAAGTGTGTGTGTGTGTGTGGAGGGGGGGGGGGGGGGGGGGGGGAGGGAGCAAGCAAGGGCTCGTACGATTGGGTTGAAATGATAAGTTCCAGTTAGACACTTCAAAATGCAAAAAGAAATATGATGAATAAAAGGAAAGCTCGAGATGGCTGAAACAAAAAATTCCAATTCAACGACTCAACCTTCCACGGTAGATTTTTAGCTCACATTGATCATACGTGGAGCCCTTAAGTAATAATGAACGATTTAGTCAACCAATGAAGTAACACGATTTAGTCAACCAATGAAGTAACATAAGGAGAGGCTGCAATAACATAAAAAACTTAGACGTTTCGAAAAAATAGCAATTTCATTTCCGACTGGAAAAAAAAACCAAAAAGGACTAAAGGAGTCGATTTCTCTCCAATCAACATATTTCCTACTCTTTTCAAAGCGGACAAAACTTGCCCGAAATGATCGTCTGAAGGTACAAGTGTAAGACAAAATGTCAATGAAAAATTCATATTATTTTCATCGAACAACCTAGGAATTCTCAGGTGAGGGAAAGGTAGCATGGTGAGTCTATATTGGCAACCTGAAATGAGAGGGTACAAAAATAGGTAATTGTTCACTTTAGGGGGCCACGCTCTTTCACGATTTTTCCTTCAGAAACTTGTAGTATGCATCCTAAAGAACACAAAAAGTGCAAAATCACCGGGCGCAATCAATTTTAAACTAATTTTAGAAGCGATAAAAGTTACGTGAATTCCCTATATCATAACACATTGCGTCCGCGTCCGCCATTACTGTTGACGGAGCCACGCAGTATGACCAACCTTGCTATCTTTCCTCGAAACAAAAGAACAGCGGAAAACACTCCCCAGGTCTACGAAGTGGGTAAGAATTGCACTGAAAAGACCGTAGGCGGAAAATCCACGCAATTCAAAATCGACTGATTCAATATGCATGCTTTTGAGCTCTGAGAAGTTTTTCCATTGTTACTGTAAGAACTGGCAGATCCTGCCCCACAAGCCTGAGTGGCGTAACGTAACCTAACGTAAACTTACCTAACGTAACGTAACCTAACGTAACAGACCCATTGGTTAGGTCGCGAAGCGACCTAACTAATAGCCTGTTACGTTAGGTTACGTTACGTTAGGTACGCTTACGTTAGGTTACGTTACGCTACGTAAGGCATCCTCGGGAGGTTAGGTTAGGTTAGGTTAGGTTAGGTTAGGTTAGGTTAGGTTAGGTTAGGTTAGGTTAGGTTAGGTTAGGTTATCGTAAAAACTGAAAAACAATCCTCAAAAATAAATGTGAAAAGTAATCATTAACCTAACCTAACCCAACCTAACCTAACCTAACCTCCCGAGGGATGCCTTACGTAGCGTAACGTAACCTAACGTAAGCGTACCTAACGTAACGTAACCTAACGTAACAGGCTATTAGTTAGGTCGCTTCGCGACCTAACTAATGGGTCTGTTACGTTAGGTTACGTTACGTTAGGTACGCTTACGTTAGGTTACGTTACGCCACTCAGACTTGTGGGGCAGGATCTGTCAGGTCTTGTAGTAACAATGGAAAAACTTAGTAAATTAAAAAATTTGAATTTGAAGTAATATGACTCACTTTCACGTGGACGGTCTAATCGGAGGATACAAGTTTGCAGCTGCCTTCAAAAATTCATGTAAACGCACAGTGTGATCAGGGAAACTTCTCTTAAACATAAATTCTGCCAGATACCCTACGAAATGGGCGTCTTTACGTCCGTACCTAGGAATACGAGCTCGGACCTCACGCCAGGCGCGTTCGATGTGTTGCGTGTGAGCGCCGGTTTCGGGGTCACGAAGCTGTAGGTGTGGTTAACAGTGAAATGGGTGTAACCTTCGTCCCATAAACAATCGTATGATTTCCAACAATCGGATAAAATACAGGTACGGGCTTGATTCTTCTTTGAATAATTTCTAAAAGAGTCTCTTTATCTCGACGCTCTACTGGCTCGAGGAAAATCACTTTTGGATCGCTCCGTAAAGTGCCACCAAAAACCCACTGTCCCTTCACTCTCCTCCCGCGGTTGTACTTTCGCTTACCAAACTTCGCTTCATCAATCTCGACTTCTTCCCCGGGGCCTCCGATCAAATCTTTAGCACTATTCCGATCACACAATCTAATAACACTTCTCTGTTAAAAACTAGCCCAATCCACGACTGTTGCTTTGCTACCTTTCGTTTCCTTGCGGATAAAATTTTGCCGCGGAGGATCGCGCGTTAGCCAATGCCAGGCAGCAATTAACACTTTTTTAACAGTCCAATTGCTGTTTTCAAAGTAAGTATTTTTAAAAATACTAGCTTTGTAATTACAACACTTTTTCTTCTTCTTAACAGTCACCTTCTTTCTGCACCGGAATACAAGTTTTTTCCCGTCTCGATTAACACTTAAGCGGCTCTCACACCTACCACATTTTGAATAACGGGAAATGACACCGTGTCTTTCTAAAAATTTTTAAAGTAGACTACGATTCGTAACGATTCGATAAAACTCTTCCGTTGTAAAGAACAGCCGTCGCACGTACCAAACGCATCACCATCCATGACAGTACTGACGGTAAATACAAAAGGAAAATCAGTGAAAATCCCAATCCTTTGAACAACTTCAGATTCCATTTCCGTTTCCGGTGACAAGGGGAACGCGTTTCCGCCCGTTTCGTCGGAAACAGGTGTCTCTTGTTTCGGGGAAAAAAAGCAAGGTTGGTCATACTGCGTGGCTCCGTCAACAGTAATGGCGGACGCGGACGAAATGCGTTATGATATAGGGAAATTATGTATCTGTTATCGCTTCCAAATTTAGTTTAAAATTGATTGCGCCCGGTGATTTTGCACTTTTTGTGTTCTTTAGGATGCATACTACAAGTTTCTGAAGGAAAAATCGTGAAAGAGCGTGGCCCCCTAAAGTGAACAATTACCCAAAAATATTCATGGAAGGGCTTGGAGGCAAAGGCTCATTCAGTACAGTTTTTGAAAACAATTGAGATATTCATAAATTCATCTAAATCTAATTTGAGAGTAGGCATATTCTTAGAAAATTCACAGCTAAAATCCAACTTTAAAGCATCAGAAAGTGAGTTTGAACTTCCTTTCCGGCATTAGGCCTCACGAAATTTTGAAACTAGAAACACGTATATTTCTTGGAAGAGAAAAAATTCAAAAAATTTCTGTGCGCTTTGTCCTCCAAGCCTCTCCATTAAAAACTTGGCAAAATTTCCTTTCAGTGGCTTGCGAGTATGAAAGAAGAGAAATGACTGAAGAGAGAAAGAAACAGGAAAATCACAAGGGTAGATCACATGACAAGTAATACATATTTACACCTTAGTTGGGCAGAATTTAATTCAGAAGTAAGTAAATTATCTCAAACCTCGATCACAGACCAAACCGTGATAAACAGAAGCAGTAGTAGCCAAAATTTCCCATCGAAAGAGCCCATCACAAGATTCAGTTCTGCGTGAAGTTGAAAAGCATCGCTTTGACCGGGGGAACCGACGCGAAATGTCCACATCTCCAAACGAAATCACACCACGACAAACCGAATTTCCGCATGAGTTAATTGCACGACGAAATACAAAACGATGCGATCAAAATGAAAAACATGACGAGACGGAAGGCGAATCGCGCGATGCAGTTCCGAACTTCCGAACGCGTGTACCTACCGACGAAAACCTCGAGACGTGGTGAATGAATTCAAGAAACAGAAGCGTTAAACACGGCACAGATTATCGACACACTTCATAAAGAGACACACGAGACTTAATTACCAACAAATGAGAAGAAAACTCAAAGGAAACTCTAATAATTTTGAAGGGTTGTTGAGGAGCCGTAGCGGCCGACGCGTGCGCGACAGGAGACGTGCACCGAATGCGACTCTGGAGGACGACGCAGGCCGAAACTTGTCGAGGACAGACTCGCTCTCAGCCTCGAGCGTCGTAACAGTGATCAGTCTCGCAGAGGGTTGCTTTTCCCGCCGGCAGAGTGGCTCGCGAGCCAGCCTCCGGCCGGCTTCCGAATTTTGACGATTTGCTCGCACCTTATCTGTTCTGTGATCACACCATAAACAATGATGCCAGATTTTACGAATAATCTTGTGGGGTCTCTCTCGAAGTAAATAACTTGTGCACTTTATACAAACACAAATCCTCTATTATATTATAATTTATTTCCTGCCGTTCAAGTCTTCCTTTTAAGTTACTCCTGTTAACTAATCCAAATCAAAATGTACTTACCTCCCTTCTCTTGCTCATTAGATGTCACACTATTTTTTCACACTTACATCTCATTCAAAATAGGTAATTGAAGAGCTAAAACGTGTACCTACACAAATTGTTAACGTTGCTGGAGGTTTCTTCAAAAATAAATTAATTTATGATAAAGTACCGACCTGCGGCACTTTTTTCTGCTGAGAGAGGAAACCTAAGTACGTCTCCTCGGTACATAAATTAGTCGGGTGCATCATGAGAATTTTTTCATTTTTCTGTTTGAAATGTTTAGATAATTTAGATCTGATTGCGAAGAAAATTCTCTGAAAAACGGGAGGAGAAATATTAACAGATTTCCTCGAAAATTCGTATTTCATCAAGGGAAATTTAATAACGTCGAAAAGCCTCATGATAGTGCTTAAAGAGCTGATTTCACAGTATTTTGTATAATTTGTTCCTAATATGGGAAATAGTATAAAAACAGATTTATAAGTGAGAAAATGCACCGCCTATATAGTGACGTCATCTGGCGGCATTTCCCATTTAAACACACAAATTTTAGCAGGTTAGATCATTTTGTCATATCTTCTCCAATAATTGTTCAATTCATGAACCAAGATCGAGTGTCCTCGTGTTCAGTTCACTCAGCAGTTTCCATTTTAACACGAAATTCATCAAATTTCAGACACCTGCCAATTCTCTATTGACGGTAGTAATTTGCGGGATTGACATCTGTGATGCCTTTATGGAAACTTTTTTTGTGAAAAATTGCACCATTTGGCATCTTTGACGCGGTGCGACACGACTCATCCGAATTTCGAGGATTTTGCGGTAAAACACGATTGTGAGCGCAACTTGGAAACTTCCTGAGAATTAACAACCGCAGTCATGCGTTGTTCCTAAGAAATCAGAGCTCCTGCAATATTTCGCTATGCAACACGGACATTGAATAGTCTGTTGCATCCAGACCTAGCTATTGAGAAGACTGGAGCGCGCCCTCAATTTTTTGCAGCTTGTGATAATAAACTGTGTTATTCATTGCATTCATGCGTGATCGCGTTGCACGCACGGCGGTTTGAGTATTAGATAAATTTGAAAAAATGAAATAGGTATTTTAATGTACAACACATGTTTAAATAAATGGAGTCTATTCATACGGCAATTAGTCTGATTTTATCGGCAATTACACGCTTTACCCTCGTCTGAACCTCATCATTCAATTTACTTGGACACGTGAAAAAATCGTATCTTATTAACTATTTACTTCTATCTGGTACTCACCAGCGTTGCTGGCTCGTGAATTTGAGGGAGCGTTTTCGGCAAAAGCGAGCAGAATCATGACCTATCGTAATCAGCGCTGTTCGCAGGGTGACAAGTTTTCTAGGTATTAAAAATTCCCTGACTTGTCAGATCTTTTGAAAATGAAAATCCCCAACTTTTCCTTGGGTTTTCAGTGCTTTTGAGCATGGTTTCTGATAAACACTCCAACCACAAATTCACCGAACGCGAATTATCTTGAAAGGAAAAAAACGCAATGATTTGGCGCGGGGGTCAAAATTTCTGTGCAAATATTCTCCAACTTTTCCCGACTTATCAGGGTTGGGCATTATATCTTGAAGCAACTTCATCAGACGCCTAAAAAGTAAAATTCTCGTCCTTTCAAACGCAAAGGAAACGGATCGGTTTCGCTTGAGGGTACCTATGCATGGGCGGATTGTGCTTTTGATCGGCAAAATTTCGTTGTCGGACACATCAAGAAAAATTGTTTAGGCATGCAACCCATGCTCTCTGCACAGTGTTCTTTAAGTCGCTGAATCCAAAAGGGGCCTTGGTTTCTCTCGACCATGCACGTATTTCCAGTAAAATTGAATTCTCCTTAGAAAAAATCGATTTTACGGGAAATTGGTAGGGTCGGGGAAAAATAAATGGTCCATATCGGACTTAGCGCTAGAATGCAATTATGGAAGTTATATATTAGAAATCTAGCATTTCTGTAGAATTTCATAATATTTTTTCTTTGCAAACCTGATCGCAGTTCGCCGTAATCATGTCAGAGTTTACCAGTGCAAAAAACTGCAAAAGCACAACTTGAAAAACGCTGACTGCGCGAGTTTGAATGATTGCGCTAAACATGTGAGGCCGACAGGAGACGCATGTTAGCGCCTGCAAGATAGCAAAGATACTTCACACATTGCGCGAAAACCACTGTGCCGCGGAAGCGCTACTCATGGACGTCGGTAATTCAAGCCTGGGAGAAAGCTAAGATTTTCCTTCATTTCTGCATAATTTTACATGACTACCACGATATTCGAATAGCTGCGCACTAGGCATTCTCCTTGACCAGGGTGATTCATAAAAATTATTTTGTAAATTTCCAGGAGCATTAAAAAATATGCGATCTGGCGATTTGGTAAAATCACAGAGTTGCAGTAATTTTCATCTCAGTATCTTGGCAAATACTCGCTTTCCCAGCGTTATTCTTCATAAACGAGAAATTATGCGTTTATCATCATCTCAATATCGCAATAAATACGTGTATTTTTCCAGCGGTTTTTTAAAAACATAAAAATTTACGCGTATTTTTCCTCAATATCGCGGCAGATAGTATACATTGGAGCTCCAATAGTTGCTTACTTGATTTCCACATTGAACGACGCGAGCGTAACACTTGCATTTATCAACGGCCATAGTTAGAGACAGGCGGAAAGCTACCTATCTCAATATTGCGAATTCTTCCGACGGTTTTGTAGAAACAAGAAAAGCTCGCTCCACCAAGAGCTAAGATTGTATATATAATTTCAAAAAAATAAAGTTTTTTCTTGATGATAGCATATATTTGTTGTTAATTACTTTCCCCTAGGAAATTTGTTTTAGAAATTTCGCTGAAAATTAAAGTCCTAGGGATACATTTGATTGAACATGACCATTTCTCAGCTGTATTTAAATCCTAAAATCACCCTACTATTCATCTGAGAAACTTGTCCACATAAAACTACTTATTATTAAAGAATCACTTTTTATTTAAGAGATCTGCGGAGAACTTTATTCATTAAAAATTTGAGTGTTGCGCAACTTAATCTCAATACTTTAAATTGTTTATGTGTTGCGTTTAATGAATAAAAATAAGAATTTGTCACGGGAAAGGTCGCAAAATAACTTATAAATCGCATAAATATAACCTAAAAAGAAATGACATATGCAACCATTTTGTCAATTTGCTGTCTTAAAAACGAGGAACAAAACTTGAGTGATAACACTTAGATTCACCAAGCTCTTCAATGTGTGATATTTTTGTTGATACTGAATACAAAACCTTTCCATTTCAAGTAGTTCAGTCAGTTTTTATGTACCATCTTTAAGTATCAATGGATCAATTGCGCTAGTCACAGAAGCAAATTTTTATGAAATAACAAAAATTAATCATTAATTATTCAGTAATATGGACGCAATGTTCAATATTAACAGAGACATCGTCCATTGAAAAACACAATGTACGCCATCATCAACACTTTGACAGTAGTAGTGCATACCATGATTTCTTCCACCTCCGTTTCATCCATTTTTCATGTCACACAAACAGTGCAAGCAAATGTAGATATTGCTGATTGACAAAACCAAGGTGGGAGAAACCATGATATGCACTACTGCGATGGATGCTGTCATCCGTTGTACTTTTCGATGAGCAATATTTCCATTAATATTGGACACAAAAACTTGGTGTTTGAACAAATCTGATTATTTTTTCTAAACTGCATCAAAACACGATTCTGTGACTAGTGCAACTAGCCTATTAATAAAAATATAATGCATGCGACTGACCCGTTGGGCATCAGTTGCTAGGAGCCGGACATGGAAAATAAAGAACATCTGGAGAGTTTATACAATCGTAGAAATATAATGTTTCTTATAAAACTGAGCTTTTAAAACAATAGTTACATGTACATATATACATAAGAAATAAAATATATACGAATACAGTAAAATCTGACTATAATTATCCTTCGTACGCAGCAGACTTTCATAACAAGTAGAAAAAATAAATGAGTTTTTGATCAGCTCATCTTCTATGAAGTATAAAAGTGAAAAAAGAAAAAACCACAAGAGGTTGAATTCAGGGACTGGATATGAGAAATAGGCGCGGAGATGAAAATGATAAATCTTTGATACTGAGTGTATATTTAACTGTCGATCATGAGTCTGCTCATATCACAAAGCCAAACAAGCATCAATCTCTCTCTTACATCAATAGGATACATTGATGACTAATTGACAAAGCTCCTTTTCCTCTGAATATTTACTTGTGTAATGTTATTTCGCTTAGAAAAATGACATAAGAAATTGATGATAAGCAGTAAATCATCATCTACATTGCTGAAAAGCTATAACTTTTTCTTGGATTTGGTGCTGAGAACAAACCGAGTCTCAAGATTACAATATGCTTGCCTAATTGTACCGCAAAGGCAATATTCCCTCCTCTATTCAAGTTTTCTATCGGACTAAATATGATTATTCCAACTCACTTCTTCGGAGGAGAAAAATAATGGACAGCACTACAATAATTCAGCAAAGAGGGTAGTTCTTATTAAATCCAAATCTTTGACAGATTCATAAGTCTTCATCTATGTGCGTATAAAAAGCATTATCATTGGTTGCGCCTCTATACTAGAGTAATTTCTTGACGCAGGAAACGATACAGACATGAGGACACAAATTTTACTCTGACTTTCAAAGTGTAAAGATTAGACTGAATTTACAAGTTTGTTTGCTTGCTTCCTTTTTTTCTTTTTCACTGAGTGCTGAAAAATTCTTGACTAGTTGGAGAAAATCCATACTATCAGGTTTTTATAAATTTCAAATTATTTTAATTTTTTTGTCCTCAGATAAACCAGGCTCTACAGAGAATATGAAACCTTGACATCGCAAAATTGGAACAGATACTTTGATAGTAAATTCAACTCTTCCAAAGATTGATGCTGTAAAATGAATCTTCTCAACACTTTTTGCGACTAGACTCACACATTACGTTATAACTGAGAGTCCCCTCTGATTGTGCTGGATAAGACGTCAAAGAAGACGAGTAAAAAGAGGGACCAATCTACATGGTGCGATGCAATTTCCGTCAACAAAGTCTCAGACGACACTACAGCTTGGTTATACACAGTAAATTCCTTGAAAAATTGGTAGAATGGTGATGGTTTCTACATCTCATGGTTTTTTTTATTTATACTTTATAAATAATCAGTTTTGCTTTGGCTGAAAAATTTGAGAGAGAAATTTAAAAATAAACTTTGGCAAAAATGATTTGTTTTCTTTTCTTCGGGTAAAACAGTAGCCCTTGATGATGTCAAAGTAAATTCAAAGGTTAGTAGTGGCATGAGTGATTTTAAAGCACATAATTGTCCACAAAATTATGATGAGATGGTTAAGCAATTTCATAATTCAATCATTTGAAAGTATTGGGTGAGCAGAATTTGAATTATTTTTTCAACTGTTTATAGTTCATGGTATTCCAAAAAAAAAAACATGCATTAGAGAGCGCAAGAAAATAAACTGATTCAAAATGCAGTTTCAGCTGCTGCTTTCCACTTCTTTCCAGCTACATCTTGACAATTGCAGTTACCATGATGAAAGAGAAGACAACCAATGGCAAATCTTTGGGTTTGTGACTATGCGGGGATATGGATTCCATAAAAAATGAAATCAACGATCTCGTCTTGATCCCTTCATAGCAAATAAGCTTTCAATTGCACAACAAAAACGCTGAAACGCTGTTTTATCTTGTGCTCCTTAAGTTTTCCAGTTTCCACAATTTTTGCTTCCATTCATTTCCTCATTCGGTATGAACACACAGTTCAAACTAGTTTTTACATCTTGAGCTTGTTTTGTCTTGATTGCAGGATAAATTTAAAGGGATCCACTGAGTGTAAATTCATTATGGACCACTGTGATATGGAAGACACCTATTCATACAGTCATGTATATCCAAAATATCTGGCTCATTGTTAAATTATAAAAAAAAACTAAAGCAAAGATGGGTGTAAGCACTTGCTTAAGGCATTAAAATTAAAGTAAGTGCCTATGCAGTAAAAACTTAAATGCTCATCATACCGTGTAATTCAGTATCCACTGATTCAGTGATTACTACATAACTCAGTATCAATGATTCACAGAAATATATTATGTCTGATAAACCTATATTAAAAGGAACTTATCTTGATCATTAATTTTACAATTTTTTTTTTCTTTTTTTTTTCTATACATATATAAAATGGGTCTGGAAATTCCATACATCCACACAGGATGATTGAACATATAAAAACCTTAGAAAAAAAGAAAAAAAATGTGACTTAGTGGAATAATCTGATTAAAAAAAGAACTCTTTTAAATGCCAGATTAAGTAGGGAAACTGACTGGCACTACAAAACCATTTTTCTTAAAAAAGATAAAAGACATTTTTTCCTTATAAAACAGAGCATTCATAGCACTATCAATCTAAACATTCCGGAGCTTACATGACAAAATTAACATTCTCTTAATGAGGAGGCTTTAATGTTGTGGCTAGAGCAATGAGAAACATGCCTAAAATGAAATGGTTTAGGGGTTTAAACGTTTTGACTTAAGGAAAAAATTAAAATAAAACAATAGTATGAAAAGCTTTGAATCAAACTGAGAACTTATTGCAAGGAAATAGAAATTGTATCCTTTTTCTCCAGGCAATTGTAATGAATTGTTTGCATTCTTTGTGACATGAATCTGACAGGAAACTTTCTTCCTTCTTAGAAAAATTCAATAAATTTGAATTCATAGTGTGCATCCCAAGTTTCCTGACTTCTATTTTTGAACAAAAACATAGGAGTTTGTGATACATACTTTCAACCTTGCCAGTTAAATATAAAGTTGGTGTGAAAACTAGAAAAAATGTAAAAATGGGATTGCTTGAGAGATTGATGCTTAGCAATTGGAGCACCAAACAATAAATTCCATCAAGTATTCTGCGAGATGGGAGCATTTTCAAAAAAAATCTTGAACTAACCAACATGGCACTTAACTGGCAACACACACACAAACAAAAAAAAATGACTAAGTACATTTGAAACAATGTAAAAAAAATTAACAAATGATTCTAACTCCATTAGCCAAGAATACCATTTCAGCTGATTAAAAATAGGTTATGCTCTAGAGTGCGCCTACAGAGGATGCTCCTAAATATGATCTAAGATGCAACGACGACCCACTTTTCAAGAATTACAGAATGATGGTAAAGTAATTCTTCCTGAGCTTAAGTGCTATCAGAGTTGCTTAAACAAGAGAGAAAGAAAACCTAATTCTATCCTCTATTTATAAAACACATTAGAATGACTGCAGAATTTTCAAAATAATTCGACGGCTCTTTCAGATTTTTTCAAGACTATCTCCTGAGTATTGAGCCAATTCCATTCAGTCAGTCAAGACAATAAATTAGCATTGAACAAACAATGATAGCTTCAGGTGAATGTTTGACACTTGCTGAAAGTAGCGACAAGGCAATGGACCTGAACCACTCAACTCTCTCTTTCCTTTTGAGTGTGTTACATAGTGCTAGAACAATTACCAACTCATGAGGGCTTCATGATTCTAAAGATGCACCAACTGCGGAGTAACCGACAGCTTGCAAATAAATGCTCTAGAATATACTCTTTTTAAGTAGTCTGGGTTAAATAAAGAATAAGTTAGGACCTTGTACATAAGAATTCAAGATGTCCAAAGTTCTTCCACTGATTATACAAACAACCAATTTCAACCATCTTCCTTCTACTACAAAGAAATTTAATTACAACAGATTTGACTGATTCAAGACAATTTTTCCAGCAAACAAAAATGCAGTTTTTGAAATAAATAGCGAGGAGTCTTTAAGATAGGTACTGAAATACGCAAAAAATTAGGGAAAGAAACTTCAAACTTGATAATAATAGTTTGACTTATTTTCGATCTAAAAGAAGAGAAAGCAAACAAAAAGAAAACAAAACAAAGGTAAAAATTTAAAATAAAAAAACGTATGTTAAAAAAAATTCATTTACCGACTAACCTTGCAATTTTCCTTCTTCAATGTTGATAAACAAGTGAACAAGATTTCATAAAGTTGATAGAAAATTCTGAAAAAGGGAGAACAAAAAGAGATTGAATCAGAAAGTCTCCAGATTGTTATCTAGGATACCAGCGAACAACCTGCACTGATTTTTCTTTTCTGTCACCTAAAATTATGGAGACGGCTACCCGCAGGAATATTTTTACTGCATTTTGTCAAAGCAAGTTTTTTCTGTCACAAGCAAAAATCTAGGTGAGGGTTATGCTTAGGCACTTATGGTAAATTAATTTATGATCAAGCACAAGGAAAAATAACTTTAAATTGCATGCGAGGTTGAGGGAATGGGAGATACAAGAAAATATGCACAAATAATTCTGCTTGTCTGCTATCAGCTTCATCAAAGAATTAAGTAAATTTTTTGAATTTCCTTCCAAAAATGATAAAATTTGAACAACTGCTTTTGATCCAATCAATGCTTCATGATCAGGTAAGTCTCTTTGGTGTATTATTTTTCCTTGCACAGTTTACAAGCACTAAGTATCAGAAGAAGAGGGAAATATTTGTTACATCTGAATTAAATAATAATGTACCAAAAGTATTTAGCATGGAAACTTTAAGAAAAAAAGTAAACGATAGATACAACTTACCTGAATATTTTTTAGAACATAAATTAAATGCCTACAGAATGTAGCACCTTTTTCTTTTGGGAGGTTCCGGAGGTTCCAAAGCAGCTAGAATGGCTTCATCAAAGACGTTCTTGAGCCCTTTCTGCAAAGTGAATGAATATGACTTTAGTGATATCTTAGATAGTAAGTATAACAAATTGAATTTACATACAGTTAGAATCTGTATCTGAGAGATATTTAAAAACACTCTTTTCTTTAAAAGATGAATCTATCTGCTCCTCATGTAGAAATGGTCGCAATTAAGCAAAAAACATATCATTATCACTTCAATTCAAGTCAGAACTACACTCGTATTAAGTTATGTTCCTTGAAGTAGCGTTTTCCCAAAATACTAGTTCCCAAAAAAATAGTTTGCTTTTTGGGTCCCAGTTGATTGCCCACAGGAGGTCATATGAAATGTTTGCATTATGTTTTTCCCAAAACAGTCAAATTTCTTTGTCCCTCGCAAAGACAAAATGTATTATTGAGTAATTTGCGTGTGGAGTTGTTAAATAAGGGAAGTGACTATCATTGGAAAGAAAGCTTTCTTCATATAAATCATCTTTGGTGGATGTTTGCAAATTGATCACTGGTACATTCTGTTTAGCCATAGGGTACATAGAGTTGTAATGTAGGCGGAAGAGCTAGCGCCACTTTTAAGCATTTTCCAGGTCCCAAATTCCGAGACTCCTGTGTCACGCTGGGTCACTTTATCGATACATAATGGATTTTTTTCGATACAAGGAGACCTACCCATCAAATGTAAACAAAGAAGATAGGAATTACTACGTATTCCACAACGCCATTTTGAATGGAATATGTATCGAAAAAGTGACTGAAGCTCAGCGCATACCGGACCCGGAACTCCTCGACCAGAACATGGCGCTAGCTTTCTCATCTACATTACGACTCTCTGTACTCTATGTGTTTAGCGCTCGCCAAGGCAAGATGCACACATTAGAACAAAGCTTTGCTGTGGCTGTAGGACAATCTTTTTATAATTTAGAGAGAAAGCTTTAGATATACCTGAGTTAAAGCTGAACATTCAACATATTTGACAGCCTTCAATTCTTTCGCAAGTTTTTCTCCTTGTTCAACTGATATTGGTTTCTGTTTGTTCTTTGCCAACTTTTCGATGGTGCCTGCATCTTCTCTTAAATCAATCTGAGTTCCTACTAGTAAAAATGGTGTCTTCTGACAATGATGTGCTATTTCTGGCACCCACTGCAACATTAAATCAAATTACATTGAACATAAACAAAAAAATTTCCGGAGGATTGAGAGCAAAAAATGTTAAATTCAACTTCGGCTGTTCATTGCTTTTATGGAAAAATTGTGTAGCCTTCATTTATAGAAGCTAACTTACAGGAGAGAAACATAAACTTCAAACAGGTGAAAATACATTCACTGTCTAGTGCTTGAAGAAGAAGCAAAATCCAATCTGAGAGGCCATGAAGAAGCCCTAAAATTATACTTGTAACAGAGGTACAGGTTAATTTCTTTATTTTCAAATTCTCTGACTTTTCCCTGAATCCAACATTTTTGGAGTCCCCGGCACTTGAATAAAACTTCCACTTTGATCCATTTCTTTAAAAATACACTCACTTCTGCTAAACACTGAACGCATTAATTTCCAAGACTTTTTGTATGAATCCCCTGACTTTGCTCTGTTGCCACAAATCCCCTGACTTTTCCCTGTCGCCGAAAATCCCCTGACTTTCCCGGTTTTCCATTCCGCCAACACCCCTACCAAAGAGAGGGACCCAAATTAGGGAACCTTGTAAGCATTACTACTATCATCAAAATACCAAAATCAACTGAAAATAAAGTCTAAAATCAGCAAATGAACCAGAAAAGAGGCTTCCTAAAACATGCTGAGAACAAAGTTGGTGTTGTTGTTGGTGTTGAATGCTGAAGCACCCTGTGGTTCCCCTATCTAAGGGATTAGGGAGAGTTAGGGTAGTTCTGAACTAGATTATTGGGGTTCCTGAGGTCATCTCTAAAATCAAGTTTTAAAAAGATCTCAGTTTTTTACAATTTGGTGTTTTGGCGTCACTGCCTTTCCAACCTGCCTAATGGAAAAACCAGCGATTGGCTCCATTTGTTCAAAATAACTCAACAAAAAGAGAAAAGGCCATCTCTTTCAGAAATTGCCTGAGATTTGCCTCACATTTGTTGCGATGGCAAGATCAGGCATTTAAAGCACTCCTGCTAAATTCTTCAAGGTCTAGCAGCTGCAAGGATAAAAAATCAAGCCTTTTTCATGGCTGCACAAAGCATTTCCTTAATTTGTTAAAGAAAATTCATCAGTTGACTGCAAAACGGATAGAGAGGGATCTGTGAGTGAATGTATTTTTTTAGCTCTTGGTTTCAATGTTTCTTCAAAACTTCAATCTTACCTTTTCTTTGACATTTTCAAAAGATGATGGGGAGACAACTGAGAAACACACCAAGAAAACATCTGTTTGTGGATAACTCAAGGGCCTCAATCTATCATAATCTTCTTGACCTATGAACGACAAAAAAAAAATTGTTAAATTTTTAAACAGCATTGTAACTGGGATTTTATTTCGAACATACAGAATAGAAAATGCCGCCTAAATTTTGGATGGACATTCAATGTGAAAGATGCAACTTCTTGCACGACCTCCTACTTAGTAGGCAGGAGTGGCAATTACGTGTTGTAGAGCAACCAGGCACTCAATGACCGTGACTTATGTACACGTCAGTCCACATGAAGAGCGCCCTTGCACTTTCCACAGGAGCAATTTTTGTCAAAAAATCTGACCGACAACTCTTTCATGCCCTGAAGAAAAGGCTGCCTGCAGTATAATTTTTTTTTATGCCAACAGAGGTCCGGTGGTTGCATTGTAATGTGATTTGTACTTGAAACAACCCAGAATGAAATTTCAAGTAACTTTTTCTTGGAACTAAGTTTCTAGGAAGTGGAAGTTTTGCACAGTCATAAGTACAGTTTGTTGCGATATTATTAAGCATTTCTTATTAAGGATTGTTCTTTGAATCTACTTTAACATCTGGCATTTAGGACACAATTTTGAGCTCTTGGGGACTGGGCTCCTTTTTTCTGTGGACATTTAAAGATATGCAAAGCAGAAAATACGGACTCTTACACTCATGAATGCTTTCATCATCATGACACGGCACAAGATAAAGCCAAGTTACTCATTTTAATGAAACTAAATTACTAGGCTGAGCGTAACACACAGGAAAATAGATTAAGGTTCTCTGATTTTAAACTGAACTAAAAGGTTCAGGACTAAAAAAAGCAATTTTTTGAGAGTCTACCTTTCCCAATGCTTTGATATAGGCTCACAGTTTTTTTTGTAATTCATAATTTAGATTGATCCTGCTTGGAGTCGAAAATGTCTGTACTTTTGGGTGAAACACCAACTATACCTATTCCGATACCATTCCTATTCAGACTCATCATTGAGAAAATAGATTAACTTAAAATGTATACCAACAAACACTTACCAGCAGTATCAAATAATCCTAAAGTGTACGGCTCTCCACCGATCATAACTGTTACCGCATAGTTGTCAAAAACTGTTGGCACATACTCCGAGGGAAATTTGTTGGTTGTATATGAAATAAGTAGGCACGTTTTACCAACAGCACCATCTCCGACAACAACACACTTGATTGTTTGCATTGTCTTTCAGTTTGAACCTGCAATCAGGGATGACATTAATGCAGCCAAATAAATGTTGGTACGAAAGAAACACAGCGAGATGTTTTAAAGAGGGGTAACTTACAGCATAAAGTGATAGTCATAAATTGTGCATGCTGCTGAAATTATTACGAAGTAACAAAACTATATTTCCACTGCAGAAAAGCATCTGGAAATATTCAAGGGGGAAAAAAACCCTTCCCTTCAACGCATGATCATACTTTCGGCAAAATTTTAAAGGATGCTTTTCAGAAGGGAAGGCAAGATAATCTGTGCTAAAGCAAATGTCAGTTATGCTACCATTTAACAAAATTCAAGACAAAATCAGTAATATCGCAAAACAAAATGGGTGGTTTCTTATCCACCATTCCTGGGTGTCTAGACTGAAATGCCCACTCCTAATCTAAGAATTTCAAATTATTAAGAGATATGAGATTCATAGTCAAAATAGACTTGCTTGACACCCATTGAACACTGCTGTTTACTAAACAAAACACGGCAGACTTCACAAACTCTGAGGAATATGGAGTAAAGCCTCGAGTTTTCGGATCTAAACCCGCAAGTCATGGGGTGAAGCAGGCGGAGTTGAGCAACCCTGCTTGCTAGGCATGGAGGATTTCATTCTTCAACAATGTCTTACGATGTTTACTTCGGCAGCACACTCCTGAATCATCATCAGAAAGTTCAAGAGTTAACCTTCCAGCAAATTGAGACGGGACTCAGGAAGTGAGGTTAGAGGTACGCTTCAAACGAGGCTCTAAGTTTGTGGCATGCGACATGATGATTTAAAAGATTACAAGGAACAAATTGGAGGTGATTCATGGCATCAATTTTAACTACTGGATGGCAGCTTCACTACTCGACTGACTATGGCTGTTGAAGCTCAAAATGATGGAGGGGGAAGTTAACCCCATTGCTTCAAAACTGAAAGTTTCTCTTTGCTTCAAAGGTATATGCCATACACAATAATGGAAATTGTAATTTCAGCTAAAGGCATAACATCGAATGATACTGACACTAGGAATAAATGGACGTGAGAAAGAACAAAATTAGTGAATCCTGAGAAGAATTCGCTAAGATACAGGCAAATAAGTAAACAAACAAAAAGGCACACTTAGGCTGCTGATTATCTGCTTCAGCAGTCATGACATAGGTATTCCCTACAGATTCTGAATGACTGGTGAGAGCCGTTATTCAAGGGTGTCATGTAAAATTATATTCTTGAAAATTCACAGAAATGCCTGCGAGAGTCAAAATAGTAAATTTGAATTTATGGTGGCCATTTCCTCGAAATGGGTGGCCACCGCCGTCACCTGCATCGTACAAGAGAAATTTCACGGTGGAAAAGAGGAACTGAAACTTGATCACTGTTCTACTTACGGCTGAAATATTAAAAATGCAAAATATAATCACTTGGATTAAATAGAGGCATTAATAATCAAACGAACACACAACTAATAATAGCGAGCGGGCGTTGACAAGAAACAGAAACAGAAATGACAACACGCTCTGTTTCGTTGGGCATCGAGCACTCTCTGTTGATTGATATGCGAACTAAAGAGCGATACCGGCAAACTTCAGCGCGAATTTCGAAATTTTGGCGCGTACTTTAAATTTGCGGCTGGGCAAAAACCGTGCGATCTTCTAAGGTGGGGCCGTGCCACGCCAACACACCGAATTAGCATGATGCTAGTATAATTTTGTTTATTTTTGATCTAGTTGGTTAGGATAATATCGAGCTATGTGTACACTTTTAATACGTTAATACCTTAGGGGACTACTTGATACATAGTCATAGTTCGAAGGATTGATATTGAACGGTAAAATAATAAGTACAGTGCTGTGTGATATTTTCTCTGCCGTATCAGATAACTCTTGTAAATTTTCATAAAATGATTTTGTTGCAGTTATAAGTCGGAAAATATGGTATGAATCTGCGCGATAAAAGCCATTTTATACTCAAATTCAAAGCGGACCGTACAGAAATTTCTTAGAAAGCCCACTCCAATGTTGCTAAATTAGGTGAAATAACGTATTTTTTTCGGCGGACTCGGCGGGCTACGTAGGTCGGCTCTGGCAATGCATTTTCGGCGCAGGATTTAAGTTGGTAAGAGTGGTCGTATATGACCATGAAAAAAATATGTGCATCTGCAGCACACGTCATACTTTTTCTAGGTGACAACAGGAAATATTAGATGCAAAATGGGTATTAAATAAATTGATTTAAATCCGAATAACATATATGTGATCTCATACAACTAACTCTGGCAGCGAAAATGACATGATACACGTATGTCATTCCATGCAACCGATTGTGGCCAATAAAAATAAACATATGGCTAATATTCACCTATAATTTGATGTATGCTGGCAAAAACAGTGTTCTCCTAATATCTAACCTCTGATACGACTAATATTTTCTTTTTTTTTTCGATGAAATGTATATGTACACATGTCCTTCATGCGACATCTCTTTTTTAGGGTTTTGACCAAAGTTGCATGGAATCACATAATATATGTAACTTCTCTCTCTCTCTCTTTTTTTTTTTTTTTTTTTTTTTTTTTTTTTATCAAAGTTGCATGGACCTACGCATATGTAACTACCGCTTTGGGGGCCATGGAGGGGGGGAAGAGCCCTCTCCTGCCAAAAAAAAAAAAAAAAAAAATTGAAATCCTATTTTTTTTTCAAAGATTTTTCAGACAATTTTATTTATTTCAAAATCCGTGATCCAAAATTAATTCATGCAATAGAGTGTTAATTATTTGTTTTGTTTTTGGTGAGAATTGTAATTGGTCCAGGGGCCGAATTTTTTCGGTCCTTCCACCGGACTTAAATATACTTAGGGCGGGTCTCGACTGCACTTAAGTCCGGCTTAGCGCTTCTGATGGGCCGATGGTGCGGTTTGAACTCATCGATGGCTGTTGCACTCCGTGTGAAAAAGCCGACAAAATTTGGCCCCTGAAGGTGACGTATTACGCCTTTCAAGTTATCATAGGATTTAGATAATGCTTTTCTAATTCGATCCAAGCGAAGACAAAATGTCAATTTATCATTTAAGAATTTATCGAGAAGTTCCATCGCATCTACTTGTTCACATGCACAAAGCTGTTGGAAAAATTCCAAGAGTTTATCAGGTCGAAGAGTAGGATGTACATGGTTTTTCCGGAACTATAGCTCACTTGGTAGGATGTATCTTGCTTTTCTGTTTTGTTGAATTAAGTGAGTAACTTTATTTGCCCGACCTCCGTATGTAGCTTGCCTGTTCTTAAAAATATTGCTACTCCAAAGCCGGTAACTTTTCCAGACCGATGAAATTTTATATTCCAAAGCACGCCACGTTTTCTGCCGAACCGTGTAGGAATGCAGGAAGGCAAAATATTATTAAATATGCAGCAAATATTAAAGGAACTTTGGCTCTGATCCGTGCATCTCTAGAAAGCATTCTGACATTTTGGACTGAAAACAATATTTTTGATAAGGCACAAAAATTCCGTTTTATCAAAACCTCCACCTTTCCGACGCGTAAATTCTTTACGAACAAGAGATTAATTGATTGAATTTAAATATACTGAATTTGTTTGGAGTGGAGTAGATCTTACGAATAACGCCATCCAAGCGGTTCGGTCGGATTTCTGTAAAGGACCGTTCAAATAATATGTAACGCTCTAAGGGAGAGAAAGGGTCAATGAGAGAGTTACGCCGTTTTGTTTTTACGTGTGAAAGAATAGGGACCTACGTCGCAAAAGTGTTACGAGGGAAGAAGTGAGTGGGGGTCCAAAAATTGGAAATTTAGCGTTACGTTTTTTATGAGCGTGATGTCATTCATGGGCGTAAGGGTGCATCGAAATTTTCACGTAGGTAAGCCATAGAGAGCATGGTGGTATACGGACGGAAGGGCTCATCATCTCAAAGTGTAGATGCGCCCTTCCGCCAAAGGAGCGACGGTATATTTGATAAGCCCCTCTTGAGCAACTCGCCGAATACATGGTGGTGTACGGCACGTTGCATCCACCTCCTCGGTAGGCGTTTGGTAATTTTTTTGTTTCCTAATTTTAAGGAAATGGGTTTCTTCGATCAACATCAAATAGATCCTTAAATTGAGGAAACAGGAAATGCTATGCCCGTTTCCTAATTTTAAGGAAACTGATCTCTTCAAATGACACTCCATGGATTCTTCAATTCAGGAAACGGCTTTGCTTCTCTCCGTTTCCTAATTCTAAGGAAACAGGGTTCTTCGATCAACACCACATGGATCCTTAAATTTAGGACACAGAAGCGATTCCCTCGTTCCTTATTTTAAGGAAACAGTTTTCCCGTTTCAAGTATCCGTTAGTCTGTTTCAAGAAAACGTATACGTGGTTCAAGAAAGCATGGTTTTCTTAACTCAACACAATTTTGTTACCTTGGATCGAAATAACTGTTGGCTTGTTCCAAGCTAACACCGTGTTGAAATTAGGAAACTTTTTAAGGATACATGTTTCCTTAAATTTAGGACAAGTTTTTTTTCAGTGCAACGTCACACACCAGTGGAGGAAAGTTGAAGCTCTTTTTCAGGTTTATTTGTATGAAACCCTCAGACACTGCACCTTAAATTCTGTGCCTTGGACCATGCCTGTATTGGGAGTATTCAACAAGGAGAGGGGAGAGGGCATTCAGATATTGTAATGACCATCGGAGATATACAACTTATATATTTGAATTGAAGATGGATGACGATCAGGAGAATGCACTTTATGAATGCAAAGAAAAATACCTTCCTGCATTCCTACACGGTTCGGCAGAAAACGTGGCGTGCTTTGGAATATAAAATTTCATCGGTCTGGAAAAGTTACCGGCTTTGGAGTAGCAATATTTTTAAGAGCAGGCAAGCTACATACGGAGGTCGGGCAAATAAAGTTACTCACTTAATTCAACAAAACAGAAAAGCAAGATACATCCTACCAAGTGAGCTATAGTTCCGGAAAAACCATGTACATCCTACTCTTCGACCTGATAAACTCTTGGAATTTTTCCAACAGCTTTGTGCATGTGAACAAGTAGATGCGATGGAACTTCTCGATAAATTCTTAAATGATAAATTGACATTTTGTCTTCGCTTGGATCGAATTAGAAAAGCATTATCTAAATCCTATGATAACTTGAAAGGCGTAATACGTCACCTTCAGGGGCCAAATTTTGTCGGCTTTTTCACACGGAGTGCAACAGCCATCGATGAGTTCAAACCGCACCATCGGCCCATCAGAAGCGCTAAGCCGGACTTAAGTGCAGTCGAGACCCGCCCTAAGTATATTTAAGTCCGGTGGAAGGACCGAAAAAATTCGGCCCCTGGACCAATTACAATTCTCACCAAAAACAAAACAAATAATTAACACTCTATTGCATGAATTAATTTTGGATCACGGATTTTGAAATAAATAAAATTGTCTGAAAAATCTTTGAAAAAAAAATAGGATTTCAATTTTTTTTTTTTTTTTTTTGGCAGGAGAGGGCTCTTCCCACCCTCCATGGCCCCCAAAGCGGTAGTTACATATGCGTAGGTCCATGCAACTTTGATAAAAAAAAAAAAAAAAAAAAAAAAAAAAAAAGAGAGAGAGAGAGAAGTTACATATATTATGTGATTCCATGCAACTTTGGTCAAAACCCTAAAAAAGAGATGTCGCATGAAGGACATGTGTACATATACATTTCATCGAAAAAAAAAAGAAAATATTAGTCGTATCAGAGGTTAGATATTAGGAGAACACTGTTTTTGCCAGCATACATCAAATTATAGGTGAATATTAGCCATATGTTTATTTTTATTGGCCACAATCGGTTGCATGGAATGACATACGTGTATCATGTCATTTTCGCTGCCAGAGTTAGTTGTATGAGATCACATATATGTTATTCGGATTTAAATCAATTTATTTAATACCCATTTTGCATCTAATATTTCCTGTTGTCACCTAGAAAAAGTATGACGTGTGCTGCAGATGCACATATTTTTTTCATGGTCATATACGACCACTCTTACCAACTTAAATCCTGCGCCGAAAATGCTGTTACCGTGTTAATGAAAGACTGCCATTCATGTTTCGCAAGATGTTGTACCATCTCGTTTCCGCAGGTTTTTACTTGTGTTTGATTCATGCCTGTCAAACAGTAGGTAAGACGTACAGCAAGATGCTCTCTAAGCTCAAGATTGGTAATACGCAGAATGTAGCAAGAAAATCTATTGTCATAGCTGCTGATGCTCAGGTAGCCACTGTGAAAAAGAAAAACCACTGGTGCTGTGGAATCGTCGTAGTCGTACTTTCCTGTAAGTTCCTCTTTTTTAGCACTTTCCTGTTTTTCCTCCGGTTCATCCGCATCGTCTTTGGTGTCACAGCTTAATGAAAGTTCGATGGCCTCATGTGGATATTGCTTCAGTTTCATGTCAAAAACTGACTAGATCTATCCGTGCCACTATGTGATTTGATCGAGGCACCATCTGATCTCAAGTACTCAATTACTAAGGTCGGACTATAAAGGGGCTCGTTTTTAACGGTAAATCTAAAACTACCGTACCACCTTCTCATCTCGCTAAGAATTTCTGTTGAGGTATTTTTTTTTCTGTTGGCCACATGCTCTATAAATCTACCAAAATACTGCGTTAATTCTGTTTCGTTGAACCCTACGATTCCAGCATAACCAGGGTTCATTGTTATATCTCTAATGTTATTTGCGCCGGAGAGAAAACAATCCGACAAGGTTAGACCAGTAATCCCAGTAGTAAAACAGAAGCGGATACTTTTATATAAACCTTTTAGTATCCTATAGAAATCCTGAAGAGTTCCTAAAACTTGGGAGGCTTCATCTTTATTGCTCACATAAATATCTTTGTAAGGCGAGTCATACTCGTCTATTAGGATGACAACCCTTCTCCCATACTTTTGACCCAGTTGCTCAATCAATTGGCGAAGAACTGTTCCGACACTCTCCGCTATATCTAGATTAATACCATGATCCTTAGCTCTCTCTTGCAGTAACACCAAAAGACCATGGTAAAATTGTGGGAATGACTCAGCTTCAATACTGGAAAAGTCTAATCGAACCACTGGGTGTTTTGGCCAACCCCTTCGATATTTAAAGATCCATAAAAAAGATTCAATATGTCGCCTATAAATATTAGTATCCTCGAATAACCTTGCCTCCCCTTTAAAGTAGGCTTCCAAAGTATCGACGAGTAAAGTTTTTCCAAAGCGCCGGGGTCGTCTTAAGAGCCAATAAATTTGTGTTTCTTTGACCATTTTGTATAAGTAGTCAGTTTTGTCGATGTAGCACTTCTTTTTAATTAATATCTCGAGGCTTGCATCGCCTGCCGCTGGTAATGCTGCACAACGATTCCCAAGTTTCAATGATTGTGGATTGCTTTGTGTTTCCAGATTGCGCGAAAATTGGGGAAAGGAATAAAGTTCAACGAGTGGAAAATCACCTGCGGAATTCCCAAAATGTACCAACAACACAATCACCAACACAGATAATAGATACATTCTCAGTTCCGTTTTTTTCTCGATTACGAGCACAGAATACGCGACTACACGCACGAAATCGCACGACTATGCTTCCCGCGCGCACAACAAAATTGCAGACGCTTAGTAGAGACCGGGTTGACTGCCAAAGTTTATTTTAAGCTACCTATTTACATTTGTTTCATGACAAGAGGCTTAGCACAGGAAAAGTCCAACTTTACATTAAATTCACAAGCGCTTAGTAGACGCTTAGTAGAGATCGGGCTGACTGCCAAAGTTTATTTTAAGCTACCTATTCACATTTGTTTCATGACAAGAGGCTTAGCACAGGAAAAGTCCAACTTTACATTTAATTCAGAAGCGCAAGTTATTTACCAACGATTTGAATCTCACTCTTATCGGGCAGTGATATTCAGCAGTATTCGCTGACAGAACTCCAAATGGCTCATAATTCTTTATCAAACATGAGTAACGCGGGCAGCCAGCCTCTGAAGCGAGAGCTAGACCTTACCTGACTGATGCACTCCCACCGGCCCGTATTTATTTGACTTTGCGTATTGGTAGGGAGCCAATCAGAGCGCACCATGCAGCGGAGCAGTACTTAGGCAGAGGGAGGCTACAGCTGGGACTTGACTCCTTTATGAATATCGTGAATACATATCAGCAAGATTATCACAAGTTTTGACGTAAGTTCCAGAGAGTGAAAAGTTATTGTAGCGACAATAGTGTATGAGAGATATCAGAAGTTAACGAAGTGGTATCAACATGATTTGATATAATGTTCTAGATAATCATTTCTATACGTAACGTTAAAGCAATTTCAAAATCGAGCCATGTAAAATAAAAAATTCTCACTCAGAATTGCCCGCTAGCTCTCTCGTTGTTATTCCTCAAGAGGAAGGAGTCCGTTGGCTGAGTATATTTACAGCTCTGCTTTCTGCGTTCTTCCAAATTACAGGCTGGCAGTTCGTCGGCTGAATATTTACTATTTACGGCTCTGCTCTTTGTCATCTACAGAGATTTGATAAAATTGATTTTTACAACAATTTTTCATTGTTCAAATTTAATAAGATAGTCAATTTTTAAGTCAGAATCAACGACTGAAGTGAAATAACCGAAAAAAAACATAATAAGCACACACATTTCACACACAGGCTACTGTACTTCGATTTTCGCATGAATTGCCGGTGAGGTTTCTAAAAAAGTAGTCGCCATATGTTTTGCAATATTTATAAAATATTGTCAGTTTACATTGCCAGTAACATGAGAAAACTATTTCAATACACTATTGCTACAAAATGTTACCAAAAACATTTTTAATCGACGTTTTCTCGATGTTTTTAATATACATTGCAACGAATATTGTATAGCAATGCAGGGCCGGATTTAGGGGGTGGCCACATGTGCCGTGGCCCATGGCGGCAAATTTTTCAATTCTTTTAAATATAGGCATAAAAGAATCTGACTTAGAAAAAAAAAATACAAACGAGAAAAGGCAACAAAATCTCTCATTTCCTGAGAGTATAGTAATTTCTAATTTTGTCGTCTTTCAGTGTTACAGGAGACAGCACCTTCAAATAGTCGAGTTAAGAGAGAAACCAAACAAGCAATTTGGCCTAGAACGGCGCGGCGCAGGGAGCAATGATGACGAGGACTTGAGATGAAAAGGAGAAGCCCTCGGCGCGGCGGTCGGCATGTAACACATATTAGCGCCTACAAGACTGCACGAATACTCCACGCATTGCGTCAAACACAGTGCGTTCAGCAGCGGTCGGCGTGACACGCAAAGCGCTTCCAAGACTGCATGAATACTTCACGCAATGCGCCAAACGCAGTGCGGTCAGCCCGAAACGCATAGCGCCTACAAGACTGCATGAATACTTCACGCATTGCGTCAAACACGGTGCGGTCTGCGCGGCGCGGCGGCGGAAGTTAAATATTTAAACCACATTAATGTTTGTTCTTTCGTAATTTTTTCGTTCATTTATTATAAATGGAGGGCTTTGTCCGCACAGAGGTAGGTTTACGGAACTTATGACTTTCGCCTAAAGTTCCGTGAACTTTTGCTAGTAGTGTTGACGGGGCTTTCCCAAAAAATGTGTCCAACACGAGTTAACGCGTCTTATGCACCCTTCCCCCTCCGGCACGTTCACTTAATGGTTTTTATTGATGTTTCAAAACGAATGAGAAGGGGGCGGCAAAATTCAGGCGGCTCATGGGCGGCAAGTAGGTAAATCCGGCCCTGCAGCAATGTTTTGTCAACCTTGTAAAAAATATAACAAGAATATTTTTAGCTCAATATTATTTGGCAATATTTTAAAAATTTGGTGACAACGTTTTTCTAAAAATATAGCCGCGGCAACGTTGCCGGCACCCCTCTTGCTGGGCGGGAATATATTTACTCAAAACGTCCTGATATTAATCCTGATTTATTATTTATATTGTTTATTATTAATTTCACCGTCTTTTCGTCGATATTGCTAATGTTTCTCTCTAACTGTTTTTATAATAATTATACGGAAAATTCATTACAGTAATATGACACAATGCCCGAAAATATCATAATACTTATTGATTCATAAAAAATGTGCCCCCTCATCTCTCTCCAGTGTTTTTTCTCTACCCGCCAGCGTGCGAGCGATATCGTTTTAATATTAAATCTATAGAAAATCCTTCAAATTTAACTTTAGACATGAGATTCTAATAAGACCCTCTTCACCAACGGAGGAATTGGGGGAAAACGGAACTTGGTCACGATGCATGACGATACGATAACGCGACTTTGAATACAGGTAGCGCCCGGCTTGAGTGCAACTATTCCTGCTTGCTAGTAGTGAAATTTGCCTACCAACAAAAATGAAGGAGCACTCACTGGTTTTTCCTAAGAGCTAGTTGGGCAACCGATAAAAGAACAACTGTCATTCGACTGACAGTGTTTACCGCAACTGGTTGTGGACATATAATCAGATTAAACACCTCATTAAGAGCCTCACGATAACATATGAAAAATTTAAATTTCTTTAATGATCCTAAAAAGTTTATTCGCCGCATCGCGCCGACAATGCGGAAGTTGATTTTTTGGAGAACACGGAGAGGCAAATATATACACGCATTTAAACGAAACGACTTACATTGTGTCGAAAAATGGACTTTGAGGTTCAGATGGAAAATTCACTCCCTTGTCATAGGGACTAATTTGCGAACAGATTGTTTCATTATTGTTTTGTCTAAATGGAGTAAAGTTTCATTGAAATCCAGCAATCTCAAAGTGCTCTGATCATAGTAGATTGGAACTTTCTGATAGCTGCTTTTCCTTAAACTACCTGCTTTAAAACTACCGTTTCCTTACTGTGAACTTCATATAGTCTCACAGTTTCAGATTTTCAAAGCAATAATGCAATTTGCAAGTTGAAATTTGGCAACATTGAAATTTAGTTACGTTCTTTCGTGAGGGAAACGACGAAATATGAACTGCGTCGAGTTTCATTTCACTTTTGTTCCACATTGAAGGCCCTTTTGTCTGACTCCATCATCACATGATGGGGCCTTTCGGGTCACGGGGAGAATTGCTCTCTCATCCCCCCCCCCCCCTCGGTTAGACTTTTTTTTTAAGAAAAAAAATCTCAATAAAAATAATTTTTTCGGCTGATTTTCAGGCTTTCTCTGCATTTTCTGAAAAGTTAAGAGGAAAGGTCAGGCCAATTGAACATAATTCAAAGGAAGAGGCTGCATGTCTTCGGGATGCCTCACGCAGGGGTGAGGCAAGAATAATCGATGATCGATAATTGCTACTTCCCCATTTGAAGCTGGGTAAAGAATCGATTATTGAGGAGTTTGTTGAAAACACCCTGTTTATCGAGCCTTTTCCATAAACTTCAATGGCAGATCAATCGACATTGCAAAGCACGCCACATCACTGGCCTTACGAGGAAGAAAGGATCAGAAAAGTCAGCCAAAATGTCTTACGTAATCCTTAAACGACCCATAGGAGACAGCCTTGAACTCCTTCCCCTCTCCAGGTAGTTCACGCAATACTTGAGCGGCCCTTCAAGTGAATCGTGTGAAGCGCAGCGTAGCAGCTTGGCAACATGGCGTGTATGACGCGAACGCGAAAAACAGAAACGTGATGATAAGTACGTACCTAGACACTTGAAAATGCGCCTCAAAAAGTAAGAGAGTCAACAGACGAGCGGCGATCGAAATAAATATTTCAAGAGCGTCATAAAATAATATTCCCTCAAAGCGAGAGGATGTTCCCGGCGAACGCAGAACCACTCGAAAAAGCCACGGTTCCACTGGATAATACACGCGACGTGCGAAGTTAGCTGCGTAGAATCAACCGCGGGACTGGATGCATCAAATGGGACTTCATATATTGGAGCTACGATCTCTGGCTCGATTAAGAAACAACGTAGGTACCGTTTGTTTCCCTATGCACATACGTGTTTTTACGGATGAGCCAGAAATGTTAGCTTTCAATCGCAAAGTGAAGTCTAATTTAAATATGAGAGCCTAACACAGAGCGTAGCGACGTGCTGCCAGTGCGGAACGCGCATCGGCGCCTACAAACCTAAGGGGATACTTCACGCATTGCGCAATGCGTGAAGTATCCCCTTAGGTTTGTAGGCGCCGATGCGCGTTCCGCACTGGCAGCACGTCGCTACGCTCTGTGCTTTGTGTTAGGCTATCATATTTAAGATCTGCTTATTGCCACTGAGAAGCGAGAAGGCGATTCCCATACACACCTGCGGAAGCGGACTGGTTGAAATTCATAGCTTCAGGACCAACACGAGGTTTGATTATTATTCATGCAAACAGCTTTGACACCCCTCCCCTCCCCCTCCACGGCCCATGAGTGGAGGGAAGCAGAGGAAGAAAAATTAGAAGAAGTAAAAAAGAGAAAAAGAGGAGATAAGAGGAAGAATGGAAAGAGAGAGAAGGGAGAGAGGAAGAGGGAGAAGGATACACGGAAGAGGGAGAAGAGAAAAGGAAGAGGAGGAAGGAAAGAAGGAGAAGGAGAGAAGGAGAGAAAGAGAGAAGGAAGATGGAGAGGAAGAAAAGGAATTAGTATGAATAAGAAAAGGAAAAATAGGAAAGAGGAATAGGATGGAGAAGAGGAAGAGAGGGAATGAGAAGAAACAGAGAGGAAGAAAAATGAGGAGAGGATGATGAAGAAGATGAATAGGACGGAGGGGAAAAGAAAGAAGGAGATAAAGAGAAAGGGGATAAAGAGGAGGAAGAAGGAGGTAGGAGGAAGAAGAAAATAAGGGGGAAATAAGAGGAAGAAGGAGGGGAACAGGAAGAATAAGAGGATGGTGGTGATTAAGACGAAGAGAATTAAGAATGGGAATCATCCGAGAGATAAAATCAATAAAAGGAATGGTCGAAATTTTGCCACCCCCACGGTTGGTGCATATCAACTTTTCGTGCCTTTTCCTGGCGGTGCTGCATTGCACCCGGTTTCGCGATTGACTTGGCGTGTGTCGCACCCTGCCTGTGCGACCGTGGCTTAAATCAGAAGATAAGGATGTATACCGACAGGAAAACAGGCACGCTTGGGAAACACAGAGACAACCGCTTTCCGTCTTGAACCACACGCGGCACGACCGCCAGGAGTTTGACATAACTTGTTTGATCGAGGAGCCAATGAGATTCGAACTCCGCACTCCAGAAGATTGTCGGGCGCCAATCACAAATGAGATCACGCGGGCCCATGGCTCGGTGCGGCGCGGCGGTCGTACCTACCTTTTCACGACGATTTTCGATGAGCAAGTCAAGTGTCTCCGAAGAATGTTGAGAAGTGTGGCAATAAGATAATTTCCGGGCAGTTTTAGTTGAAAACTAAGTGCCGGGCCAAAACCACACTCGCTGAATGACTGAAAATTTTCCGCTGTCTGCAGGGGGGATCAAATTTCAACCGACTGAAAAATGAAAAAAAAAGTCCATTAATCGGCTATTTGTGGGTATAATGACGTATGTGCATTTAATTATACGTGCGCTTATGATCAAGTGAGAGAAGTAGCTACTATTTTTTCAGACCTGCGACAGTTTCATTCGGAAGTTTAATTTTTTAAACGTGTACATTTACAAATTTTAGTGTTTTGATTTCGTGTTGTTTCTTCTCCTCGGCTGTTTTTCCTTTCTCTCGTGATAAAAAAATGCGGAAAAAAATACTGTATGCTAGAGTACGACTAAAATCTAAAAATTAACCGTGGAGGTATTGAACTCGGGCTATTTGTGACGTGCAAAGTGGCTATCTACCATTGTTGAAAAATCTGAAAATGCACAAACTACAGAGGAGAAAAATTTTATTCACTGTTGCGGCAACAATTACTTTGGTAAGTGAAAGAAATCATCTATAGCACAGGGCATCTATAGGTACTCATCTTTACATACTTTGGAAAATAATCAATTTCCGTTGAAAATTAGGTACGATTATGAGTGCGTAAGTGCCTACATAGATCGTTGAATACCACTGGTAAAACTGTCAAACTACGGATTTTGGTTTTAGGGTTTGAAAATGTCCGCTCGTATTTTAGTTTTTCAAACAAATAAGTACTCCTACACTTTTAAGCGCGGGATTCTTGGAGAATAGGTACCTACCAACATTTGAAAGAACGAAAGTGAATCAAACGGCATTAGGTGCAAAAACAACGATCAGGCCTTATATAAAAGAGTAAAACGTGAAAAGAGTTTTGCAACCGAGACACGTGGTTTGGTACTTTTACCATCGACATAGGAGGCATACCTAAAAAGCATATCAGTGTCAGATGAGGAAGTGCAAAATTAGTTGCAAGGATAATGATAGTTGTATAAGACGTTTTTCTTCATCCTCAGAGAAAATAATTTTGCTTTGTCATTACATACTTCAGTGCTCACATCCTTACATTCTACATATTATATTTCATACTTCATTACACCAAATTACGTTTCCTCATGAAATTACAAACGAGAAAAGGCAACAAAATTTCTCATTTCCTGAGAGTATAGTAATTTCTAATTATGCCGTCTTTCGGTGATACAAGGCACAGCACCATGTTAATTAGTAGAGCAAAGAGAGAAACTAAACACGCAATTGGGCCTGGAACGGCGCGACCTAGAGAGAAATGATGACGGAGGACTTGAGATGAAAAGGAGAAGCCCTCGGCGCGGCGGTCGGCATGTAACACATATTAGCGCCTACAAGACTGCATGAATACTTCACGCATTGTGTCAATCACAGTGCATGCAGTCAGCAGCGGTTGGCGTGAAACGCATAGCGCCTACAAGACTGTAGGAATACTTCACGCATTGCGCCAAACACAGTGCGGTCAGCGCGGCGCGGCGCTGCGGAGGAAGTTAAAATTATTAAACCACATTTATGTTTGTTCTTTCATAATTTATTCGTTCATTTCTTATAAATGGAAGGCCTTGTCCACACAGAGATATGTTTAGTTACGGAACTTAACTTTCGCGCAAAATTCCTTAAACTCTTGCTAGTAGTGTTGACAGGGCTTTCGCAAAAAATGTGTCCAACACGAGTAAACGCGTCTCATGCACTCCTCCAGTCCTCCTCCTCTGGCACATTCACTTGATGGTTTTTCTTGATGTTTCAAGACGAATAAGAAGGGGGCGGCAAAATACAGGCGGCTCATTCGGCACTTCGACTTGAACGTCAAAATAAGATTTCCCAAAAGGCCAAAGGGCAAAAAAAAGGAGAGAGAGAGGGAGAGAGGGGGGGGGGAGAGAGAGAGAAAAAAAAAACCACCAACGAAGGACCTTTAAAGTAGAATTAAGGAAACTCTACATTTCATTCTAAGACGCCTGCTTGCTTTTTGTGATTTTGAGGGCTGGCAAAGTTGTAATACATTTAAATAATGCATTTCTTGGAAAATTGACAATGTCGATCGCGATAAAAATCAGTACCTAATGGTTTCCGTCATTGGCACAATACACATTGGCAACAATGGAATGAAGTTGAAGTGTAAGCCAAACGATCAAAGCTTCAGTTAGTGTCGGATGCGACGGATACTAAACTAATTTCATTTTTACGCCTGGATGCAACTATTCTGGTTCCATGAAGCATCGAGACTTACATTTAATGAATTGCTTAAAACCGGCAATTCTTGATCAAATTATATAAAATTATTGCAATTCGATTGCATTAAATTGCAAAATTATCTACATATTTTCACTGTGCTACCTACATATTTGGGTTGCAGTATATTAAGAGGGGTGTATATGAACTTCCTCCTCCCCTTCAACAATATCACTTGATGAGTGATGAAAGTAGTTTGCCCGTTGTTAGAAATCACAATAAATTTAACATAGGTGTAGATACTGTATTCCAAGTGTATTTTGCTCAAGACCCTTGTCTCACTTCTGATTTCAGTCTCAATGCATAATTTGGACAGCAATATACATAAGTGCAGTGACACTATACTCTTGCTCTACCCAACTGTCGTACTTCACAAATCTGTTGCAGAGAGGAGATCTAAAGGGAAATACAAGAATCAACTACATATCAACTTTGACGTATGTGGCATATTTGTGGAGTAAGTTACTCAACATTCTATGCAAAAAATATTGACTGTGGCTCATTAAAGTGTGAAAACAAATTTTTGATGAGACAGTGGTCATTTAAATTATTTAAGTTAAAAATTGAGAGTTAAACTGTAAGAAGGCATATCTCCTTTGTGATGTCTCAAAATCTCCGCTTCCAATTTATGTTATCGAAGGTGAACAAACTAACGATATTGCTTGAAATTTTTACACAAGATTCTTCACACAGAGGAGAAAAATCAGAAAAGTTCTCAAGGATCAAAGATTCATAAGATGAGGATATCTCCATTCAAAAAATAAAGTGAGACAGAAAGTCTGCAACTTAGCAAACTAGGAATAAGCAATGTTACAGTTGCACCATCAAAATGCCTGCAATATTGTACCTACTGTCATGAAGTAAAAACAATATAACTCCATGTATTGCATGATATAGCTTGTAGCGAGCAGATATGCAAGCTGAGAACATTGGATACTTTATTCAGCTTGATTTTTTGCCAGTGTACGTATTTCAAATATTAGTATACTTAAAAGACTCCTTGCTGGCGAGAGATAACCATCAGTGGCTAAAATTATTTTCCTTTTGGTCACTGGTGAGACATTGATTGGTTGCTGAACGTTGAAAATGAGAACAGAGAAATTGATCTCTGGAACTAAGCTTTCCAAAAAAGACAAAACATGTAATCTGCACCTGCCTGAAGTTGGCTGTAAAATAAACTGAGCATCTAAAGTTCTGAGGTCGGATATGCTTTAAAATTTACTTTTTGATGATATAAAATCTTAGATATCCATTGATTCTTGCTTTGTTACCCTTCCTTTGTTCCTAATAGATGGGAAATGTAAGAGGGGTAATGCGACAAAAGCATTTTACTGGCCAGACAGAATACCGTCATCAGAGAGGACATACGCGTGGATGCTTTCTTATAGCCTGGTTACATCTTGTTGGATTCCTGCTTCTGTTGGATTAATGAGTAAGTGTTCAAGTTTAAACATTTAAATAAGAGAGGCGATGTGCTACTTGCTATAAAATGTTAAGTAAAAGGGTCAACGTGGACAATCCACCTTAGTTTCATTAATTTGAGAGGAATTTATTTTTAGCACAAAAAGGACATCTGAAGAGGTCTGAACGAGGAGGGCTCAATTGCAATTTGTAACACTGCACAGTTTAATCTGACAAATTATTTCTTATGAGACGGTGGTTTTCGTTTCTGACGACGTTTCTTATGGATAAACCTCTTTCCATACAGAATAAGTTCTTGTTCTGAGAACAGCTCATGTTGAACCTATCTGAGGTCTGGAGATTCTTGCAGCTGTCGCAAGCCAAATCAATATACATTGCAGGGATAGTGACTGAATGGCTTGTATTTACTTTGATACTTGTTAAGGACTTTAAAATAGAACTTAACGGAAAATACATCGTTTTTACAATGTATCAATAATTTGTCATTTTAAATTTTTATACAGCTATCATGATCTTTCAATTATATTATTTTTAGACTCTCAGTTAAAAAAAAAAAAAAATTTGGTCTATTAATAAGCATTTTCATTGAGAGTCACCCTCACACTTTTGTTTAAGCAACTATTTAATGCTTTGGCATTCTTCTTAAATCCTTTCTTACTTGTGTTCATGAAAGAGCTATCCACAGAAAAAAAAAAAAAAAAAAAAAAAAAAAAACATTAAAAACCCATTTTGATTCTACTTTTTATTTAAAAAATATGCTTGCAATACACTGATTGAATTTTACAGCTGGTGCTTTCTATGGTCAGAGTGAAGATGCTGTGATATGTATGTCTCTGCCATGGCTTGTAATCACGTTCATTTTGACTGTTATGGATCTTTCTGCAGCAGTTATGTACACTTTTGACATTTTCCATATGACGGTAATTTCTTGTGAGAAATTAAAATAAACATAAAATTTAGTTTTTAAGGTGAAGATACTAGCCATCGATGAATATACTAATGTGTATGTACATTGAAATACATTTGAATATGATGGCCAGCATACAAAAAATGTTTGGCGATTTCTCTGAAGCGGATTATCAGTGTAAGAATTGGCTACTATGCTGAGACTTTATATGATACCTGAAGTCGTTAAACCTATAATCAGTCTTCCTTAAATGAAACGCAACATTCGATTGCAAAATTATTTAAACATTTTCGTTGCACTATGCTACTTGGGATGCTGCATAGCAAGCTATGTGGCATCAACAAACTTTAGGAAGATAGTATAAGTGTTATGTTCCCCAGCAGTTTTCAGAAATAAAAATATGAATATCTTGAAATCAACTTTTTGGTATTTAGCTGACTTTTGATGATAAGTATTTGGGTATAGCAGATACATTCGTCGAGTGCCCTTAAGTGTTCTTGTGATGACTTTTGTTCTCTCTAAAAACTTTCAGGGGCATTTCAAAGAACGGTAACAAACTCAATGAAAAATAAGTTTCAACTCAAGAATAAACTAAAACAAATTCATTGATTTATATCGATTGATCATTCATAAAATGAAAATTCACACTATACAATAAAATTACAAATGTAAAAATACATCAGAATAAATGCTTGTAATTGTGACACCCACAGCTTTTCTGATGTGCACTTAGGGAACAGATAGTTAAAAGGTGAAAGATAGCACTGTACCTTATGAATATTGATTGAGAGGTTTTGACTAGGATCTGATTTCATGTTGCCTAATTTCCTCTTGCGTTTTATGTATTTTGATGATAGTATATTAAATAATATAATGCCTTTAAACTTTTTGTCTTCTTCCTCTCCATTATCAAGAATATATGCACTCGGAAAATTTTAAGTTAAATGTTTGTAGTTTTCTACTTAAGAAATAAAACAGGAGAGGAAATTGGGCAACGTCTGATGTAGTTATACTGATTCTAATTAACTCCGTCCGATTTGAATGAGGGAAAAAATAATCTGACCAAAGAAACAGTTGAAGAAACTGAATTCAGCATCTAAAAGGTATTGTGGAATTCATAAGCAAGGCACTTTCTTACTCATACTTCGACTGACTTGATTTGTTGGTTTGTAAGCAGTTGGAAGCAAAACAATAACTTTTTTCATGTCACATTGATGTGCTGAAAAAAATAAGAAAAAGCTATGTTGAAAAAATGGATAAAAAACACAAAAATATAATGAGAAGTCTTTAAAAGCATAGAGAAAAATATTTCTCCAAAAGTAGAGGAACATTCCAATGTAAATTGATGAGTTGTTAAGTCAGAATTTGAGAAGACTCCTTCTTTATCCAGAAATAAGTTGGAGCAACCGAATCCATATCTCACACCTTTTCCATTTTTAATGACAAAAATGAATGAATTTTACCTTTTCTAAACTTTACAGGATAAGAAAGCATACCTTCAATTTATCGGCGTTGGACTGAAAAATACCACGATAATAGAAGGCCTAGAAGGAAAAACACCTCAGGAATGGCAATATGACACAATTATTCCTGGCGTAATTTTTGTGTCCATATACTTGAGGCTAGTCGTACTATGGCTGATCAATGTGTACTTATTAATCAAGGTATTCAATGAGATATGGTGGCTCAGGAGAGAAAAAAAGAAAGAGTCTGTCAAGAGGCCTCAAAATTTTGTGAGTACATGACTGCATTCAGAATTTAACAAAATTTAAATGCCAGTTTTTCTTCATAACTTTTTTTTTAAAAACCATGAATTTTTCATAAACATTACTTAAAAAGAACAAAAAGGATTTTCTAACCTGCATGATTTAAGAATATTTTTACATTTCTTTAAAGTTCAAAATTAACAAGGAAAAATTACTTCCATGATTAAAATGAAGGGTCCTCAAAAAATCGAGGGTAACATCGAGCTTTGTTTCCTCATATTAGAATGGCAGCATCACTTAGTATTAGTAGAGTGAAAATTTCATCTACTTTAAAGCAGTAAATCTGTGAAATATCGTAATAAACAAAATGGATGCCGTAAATTCGATACAGAATTTTGAACAACTATTGTACAATCCAAAGAATCAATGTATACTACTAGAAACGTAAAGCCAAGCCAGAAAAGACGCCAATATTTTACACAAATTGTAAGTTGAGAAGTGAATTTAAGACTTTATAAGTGCGCTTATTGTAAAATTGGAGCAAAATTACCTACGAAAAAACTTTCTGTCTGACTCTGCTTACAATTTACAGCAGTTCCTCACTAAATGACTTATTTTTTTCTCAGGAGATGAGCGTTATCAACAGAATTCAAGAACAGAGACCAAGTCCACAGATGCAAGACGCACCTAACAAGAATGCACAATATGTTCCTTGGATGGATTTAGTGAGTTTTAAAACCAACGTACAGCAACAATCCTTGACGCAAAGGAGAAAATCTGAGCTAATCATTAACACAAAAATTGCTGAGAACTATAATCAAGCCAAGCTCCAGCGACTGAATGAAGAGTTCCGCAAAAAATATCTACCGGTCGATTCCCAGTTGGTAAAAATTACAGATAATAATTTATCTCCTGACAGAATGCGTCGCAGACATAGCGAGGAGTCGTACATCTGGCGCGAGAAAGTCCGAGATAAAGCACGGCGATTCAGTGAGCAGCAGCACCAGATCAAAGTAATTGCAGAGTTGCTAGAGCAAAGAGCAAGCGGAACTCCGAGCAAGGCCACAAAACAGGCGGAAAATGAGAGGCGGCGAAGTAAAACTAAAGAGCCAGTCAACTGGTATGAGCCCATATGGGAAATGGAGACAGCCGACAGCCATTACACAACGATTGAGAATGATCTGTATTCTCCTGTTTTTGATTACTTGGGACAACCTACACCCCACCTTCAGCCCTTCAAATGGACCTTAGATTCACCAACATTTAAGAGATATGAGCAGCGAATAATTTTCAACTACCCTGTTGCTTCACCTACTTCTTTACAGTAAGTTGATCCACGAATGGCATTTTCAGCATTTCAGAGTTTACTTAGTTCAGCTTAGTTTTGACACGAGGTGTCAAATGTTGTGGAGGAAAGAAAGTACATAATAATAATTCGATTATAAGAAATAATAATTCAATGAGAAATAAGTGCCTGAGGACTATCAAAGAAAGTGTGATTTACAGCTCTGTCATGATTCTCGGACTTGTGGCTGATGGGATTTTTTTAGAACGGGGAAAGAAAATTTCCAAAGAACTTTGATAGAAATAGTTGATTAGCTTCCCTTTTAAACAAATAGAACAAAAGCGGAGACTTACAACTTTGGAACCTAAGAAATGAATTTTTCAACATCAGCCATTCACATGCATTCTTGCATGTCTAGTTTATTTTAGTGTACTTTCTCAATAAATATAAGACTCCTTTCAAAAAAAAAATTTGACACCTTATTCATCAATTGAATACCAATTTTGAAGAAAAAAAATTTAAATTGAAAAAATTTAATCATTTCTATTTTGCTTTTCAGAGAAAATAACCCCCTGAGGCGAATATGGAACGAAATCCAGGTACTGAAGTACGGACCGAAAACTCAAAATAAACCACCTCCTTCACCAAAAATTGACTATGAACTATAAATTCACAATGAAGGGGTGCAACAGGAAAACTAAGTTTGAACCTTCTAAGCCCTGAATTAATTGTTGGTATTAATGAACGAGTAGGTTGAAACTTTGTCAAATAAATATTCCACTATCATATTCTGTGGCTTCGGTAGAAAGTTGGACCCAGAAATTTTATCTTTCCGCTTTTTTCTTCAGTTTACCTGACACTATCAAACACGAGGTTTTTTTTATTGAAATCGTCACTTCAATTTTCAATAAAATGATGATAATTTATTGACAAAGAACAATTATACAAAAGTCAACGGTCAGATTGAAATAGGGATAAAAGTAAATACTAAGTACAGCCGCAGCTTTCCGTATTAACTTAGCCTAAGGAGATAGGAGATATAAAGAGATGAGATAAGGCGAATGAGAGTCAATGCCGCAGCGGAAATAATAAAGGAAAAAACTATAAACTAAAAAACCTTGGTGAAGAGATTATGAGACACAAAATGTGTGTTTCTATCTGATAGCGAAGAAGAGAGAACAGATAAAAAGGACAATAAAATTCAAATTTTCAATAAAAAGTTAAAAAAGTACTCAAAAAATAGAAGAACACTTCATAGCTTTTCTTGGCCAAGGCCTGGGGTATTAGGGTGGGGCCACAGAATTGTTGAAACATCTTTTAAAGCTGGAAACTTTTTTTTCTTCGGAAGGATCAAAAGTGGATAGTTATTCATAATACTTACTGAGTAGACAATCCAAATAATAATTTCACTGGGATCAATAGTTTTTGAAATGATTCAACCTGGAAAAAGAAGAAAAAAATTGAAAAAAACGCTGAAATCGTTTCTTGAATATTGATAACAGGAAAGCAAACACAGTGATGCATCCAAGGATTTTTTTCTTGAGAGAGGGGGATGTGGCGTTTCACTCTATTAAAGTCTAGAGGATAGAATGTCCTTAAAATAAAAGGGAAGTATAGGAATCTTCCCCTAGAAAAATACCCCTAGTTTTACCCTTTGTGATTGAACTTGGATTTTCATCATAATTTCAAAATCGGTTTAGGGTTGCTATTTCCCAGAAGGAAGATAACTACAATTTTTCTGGACAATTCTGAGAAGGCTTTGGAGGGGGAAAAATCTAAGGAGAATAATTTTTACCTGAATAGTTTAACTTTGCTTCTATTGTTTCCAACAGCAAGATAGCCACTAGATGGTGAAAAATCCAACGCAAAAGGCAGTTTTATGTATGTGTCCATAGCAGGGAAGTTTGAAAACACTGTCAGCGAGGGAAAATGTACCTACAATTAGGAAGAAAAACCTTTACTTGAAAAATTGCAAAGAAATTCAATTATAGATGTCTCCTAAGTCTATCGGGGAAGCAGTGAGAAATCATTAGAATTTTGATTGCTTAGTACTTCCCAAATTCGTTTCGAGAGTTCATGGAGGGAGCAGACTAAATCCTAATGTTCAAGAAACGTAAACTCTTCATCTACAAAAAAAAAAAAAAAAAAAAAAAAAGTTGCTTAAATCCAAATTCTTGTTCTCTGCAGGTATCTAAGAACAGAAGCTAAAAAATTGTTAAAATGCGGATAACCAACAATATTTTTGGAGCTGGAAGAGAGGCAATGGACCACTAGATAAGGTACGAATTTCAGCATTTTGATACATGTTTCTTAACCAAAATTTTACGTAAAACACGATGCACACAACGAAAATTACCGAAATTAACTCCTGACGAAGATATTTAATGATTCTTGATGCGTCAATTCAAACCACCCGCTCATGAAAAGTCAATGCTCTACATGATTCATATCGCGCGCTAAACGTTTGTCATGACAGTCTCTGCGATATAAAAATCTGGCAACCTCAATCTTGACGCTTTGGCTCAGTTATAGCAAATTGTTAATAGTTTGAACAACACATGGTGGGAAATGAGCATTGCTCGATTGAGAAGCTTGCTGAAACCGTTGTAGTGGGCGATTTGACTCTTGTAGGGCTTTGAGTTTCTTGTGAGCGGGCAGTTCAAATTCCTTGTAACCAATGTGAAATAAAAACGTTAATATCTTCGTTAGGAGTTGGTTTCAGTGATTTTCGTTGTGTGGATCGTTTTCTAGGTGAAATTCTGGTTAAGAAACATGTATCAGATTGCTTAAATTCGTACCTTGTCTAGTGGTCCATTACAATTACTGTGATCCAAAAAGCTACAAATTATCACTCTAAGTACATATTACTTGATGAGGGTTGTGATAAACCCTTTTACGAGAACCAATTGAAAGACATGAACATGGGAGTCAATAACAGCCTGTAGAAAGGCAGATAGAAAACACAGGACCCTTCAGTTATTCAATAATATCAACACTTGAATTAAAATAATTTTTGTACTGAGCTCCTATCATTATCAAGGAGGGAAATTATTACGAAAAAGCAAACATAAAACCTTGACATTAACTTATTTACCACCAAAGCTGTCATAATGAAGTTTATCCTGTTGGTCTTTAAGGGCCTGGACAGTCATAATGGCCGGTCTTCTGAACGGCACTAATTTATGGCATTGCTGCGCAATAAAGGATAGTGATACAGCAACCACGATTTTAAGCCTACCAATCTTTCTTAAATTTTCCTTTTTTTCCGGGCTGACATGAAATATTCAACAGAGATGCAGTGGCAGTAAAGTTCTTAGTTCTAAGATAAGTACTTACAAGTTTAAGAGCGTTGGGTTTGTCACCAGATGCCATAGCTAGAATTTCTGATGAGGCATTGAATTTGAGAATTGTAATGCTAGTAACCAGATTCATCACAGTTTTGATAGGTGTCGGATTGTTGGAAGAAATTGGAAGCTTATAGATGTTCACTGTCCCTACACTCGAGCCTGTTGCCAACAGTTGATCATTAGGTGACATGGCTATGCTTTTCCCTTTAATACATCCTTCATCATAAAACCTGCGCACACACCGTCGGCTGGCTACATCCCATATGTACACCTCACCTTCATCTGAAGATATTCATGAAAACAAACAATAAGCTGGAGAAATTACACAAAAGAAAAAAATGTCTATCCCAGCAGACCCCTCCCCCAAAGTTCCATGTTAATGTCATTTCAAAGATGGTCTGAGCTCAAGGAGGATTAATACAGTAAAAAATACCTTTATAATGAAATACACAGTAATAATAATTTGATGATGTTTTTGCTTTGTAAAACTCTTGCAAGCAAAATTGTCTTATGATAATATCATAACTTAAATTTGTTCAAAATCAGGGTAAGGTTGGGATTTGCAAAGTATCATTTTTATTGAAATGAGAGATTGTAACTTATAATTTTGGCTATGTGATGAGATTTCAGTCAGTTTACTTTGAATGCTAGTTAAACATTTGACAGCTTAATTTTGAGGCAGTTTACCAGAGCACACACCGAGTTTCAGAGAAAAGTTAATACTTTTTCAAGAACATAAAGAAATAAGTGGTGCTGAAGTGAATCAGATGTTTTGAGTTTGAGCTACCATTGGAACCAATGCATTGTTAAAAGATACAACTGTGATCTACACTCCCCAAAAGCCGATTTGGCAATAAAATAAATAAATAAAATACATTCGGAATAAAGTGTGCAAATTGCTACAAGTGCAGACCTTAGATTACCACTTACTACCTGGCGAATGGTGTCTACCTATAATTGCAAAGGGTACATATTGTATTAATTGTTGCATTTTATTACAAGTTCGACTTCCTTATATGGCTGTTGAGGAGTATTAACTGTAAATCAGAATAAATTGAGTTTGATCCAGTACTATGAAAAAAAATGTGATTGTTGAAATTAGGACAAAAAATCACTCCCCTGGAAAATTTTCATCCGTGCACTACGGCTTCTTCTCCCATTAACTGAACACAAGCGACACATACGGCCAGGTGCTTTTTTGATACAAATTGCATTGAATGTGTATTAGACGATATGATGTTTTTATTTTTCACACAATATAATAAAGAGAAAATAGAAAAGAAAAAAGAATAGAAAAGAAAATAGAAATAAAATAGAAATAAAAAATCGCGGTTAGAGGACGTATTTGATTTGTGGTGAGGATTCTGTTAGAGGGTTCTGAGGATAATTTAAGCCAGTCTCATATTAGAGCAGATGTAAAAGAGCTATCATTAGGAATAAGGACAACTTACCACCATGCGAATATAATGAAGATCCTTCCGAGTTGAAGCATACAGCTCCTACATTTCCATTCATCTTCAGAGTGAAGAGAAACTCTTTGGATCTACTACTTAAAAAGTGGATATTCCCAAATTTTCCGCAAACCACAATATATTTTCCATCTGGTGACATTACAAAATTCTGAAAGGGAACAAAAAAAATTCATTATATCCTCATATTTAACAGTAAAACACAAAACATTCTGGCCTCAGTATAATTTTGGATTTTGTAAAGGTCCTTTCAAAATAACCTAATGAGCCTCCATCTTGCAATATTTTTTTTCTTCTTTTTTTAAAACAATGTTAAAAATACTAAAATTCTGTAAGACCTCAAGCCTTTCATGGAATGATCTAACTTTCCAACAAATCTATTGACTAACTTTAAAACTGAAAAAAGTTACTTTGCTGAAAAGCATTCATCCTTCTAGACGTTGAGTTTGTTTGGCTTACTGACAAGAATATAACGCTGCTGGGATCTGAGGTTGCAAATAAAACAATTATTGGTTTGTAGTAAAACAATGAGACAAGGAAACACATTGCCTGCAAGAGTTCAAAGTCTCTTCATGATTGAATACAGTGAGCAATATTGTTATTTTTTTTTAAGACTAAATCATCGTAGAACATTCGGATCTGTGATGCAAAAATTCCAAAATGTTAAACATTTCATGCAATCCAACATTTTTGACACACTCTACAATCTACAATTTGTCCAATAGCAAAATGCTAAATTTTACTGCAAAACTTTTAGTGTCCTAGGATCGTACGCTATTTATTCTAAATAATGAGGAAAATCGCCTTACAACCCAAGATTTTCCGCTACAAATATTTTTACACTCCTGCAGTGATCACTCAGAAAAGTGACACCAAACCATCAATGAATATGATGAAAATGCAATTACCTTCATACTTGTCTGTTCCAATGCATGGTGCATTGGAACGTGTAGCGTTTTGCCAGAGACCATGTCATAACAATAAAAATGTCCGCCATGCTGAGATCCAACGATGAATTGTTCCCCGTCCCGAGTAAAATGGGCACATTGAATTGGAAATCTTTCAAATCTAATGGATTGTAATTTAGCATTGTCTCGGCCATCGACCTGTAGAATAAGAAAAATTGGACATGAAAGAAAGTTAACTATTAAAAAGGTAAAAATGGCGGCCTTCTGATTTTTGTCTGACAGCATCTTCAAATATATGGATTATTCTGAAAGTACTAGGATTGATGTTCTTGGTACAGGAGTAACACTAATCAGCAATAGGACTTCCAGGATCTATCAAGTCGGTTTTGATGATTTTAAACACAGTCCAGCTTAGTAGTTTGAAACTTAATAGAATTACAGCACATAATCCTAATATATTTAACTTAAGTATTTCAAGAAATGACATTGATTCGTTTTTTGTTGAATAAGGGAGGTAAAAGGAGAGATTTTGGAGCGTCACAATCAAATACATCGTTTGGGAATCACACAGCTGAATAAAGCGTTGAAGACGCTTTTGATAGCCATTACAAAAGTTACTCACTTTTTTGAAAAAAATAAAATAAACAAATAAACAAATACCTACAAATAAAGAGTGAAGGGAGATCATGTTAAAAACAAAGAAAACGACACTTACATGAAAGATTGAAGCTATAGAACCTGCGCCAGCAACAAGAGCTACAGATGAAGATGTATGGAATTCGACAGCTTCAATATTCCTACCTTCTATGTAGTTTGAGTCTCGATTTAAATCAGTCAATTCTTTAATTGCGATCTTGCCTTTAGGTAGATGCGCACTTTTGCTACTAATCATATTTCCACACCTCTATACCACAGAAAAAAAAGGTTCAGATTAAATTTAGAGGATGGAAGAGTCAAGAGTTTAGAAAGTTCTAAAAAAACAACCGTTTGTCGCAATCTGACATTTTTATCTCATGGTCATGTTTTCCATTTGCCTCAGCAAAATCCTTCTAGAAGACTTATTTTTTGGTTTTATACAGCTCTTATGTAGGCTTAAGTTGATGAAGATTGAAGGCCTTTTTTGGTGATAAGCTCTAAATATTTACCATAAAAAGAGAAATGCTGCTACTTCAACACAGTTCAGATGAATTACAATGAAAAGTTCTTGTTCACAGTTTTAAGTCTGATTGGAAACATTATTCACACTCCTCGCCATTTAAAGCTTTCTAAAAGTCTCCACCGGCAAATACCAAATCTTATAGAATACAGGAAACAAGAAATAAGTGCATATTGGCACTTAGATATTTCAGAAAAACTGCAAAGCAATTCATAGTCAAGAGTTAAACTAAAATCTGAATTTTGTGTGGTATTACTCTTTTTAAATCGCTTCCTGTTTCTTCCTCATTATCGGAGTCTTTTTCTTGGTCATCTCGTTCTGAGGGCAATCTGGCCCAGCTTGGAGTTCCAACAATTGCTTCAAACTTTTTCTTCAGCATGTCATAATATGGGTCTCCACTTTTGCCTTTCATAGTGAGGCTTCTCCTAGTTGTTTTTGAAACTGCTTCAACCCTGGATGAAAAAAGAATAGTCATTGATTTTGAAATTCGATGGCATGACTGCTTACAGTCTTGAACTTGTTCAAGCATGTATTAGGCTTTTTGAATATCAAAACTTCACATATGTGTTTGAGCATTTGTTTGATTTTTTTAATATCAAAACGTTAGCTGTGATGGTGACTAGTATATCAGTATTGTAGTCTTAAAATGTCTACAGGTGATTGTATATTACCTGTTACAGGTCCAGATTTGGATATGGTCTAGATTTCTTACAAATTTCTGTTATTTTTCTTCCCTCCCCTGTAATTTCCAAAACTGAGGAAGTAACGATGTTTATTTTAAAGAAGATATTTGCCCTGAGATTTTGCAACATTCAAACACCAAAATGCCCATTCACATGGGGTCAATGCGGTGCACATGATTTTTTTTGCTTCAAGAAAATGCGTCAACACTGAATGCAATTAGAGAGGTTCTACATGTACCTCAAGTTCACTCTCATTTCGACAAACAAAGCATACCAAAAATACTTACTTGACCTCATCATCTTCATCATGCCAAGCCGGTTCACGTTTCTTTGATGAAGACGTTTTCTTAGCCGCTTCTACAGGAGAGACACTCATTGGTGTTGGTTCATCATCGTCACTCAGATTAGGGGTCTCATCAAATAAGAATTTTTCAAGCCTGAAAAAGGAGCAGTAAAAATTGTGACATTGGGATTAGGTATTATACCTGCTTGGCCAACCTCAATTTGTGAGATCACCTACCCAGCAAGACATGTCTAAAAACACAGGGGTCGATAATCTTCTGTACTTTCCACATTATCCGAGATGCGCAGCAGGGAAGGTTTCCACAAGTTATATTCATTCCAGAAAAAGTGTTGACACTCTTCCTTCCCTTTATTTTTTCTTTTTAGGGTAAACTGTGGAAGGTTTCTACGCTACGAGCCTCTCAAGACAGCGTATGAGGAAATTAAAGTAGAATAATTTATCCATTCTATTTGAGATGGAGCACGAAGAGTATGCTGTTATACTTCATCACTAAAGTTGTTGAGAAAGGAATAGTTAGTTTGTTTGCGAGTCGTTTTGAAGACAATAACCATTGATGAGAAGTGCTAACTTTGCCTATTTTTCTCGCTAGAAACATAACTGCAAAGTAGGAAACAAACCAACATCCTACCAATAGAACTTAAGGAACGCAAGGGAGCAACATTTCTAAAGATTAGACCCAATTATTCTCGCAGAGTCTTTCAAATGTTGATTAAGTAATAAGTTTCCATGACATAAAAATAGTGAGTAAAGCTGATTTCATTTTACAGCATCTAATCTCGGATCATCAGACACTACATAAGTAACATCTGAAATTTTCCTGGATATCATTGCACATTTCTCTGTTACTCTTGCAGCCTTTGAATGAAACAATAAGTAGCTGTAGTGCTTTGTAAAGATGCGTTCTGATAGCGAATGAGCCTCAACGGAAATTATCCGGTGAGAGCGTAATGAGTTTGGCGATCGTCCTTGAGTCCATGTTGAGGCAACGTTTTCTACCTGGTGACTGTCATGGCGATTCAACGCTCACTGCAACACGTATGGCTGCGAGTGAATGGAGAGATGCATTTGTTATAGACAAAGGAGATTATTTTGGTGAGTTACCCTTGGAATTACCCTTTGGCCAAGTAAGGCCTGACTACTGTCATGTGACTTTGTTTACCTTCTTAATACTTAATGCTCCATTCACCGGAGGCAACAGGTGCTGAGCTGATGCAGTGAGCAAGCAACCACCATGACACTTTACTGGGTAAAAAGCGCTGTGCAACAGAGATTCAAGAACGCTTGCAACGCCCTCACCGTTGAGGCCCGTTGTCTATCACAAACGCACCTGAGCGTTAAGGAGGTAAACAAAGTCATGTCACAGAAGTTGGGCTTTAGTTGGACAGCAGATAATTCACTGGGTAATTCACCAAATGTATCTTGGTTTTAGATCACAAATGAACATAATTGTTCTCGGCAGTACGATACGTTCAGCCAAGATTTCAATAACAAGGTGATGTAAATTTTTGTGCTGATTATGCATACAACATATTATACCTTTCTTCCTCTTCCTTATCAGGAATTGTATCATCATTGATAAGGTAGCGGATCTTTTTCTTCTTGGAAGTAAATGCTGGAGGAGACTTGGCATGGCGCTTCTTCTGTTTAACAGGTTCGGAGACTTTCGCCATTTTTTGCTGATTTGAGGATACACTAGAAATTGAAACGATTACGCACAAGATACTTCACTACTGGTGCTGATGAGATTAAACAGAACTATGATAAAAACAAACACAATAATTGGCAAGTATCATTATGACTGAATTTCCGTGATTCACATCTTATTCACATCCACAATCCACATTCACGTGTTATTTAAAAACATAACCTAACTCTTAGCGGAGCAGAGAGGCCGGTGGCGCGGCGACGGGCATTCTTGTAACTCATCACATTTCCGGCCGGCTTAGTACCTCATTTCCGGAGGAAAAGCTCACGACGAGAGGGGGGGGGGGGGGATTTACTCAGCTCGAGTTATTATTCAAAATGAAACTTACCGAACTACTTTGCGATACGTTTTATGAGAGGCGGAAGAGAGATACATTGTAGGAAAAAGCGCAATCATACAAAATAATATCGTGAACTGAATTGGTATTCTTTTGATGCTACGCCTCGAACGACCGGGAAAAGGTACATACATACATACACATACCGACGATGAAACTACAAAAACGCGTAACTCGGTCGCGGTATTTCGGTATCTTCGCCATATTTTATTTTTTAAAAGGAGACCAAACCAACACCTTGGCTGGAAATTTTCAAGAAATGACTTTCAGTAGGTAGTTTTCCATGGAGAAAATAAAATAAAAATATGGCAGCAAGCCTGCAATGCTGCAGACCAAGATATGCATTTTTGTACTTTCATCATTAATATGTAGGTACCATTATAAACTTGATATAATAAAGGTTGAAATAGGCAGTGAGAAAAAGGCATATTCTGCAGTTTCTTATGTAAAAATCCCGAACGTGCATTCAAGGCTAAGTTCTTCTGTAAAAATCCTGGTGGTGCATCAAAAGCCAAGTATTCCTTTCCTAGAACCTAGATGTGTATCTACACACATATTTTTATGTTTGAACTTTAGAGGGTTTTCTTCTTCTTCTTTTTTTTTTGACTAAGCTAGGTATTATTATTTCATTAGACCCTCTCTTGTTAGTTATTTATGAAACCATTACTTACTTAAACTGTTCAAACTTTGATGGATATTACTCATCCCTCACTTATCATTGTTCCCTCGGCATTAATTTCTTAGAGAACTTTTTTGAGGTGAGACTTTCAAGATGCCCTGATAGAAATCAACAGTATTACTTTAAAGTAGTGAATTCAGGGAACCAAGTATTTTGTAAATTGCAAATCTTTAATTATTTTCACTTTTTGCAGGGAAGACATCATGAAAGAAAAAAAAATTGGGGAAAAAAAAAAAAAAAAAAAGGTGCAGCAAATTAAATGGGCTGTTTAAGCCTCTGTTCAGCAGGATACTTTCTTGATTACTTAACATAAATAAATTCCACAAAAGTCAGTGCAGTTAAGATGGATTTGAGACCTGTGTTAAATGTTTGAAAATGAAGTGGATTCATAAATAAAATAAGGTAGCATGAAAAGCTGGTAAAATTATAAATCAGTGTAATAATTAACAAAATAAAATTTTATTTTGCAATAATTTTCATTGTTATGAAAATGATGACATGAGAATTTCAGGGCATGAACTACTTTTGGACAAACGAATTTATATCTGTCAGAGAGGTAAATTGAAATACAGAAAAATCAACAACTTGAACCAAAAAACCTTGAGTCTACATTCCAACATCACAAAATTTTGCTTAGTTTCTGATTTTATAACTTTTTAAGCTGATTCAAAACCATAATTAATCAATATTATTTCTAAAAAACAAAAATGTTTAATTTATATTTAACTTGTAAGTATATTCCTCATAAAATTGGGAAGTAAATTTTGTTAGGTAAGTAGTTCTCTATGAAAGCGTGAAATAAGAGTGCAAATTTTGGATTTGCGGACACATAAACTCTTACTTTGAACTTGTAGTCAACAGTACAAACTAAAAAAAGCTGACAATGAAAGACTAGATAATTTACATGTCAATGGTTTCAGTAAATAAACGTAATTCCAATTTCAACGTAGCAAATTTTTGCCCTTGTAAGATTTTTTTAAAAGGAAACCAATCGACAATTTTTCTTAAAATTGACTGTGATTTTCTTAACTCATTCAAAATTATTACATAACAGAATATTTCAAGGAGATATTTTGGTCAATTTTTTAACAATTTATCCTTTGAAATGAAGACTTTCATTTTTCAACTTAAATCATTGCCATACTTAAATTACACTTCAAAACTAAGCAGGTACCAAGGATAAAATTGTTGATACAAACATGGGTCTTTGTTGCATAATCAGGAAAGAGTAAACGCTCTATTGACTAGGAATTCATTTCTCAGAGCATGGTTTCCTCGGTTTTCGTCTTCTTAGCTCTTCTTCAGGTACATCACGGTACGGGAAATTCTCTAGTTTCGTAGTCTCTGGAGTGATTTTGACTTCTGTGGGGGAAAAAAAAATTTTTCAGTTGAAGCAGCATTCAATTAAATTAGAATGTTTTCAAGTCCAATCGCATTCTGAATGATTTCTGGATTGATCTTTCATTTTCTTTGGTATTTGTACCCGACTATGCCAGAAAACATAGGCCTGCATTGCTAAAGCAGTTTGGAACTGCAAATCGATTAGAAATACTATTGACTTCAAAGGAGCTACAAATCTTCTTAAAAATTCTTTGTGAGCCTGTTTTTCCTTACCAAATTCAGGTTAAAGAATTAAGATCAGTTCTACAAATGAAAAATTAAAAATATGGTTACATTGAGACTCGGATTGGAATCAAGAATGTCTCTAGTAGGACAAACATTCCGGTGACATAGCTGATAGGGTAAATAATAGTTTACGACAAATAAGCATATTGAGGAAGAGAAGTGATCACATTAATTCATGAGGATATTTCATTTCATGCTGTGGCACTTCCTAATAGTTTAAAAACAAGAACCGTATAAACAATTGTAGAACTCAAATGAACTGATCAGCATGTCTACAACTCTCATCAAAATTTTTGAAATGTTTGTGAACAAAATAAAACGAGCCTTTGGTTTACAAAATTAGGAGAATGAAATATGCTATTATGAATCATCTCATCTTAGCAGCATCCTTTGATACTTACAACAAATTATAATTTACCAATGTCCCTTACTTGCATGAGTAACAGAATAGAGTTGAGCTATGAAATCATTAAACTTACCATGATGGCCAGGCCTGATTTCTTTCACTTGAACAAGACTTGTCCTAATTTCATTTTCAGCTTCTCGAGAAACCTTGATTAACTAGATACAAAATGAAACATTCAATATCAGTAATTTTAATTCAAAAGACAAGTGTGAGGGTGATTGTATTGGTAACAAGCATAAATCTATAAAAGACAGTGTGTACATGATACAGAGAATGCCTGAATATCTCACCATTATTCAGTCACTCCAGGCCACCAGATAAGGTGAATCTACAGCGGGCGTAAGGAAACATTGGGACATTAAACACATTTTGTTAAAATACAGGTTTCACTTTGGTTTTTTAACAAAAAAAGGGTCAACGAAGCTCAGGGACACTATTCAGCTGTTTTTTCCCCAAGGTATCTATTTTTTAAACCCTAGAATGAAGCTAAAAGTATTCAAACGCAAAAAGTAACCATTTATTTGACTAACTGGAAGCAATATTTAGCATTCACACACCTACATGTAGCTTCATTTTGGGATTTGCAAAAATGATTCTTTTGAGGTAACAGTTGCATCGGCAAAATTGATTCATTATTTGCAAAACTTTAAAATGAAAACAGTAACTAAGCTTATTTGATATCTCAATGAATGTTCACTTCTGGTATGAATTCGCTTTGAAGAAAAACATGAGAATAACAGCCGATTTTGCACTATTAAAGGATCAAGGATGAAAAGAGGAAATCTTCTAAAGCCTTTTTATTATGCTCTAAGGCTCCAGTATGGCTTTAACAAATTATTCTTCACAGTGAGCAGCTCAGGGCTTGGTTAATTTTCAAAAGTTCTTACAATAAAATTATGACAATAAAAGTCTGATTTACTTACCTCTTGAGTTGCAGTTTGGCTTGTAATATGTTTGTGTTTCTTGAATTCTTCATTTATTTTTTCTCTTGCAGCTGTTGGAGCAAAGTCAAATTTAATTATACTTTGAGATCATTAAAGAAATAATACTTATAAGTAAAATCAACAAAAAAGAACTAAACCGAAATGGGTTGAAACAAAAATGAATAATATTGTAATTAGTTGTGGTTCATTAAGATTTCTGATGAAAACTCTCTGCCATGGCCATTAACAATTGCTGCTCTCAGATTTATACCCCTGATAGAACTAAGTAGGCTGAATTGAGTGCTTACTCATGTTCTTTTTCTCGAATAGTCCACTTGAAACGCAGGAGATGGATCAGCTATCTTCCTTTAGCGTTGAAAGTAATAAGGTGAATCAAGGTAGTGGATCTCCTATCTCACTCTGAACAAGGACAAATCTCTTTGGTACAGATTCTAAAAAGCATGCAAATTGCAGTAGATAATTTTTTTTCCCATAGTAAAGAATATTCGTGACTGGATAAAAGTGCATTTACAGCATAGACTAATGGTACAAAATATGATCATTACCTATTTTTGAGTAATGAGTGCAACCCTAAATTTTTTTGTGCACAACTCAGGATACCTTATTTATACACATCAAACTATTAGGCTTTCCTTTAATTTATGATGTTTGAATCTGAACAAACCTGTCAACATCCGGGTGTCCCCTTCAAACTTAGACATACATGCTCGGTGCAGTGATTTGAAAGCTCGTAACACCTGAAAAGAGAGGAGTACTTTTAGATATACTAGCTGTTAAATTTAATGGACTCGTAGTTACAAACTGCTGATTGGCTATCGCACAAGGAAGCTCACTGCAAAGGTTCTACTTTTGGTTGATGAGAGGATTTTATCATCAGTTGAGTGCTGTCAGTCTAGAAAAAGACTCCATCAAGTTTACTTGACTTTTCAATTTATGCAATTTAATACTTTCTGAGACCTTGATTAAGATACGTTTATCCCTTCCATCTACTTAAAACTCAAGTAGGTGCATAATATCCTGATAGGCAGATGAAAAAGATAAACATAATTCAAAACAGGATCTGATCAGTTCTAGTACAAAAAGCGGTACCTCTTTAAGTACAGAAGGAGAGAGGATTTTCAGTTAGACAATGGTGCTTACAGCTTGAGTCTACTATGGTGTTCCGTTTTGTCAAATTGACACAAGGTCTCGGTATTAATTTTCAACAGCAAAAGGCAATGAGTAAAACGAATAAAAGATATGGACATTGGTGATAATAGATTCAGGCTGCTGTAAATTACTCAAAAATAGATAATATTTGGTTGACATTTCACAACTTATCGTTATTTCACTGATACATAACACAAATGGTAAATAGCGAAGACTTGAATCACAAACTCAAGTATAGAAAACTTTCAGTTACCTCTTGCTTTAGAGCTGACATGATGAACTACAGGGAGAGAAATAAATTTTCCTCAAATTTGTTAAAAATTGAAGAGAAATTGCATTACTTAGTTTCTTGTTAATCAAGACATCTCTTGGTGATGGATCGCTCGCAAAACAAAGGTCAAATGCTCAGAAAGTTGATTTTTCACCAAAAAATTGAAGGCGAATTGAAAGAGGGGAGCGAGAGGTTACGGGCAGAAAAAAGATTAGTGATTGTTTTCTAAGTTTTGGACGGAAAAAAAAATTTCCAGACTGAACAAACCAAACTAAACACAACAGGGATGAAGTGAGGTTAACGTTGATGCCGTTTCTTCCGAGACTATAAGCACGTTAAAAAATGATAATTGACAGGAAACGAGGGAGCAAGTAACAAGTAGCTCAAATAAGTACCGAACTATCACTCAAATTTTTAACATCATAAAAAAAAGTAGCTCCACTATCTCCTTCAACTTTTAGAAAACATTGAAAACCATCACGTATTTTGTTGCCTTTCTCCATGCCCTTGACCAGTTGAAGTCAGCAGAAAGCGGCTTTTCAGGATAGGTACTAAAGTGTACAAATAAGGCCCAATGATGAAAAGGAAAAACTTTAGGAGGCAGAGACCGAAGTTTTGCTGAGCTGTGGGTCTCACCAACAACTCAGGTCTCTGGTAATTTGGACAGCGATAGCAGAAAATGTAAAACCTCAAATATGAGGCTATTTTTCTCTACTTCCATTGTCAGCTGCGACATAAGTTACAAGAGTTATTAACGACATAAGATGTTACGACAATTTCACTTACCTCTGCTCAAAGATAGAGTGATGATGTTAGTTACCAAGGATTTGGAGCAATTGCCACTAATTAGTGGCTTGTTTTAGAGGCTGCCAATAAGGTTTCTTGAAACCAAGCAAACCTGCGGTTTGACTTGCTGTTATCATTTATCCAAATGCTGGGTTATCAAGAAACTTTCAGTGGCTAAGCTTCCTTGTCGGAGACTCCTTATACTCCCGTTATCTCTTGATTTCTCAACTGGAGTTAGTGGGGTCTTCAATTTAAAGTGTGAACAAACTAGCGTCGAGCCAAATCAAGCTGCCAGGACTACACACGTATTGAAAGGAATGAGACGTAACAAGATGATTCATGCAGGATGAACAAATTGGCCTGACTAAATTATGATAAGTAAACTGTTGAGATCAAACATCAGACCTTTTGGAAGATTTTAAATGAAAAAATGAGTAAGCTGTTCAAGTGACTCGGAAAAAACAGATACGAATGAAGTCAAGGACGGGGACGCAAGACACTTCGGTGCAGGAGCTCCACATGGATGAACTTCGACGGATATCTGGAGACACAAATACTAAAAGAGCTGACCCACTGACAAGACACTACTGAAATTGTAGGACTGTATCTTTAACTTATTTAAAATTATTAAAAATTGGCCTCCGTCCTAATCAGGACAGACGAACGGTCACTGCCACACAGATTGACACAAAATATTGCTTGTTGCGTTGTCGGGATTGATAACAGTACTAATTGATAACACCGGAAATTGAGATTTATTTTGAGAAGTGCAGCGCTCTCTAGGAACATTAACAGAAAGTAACAGAAATGTTTATTTACATTTTTTTAGCAGCAACAAGAAGGCAACGGTGTATTTAAATTTTGTGATCTGTGCATTTCAAGATCTATTTCATGATAACCTGTTTTTCACTCGTTTTCCCCTTTTACCTTCACAAATTCACTTCGTTCAATTGAAACATCTAAGTTATCTGGTTTTACATAATTCAAATTCTGCAACATGAGCTTTTCCAGCGAAAGCCCCAGAAATTGGACGGACATCGGTTTCCGGCTCCTGGTCAATGCTGCCTCTCACCCTCTTGAATACGCTAAAGTACTAATCCAGGTGAGCTTTAGTAATTTTGTTGAACTCATGTATATCAGAAGAATCTAACGCTAGTCTAACGGAAACAATGGCAACGTTCACATGAGCACCTTCATTGCAACTATCAATGCAAGTTACCGAGTATGGACTCAACATGCTCCGAGAAAAAGCAGTTCATAAGGACTCTTTGATTCTTATCAATACTCATCGATTCTAGTTTGATTCGGTTCCAGAGAGTGCGCAGTCAGATACCTAAGTGGGATCCTAAGTGGGAATAAAAGTGCCAAGTATTCCGGCGCACTTTTTCCCAACTTTGATACCTCTTTCTCCCTCATCTTTAATGCAACCATGAGCCCCCTTTCTGGATTTCAAAATACTACCCTTGACCTCTCTCCCCCCTTTCCACTTGGTTGCATCCCTCCGCTCACTGCAGATAGTGATGAATGCATTGTCACTTGCCTGCTACAGTGTACATTTTCTACCATTCTGAGGATTTCCTATTATGAAGTCCAGACAAGAACAAAACAACACTTAAATTTCCTACCAATCTTTCCAAAAATTTCTCAGTATCGATTTCCGATGTACAGATGAAAATTTTCCTTCCAAGTTAAGAAAATTATCGATAGATGATCAGAAATATTTAATTCTTCCACACCAAGAAAAAAAAAAATTCAATTGAACCACCATATTTTTCTTCACAAAAGTTGAAAATTTTGGCCCCATGTGTTAGCCCAAAATTGTAAGCACTAGCAGGTAAGAAATTTTAAGTGACACTTTTTCACGGCTGTTTAAAATATGTTTTTTTATGCAGTCTATCAATCTTTTTGTAGCTTTTTTTCGGCACCTATTTGTTTTCCATCATTAATTCCAGTTTTTATTCTGTTTGTAGCTTGGATACGAGCCTCTACCTCCATATCCCTCTAGAACTCTCTTTGGCAAACCTGCCTATGCATTGCCCAACAATTTTGCCTACCGTAAGTTATATCATAATTCTCCATGTGTCATGTGATGAAGCCCTATCAGTAACAAAAAATAGAGCTCTTATGTCCTGGAAAGGAGGAATGTTAATGAGTGTTAGATATGTCAGATGTGATGGAAAGTATTGTTCGGATTGCATCATACTATGTTTGTGCTTTTAGGCGAGAACTTGAATAATTTATCAGCCAGGTTCGAAACTGCTTTGAAGTATCTGAAAGTACAAATTTCTCTCAATTGCAGGATTGTGATTTTTTTGCTAGAAAAAGCAAAGCTTTTTCTGCTTAAGTTTTGCTAAGGTACAAACCTAAGCAAAACTTGAAAATTGTGAAGGCTGTTTTTTTTATGGCTCTTGTTTTTTGTGCTAACACACAATTTTGGCACACATGGACTCCTGAATTTCAAGAACAAATACATATTTTACTTCTCGTGTCAAATCAACATGCACTCCAAAAATTAAACATGATTCCTAAGAGCGCATTGCTTTGACCTTTTATCAAGTGAAATTTTGAGGCGCTGCACAAAATTTAGAAAAGTACGGGGACCTAAAACGATTTTCACCCCTGAAGTTTTCTTTTTGTAAAACTTCACAGAGTCTTTCCTTCAGAATTTTTCCGTCTGTATGTCGTAGGTGATATATGTGGGCACTTTTATGACAGGGCTTTTGATTACTTCTCTACATTATGCCTAATTTGATACTAACTCTTCTTGCAGTTGGTTATATAAAGAAGGTTGATGGATTCACTGGACTCTACCGAGGTCTCTCTGGTAAACTTTGCACCCAGGTTGTTAATATCTGTGTGTATAATTCAACCATGGATAGTCTCAATCAGAGAGAAAAGAACCAACAAAGAGACGACGTCAACATTGAAGGATATGAGTGAGTACAAAATTAAGTTTCATCTCTCCAAATTCATTAAGGAGTTGAATGCAAGGAGACCCTTATCAAAAAAATTGCTTTTTGAGATAACGACTCCTTAAGTATACCACCTTCAAAAAGGGTTGGCTGAAGGCTTATAAATATATCGATATGATATGTTTGGTGGAATATGACAGGAAAAATCATGACAAGGCAAATGAATGACAAACAGAGTTAATTGACCAATTAAACTGCATTTTGCAATTTGGAACTATAAATTCTAGCCTGGTTTAAAAACAACGTATGAGCCATTAGTTTCCCTATGCACATATGCGTTTTTTCAAATGAGACAGAATTTATAGGTCCAAATTGCAAAATGCAGTCCAATTAGGCTAAGCATTCAGCATTGACCATAGTGGCGAGTAATTCAAACACTGCACAATCCAGCTATCTGGAAAGTCCAGAAATAGTTCTGTTTTTTTGAGGGTGGCCCAGCAATATTAAAAAGTACAAAAAGTCTTCAAAGAGATCCAGAAATATTTGCTTCATGCCATGCCTGTTTTTTAAATCAGCCGGAAAAGAATGTGATTCCTCGCCCATTGATTCTTAGTGCAGTATTTACCCTCTAAATCGCAACCATGCATCCAATTGGACTGCATTTTGCAATTTGGACCTATAAATTCTGGCTCATCTGAATATAAATTCTGGCTCATCTGAAAAAAACACTTTTGTGCATAGGGAAACTAATGGCACATACGTTGCTTTTAAACCGGGCCGGAATTTATAGGTCCAAATTGCAAAATGCAGTCCAATTGATCCTCAGCCCACCAATGAGCTTCAACTTTCAAGGCTACTTCATTTTTGTCGCAAGCCACGCGTGAATTTCAAAATTTCAAAGTTTTTTTCTTAAAATTTTGTCACCTGAAAATACTGGAAAAAAACCTGAATTTTTTTTGATGAGGAGACATTGAAATTTTTGGAAAAGTGCTGAAAAAGTTCTAATTTTTTCCCAGCCAGTCTGTGTAGACACCCTGATTGTCGTTTTCTTCTCTTTCCTTTGACTTGTTTTAGTTGAATTTGTTTTTTAATATTTTCCACAGGCTGAGGCTCTTTCTACGAGATCTCTCCAAAGAAGTTGTTGCAAGATCAGCAAGTGTTGTTGTTAGCCATCCTTTTTATGTCATTTCGGTTCGAATGATGGCACAATTTATTGGTAGAGAAACAAAGTACAAGTAAGTCAACTTGGCAATGTTAATTCTCATCTATTTTCAGCTTTATTACCTAGATTATAATTTACATGAGAGTCATCATCTGACTCATGCTTGAGGAGACTGAACTCCAAAGAGCATTGAAAGGTATTTCAAGGCTATTAAGTAAGCCTCACAACTACTCTGCTATTTTTTTCTTCTTCTTTTTTTAATTTTATTGCTTTGAAATGAGAATTATTCTTTGATCCATGAAATTTTAATTCACAATCTCTAATCTTTCCGTTCGGTTTTTGGACTATCTTTCCTACCTAGGGTTTTGTGTTGTATAAAGAGTTCTTTCTCAAAAAGTTAATAACATTCAGTTATAATATGAATAACAAGACTGATGGCTCAATTTTGTGAAAACATGCCCATGTATCTTCTAACGTTTGGCAAGCAGCCTTATTTCCTTCTTATAAAATAAAGTTTCCTGAGAAAAATAAATAAATCAACTAAATACCAACTTTTTTTGTTTCCAGCTCAATATTTTCATCCATAATTGAAATTTACCGTGAAAATGGAATCTGCGGATATTTCAGTGGCCTTGTACCTAGATACCTTGAAGAAATTCTCTCATTTGTTTTAACTTGGGGTGCAACCTATCTTATTTGTCGATACAAATCTTCGGATGAGGATGATTTCAAGTACTACCTCACTACTATTGCAAGTGTAAGTAAAGTAGGTTTATAATTTCTTTCCAGAGGTATACTCTACAAGAAAATATCATAATTATTAAATCCATTCCTGTACATAATTTTTTTAAAATATTCTCTCAAATTTAAAAAGGTACAAGAATTTACACTAAAACCATTTAATTTGATACTTCGCTTTGATCCAAATGTTGAGTCCAGTTGTTACGGGAAGAGTGTAGGACAAACATTCTGAAATATCACACCCTGGACTAGGATTGACAAACACTTACCAGTTGGACTACCTACATTTTTCAATGAGGAACTATATTATTTCTGACTACTTATGAAACCTACATTTGTTGTATTACCTTCTCTATGTAGAGACATTCCTTTATGAGTGAGCCAGAAATAGTAGTTCCTCATTGCCAAATGTAGTTCAGTCAAGTTTGCTAATCCCTCAATTAAAAAATTAGAAAGAACCCTCCTTTTTGTCTATCTCAGCTACTTTTTTGGAAGTAAAAAAATAAAAAATATTGGCTACCTCTGATCTCTCCTTTCTTATTAATCTCTTTTAAGGATTTTCTGTCTGCACCTAATTTTTTGCCAGCTTGTATTATCTCTAATTTTTTCTTCATTTTTTGCAGTTAATAGCCAAAAGCATCACGTACCCATTTTTAGTTGTCTCCACATGCATGGCAACCACTGGTTCTGGGTGAGTTTCAATCATACTTTTTTTCTGTTAGTTCAGGTGTACAGATTTTTAACTCTTAATTCAACGTCGGTTTGGTTTGACACTCTAGGGTGCTTCCTGTGCCAAATTCTTCATTGAATACTCCTTAATCAATAATTTAATTTCGATTTTTTGTGGACTAAGGTTCCTTTTTCCGAGGATGGTGATGAATGTGTGCTGTCACCAAATTTTCGTACGATTCAGTCTTTCTAAGTCGAAAATTAAAGTTTTATTGACTCTTTGAATGTGTCAAGCTTAGCTCAAGACCAACCAACATAGCTCTGCTAGTCTCTGCTCATTTTTTTCAAGATCTCCTCCTTCCCTGCCCCACTGTAGCCCACATGTTGCAGAATTGGCCCGCTGTAAAATGATCCGAAACTCAATGCATAACATTTAAACTACCCGCGGTCAATGCGTAGTAGTAGTAGTGCCCCAAAACTTGTCTACAGTATTCTCATTGTCAATGACTGACTTGTGTCGATTGATCTTGGTTCAGCTTATAGAGGACTTGAAGTGGAGGGGTTTTTGTCTCAGCTAAATTTTACTCCCTATAGAAATTGGTTTTGTATTGATTTCTGCAACAGAAACTCATATTTTGAAAACGTTTGAGTTCAGTCTCGAATTTTTGGCCATTTTTTGCAAACGATTCAGAATTAGTTATGATAAGTATGAGTCCTCTCTTACTTCATTTTATCACATATGTGTATAGCTACTTGTACTTGTTTGAAATTTCTTATTCTGTTTTACTTTTTTTCCAGGTTACGAGCAGGTTGTCCACCTTTTATGCCTCTGTACCAAAGTTCTATCGAATGTGCGCTTAACTTGTCCAAGCACGGTGATCTCAAACGAGGATCAGGTATTTTCTGGCGGTACTACTCCGGACCTCCAGTTTTCCAAACTCCCAGTGGCCCTGTTTACTTAGGGCCTCTGTAAATTTTAGCTTTATAAAATATGTGTATTAATATTAAGCTAGTCTAAAACAACACTAGCTTTTCATATTGTTGTCCTCTTTTTTAATTTTTTTATTGAATTTTTGTTCCTGTCTGTGGTATTTTCCAATCAATTTTTTTTCTATGTATTGTGTTTATTACCTTTTTTTTTATTCATCACGGATCTTTTTGTTGGAAAATTTTGAGACTTTTAGTCCGCCCTCCTCACTTTCGCATCCAGTGTGGATAAGTTCTGAAGCAGTGACGCGACCAATCAAAAGTTTAGTCAGGTATTGTTGACTCAGTCACTACATATTATGATAGATCTAATAATTACCTATGTATAATAAAAATGTTGTTTTGTAAAATTGTTTGGCAGTTTCCTATTTTTCCTGTAATAAACACTCAAGAAGTATCTAATTAAATAAGAGACCAACTGCTTTGATATTCTAATATGTAGTAATTTCTGGAGTTAGGGTGCTATCGATAGAAATAAAAAACAAAATCAAATAGAACAAAATACGCTTTATTTGAATAAACACAACCTGGCTAAAGCCTCATGACAAAAAAAGGCGAGACGCCAGTTGGACTAGCTTGTGCAAAAAAGTTCAATGTAATTAGTTGACAGGCCTTCTGCCAGAAAACTGGGTGTTAAATACTTCAAAAAATTTGCTAAATTGAGAAAAAGTGGACATCAAACAGTTTTGCACAGGCAGCTTTGTTTAAAAGTTATAGGACAGACTGGCACTGGGAAATTTTAAAGATCAAAATAAAATAAGCAGATGTTTATCTAAAAGTAAAGGTGATAGCACATTGGTGCATTCTTTTGAGACAGGTTTTTTATGCACAGTTATTGTTCCAAAAAGTAGTCTGATAAAAATAAACACAACTCAAACAATACAAAAAAAAAAAAAAAAAACAGGGTAGAAAACCTCTTTTTGTTTTCCGAAAAATATTTCTGATGAGTAAAATGAACAACTTAGATTAGCATTGTCATTACACAAATTTCGATGTCCAAAATTTTAAAGTTAATAATAGTCAACATTGTGAAGGTTAAACATTTTGAGTTTTAGTTAGAATTGTTTCTACTGAGAACAGATCAATGAGAAAGACTTTTCACAAATGAAAAGAACCCAATTAATCTACATCGTTCGGTTTCATCCAAAATTTTGTGTGGTATACTTTGTGTTATATAACCATGGCAAGAGATATAACTACAGTTTCTTCATACAGTTACAAAGAACAGTTCATAGGATGCCAAAATTAGGATTTTCTGGGACTAATTTTTATTGATTTGATATCCAACTTCATTTCAGCACCCTTCTGTGAATTAGGTACATACTGTTTCTTTCTTTCCTCACTATTATTGATGAAAATACTACATTTTTAAAAAACTTGATCGTCTTGAGAGGTTTTGTTTGCTTTTCGATCAACAGTAGCAATGACACAGAAAATGAGGGCGTTTTATTTGGCAAAAACCTAATTCCGACTACTTGGAAGAGTTACACGAGTTACACCTCTAGCTGTATTAAGATCTGTATTCATAATTGCTGAACACTTCAGGTAATCAACTTAAGTTAAAACCAATAAAAATAATTAAAATAAAAATAACGTTTTACTATGGACTAAAAAATTCAGAGAAGAAACTTTAGGCGGGAAGCTATAGCTGAGATCCGTCTCAATACTACATGAGGGCCTGAATCAGCTTCATCCACTTTCTCAAAAAGTTGTCTTTCCACGCCTCGCGCACCCTCTGAATTTTATAAAAAAAAATCACACATGCTCAATATTTTCAATTTTATCACAATGAAAAGGCGTTCAGAAGGTACAATGGATATCAAAATTGTGTCTGCAAATAAGATAAGCTAATAATAAAATTTCACTGAACGGATATAACATTCCACGCACTTAAGTACTCAGCACTTCATTCCGCATTAAATGCTGCAGTGAAACTTTTATACTAAAAAATAAAAATTCTGATGACTCAGTTTTGAAAAATGGAAAATTTCTTTGAATTCAGCGGGAGAAAAAATTGCACGGAGACTGAATGGTTTGACCTCTTCGTTTAGGAGGTAAACTTCTTGAATGATATTTTACAAGTTTGATTCATACAGTTAGGTCTTTATTGCACACACAGGGTGTCTACCAAAATTCTCTTTCATTTTTTCCTGACTTTTCAGGTTTTCTTGGATCATTCTGGGTCCCTCTGAATCTAAAGAGATATGATAATGATTACAGTTCAGAGCAAAGCACCAGTGCAGATCAGTGAAGGCTCGAATTTACAAAGAGAAAATTCACGACAGACTCTGAGAGAGTGCTGTGCCAAAAATTTATGGAAAAAACAAAATCTTGCAAGGGAGTTGGTGACTCTCCTGGTATGCACCTTTCCTCTCTGACTTTCTCGGTTTCTAAACAGTCTGACACCTCTCTCTACTCACGAACACTCGAGACATCTTCTCTGTCACCTTTGAATAAAGATAATAATATATAGCCTCAACTATGCAAGGAGGGTGATTTACCTTCTGCGTCACTGATTTCTTTTGGTAGATCCATGACGAGAGTTTGACTAAAGGCTTTAGGAACTAATATAAGCACTTAAGGTGCAACGCAACAATTTTTGGCAAAAATGGAAGCAGCAAGAGACGTATAATATTCCTTTTAGTTTTATCTCATCATAATTTTTACTTTCAAAATTCTCTGGATCAATGAATCGCAAAAATAGTTACTTCATACATATATATGAAGATGTCTTTTTAGTTTGAATGTTAAGTACAAAAATGCGCAAGCACCTTAAAACCTCCCCATGGGTACTCTGTCAATATGTAGACTACCAATTTTATACCAGTAAAAGTACTATGCATAAAATGGGGGTGTAAACAGTAAAAAGTACAATTTTCAATTTTGTAATCTCTCTGAAAAAAGTCTTCGAAGTTTTGCATTTAATATTTAATTTTCACAATTAATATTTTCCGAAGAATCTTGGTTAAAAACTGGAGGTAGATGTGACAAACTCAATGGTAAGCGCATTGGAGCGTTATAATACAGTAATACCCTGAATATCTGGCAATTTGGGGCAGAGCCCTGCTCCAGGTGTCAAAAATGCTGAATGGTTGAAATTACTGGACATCATGAGCAGCAGAAACTCCAAAAAAAAAAGAAAAAAAAAAAAGCAAAAAGTAGCACTGCATAACTGATATTATAATCAGTGGCCAGATGATAAAGGAATTACTATATATAAATTATGGAAAAGGTAAAGTGAGTCTAGATAAAGAACTTCCACACACTTGCCAACTATTTGTGCACCGTGTGTGGATAAAGCTGATGCTAGTAAAGCCGATCTCTGTACGTCGTATCCATGGCTGCAACAGGTGGCCTTGCATTATTTAGGTTCATATTTGCTTGGTGGTGAGCATGAGCTCTTGCATGTCCTTGCCGACGTGGAGTTATGTACTCAAACATACTTTGAGTATGTTGAGCCAACATTTTGGAAAGATCGCACGGCATTGGGTCTGTCCAGAAAAAGTCGTGATTCAGTGCTGAATCTGAGTCGAAACGCTTACTAGGGTCAAGGATTAGTAATTTGTCTAGAAGATCACAGCCAAAAGGATCCTTAACGTAAGGTTTCAATCTGTCTTTTACCTGCAAAAAAAGATGAAGAGAGTTCATTTTGTGATACTGATTCTGAATTTTTCATGATTTTTCTGATAACTGCCACTGCTAAATCACCTTAAGCAAGTCTGGAAGGGTAATTATTCCAGTTCAATCAAGTAGAGTTTAACCGTCTAAAGAACTGCTTTGTACCATGTACTGCATTCCTTTGTTCATCTCAAAAAATTTACCACAAAAACACTAATTTTCCACATATTTTTTCTTTGAGGAAAAATCCTATTTTGAAAGAGGAGAAACATCAAGACTTGCCGTCTTCGTTTGGGCTGATTTTTTTTTTTACAAATTTGTTGAAGCAACTTGTTGACAATGCCCCTCCCCCCCTAAATACACCACAGAAGTGAATACATTTTTAAAATGTGCATTTTCAGATGCTGCTTTTGTTCTCGGAAAGTGGTTCTGATCAAGAGTCCCAGGATAGAGCTTTTGAAATAATCTCTTTTTTATTGTGAAGCAGAGCTCAATTGAAATTACAACTTGTGAGCATTTTTTATGCCATCCCTATGACAAATGGCAAGATGATAGTATAAGTTTAGTTCTTAAAATATAAACTTACTTTTCTTTTTTGATTCTTGGCTAACTGCATTGTCTGAAACAGCGGCAAGCTTTCGACACCAGGCCAAACTTCTGGCGTTATCGAGCCGCAAAGTTGACAAATTAGAGTGAGCTGTTGTTGTTCAGAATTTCCTTGCATAATTGGCGACCGTGTCCACATTTCTGCCATGATACAACCAGCTCCCCATAAATCAACTGGTGGGCCATAGTTGCGATCACCAAGCAATAATTCTGGTGGCCGATACCACAAAGTAACCACTCGGTTAGTGTATCTGATGGAAAAAAAAAGCATTAATAGGATCAAACGATGAGAACAAAATTATGAGATACTTGGTTTAATTAATAATTCCAGAATCCAATGCTTATACTACAAACCTTCAGGATTGAAAATATTGATAAATCTTTAACAAAGTGATTATTTTTCGGAGCTAAACAAAACAAACTTGATTTCGTCATACATGACATAAATTAATGAGATTAATGACAAGACTTGAATGTAATTGAATCTTGCTTTTAGCATAAGAACTCTACATTAATTACTTGTATTGTCTACCAAATAAATGTTTGAAAAGATTGTAAGGGGCGGCATTTTTTTAGGACTATGCAACTGACTTGCTGCTTTTCAGGTACTTCATCAGACAGCATGCATTGGAAAATATGAGATAAAATCTAATGAAAAGTCTAAAGGAAAGGCTACAACTTACTTGTTCGGTGCATCTTTCTTTGCAAGACTAAAAGGTCTTGCTAATCCAAAATCAGCTAATTTTAGAATACCAGATTTAGTTATCAAAACATTCGCAGCTTTCATATCTCTGTGAAGTATCTGGCAGAAAAAAATGAAATTTATGAAACCTCCTGGGGATTGACAATTAAATCAGAGGGGGAAAAAACAAGTTTCTACAATTGTCACAAATATCAGCAGCTAAGGCAGTAGCTAATGCACCAGTTATATTACCATTCTAACGAAAAATGTTGTAAGTATAAACATTTTAATGTTGCCAAATCTTTCTTGATGAAATGCTTGAAAACTTGTGAACTGTTTTCATCAAAATTTTTAGAGAATTTTCCTCACAATTTATTCTAGCGCCTGACAATTCTAAGGTGAAATAATCAGTTTTCTTCAAATACAATTATTTCACTTGGGAAAATTTGGTGACATATGAATGTTCATGCAAAACTTATCCTCAGCACGGCAGTCTCGCTGAAATTAATATTATAGTTTTCAAAGTTTGAAGCAAATTAATTCAAGATTTTTAATAGGAAAGAATGGAGAGAAACCATAATTTCATAATGAATAAGTTTTCACTTACTGGCTTTTCCATTTTTGGAATGAACACTAATTTTTTATTTTATAGTATTCAATTCTCATTATAATAGCGCTGGTAGACACAAAACTGTTTACCGTTTCTGAACTTACCTATGCTTTTTAAAATAAAAACAAATTAGACAGAAATGATGGACTACCTACAATCCTTGGGTGGTTCTATATATAAAGTCGCTCTACAACGCACTTTGGCGTTCTACGACACCCAAACGCCACATATGCCTGTCTTCCCAGAGGTTCTCGGGCAACTGACACCGCAACATCTCTTCGTCAACGCCCTGCCGCCAACCCTTTACGGGACGTCCCTGTCGCCTCTTCCCAGGTGGTACCCAATCCAAAACTTGTTTGGGCAACCTCTCCTCCGACATCCTTTGCACATGTCAATACCAGCATAAGGGTGGTTCTAAACTAGGAAAATTTAGCACCCTTGTTTTTTGAAGCTGAAAAGAGACACTTGAGGCGCCTAATGTCAAAACCTGCAGCCTCCATTGTAGTGTGTGAAAAGTTGGCAATCATTTTTGTTAATTTTAAAAAGAGTAGGAGAGTTTTCATTGGCATACTTCCTCAAAAATTTTCTACATATTAGTGAGAAAATCACGACAGTATTTTATGCAGGCAGTCTTATTCATAATTCCTTTTAGAAAATTAAAATAACTGCCAAATTTTTAGACACTGTAATGAAGATTACAGGTGTTGATGGGAGGCACCTTACTTCTTCTAATATCCCTTAGTTTGAAAGTGATGTACTTTAAGTAAAACAGACTATTTTTTCTAATTTTTCCCCCTTTCTTAATTCCATGCATTTCTTGACACTGCCATTTAATTCGATATACTCACTCACCTAAATCAGTAGAATTAATATAATAAAATAAGGAAAAAATAAATCAAAGCATATCTTTTGATGTGAAATGTTTAAATTAACATACTGTTATTTTATCAAAACTAAAATGCATTTCCTGTATCAGAGATTCAACAGAGTTTTAATAAAATAACATTATGTCTTTTAAATATTTTACAACAAAATGCATGTTTTGATCTATTCTTTCCTCATTTTATTAGTTACATAATAAAGCAAGATGTGCTTCTCAAATCAAAGAATTTATAAACCTTAAAAAATTACAATTGAGAAATGATGGATGTATAGAAAAAGATTCCAGTAAATGCTTACCTTGTTACTATGAATGTAATAGAGACCATCAAGCATCTGTTTCATGACTTTTTTTATCTCTCCAAGGCTGAATTTGACATTGACATTGGAAAGGAGACCAGCAAGGTCATGTTCACAAAACTCGAATATCAGGTAAAAAGTTGGACGAAAACGATTTTCAAAAGTGCCTGAAAGAGAACTGGACACATAAGAGTAGGAAATTAAGGGGAGGGGGGGATCCCTAGATAAGGTACAAATTCGAGCACTCTGATATATATTTCTTGTTTGTAATTTGATCTAAAGTCTATGAAAATTTCAAGGAAAAACATTCATAACTTGGATAAAAAATAAACACTTTACTGGGGGAAATTTTGGAACTCGCGAATGTTCATACAGCGTTCTTCTTTGGCACAGCGAAGTTGGACCCATCGCAAGCCCAGTGCAGCTTGTTTTGTCTTGACAATTTGCAATCCGTTCATGTAAGCAGGGCCTTGCCAGGACCTCAACGGAGCTTTTGGAATAATAACTAGTTGACGGCTTGCTTGCTGCCACAACCGTATACCCATTACTTGCTTTTGATTCCATAAATACTCTGAAAGGAGGCAGATTGCGGGTTGCCATCACAGCCTGCACTGTACTGATGATGAATCTAACTAATCTCAATTGGACATATTTCTACCAAACAGACCTATGTGGAGGTGAGAAATATGGGGTGTGCTCGTCGAAGCTGCATAAGAAGCAATGTAAAAGTGGACGTGATTCCTTTTGAAGAATTGGAAAAGCGGGATTTTACATTCTATCAAACGGACCTATGTGCCAACTAAATGCGGGAGTCATGAGCTGCGGGCATGGCAAGAGAGCCTTGTGGACAGGGCTCATGAGTTAAGGGCTCACTCTAGCGATCTCCCCGTCGTGCCGGCGCTGGTTCGTTGTCGCTGACGTCACTGGCGCTTTATTATTATCATTCACTCTTACGCAAAGAGAACTAACGAGCACACCCCATATTTCTCACTTGCACATAGGTCTGTTTGGTAGAAATACGTCCAATTTGCAGTTGCCTCACTGACTGATCGTAACTAGTGTTGCACTAAACAGTTTTTGGAGAGATGATTAGGTATTGTACTTGAGATTTTTTCTCTTTGTCGTAAGATTTTCAGGTTTATACTGAATTTTGCTCATGATGGCATAATCACAATTTCTGTTTGGGTGACTTGCGAGTTGAACCAAATTCTGTTTTTATTAACTCATTAACATTAAGAATATTGTGAATGCTTACTTTCAACGAAATTAGAATTCAAAAAGTAACTAATACATATAAAAAGAAAGTACCTTTAGTTCTGCAGATTTCCAAAAGATTCACTACATTTTCATGTTTCAGAAGTTGCAGGATTCTAATTTCTCTCAAGGCAGTAAGAGGGAACTGGAAAAATGAAAAAAGAAAAAAAACTTCAGATTTGAGAAAAGTTGTGAGCATTACGGCTTGTTACATTCAAAAGATGTTTACAATGTGAGATAAAAAGCTTTGCAAGGAAGGGTGCGCTTGTTTAGATGAAACAAATTAAGCAATGAGGCATGGTTGACTCATTGATAACACATAAAAGATGCTTTGTTTCAATCGCAGGATACTATTTTTGACAACATCGGATATTGATCTTAACATTCATACATGCTTGATTTTTTCTTCAAGAAGTTCTACCAATAAATTTTGAAGTAGATACAGAGATAAAACAAAGCACTGAAAGATAGATATTTATGATCAAGGGAATAAGATTTTTCGGTCTTCGGCTACTCATGATGCAACAACAAAAGTTGAGATATTAGCTGACTTTACAAATGTCTACAATGATTGTGACTTACGCAATGCTCTATTAAAAAAAAACATGCTTCAGCATGGCCTGAGTCGCAATCATTGCACTTTGTAAGGTCGGCTATGAGCTCAACTTTTGTTTTTGATTAAGGTAATATTAAGTACATTGATTTGTTTTCAAAAGTATAGAGGGTTTTTGAAGTTCCAGTACTTCCCTTTCACATCCTATTACAATTAGTGAATTATCAAGATTCTGTCTTATAAGTTCTACTTACTCCTTCCCTCTCATTATCCATGAGGATTTTCTTCATTGCAACAATTCTTTTTTCATCATTTCTATCTTTCGCTTTAAAGACCTCCCTAAAAACAGAGAAAAAGAACAGTTAGACTTGTTACTAAGGTAGCAAAAATTTAGATTACATAGTTGGTTTGAAAAAAATACAAAAAGGAAAAAAAATGAAAGAAAAGACAGAGACATTAGCTGAGGAATAAGTCCATAAGGCCTTAGAACAGGATTCATAGAAAACTCATGGCTTTGGTCTTACATCAGGGGTGACGGCAGCAGCGTTTTTGCCAGAAAATTAGTAGTTGGGCTTAGGAAGAAGGGTGCGCCTCCCTTTCTCAGAAAAAAATGCTCTAATGGCAGCAGAACTAGGTCAGTTGTAATGCAAATGCTTATCATTATTGATGGTACGACAGCAGGTAATTCAAAAATATTGCAGCAAAATTTACAAAATGGCGAGGCAATATCTGTTTTAGGGGCAAAAAACTGCTTCCGAAAATAAAAAATAATCATCATGATTTTCTTTTGTGAGCTACAACACTTGGCTACTAATACGTGCTTCATATCAAACCATCAATAAAATGGACGTATTTCTGTTAAACGGAACTAAGCACCAATTTGAGTTCCTTTTGAGGATTTTAGAATCCCGGATAGGACGTTCTATCAAACGGAACTAAGCGCCATGGAAAAGCATTGCGATTATAGGACGGAACGAGCATCGCGTTCCGCAACACCCGCCAATCCAAGCCCCCCTCCTTTCCTCCCCCTATGGCGCTTTGTTCCATTTGATAGAAATACGTCCAAGTGTAGGAATGAATTATGTATTTCTCTAATGCTTCAAGGCCGCCACTGTTTGCGATGCGTAAAAAAGTTATTTTAAAATACATGACACAATTGGGCAAAAAGATGCAATCCAAAAATCTAGTATTGCGTTTCAAAAAACTGATCAGAGACAGTTTCTTTCTTACATGATCGACAGCAAAAAATCTCATGATATTTTTCCTTTCGATATGATGAATAAGATGGATGAAAATACCCAATATCTTGTCCCCCTGCCCATCAGCACAGATGTTTATTATTTCCTCTTTTTCGCCATCCGATAGGGTGAATGGCCTTAAAAACACTTTTTTTATTGAAGTTTCCATGACTGCCAGTTCTTGAGATCGTATTATTATTAAAGATTATGCCTTGGGGTTTGACGGAGCTGCCTCACTATTTTCCTGCTAGAAAAAGGGATTCCATCTGAGAAAAATGGTCCCTGACAAAGTATGCAGCTCTTTACCCTCACTTACCTACCCAACAATAAATAGAAAAGAAAATTCTGACAAATTTGCGACTCACCCAAATGTTCCTTGACCTATTTTAGTGAGTTTTTCATACTTGGCGGCTTCATCACAGAATTTGAAATCGTAATTTTCAATATACTTTTGTTTTTCTTTCGCTGATAACATATGAGGAGTTTGCGGAGGAGTTGCAGAAGGAGTGAGCGAGGCAGGGAAAGGTAGTGTTGGGTTTGGTGGGTTCACAGGCTGATTAGGATGATTGTATTTTTGGTGACTATAGCTATCATGACTGACTCTGCTTTGACTTCCACTTGGTGCAACTCTACTACCAGACTGTCCTGCGGAGGGCTTTGCTATCATTTCAAATAACTGGAAGAGAGCAATTACACAAAAATAAGTTAGCAGCAGTTTGAGATGTAACGATAAAATGATGAAAAACAGGGTTTGATATGTTTTTTGGCATCTCCCTTTCACAGGAGAGAAGATTCTGTACATGGTGCTACGGAAATCAAAAATTAGATTCAAGCATAGATTGTTGCAATTATCACCTAAGGGTGTCCTTCCAGGTTATGATAAGCTTGCATAAGAGAATATTGACAATGTGAGATTCCACAAGTAGCAATCATTACCCGGGTCAAGCAAAAATAGGCATAACTACAAGTCAGTACGACAGGCTATTGAGTCCGAGCCTGACATATGGTACAACAATTGTTGACGTGAAGTTAGTCGATTTTCAACAGCTAACCGGAGGTTTGTCTTGAATCCTAATATTGTACATTTCATTTAACCATACAATTCATGAGAGATACTTCATACTAAAGTATGTTGCAACTCTGTAAGGTTTCCGGAAAAAGCCTCACTTCGTACGTATACAGCTCACATGAATGAATAATTTTGAGCAAGGGAAAAGAGCAGAGGTCAAATGAAGTGTTGAACCGAAAATTATTACGGAATATTTAGATTCTAAGAGAGGAAAAGATAGCCAGGACGGAGGGGAATACAGCGTTAAAGTGAAGTTTCAACATGAAGGAACTCAATGTCTAACATTAAGATCTACTTAAAATTTTGGTCCTGCTAGTCTAAAGCAGACAAAACATTATACTCACCTCTTTGTTCCGTTATTCGTCAGGTATAAATTGATTCAAACTTGGACAGAAAACGTTATTATTTGGTAAATTAATTCATTTGTAAAAGCTAACCATTGTTAGATTATCACTTATCACATACTTGAGGAAATTTGAGGTTATGTTCAATGCACGTGTTTTGTTTACAAAAAGTCATTCAAGCATACCAACGTCATGGATCGAGATTTTCTTGTCACCACGCACGTTGTGTACCAACTCAACACACATGTTTTGCAAGCGCGCCGTTCAAATTAGAGCTAGAGCTATTGGAGGCGGCAGGACCTAAAAAGATGCCGTTAAATATTCTAGGTGGCGGTAGCCACCCCGGCCCAATCCTAAAAAACTCCCCCAAAAAATTTGACGACAAAAAAAAAAAAAAAAAAAAAAAAAAAAAAAAAAAAAAATTATATTAGATCGATTTTGTAAATTGTTGGTGCTGGGACCCCTAATAGAGTACACTCCTAATCCATCTCCGTTCTATGGAGATATCATCACAGGTGGTTCTAAACCTCCATGCGTGGGGGTACTTTTGGTGGTGATGGTGGGGGGGGGGGGGTGCCGGGAGGAGCCCAACAATTGGAAAATGTTCTCTTTCCTTTCCGAGAATGCATTTGATGCGAGAAACAGGGACGGATTGGCGCCGAACAAGTGGCTAGGCATACCGTCCCACTTAAGTTGTTTTTTGAACTTCGAAGGAAGCAAACCATCCCAAAATCACCTTGCATACTTACATTGACCGGCAGAGCCGGATCTAGGAGGTGGCCACATGGGCCGCGGCCCATGGCGACAAATTTTGACTCTTTTTTAAACGTAGGTATAAAAAATCGGATTCAGAAAAAAATTGCAAACGAGAAAAGGCGACAAAATCTCTCATTTCCTGAGAGTGTAGTAATTTCTAATTTTGTCGTCTTCCGGCGATACAAGAGGCAGCACCTTCATTAGTCGAGTTAAGAGAGAAACCAATTTGGCCTGGAACGGCGCGGCGCGGAGTGAAATGATGACGAGGACTTGAAATTGAAAGGAACAGCCCTCGGCGCGGCGGTCGGCGCGTTACACATATTAGCGCCTACAAGACTGCATGAATACTTCACGCATTGCGTCAAACACAGTGCGGCCAGCAGCGGTCGGCGGGAAACGCATGGCGCCTACAAGAGTGCATGAATACTTCACGCATTGCGCCAAATACAGTGCGGTCAGCGCGGCGCGGCAGCGGAAGTTAAAATTATTAAACCACATTTAGGTTTTTCACATTTTTTTGCAATAAATGTGTCCGACACGAGTAAACGTGTCTTATGCAACCCGCCCCCTCCGGCACGTTCACTTGAAGGTTTTTATTAAAGTTTCAGATCGAATGAGAATAGGGCGGCAAAATACAGGCAGGCGGCCCATGGGTGGCAAGTAGGTAAATCCGGCCCTGTTGACCGGCTAACCGGGATTTTTCCTCGGTGCCTCCGTTTGCTGGTCCGTTTGCAACATGAACGCAATTTTAATCATTGGCTTTCATAGTCTTCTAGGTTTGAAACTTTGTTAAAATCTACCATAAAACTGCTGTCAAGTTCTCGATCAGTTCGGCTTATATCTTTAAAAAAATTCAGAATGTATCAGACTTTATTGGGAAAATAAAATCCAAAAAATGAAGCAAATGCGGTTTTAAAATAATCGATTAACTGTGAAATTATAATTTTTTAACGTTTTCTTTTAGTAGAAAATGTGTAGCAAAAATCTCAGTTCGTATAACAATCTTATGGTAAAACTCGGTAAAATTATCGTAACACGGCGATGAGCAAGAATTCTGTTAAGAAGAGGGTCTCTACCTAAAGTGCCAGGTTTTTTCAATGTGAGTGTTATAACTACTCACCCCCTCCATGGACTAGCCAGTTCCCGTTGCCCAGGCCGTGAAATGTGCAGTCAGTCCACAAACTGCAGTCAAAAGTCAGAAATTTCGCCTATAGATGGGCGGTTGTTAATTTTAAATGCCATCTATTCGCTAATCGACGAATGTCCCTGACAAAAGCTAGACTGAGTTGATTACGGCGCCTTGATACAACTATATGTGCTCCACGAATGTACGTGTTGCTCATTCACAAATTGAAGGCGCTCCCACTTTTCTAACTTCTTCAGAAAAGCACGGGACTTGTCAGTAGTAGCACCGGAATAAGATAGTATCCATGTCGCCGGTGAAAGTCCGCAACCACGTAATTATTTCGGAACACCGTATTTTGCAGGAGAGCGAATAAACTGTCGATCCGCATTCCTCACATTTGAAAAGTACGGAGGGGAAATAATTCGTGAGGATAGTAAGGATAAGATGCTTTTTACGTCTCTAAAAGCATTTTGAATGATGTTCCCTTCTGTCAGAAAGGATCGAAAAACCGAGGCAGGAGTTCTTGTAGCTGAGGGTCAACGCGGTCCATTAATTACTTACGTCTAAAATTACCGTATCAAACCTATTTTTTTGCCAATTTTGACTGAACGAAAAGATTCAAGATAAACTTTAACAGGACTGTGTGTACTCTATTTACTGCCTTGGAAGGTTTCGTTGCGGTCCCACAGCTGGACCCTGGTAAAAATTGGCAGTAGAATCTGTGCTCCAAAATACCATAGACCTACAGCCAGCTGTAAGATTTCCAATAGTTTCTATAGCTGGCAACACAATTTCTTATAGCCATTTATAGCCGATGGCGATTAAGCAACAGCCTGGCGATAAAGTGTATGCTAAACGTTACTAATTACGGATGCTAGGACTTAGTGAGTTTTTGGACTACCGCTCTCTTTTTGGGCCGTAGTATCTTGATTTATTTTGCGAAGAAAGCTCCGTACTTTTGAAGGATGCCTGTCATTCCTAATATGTTGGAGCGCCTTCAATTTCGTATGATACTGTGCAATACCTCTGGTGTGAAATAGTTGCTTCAGACGCCGTGGCACGCTGCGGCGCGGCGCGGCGGGCGGGCAGAGAGTGCGAAAGGCGCATTGGCGCCTACAAACCTAACAGGGATACTTCACGCATTGCGCAATGCAAGAAGTATCCCTGTTAGGTTTGTAGGCGCCAGTGCGTCGCCGCTCCGCTTTGTATTCCAATATTTAATCTCGCGGAGTCAGCGTTTTACAACTCATGATTTTGAAATGTTTGCTCCCTCTGTATGGATTATTCTCATTTTAATTGATGAAAAAAAATATGTAGTAAAGGAAAATATAATGTGCGTTTTGTAAATACTAAGGTGATTTCGTACAAACTTAAGGATTTACAAAGCACACGAATTTCTACACAATTTCTTATAGCCTTTTATAGCCGATGGCTTAAAAGCAACAGCCAGGCGATAGGAACTAAAGCCCGGCTGTATAATTTTTTATCGCTTCGTGTAGCCCGGATGTATGATTTTTTCCACTTTCTACAGCCAGCTATATGATTTTCTATCGCCTTCTTCAGTCGGCTATAAGAACTCCTACGGTATTTTGAAACGCAGCTCCTATCGCCAATTTTTACCAGGGGATGGAACAACGTCCGTTGTAAAAAATGTGGATCACCGGATGCCATAAAAAACTCGGTGTTATTACAGCTGATTACTCAGCTGTTAAGAGGGGTGGCCCCCATATCCTTTAGTTGCTGAAACCGAAAATGATCTCAATAATTTTCTGAAAATTGGAAAATTAAATTTTGAACAGTCCCTGTTCCTTGAGTTTCTTTTGCACTTATATATTGAATTGATGCTGTCATATTTTTTTAAGGATTGGTATAGAAGTAAACAAAATCGCCGCTATTTCGCCTTCAAATTTGGCGATGCAACCCAACCCCCACCGAAGTTAATTAAGATGCATCCTCCGCAGAAGGGAAGACAACGTAATCTTTAACAATGTCAAAACGAAAGCCGTTTTTTGGTCCCAACAACATGAACATTAAAATAACAAACGTGATTATTCCTTCTATTACCATAATTTTAATAGTTTATAAAACCATAATATTAACAGTTTGTAAAAAAGCGGCGTTTAAGGAGCTGCGAAGAGTTGTTCAAGTTTTGAAAAAAAAAAAAGCTTCAATGAGTGGAAGAGAAGAAAAACAGTCTCATAACGTCCAGATTTTATTTATTTGTATTATATTTTGATATTGGACATACATGTTTTATTCAAGTAGTATGGGCATCTGTTGCCTGATTATGATGAAGAAACCGCTGAGAAAAATGACACGTTGCAAGTTTCACAAGTCGCATCAATCGCTTGCAAAACAATTTCTGCCCACACTACTGTGATCAATTCTTGCCACAAGTAGATTTGCCTGTTACGAAAAAGTATTTGCTACGGTATGTAGGTACATACAATTATAATAAGTTTATAATTTTAGGGGAAGGAGGGTTATTACGAGAGAAAAGTTCCATAGCACAATTGAAAGTGATGGTACAAGTACAAACTGCTTACAAGATTGCAAAATCGAATGTGGGATTTATGGCGATTATGACACGTATTTGTTTCTTAAAAAAAAAAGACAAAAAGATTGGGCTATTCATCCTGAAGGATGCCAAAGCTATAGAGGAAGCGTAATTTGTCAAGAGCATTATAAAATTTTTATTGACCTAACATCATTTCGACGATTATTTTAACCGCCAGAACTGCGGTTTCCATTAGGTATACACTTATGAGCCCGGAGAGGAGTAATTTTACAGAGGACACTTGGAAGCGTCATACGCAAAAAAATAATAATGTGAACGTTTTCACTTGTTCAGCTACTAGCTGTCAAAGTGATTGAATACATCGTAATTCTAAAATTAGTTTTGATTACAAATTAAACACGTACATATAAGTATACAAAGGCACCAATCAAATAAATATGTAAATCTAGTTTATCAAAATGAAAATTATAAAGATCACAGTATAGACAAACGGTAAAATGTGATGTTTCAATAGTATTCGTACAATTTGGATATTCTAGCGGTGGGTTAAATCTGACTCAAACAATTTAAAATTTTTACACGTGAACATTTTATTGAAAAACAATTAAAATAGCTTTCGCTTTAAAGGTAGGAATCTCTGATCTTTACAAATTTCATTAACAGCGAATATGTTTGACGATTAAGAGCGTCTCCCACTAAGATAACAGAAGCTGAATTATTTAGAGCGACCGTCACCGTATAACTATTGCAGCGTAAGGCTAAATGCATCGTCGGAATCAAGGACTTTTTTTTTTTGCCAATTTAGATGGTATTTTATCAGCTTCAAGTTACTCTAGAGGCATATACATATTTACAAAAACGTCAAAGCTATATACACGGAAAAATAGAGGTAGGGCTTAAGACCCAACGTGATTAGGGAGCTTAAATTAATTGTGGTATAGTGCCCCAATAAATTAGGTTACTAACCCACTGTTTCGGTACTATCCCCAAATTGAGTTGTGGTACTACAACAATTAATTGTGAACACCTACATTATTCAATAAAATGGGTTAGTACCACAATTTTAGGTGATTACCCCTACCTACCTCTTTTTTCTGTGTACCTATATCTCATTATGCGAGAAAGTTCATGGGATTAAGGACTTGTCTTTAGGGTGAAAGTGTGACAGGTAATACAATTTGGACTGCATTTTGCAATTTGGAACTATAAATTCTGGCTCTTCTGGAAAAACACTCATGTGCAAAGGGAAACTAATGGCACATACGTTGTTTTTAAACCGGACCGGACTTTATAGTTCCTAATTACAAAATGCAGTCCATTTGTTCTGCTGCTTGTGCTCGGTGCTTTTAGAGGGACCTGAGAAGACATGATGACTGGTGGGTATGGTCGCGAAGAGCCCCTCCTTTACATTTTTGAAATGTTAACATGTGAAACATTTACTTTGAGGAAGTTTTTAAACAACATATCTGATGTAACTCTAGTTTGACGGATTCAGGTCGTAAGACTCCTGAAGTATATTTCAGATGAGAATGCATTATAAATGGGAAGGAATTTAAGTTGAGGGAAAATAAGAGAAAGAGGAAAAAGAGTAAAAGGAGATAAGGAGAGAGAGAATGGGGAGGAGAAGAAGAGGAAGAAAAAAAAGAAAAAGACGAATAGTAGAAATAATAATAACAAGAGGAGGAAAAGCAGTGAGAAGAGGATGATGAAGATGAATAGGAGGTGAAGCGAGGCAGAAGAGGGAAAAGGAGAGGCAGAAGAAGGAGTAGGAACAAATAAAAAAGAAGAAACGGAAGAAGAGGTAGGAGAAAAGTAGGAAGATGTAAAATAGAAAGAATAATTTCCATCTCTTCTCCTTCGTTGTTCCTCTTTCTCCTCTTCGTTTTCGTCTTCCGATTTGGAAGACGGAGACTTGCGCAGCAAAAAGACCTGAGTCTCTTATTAAGATTTAATACTAAAACTAACTTAATACTAAAACGATCCGTCCGATCGTAACATCACAGATAAACGCATCGAGATGCTTAAAGTCACCGTAGAATGACAGTCGAAGAGAGACCATCGAGAGGTATAGCAGTCGTTCCGTATGGAAGGAATCAGGCGTTGGCCGAGTGTTTCCTTTCCTCGAGGGAAATTTTGATGCCACCCTCGTTTATGAGAACCAGTTCTGCGTACATTTTGAGGTCCGTCGATCGCATGGTCGTTGAAAGCTCGTACGCTTCAAGTATTTTGATCAGGATTATCTTGACGACCAGCATAGCGTACTTTTGACCTGCAAGAGAGTGAACCTGTTACTAAGATGCATTGTTTTACGCGAATTACACCTTGTACAGTGTGATTCGCGTGATCGTATGGGACTTTTGTACCATTCCAGAGGGATCCCCTTAAAATCTTAGGGTCCGAAAAGTCGTTTTCTTTGACCTATAGGTGTACACACAAAATTTTAAATCTCCGTCTCAATTTCTTCAAAAGCTACAAGCTGGTGATGCGTGGTGCTGCCAATTCGGGACTTTGTAATTACCTCGCATTAAGTACAATGGAGGCTTAGGATCAGATAGAACAATTTTCCAATTTTTAATGTAACTGAGTTAAATATTGTATCCTCATGGAATTTTCTGCGTTCTTTTCAAATATGAACCCCGTTTGGATCAGAAGCGACCTACAAAACCAACGCTGAAAAGTACTTCGAATTGACTTTTAGCTTCTTTCATGTGCTCAACATCATTCGTATGCGATTTTATTATAATATTAATTATGAGCATCTCGATCCACGTGAACCCTGTTGTCTGCACAATTTTATGCTTTTTGGGGGCAGTTGAAAATAGAGATACGCTCTTACGTAATAGTGGAACAACAAAGATGAAAAAAACGGGAAACAAGGCTAAAAATACACAATTATGAAACCCGAGACGTTTCGACTCAACACTGAGTCATTTTCAGTCGGAAACAATAAAAATTTTTAAAAGAAAAACGCTAAAACCTGAGCTCTACATGGTGGGGCCGGGATCTGAGAGAAAAAAAAGAAAATTGTGATTACAAGTTGTACAAAAAGACGAGCTATGTGCCCCTCTGTGTTGATAGACCTTAAAAACTAGTATTTTAGACTTATTTTAAAGGCATGAAATTAAGCTGTTTGGAGACATAAAGAAAATCAGGTAGTCTGTTGTGAAGAGGTCTCGCCGGAATTACCAATAGGTATACCATCGGCGTTTATGCTTTTTGGGGGCAGTTGAAAATAGAGATACGCTCTTACGTAATAAGAGCGACGTTGTGCGAAATCGGCTCATTAAATTAAAGGGTACCTTGTTTTTTTGGTGGTCTATTAAATTGAAACGCAAGTAGATAACAGTCTACATAAAAGTATACAAAGTCTAGATATCGAGACTTTGAAATTAACAAATTAAAATGCTTACCGATACAATTTCGCGATCCTGCGCTGAACGGAACGTAAGAAAACGGATGTTTGTCTGCGGTGTTTTCGGACAAGAAGCGGTCTGGGTTGAATGAGGTGGGGTCAGCGTGATGCTTCGGATCCATGTGGATTGCATGGAGAATCGTCAAAATACGAGTTCCCTCAGGTAGATAGTAATCATCTGTAAGTTTGTAAAAGAAATTATTATCAACCATTAAATATATCTGCTATGCGTTGCTATGTAAGATTTTGATCTCATTATAAGCCCCCCTCTTTGTTTACACAAAGCGCTCTTAGCTAGTGACGATGACGAATGTCGCCATAACGCCTGGATGCAATTATTCGAGCTCCAAGGATGTCCATGTAGCATATGCGCGAGGATGAAGGCGTTTTGACTCTCTAAGCACTTAACGCTTCACCCACAGCGCTAGTGTGCAGCACTGCGGAGGTCAAGAAACACAGAACGCCTTTTTAACTTGGTTTATACCACAAAACATCTTTTTGGCACAAATAGTCGATCTGCAAATGATGATCGGCACATGGCGCTATCAAAAGTAAAGCAAAAGAAAAAAGTCAGTCCCTACGTCTGTACGTGCAACTAATAGTGCCTAAGAGGTGTCTTTGTAATATAAACGAAGAGCTGAAGGTGCTCTATTCTTTTGGACCAGAGCAGTACAGCTCACCCTAGCGCCGCGCCGCCGCCGTGAGTGAAGCGGTGAATACTTAGAAAGTCAAAACGCCTTCATTGCCATGCGTATGCAACATGCACTGACATGTATGGAGCCCGAGTAGTCGCATACAAGCGTTTAAAGAAAATTCGTTTGCTTTTTGTTGTATGTGATAGGAAATGAGGACACTTTCTTTGTTCTTCTTATACCTTAGTTTAATTCCAGCGTTGCTCACTGTATCAATAGAGTCTATTACTAAATTTTTAGCGTGACATTGTCAGTTTCCCGAAATATGCTTTGATTGTTTATGTATGCATCACAACATTGTTGCTCTCCAAAAATGTGCACTGCGGCCCTTATACTTTAACTGGCCTAGGGACGACGAATGCATCAGAGTCGTTTCGTGGACAATTAAGGTAAGACCCATTTCTGGTAGAAAAAATTGACGGTAAACTCCTAAACCACGTACCTCGTTTGCGGTGTTTAAAAATCTCCGCTTTTATTTTATTTTTTGAAAGTAGAACAAATCAATACCTTTTATTGACGTTTTTTCAGAATTTACTACGCACAGAGAAGAACACGGGAGTTATTGAGAATCAACGTTGAGTATTTCTCAATTTAAAAAATATGACAGGAAGTCTGCAACGTCGCAAACCGAGATACGTCGCAAACCGAGATACGTGGTTTGGGAGTTTCACCATCGGTGTATTAAGTACAAGCGACTTACTGATTTTGAGAGGCACATTTGCTGTTCTTGCAATGAGAGGGACCGGCGTATACAATCTCATGACTTCCTTCACACAACGATCTAAGTATTCTAGCTTGTTTATGCTGCCTACTGAGAATGGGTTTTCCGTAGATGCTGATACTGCCGCGAATTCTTCCAGGATTTTCTCCTGCAAAGTGATTGAAATTGATGTTTCATTGATATAGCATTACTTCAAATACCTCAAAAGCACTTTATTTCACGATAGGCGTTATAGGTTTAGTTCCATATTCCCTCGTCAAAATCATGTTCCCTTACGGAAGGAATCGTGATCAAAATCCATACGCATACTTTGTTGATCTTTTCTTTTTTTGTCAGGATTCATGATAAATTTGGAAGATGTTACCGTCTTGTTATTTCTGATCTCCTAATTAGTAAAAAAAAATAGTACAAAAACCAGGAGATTAGGAATAACAAGAAGGTAACATCCTCAAAAAATCCATACGGTCTTCCACGAGGAACCGCTTTCACTATAAATAGTCAGTCCTGCAGAGGTAGATTATTATTCGAGTGAAAGAACGGTTAAGCTCTTGGCTCTCTCGGGACCATTTCTAAAATGCCTCTGGTTTTTCCTTTTACGAATTTACACAATTTTAGTGTAGTTTATCTTGTAAAAAAATTGTCAGAAATGCACAAGTAGATTTTCACTGAAATTGACTCTTTTAAATGATTGTGAGATATTCTGCACCTAGTATTATTTTAACATCTTATTCAACAGTGTTTGGGCCTTACTGTCGTGTTTTTGTCTAATATCAAGTGCATATACATGCAGAATTAAACCAAACATCCTTGGTCTTTATAACTCATTATTTTTTTTGTTAATTTTTTATTTTTATTTCAAAATGCAGAGAGGAAGAAATCAGGCCCTGTCAATGCGTGAAAAATATTATATACCCTCACATTTTCTATCAAAATGATGAAACGAGGTCTATTTTATATCAGTTACAATTCTACTTTTTCGACGAGTTTAATAAAACTTGAATACTTTTTTGCGTTTTTTCACACATTTATAGATTTTCTTGATTTTATCTAGACCATATTATATTGTTAAAAATTACGAATGCCAGCGAAATTTCGCTAGATTTTGAGTAGGTTGTGTGCACCTTACCTGAACAGTTTTATGCTGCGCTAAAACAAAGAGGGACCAGCTAACGACCGTTGCGACTGTATCATGTCCCTGCAAAATCAAAAGTAGACATCTCTTACAACTTGTCATAATTTGGGCAGCAGCATTGAAAAATATGAAATAATCGTGAAAATTAATATAATATAACACTAGCTGAGTTCCGCCTTTGTTCTTTTGTTTTGTGACTAAAATTCCTGGAACTGAGATACAAGTTTGTTTAGTACGTGTCAGTAAATTTTTTTTCAACCGATGTAAATCAATGAGATCAATACGTTGATTTAAGGTGGTGACGAATTACATTATCAATGACTTAAAATAAAAAAAAAAAAAAAAAAAAAAAAAAAAAAAAAAAAAAATTAAATTAATAAGTGAGATTAATTATCGTAAGAAAAATGCACTTCGCTTACCGCAAACATGAAAGTATCAACCTCTTCGCCGATATCTTCGTCGGACATGTTATTTTCCATCATGAAATCAAGAAGGGAAAGTCGGATTTTACCTGCAGAAATATAAACAGTATTTATTTATAATGATAAAATATAATTCATTTAATTAATTCATACTGTGCATGCAGGGCCGGATTTACCTACTTGCCGCCCATGGGCCGCCTGTATTTTGCCGCCCCCTTCTCATTCGTTTTGAAACATCAATAAAAGCCATCTAATGAACGTGTCAGCGGGGGAATGGTGCATAAGACGCGTTTACTCGTGTTGAATACATTTTTTGGGAAAGCCCTGGCAACACTACTAGCAAAAGTTCACGGAACTTTGCGCGAAAGTTAAGTTTCGTAAATCTATCTCTGTGTGGACAAGGCCTTCCATTCATAAAAAACGAACAAAAAAATTATGAAAGAACAAACATAAATGTGGATTAATGATTTTAACTTCCGCCGCCGCGCCGCGCAGACCGCACCGTGTTTGGCGCAATGCGTGAAGTATTCACGCAGTCTTGTAGGCGCTATGCGTTTCACGCTGATCGCACTGTTTGCTGCCGCAATGCGTGAAGTATTCATGCATTCTTGTAGGCGCTATCCGTTTCACGCTGACCGCAATGACCGCACAGTGTTTGATGCAATGCGTGAAGTATTCGTGCAGTCTTGTAGGCGCTAATATTTGTTAAATGCCAATCGCCACGCCGAGGGTTTCTCCTTTTCATCTTAAGTGCTCTTCATCATTTCTCTGTAAGTCGCGCTGTTCCAGGCCAAATTACGTGTTTGGTTTCTCTCTTAACTCGACTAATTGAAGGTGCTGTCTCTTTGTATCACTGAAAGACGACAAAATTAGAAATTACTTTACTCTCAGGAAATGAGAGATTTTGTCGCCTTTTCTCGTTAGTAATTTTTGTTTCTAAATCCGATTTTTTTTTATACCTATACTTTAAAAAATTGCAAATTTTTGCCGCCCCGTATTGATTTGCCGCCATGGGCCGCGGCCCATGTGGCCACCCCCTTAATCCGGCCCCGTGTGCATGCACTAAAATGTATGAGATACTTCTCGTCCTAAACGAAAAAAGCTGGTCGCTTACTCGTGTGTGATACATGTGATCGGTCTTTTAATTTCAGGCGCTGTTTTCATGTTCCCATCTGCCCATGCCCTTTCAAATCGTGCTTAAATTCAAACCAGTTTATAAGGTAATTTTCACGGCACTTTTTAAACACTGTACTTTGATTTTTCCGATTTTATTTTTTAGAGGCAGTCTGATTTTCTTTAGTTTTAATTCAATATTGAGCAAGTTAGTTTAAAATTCCATCTCCATCATTGTTGAATGACAAGGGTATACTCACTTTTTAAAAAAAAAAGGAGGAGGGGAATATGATAGTTTTTCCTTGGCATTTTTTTCTGACGAAACCTATCCATGGTCGGTATTAAATTTAAAATCACATAGTTCAAGTACACGTACCCTGCTCCTTCGGATTTGACTCTTGTTTCGATGATTCTCTTGTTTCTCTTCTTCCTTTCACGATCTGCAAAATAAGTTCAGGATTAAAACGAATTTAAAGGGAGCCACCTAGTAGAGCTCTCGCGAACTCTCATGTAACCGGAAAAGTAAAAAGCTAAGTTCGGGGAGTTAACACTATTTTCCGCCTTATGATGATTAATTCGCAACACTTATTGAGAATTTCATTGGCCTACACTGATAAAAATATTTGTGGTCTTGTTTTACTTTTGGTTCATGTGGGAAGCGAAACACAAATCAAGCCAAATTTTGTGTTGATTTTGGTACAGTTTGCGGTGTGAAAGTAGCTCAGAGCAGAACAATAGAGAGACTGGGAAACCCCTGAGTCAACCGAAGGTCTGGATTCTTTTGCGTTTTACTTCCCATATCCACACAAAATGCTGGTTACTTTTTCTTACTGTGTGGTATGACTTATGAATAAAGGATCAAGCAGTTTGGAAAACAAGTTTGTTAAATTCGGTCTCGTTTTCGAAACAGTTTGTCCAATACTTTGGTCATCAGTCATCATTTGATGACTCTGAGGGTCAACTTCCGAAAGTAACTTTTTTACACTTTACAGAACATAAGCCGTGGTCAGATCAATAATATTTTCGTTAACATTTCAAGGTTACACAGTCAGTGCAAACATAAAATGACTTTATTTCAGTCTATTTCCGTCAAAGGTTTGGTTGTCACATCATTTCCGATTGACTGTGTGACCTTGAGGTACTGATGGAAAGATCGATGTGCGACTAAAGCTAGAGCTATATAGGGTTTTCATAACACAATTAAAACAACCAAGAATTTTGAAATGACGATTCGATTATTTCTAGTGTCTGGGGAGAGGCAGACGAGATATATTTTACTGAAAAATTTGACGCGGAGAACGGACAAACTATGGTAGGGGAAAAGTTGAATAGACCCATTTTATTCTAAAAGCGACAAAAAGCCGCCTCTCACCAGAAACTCTTACATGTTGTAGTCAAAACAGGCCCGCCACATCCCATCTCGGACCCTGGTACCAGTTTTAAGGCCCGGGCCCCAAGCACGGGGGGGGGGGTGTCCGAGGGGCATCCCCCGAGAAATTTTTGAATTTATAAATCTGTTCCGACGCATTTTGAAGCTTCTATGACGAAATTTTCCATCAATTTCTGCGGAATAATTACGCTTTTTTTCTACTTTCAGCAAAAAATACTTGCGAATTCTTGCATTCAAAACATCTGGAAAATTTTTACTTTTTTTTTTGGGGGGGGGGGCATATGATACTATTTTCAATTCTAAGGGGGCCAGGCCCCCGTGGACTCCCCCTTCGTTTGTCTATGGCAAGGGAGTTGAGCCATGAGCCATTGAAGTCGAGGATGCCCCGACTGGAGACTCTTAGCATCTGACGACAGGAGAAAATGAAACGCGCAGTTACTAAAATTATCCTTTTGTACTGAAAATCTTGAAAATAGATAAAAATTTTCCAAGAATTATACTTCTTTAAAAATTTAAGAAGAATCCTACAGTGCCCCAGCGTGTTTTTGAAAACACCTTTTGCGAAATTTTTAGGGTAAATTTTTCACTTTTTCCTACGAAACAAGGGTTGCATGTGAATTCGTTGTGGTTTCTCACGGGCAGCACGGGCCCCCTCCGGGGCCCGGGCCCTGGTACCAGGGAACCAGTATCCCCCCCTTTGTGGCGGGCCTGAGTCAAAATATACTCATACGCACCGTGTCTCGCAGCTGGTGGACCACATTACATGCTTCATCTTCTTGTTTGGCATATGATGTAAGGTTGTATATTGAGTCAACTTTTAGCCATGGCGTCATGAATCTTTTTTGACTGATGGCGGACAATCTGTAATTTGAAACATCAAAATTAAAATGAATGAAATACGTGCATGGTTATTTTTAGCATTCGTTTTTAGCTGGCGAAATAGTAATTGTTATTTTTTCAAGCGATCTCTTTCATAGAGAAAATAATGGCGTGGACGTAGCGGACTACTTCAAAATACCCTGATGTACAGCACAACTCAGTGCAACGATTAATCGAACTGAGTTGTATGAGAAGCTCATAAATAAATCAAACGTAGGCACGGCTACAATTAAAGGTCCCTCATTTCTATATTTAAGTGGGTTTGCTTCAGGCACTGCTCAGTGGTGATTTTGTGCGATATTTCTTTTATAGTCGGAAAATTTAGTTTATCTCGCCACAAATACATTTGAATAAAGTAGGTATTGATGTCTTTTTGATTCGCAGTTTATACTCAGATATAATTTCGAATATCTTTATCGATATAATGCGAAACCACGTTTCTCCGTTTGCGAGGTTACAGACTTTTTGTCATACTTTATTTTTCCTTTGGAAAACTAGTTGATATACTTTTGTGAAAACTTCCTTATTTTTATTCTTGGTTACCAGGATATTCTGTACAATTTTCATAATGTAAAGCTTGCTTCTTCCTCTTCGAAAAAACAAAATAGGAGCGGACATTTTGAAATACCGCAATGGAGATACGTGCTTTTGTACTTTTGCCATCGCTATATCATTATGGACTTTTAGTACACTCTTAAACTATTCTATTTTCTTAGGGGCCACCTTGAATATCTAATGATTTATATTCGAACGTCCTCTACCAAAATTAAAGTTCATACATCAACCGCGTAGAAATTTTGAAGATAAACAAGAATACGTACGTATTGATAGCTTTAATGAAGTCACAGCGTGCGTTGAGCTGAGCATTCAGGTGATACCCCATGGCCGTCTCTGAAATAGGTAAACAACATTTTTCATCACCCCTCAGGTTATTAAGACGAGTAAGGAACATTGTTATTAGCACAACAATTGTTTTAAATGTCTGTGAATAAATACTCTTCTCTTTTTGGGAGAGATGCTCTACGCTTCAGCCCTTTAAAAGGGCGTTTGAAAAATGGATTGGACTAAATATGAGAAATTAAAGATAAATTACTTAATGACGTTTTATATTATGCGAAAGTAATCATTAATTTTAACTAGTATATCGATGGCCAAAGTGTGAAATCACTTATTTTGTATTTTCAAAAAAATTCTGTTCCTATTTTGTTTTTTCAAACAGGTCAATTTTTGAGCTTGAAAATAGAAGATATTTTGCTTGCCGGAGGGAAAATCAAGGAAGTTTTCGAGAAAATACGTAGACTAGTTTTTCAATTAAAAATAATGCATCACTGGAAGTCTGCAACATCGCCGGAAGAGAGGCATGGTTTCCCACTCTTGTCATCGATATTACTCAGATCGAGATCTATGATTGTGATAAGGAAAAATATACAACTGTTGTAATTGAATAAGATATTATAAAAGTTTACAGAGTAAATATTCAAGCAGTGCGTATCATATGTTATAACATCATATCGTTACGTAACATACGATAATAGTATTAAAAAGTCGAAAAATAACTCTGGTAGACTTAGAGTAGCGTTTTCAAAATAATGCCACATCCAAAAACTGTCCATTTATCCCGAAACCAACTGACTTCAATGTATTTTACAACTGGACGTACAAACGGAACTACGCGCATTATGACGTGAGTCCTGTTACGCATGTATTCTTATGGGTCTCAGGGCTCATGTCTTAATGCACATAGTTCCGTTTGACTAGAGTCCCTTTATACCCAGAGTTACGACAACTCGATTATCAGCTGACTGGCAGCCGGCCTTGGCTGGCCATGGAAGCCGAAACGAGTGCACCCAAACGAACGATATTGAAGGATAAGGATCAGGAATCCTGCGATGTCTGTCACACAAAAACAACAACATCAACAAAGTGATCAATTAAAAAGAAAATGAGATTAGTTTGTGAATAATTTCTTAATCTATTTTCATTTTGGACCTATGGCAATAACAATTTACTCTTGATAAACCACAATTAGGTAATATTTTCATTATTCTTGTTCACATTCTAGGTACCGCCATCTTGGTGCACTCGTTTCGGCCTCCATGAGCGAGAACCAATCAGAATTGGATTTTTTTTTAGGCCACTTTCAGCCCAATCCTGGCCCAACCAAAAGTGAGTTGTCGTAACTCTGGGTATAAAGGGACTCTACGTTTGACAGAAATACATCCAACTGAAGAGTTTTCTTTCCAAAGATGTAACTGACCTGCGATGATGTCAACGGCAACGAGCTTAATGTACTCAGTGACGTCAAATTCCTCTCTGTCCACCTCTTTTCTAAGCAGTTGCACGAGCACATCACTGCATGAACTTGCCGGTTGAATGAACGACTCCAGTAGTTTAAAGTGAAACGATGGAGTGAGCAGTTTTCGCCGCTGATGCCACTTCTCGCCTAAAAGAAAGTTGAAAAATTAAAAAACTGAAAACGCGATTCAGAGAAATCAGGGACCTTATTTGGATCGCATTTAGCAAAAAGAAACCAGCGTGATTACAGTGTTTTCAATATCGTAGAAAAAATTATTTTTTTTAAAAAAAATAATAAATATGTGTACAATATTAATATTCATACAATTATTTCCCTTCAAAATCAGAAATTTTTGTGGTGGGATGCAAAAACTATTTGCTATTTTGGGAGATTTTTTAGAAAATTATTAAGAAGCTACATTTTAACAACACTGTAAATGCGTTGGTTTGTTTTTGCTAAATGCGATCTAATTGCAGCCTTATCACTTAAATACATACATAAAAACTTATTTCAAATCATGTTGGTAGAGGGATGTATAATGAAAAGAATTTTGAAATCTCTCATTCGTGGGAGGTGTTTAAATCCACCTGGTATTTTTTCCTAGCCCAGCGTTAAAGTCACTCAGGTGTACTCCTGCTATTTCCGATCCCACATTTTCTATTATTCATAAAAACTCTGTCAGTAAGTTTTATCTAGTCGTGCAATCGCAGTAGTGTAATATTGTAGTGAAACTCTCAAGAAGCTCGCCTGCTTGCAAAATAATCGGCAGAAAAATAATACGGCAAACGCAGGATAAGCAAAGGAAAAATACACCATTTTTGACTTAATAACACAATACTCAGACAGTGCTCCATCTCTAAGCTGCATGAAGCTTTATCTTACTTTGTACATCGAGAAAGATGAAACCCAATGCACTGTGAAAGAAAAAATGAGGTTTCATTTTTCAGACGAGGGTAATGTGACCTTGACAAGGCGTGACCGAAGAGGGTAACAGGTACACACGAATATAAATTCGCGGATAAGTCGATGAGCAGTCTGCAGTCTCGGGAATGGAAACTGCATTAGCATTATGCGCTGGTTTCACGCAAATCTTTGGAGCAAACAGTTTCTTTCAAACGATTAATCGGATGGCTTTAACCAGAGTCGGCCGAACTACATCAGATGTTGCCTAATATTATCTGATACTGATACTCAATTTTTGAAAAGAAAACTAGGCAACACTGGAACTCGGAAATTTGTTTCGTATATTCGTTATGAAGGTAAATTCAGAGCGAGGCTAAATGTGTTAAGTCGTTCAGTTATCAATTTTAAAAAAGACACGAGGAATAATTAGAGGACATAAAATGCAGTTAGGCTGATTTCGGTGAAATTAGTCCAAGTATTAAAACTCGTTTAATACTTCTTGCCAAAAAATCTTTTCACATTGCTCCTGCGTTGCAGCTTTCATGCAGTTCTGCAAGAAAAAAGCTCGAATAACGTAAGAGCTCTATAGGAGTGTCATTTTCCGTTGCCAGTTTTTTGGGAGTGGTTTTAGCAGCCAGGAGCCGTACTGGAGAAATCCCACACTGGAAAACTCGCCCCTTCATGACAGACGCAGAGAAAGATTCGCGTAGAAAGATTTTTTAGCAAAAAGTATTATTCAAAGTTCCTCTATTTTAGTAACCTTTGGAGGGAAACAAACTGCGTCGGAGATCGCGTGAAATTAGCGGCATAATGCTAATGGCTGACTATCTTTCCGCACAAAGTACATTAGTGGTAATTTTTCGGATTATCGTTGCCGCACAAAATCATATTCGTGCAGATAATTTTCTGTAGTATATGCGGCAACGGCGAGAAAAATATGGGGCATATTTAAGATAAATAAGTGAACAAAGATTGAAAAAATTATTGATGTTTCCAGATGTTTGAGATCTGATTTGTGCGAAAATGATTTTGTGCGGCGACGATAATCGGAAAAATTACCACAAATGTACTCTGTGCGGTAAAGATATTCTGCCATGCTAATTAAGTCCCCATTTTCAGTAGATGCAGCTTGCGCATCGACTTGGTCGCGCAAACAAAACAGGGAAAACGATGACTTGGAAGAATAATTTGGCCTGCATGTGGGAATGTTGAAGCCGGAAAAGCACATGAATCCTTCCGCCTTCTCCCTGCATAAGATTATTTATGGAATCGATTTATCCAGTCGGATCGGACCAGCGCCGAGAGTCTTTGGAGTTGCAACCTTCACCGAGGACAGCTTTTTGCAACAGAGAGTGATGCATCGCGCGAAACGAGGAGTGCCCGCGGCCGGAGAGCTTCGCAGTCTCCTCGGGTCGATAACTTCTTCTCACAGTGAGCCACGCTAATGCACGCCTCTTGCATACGATTTGCAGACAAGGTTACAAAATAGATAGGTTGAATATTTTCCAAGGCAGGAGAAAGAGCTGTTGTTTCTGAGAGAGGATGAATGGATCGTATTCGATATGCCTAGGCAAATAGTCAAATATTCTTACTTAGATTGAAATTTGAGTTTTTACCCTAATTTTAGACGTAATAATTCGTTGCTACTGTTAGAAAGAATTCTCTATAAAAATATGCAGCATACAATAGCATTTTAAACAATTTTAAGATCCTGAATGCACATTTATCATGAAATTTTCAGCACGTCATAAAACATAGAATAATTATAATTTTAACATTTAAAATTACTAAAGGCTTATGGAAGGGAGGAACAAGGAGAGTCCACGGATTTGAGGAGTTATTCTCCCCGAAATATTGAAAACCCGTGCCATAAATTTACAGAATTAACTGACAAAATTGACAAAATTGTAAACTGACAAAATTTGACAACCGGCCTAGGCATTTGGTAAAATGCCTGATTTGGCTAATGATTTGCCTTCGACATATCGATTGGTTTAACATGTAAACATAGCCTCAGAAGTGAACTATGTAAGTTAAGGGGACGGGTTTCTTGGGATAGATGTTTGATTCTTATGAGTATTTAATGGCAACGTAAAGTAAAATTGTAAGGAATTTTCTCATATTCAGCTTTTCCTACTTTAATCGTAAAATTTTTGTTTGAAGTTATATGTTCTATTGTTTCGAACCAAACGATGCATCGAACCACTATCGAATGCAATATATCCTAAATTCCGCTGACCGCCTCGGGAATATTTTAAATTCACCCCAACTCCCCGATCCACAAATTTGCCCATTTTGAGCTCATGCTTCAAAAAGCATACTACCGTAAAGGCATCATTTGAAACAAATGAGCCTTTGAGTCAATCCAGTTTTTCACAACTGTATACTCGAAACTAAAAATGGCCCCTGTCTGTGACACAGTTTCTCCGTTATGCGTTCCTGAGTTGCGTATGTTATGCGTTTCTGATTTATGCAGTTATGCGTTCCTGATTTATGCAGTTATGCGTTCCTGATTTATGCAGTATGGGTTCCTAATTTATGCCGTTATGTGATCCTGATTTATGCAGTTATGCGTTCTTGAATTTTTTTTTTATTGTCAATTGTTTTTTTTATTGGCTTTTTTTTTGTTTGGTTAAAGAGAATCAGTCGGCTAACGATACCTAATTTTGTGTTCTTTTAAGTCTTCATATGGGTCGACCCTTTTTAATGAGTATCCATTTAGGTCAATAACTTGAGAGATCTTCATGGTAAACACCGTTGCATGGAGAAATAGTGAGCATATCAACGGTGTAAGTCGGCAATCACAGAACTCGGTTCCCGACGTCGCAGACTTCCTGTCGTACTTTATTCTTTACACGAACAACTACTCTGCGACAATTCTTTAAAACTGCCGTGATTTTTCTTCTCTGTGCGAAAAAAATTCTGCAAAAACTTCAAGGAATGATGTCAATTTGTTTTCCTTTAATAAAATGACATAGGGGCGGAGAATTTCAGACACCACAAATGAGATATAGGGTAGGTGGGGGTAAGAGTACGCACGGGGTGAAAGTCTAAAAGTACGCACTGCACTTTTTTCGCGCGCTTTGTTTGGATTTATGATGGCACCAGGTGTTGGTTGTTGGCAACATTGAGTTCCACTTGTTGACGAAGTTTTGTGCGAAGTGGATGTGTTTTGACGGAATTATGAGGCAGGTTCACTTTTCATGCGAAAAAGATCGATTTTTTTAGTATTTGTATTGTCTGTTGTGAGTAAAATAGTTGATGGAGAAAATCTGACAGACACTGTATCAAAGTGTTATAGTGTTGGCTTTAATAATCCGTGGTTGTTTTCACACCTAGCGCCTTGGGCTCAAAGTTTTAGTTTATGTTGTCCAATGTTTACAAATGGGGCAAGAGTACGCAGCCAGAATGGGGCAAAAGTACGCGCCCAAAAGTGGGGTGTAGTGGGGGCGGGGGTTATAGAAACTTCGAAATAGAAGATATAGGCAAGTTACTAAGTATCTTAATAAATTTTTATGTTCCTTTGTTCAATTTGGGCAATTACACTTTTTTATTTTCCTGTTTAAAAAAAATTGACTTCGAAAATTTTTTGGGAACTTGTGGAGACTGCATTATTTTTTTTTTTTTTCTCAGTAAAAGTGGTTAGGCACTATTGGCACCCTTTGAGACCATTTTTAGTCGTTTTCCGGGATTTAACAGCGATTTGGAGCCCAGGAGATGTTTTTAAAAGAAAAATTTCACCTGCCTACTTTTGCCCCATTAAATGGGGCAAAAGTACGCATTTTCAAATTTTTTTAAAAAAATTCGTCACGGCCATGGATTTGATTTCTAAATTCGGACAACGCAGGGCATTTGTGCGCGAGGGCTTGCAGTAGGTGCCTGATCACTTTTCCCGCCTTAAAAGTCGATTCGGTCACGAAAATACGGGAAAAACCAAAAAATGCGTACTCTTACCCCCACCTACCCTATGTGATTACGGACTTACGCCGCGCCGTCGATATGCGTTTTATTTTCCAGCTACTGCGTGTAAATCTACTTTACGTCAAATGAATTTACAACTGAAAGAACTTCTTGGAAAAAAGGAGAATTGTGTGAAATTTCTAAGACCGATGCAAATTCTGTATTAATCTTTAGGATGATTTTCGTGGCGATCATGAAACGTTTCAATTTTATTAACCACTAATGCAAAGAGAGAAAAACCGATGCAGTAGAGTTAAAGTTTCGACGGATGCTGCACATGCTTATCGACAAGGCTCGTTCAAGAAGCTTCTTCTTTTCTTCGATTACGTTTTCGCAACATAGAGCTTCATTGCCCTCGTAAAAACATGCCAGCTGCAGATTAATTTAGATGCATTTGCGAACCTACCCGCTCCATTAATCTGAGCGTGCAAGTGAGGGAAATGTTTGAGTCAGGGCGGGGGGTGGGACTGTCAAATCAGCTATTAATATTTCTGCTCGCAACTCGGAACACCCCGCGGCCTCTCCCTATTTAATGTTGTTCTGCTGTTTCGTTCAACAGAATTTTCTCGGTGACCTGGGTTGCAGTTATTGATAGATATCAGAATTTTGACGGGTAAATACATATTTTCAGTCGAAATATTTCAATGTCTCAAATTCCTATTTTATTTTTAAAAGGACTGAACCAACACCATAGCTTGAAATTTTCACAAAATATTCTTCACATAGAAAAGAAAAAATGCCAAAGTTTTCACGAAACGACGTTTAGTATTTTTCCATGTGGAAAATAAAGTAGCACTTCTATCAAGGGACTGTAGCAAGAATCAAATGTCAAGGCGCCTTGTCGGAGGGTTTTTATGTAACCAAGGGACTAAAACAAGGGTGTTGCCTCTCCCCCACCTTGTTTAAAATATACTTAGAACATGTACTGCGTGAATGGAAGAAACAAGAAAAATGGTGGGTTCATTTCAGAGACCACAGTCCCATCTCCCCTAAAGTGTAAATGTCATCTATTTTCGGAGGTCAACTCTCAAATTCGCTTACCAGTGTGACTAATGAGTGGATGGTAACGCTACTCTGCTGAGCAAAAAGTAACTCAAGTAGCGACACCATGGAGATCTGCACAGGTTACACAGGTAAGCTGGGCGGAACGCCTGAAGCGACTGAATGCAACTATTCCTGCCTCAGAGCTGTCCGTGCTGCGTCCGATAAAATGAAGGCACTCGAATATGGCCGCACCTGCAGTTGCTCATCATCTGTTCAATATCAGATGGAGCTTGTCCGAGGTATGCCAAAACCGATCTGCTCCAATGGTATGGAACCTGATGTACCTTTGACGTGGACACAACCAAAGTATTTGGTCCATTCAACTGCAATATTCGGTCTGCTCTGAGGAAAAATTTTGGTAATACAAACAGATTTTGAACTTTACTTCTCATTGTACACCCCTCAGATTCGCCCATGATGGCTATAAGTACATAAAACAATTGATGATTGATTCTAAATTAATTTGCACCCGTCCGTCATAGACGCATTTAGTGGTGACGTCATGGGACGACACTGTCGTCTCGATAACTCGAAAGTCAAAACGTGCTCCAAAAAACAAATATAACCTCCAAAATGAAAAATTGACGAAATAATGCTGAAACTATCCTGAAAATAAACAATTAATACATGGGACTTTAAAATTATGAAAGCTAGTCATTTACCAAAACGTTTGAGATCACATTCACAAGAATTGATTGTATATTACGCTGATCGTAACATCATACATCGTCATAAAGGGACCCTTCCCCCACCCTCTTGCCTACATCCCGCAGATTCCTCTATGTCGATTGATAAGGCACGTTTCGACTTTCGAGATATTGAAATTATATCGAAATGTGACGTCATATACCAAATGCATCTATACCCACCTCGACATCTATGATCAGGTCTGGATACACGATCAAATTCCGAACCAATTCTGATCAAAGTAGACCAGTTGATGGCTGATGGTCACCATGCACCACGTCTCCTTGATCAAAATTGAACGGGCCGTCAAATTTTGATCAGAATGGAGTGCCATCATTCATCATTTCCTGCCGTACGAAACATTTCTGCCAAGTTTTTATATTAAAATTAAGCAAAGAAATGATTTTAAGACTGATGACTCCCGACACTTTGATTGGTTCGGGAATTTGATCATATATCGAGACCTGATGTCATCATTTGTCATGATGTCATGTTCAACAAGTTGCTCATCAATCATCATGTGGCGAAAAGTAGCGTTGACCTCCGGACATAACTTTCACCTCACTCGATGACACAGCGGTTGGGGGGTCTCTAAAATATATTATCTCTCGACCAGAGCTTATTGACTCGCGTGGATATTCGATAATTTCGGGTGGGGAACGCAACAGAGCAAGTCTATTTGCAGTCGTCGGTAATTGCACTGGCGAGGTCGTTGCGGTGTCTGGGCAAAACTGCAGGCGCGTGCGTCGCTCGCTCTTTGTCTGCAGCGAGATGGGGAGACAACTGGTCGTGGAAGTGGGAGGACAGGGGGACTGTCTCGTCTGGCGTGCATCTGTATGTACTTGCACTTGAGCGAAGGTGAAGGCCGCCAATTTTTGACCGCTCAACGCCAGCGCAATCGAAATATTCATCTCCCGACACCCTACCCGACCAAAGACTCTCAGACGGATACAAAAGACTCAGAATGATGCCCTGCTGATTCAAGCGGTGCCCCGATGATACGACTGATTATGAATAGACTCATCGAGGACCGTATCCATAGTCGCTTTTTAAATAGATCCTTTCCTTGGGGAGGTATCGAGAACGGGTCAACGGCACCCATTTTTTAAGCGTGCCTATAGGGCTCGCTTTTTGAAATCACTCGGATGTACTGTAGTACAGCACACCGATCGACCAATGCTTTTCAAGGGGCGGTCCGAATTTTTTTTCCGTCGGATCCGTTCTTCCGTTTTTGAACCGTTCTAGTGTCAAGCCCTGAAGGTCATTCATCGAGAAACCGAATTATCCTGTTACTGGAAACCCTTGAGAACATTTTCCCGTGGAAACCGTATTATTTTCTTTCATAGGTACGTCAAATAAGCTTTTCTACGCTCGGAGGATTTAAATTAGAAGTTTAAATGCCGCCATAACTATTTAGCGAATCAGCGTCTTTTCAAAAGCGGTTAAACCCAAGTTGGCTGCATCTCCATAGTTACAACTGCAGCGAAGTGAGCAATCTCCAATTCGACCAATTGGAAGGCAGAGTTTTGGAGGTTAGGTTCCCTTGTTGATTCTCTGAGTGTAAGTTGCATTTTTTTTTTTTTTTTTTTTTTTTTTTTTTTTTTGGTGTCACGTTTTTTTTTTTTTTATTTCCAGAAAAGATACCTTAAAGTCTCATTTTAATACAAATCAATCGAAGAAAAGAGAAAAGACAAAGTTTGACTCATTAAACAGAGTAAACTCCATACTCTGCTGCTGCAAACTGAGCAATCTCCAACATGACGCAACAAACTGAACAATTTCCAAACTTTAATTTGAAATTCTGAATGAACCAATTCAGTTAAATGATTTATGATGTTATTTTCTTTGTTCATCCAATATAATTATGTTACTTTCTTTATTCAATAAAATGTATTTTCAATAAAATGTATTTACATTCAACGGTATCAAATCAATAATTCCTCCCCAATTTGCAGAGAGTACTAATTTATACACATCTCGTTGAAATGGAAATAGTGCACACACTAGATTTCAGTTCTTCGGCACGCTTTTCCAACATATTCATGTTGGATGTTTCTTCTTGTTTTTTTTTTTTAAATTCATTTTTACCTTCATTTTTTTACCTAACAATTTAAGTACGTAAAGAAGCTTAATTTAGCACATGGTACAAGAAAAATATGCTTTTGTAAATACAAATTCAAATTTAACCCTCTATGGCATAGCGTTACGAATTCGTAACAAAAATATTGAAAAAAAATTTGGTACTGTATTTTTTTATGCAAGCTAAAAAATAGATTAGTGTACCCTAGAACGTGAGAGCCAAAACTAATTCATGAGAGGGTTAAATATTTTAGTTTTCAATTACTTCATATCAAAAAGGCTAAGCGAGGACATGTTTTGAAAGTACGGAGTGAACTTAGCTGCTAAGGATTTTTCAGATTTTTTTTTTTTTGAAACCTGAATGGCAAAGAAACCCCGTTTTGAAAATGCCAAAAATGGGGTCCGTCTGAAACAGTATTTTTGGCGGGCACTGATGACGTAATTAGGCGGGGGAAACGGTGTTTGCTGATCGGCTGAACTCAAATTCAAGCATCCTCTTCTACATCAAGTCGACTGTCGGCTTTTGATTGGTTCGATTTATATGAGCTGTATCTCCACCCAGAATTTATTTTTCCAACTTATTAACGAACTTTTCGGGTTCCTCTGCGAAACTTTACATGAGAAAAACCATACTGCGACGCCAGAAAAATTCCTTGCCAGTGACCCATTTACATTTTGACAATAAGAGAGGTCTAGGGAGGCTTTTAACTAAACCCCATGAAAGGGAAAAATTTAACGGAACTCGGAAAAAATTCGTTAGTTTACATCCATAAAAGACACTTTCATAAAGCTCTCTGGTGTTAAGCGCTACCTAACCGTCCCTCACGGCTCGTCAGATAATTGACACTCCCACATTTCATCCGCCCACTTGTCGCCATCTTTTCATCAGTGGGCGTCCCTTTCGTTTCGTCCCGAGAGGATCCCAATTGAGCATTTATTTTGGAAACAATTCATTGGTTTAACATTGGGAATAGACCTTTTTAAGGGATCCTAATGTTATGCCACTGCAAAAAGTAAAAAAATATCAAAGGGACACTTTTGAAAATTTTGACATTTTTAAAGTGGGTTGGTACCCACTTTTAAGTTCGCTAAACTCATGAAATCTTTCCATAATTTCCTTAGACGTTCCCAAATCTCAATGTAAACAATCTTGAGGCCTCCGAAGAAAGTAACTGATTAAAGAGCGACTATAAATTCGACTTGTAATGATTAAAGTGATTAGATACATGTCATCGAGTCAGACAGCGGGGCTCTCAAGGTGGAAACTCAAATTCTACGGAGCAGCGAAAAAAAATATCGTTTTTCAGTTTTCAATAAAAAACGCTCTCTAATGTCAAGAACATTAAGCTCAATTTGCAAACTATAATGATGCCATTAGCGTTTGAGATGAATCGTCTCTACAGCTGGCAGTAGAGCTGGCAAAATTTATTTGTGTTTTTCTCTGCTTCACCATTTAGCGCTCTGTTACTTTGGAAATGTACTCACATGTGAAAAATTAATTTTTTGAATATTCCACCTCAATGGCCCTGACTCTGCCACACGTAAAAGTTAGCGAAAGTTTTATTTCTTCTGCAAAAATGACGGAAAGGCAAGCATATACCAACACATTAACCACTAATTATTAGAATTATACTATTACTAGCATTTACGTATAAAATACCTTTACTGGTGACGAGTCCTGTTCCCAGCCACTTCTCCAGTAGTTTATACTCGGCACTTTTCTCAATGCAAGCCGATGAACTTAATAAAGGCTGAAATAAAACATATTCGAATTAATTTAGATTTTGAAATTGACTGTAACCTTATATACAAAACTTGTGTCCTTCCTTGTCCTCTCTTCCTGCAGCTAGGAAAAAGGAAAAAACCCTTGTTCATCAGATGTTTTCGAGGCGTACTTAGATGAAATTTGGTCTGGTTGAACTTTCAAAACTTTCAGCCTTCAACCTGGTAGATATGATATATCAAAAGTTGCGGATTAACGCCTAATTTTTTTAAAGTTGCTTGGCTTGATTTTAATTGTGTTTGAAATTAAAAACGTAAACCAAAAAACATTGAATTTTATTCATGTTTGACCAACATTTTTATTCCCTAAAATCATAAAGTGCAAAAAGACCCAACTTAGCAAGTTCATACGCTTTATTTTTCACTCTTGATGGATTTCCTCTTCCGAACGGTAGTCAATTGAAGAAATCCTCAAATACATGTTCCTTGGCGTCAAATGGCTCTCTATGCTGACCATTTTGCTGCCTTCTGTCGTAAAACTGAACTGACTAAGGTTGGGTCCTTTCTGAACCAAACTGAATTATTTTTGGAAAAACGATTACCTGTGCAGCTTCAGCCGAGCCGATGAATACGAAGGGAGAAGTGCCGACCCACAGCACGTAAACGTCACCGAAATCCCTGAAATATTTCATGTACATCTTGAATAGCTCTGAAACAAATCGACACACATATGAGGTATGCGTGATGAAAAAAGGCTTCACTAGACTGCGGTTCGCCACAGCGGCTATACCTCCGCACAGAGAGCTAGAGCCAAGAATGGATACGAATCTTAGATAAATGTCCAAGACAATGATAAATGGACATAACCAGACTCTGGTTCTTTCTGGATTGAACCAGAATCAGCCTAACAGTGGCGTGGCGTGCTTTGCGATGTATCGATTGATCTGCCATGAAAGGCACCTATGAAACCTATTGGCACCTTTAACCTATGAAAAAGGATCGATAAACAGGGTGTCCGCAAAGAACACCTTAATAATCGATTCATTACCATTCTTTCAAATGGAGATATATCGATAATCGATCATTCACGCCTCGCCTCTGCAGCCTAACTACATCGAACGCTGTTTAATTCCCCACTTGTTTACTTTTCTTGTAATAATATTAACCAGCAAAATGCTTTAAATTTTGTTGGTATGTTGCTCGTTTCCCCAAAAATTCACCGAAATTTTCAAGGCATTGTGTCTTTTGTTTTTTCTGTAAAAAATATAAAACTCGAGAGGGAACTAGGCAGTCTAGGCGTATTAAATAGGCTGTTTTTGGCTAATAGTGTCCGTATGAAAAACTGATGGATGAGATACCCTCTAGTTTGCTTGTATTCACATTGTGAGAGTGCAACTTTTGACTGATGGTGCAATGTTTCGTCGAATATATTGAACAAACACTCAAAATTCGGTCCAAAAATCCATCTTTAAAACACATAAAGCACTTTTAAGGAGAGGAAGCCTGAAAAAAGCTCTGCGGTTACATAGCCCTGAGGAGAGGGGTGTCGGCCACTGCCTTACTTAAGATAAAACGCCTCCTCTTAATTTTTCAAGTGCAATAACATATCACTACAGCTTGATAACCGCTATTGTTATTTGTTGTTACAGCGCCTATATCATTAAAACATGCAATAGCAATGCTTTTAAGAGTACAAGTCGGTTTCAACATTATTTTTCGATGAAATACGCGGTTTTGCCCAGCTTTACCTGGTAATAGGACGGACGGACTTGGATTGAGGAATTCTGACGGGGGAGGGTGGGGCTGCAAAATTCGGAAAAAGTCTCTCGCACTGAATATCGACGGTGAAACTCCTAAACCAGTATCTCGTTTGTGGTGTTTTAAAATCTCCGCCCCCTTTTAATTTTGTTGAATGAGAACACATTAAAATTGGACTGAAAAAAGGAACCAGGAGCAATGCCATGTTTCTAAGATTGTACAACTTCACCCTTTGCAATAAAAGTACTGTAATCGTGCAAAAATATGAAATTTATATGGTAATTTTTGTCTTTAATTTACAGATTTTAGCGAGTAGAATAGGAAATGTTTATAGATGATCAGGGGTTTTCTTCCGAGACAAAAAAGTTGCACAATCTTAGCATAATTGCAATGCTCTTGGTTCCTTTTTGCAAAATGCAATCCAATGACTCCTTAAAAATTTCACAGAATTTTCTTTGCACAGAGAAGAAAAATCAATGAGTTTTTGAAGAATTGACGTTGGGTAGCTCTCATTTTGAAAACTGAAGTATGACTGGATGTATGCGACGCCGCAAACCGAGATACCCACGTGGTTTGGGAGTTTTACTATCGACGTATGAACGAGCCCCAGGTAGTTTTTCGAAACTTGCCCTGTTAAACCATTAAGTTAACAGGAAAGTTCTGGAAAATTTTTATCGTGAACAGGGTCTAAACAAAGTTCTCAGGAAATGTGTCATAAACCTAGTTGTGTTTAGTTCACGTTTTGTAAGCTGCAACTAATTTTACTGCACGAAGGAAATAAAAACGGGACTTTTATTTGAGACCAGTAATTAATGTGAAGTTTCCATGATTCAACAAGTTTACCCACAATTATTTTGCAGAATTTCCTCGTAGATATTTTGTGCATTATTCCTCATAGAATATATAATACAGCAGCTACAAACTGCATTTCTTAACTCCTGCAATTAAGTAAGCATTTTCTTACTTGTTTCGTTCCTCATCTCACAATGTAGAGTTACCGAGATATTTCGAATGCTGCGTCGAATAAATTCGCTTTTCCATGATAATTCACATGCAAATATGACTTCAAGTCGAGGAGATATGCGTGTACATTAACACTTCCGTTACAAAGTGAACAAATGAATCAGAATTCAGTGGTGATGTTTCAGGTAAGCATAAATTCTGTGGAGGAAGGGGGGGGGGGGCTGCGGAATCAGGAACATTTTGGTAAAGAACGCTTCCTATGAGAGTTTAATACGGTGTCCTATAATTTGAGAGAAACAACATTGTTTTCCAACCTTGAGGCACAGTTTTTAAATTAAACGGGGAAAATCTTTATAATTGAACATAACATTAGGAATCTTATATATTTTTTACCCTAAAATTTTAATTTTGCATTGATTTTCATGTTGGCATTCCAGTACGTAAATTGAAGCTGAGCCAAACATCGCCTAAATTATTTTATTATAACATACTGTAGCCATATGTAATCACCTGACATTTCGTGCTTACTATGTTCCAAAGATGTCCACGTTAGTATAATTTAGGTTTTGAATGTCTAAAATGAGAGACAAGTCTAAAACCATAAAAACTAGATTTTACCTCATTTGCGGCCTTTGCAAAAACACAACTCACATTTCAGTAGGGTTAGGGCAGAGGATTATATCATATTCACGAGCATGTTAATTAAACTTTATCGTGCTACTGTTCATTGAAACTAGGAGATTATATTTGTCTATGTTGGCTTTTGATACTACAGATTTACTGTCACACTTTATATTTTTGAAAGACAAATGGTCATCAGTGCGGCCAGTGTAACTCTACAAATCATGCTAATAGGTACCTATACTTTATGCGCTTTCGGGGATTAGTACAACGTTGTCATACATTTAAACAATCTATTCTTTAATCGGAAAATTGGCAAAACTGCGATAAAAATCAGTGATAGTTAATTTCATCGGTATGATAAGCAACACTGTAATTAAGATAAGTTATAGGTGGAACAAGCAAAGCACCCTCAGTAAGTATCACTTGCGGCCAATATTGAACGAATTTTATTTAAATGACTGGATGCAACTATTTTGGTTCTATGGAAGTCTGTGTTGCATACACACGGAAGTGAAGGCGTTTTGACTTTACAGGCACTCGCCACTTCCTTCAAATCCTCGAGGAAAAATAAGAGGGTTGAGAATAATCACCTCACTTTCTTATATCTCTCTCTTTTTCTTATTCTTCCTTTTCTCCTTTCATTCTTCTTACAATTATTCTCATCATATCCCTTATCTTCTTCTTTCTTATCCACTCATCCCGCCTTCCCTGCTCTAACCAACGCACATAAGTCTTTTTCTTTTTCAAAATTATCAATAAAAATAAGACTTATTTTGTCTTAATAAAGTCACCAGTTGTCTCTCAAGATAAGTTTTGTTTACTCCTGGAACTGACACCGTGGCTGGTTCATGTTTTCTCTTCCCGAACGCCTGCACCTCTCAAAAAATTATGCAACTCTTGAGATATTTTTTGCCACGATCTCTCCAATTTGGCACATATGATAACCCTCAAGTGTTTAATCACTCATTTTGTGTGTCTTTGCCTCTTTCGAGTGGTGATTTTGCCACAACTGCAGTCCACGTGCAGAGCAGGTACACCAGAGGTGCGGCAAAATACCTATACCGCACCTTTTCATCAAGATGGCAAAGCTTACAATTGATGAAAATTAAACCCTTCGAGGACATATTTTCTTATGATCAGCAGCCTGATTGTTGAAATTCATGTCGGCACGACAAGAATCGAAAATCGATATATTACACGGCGCAGATAGGGCTATGTTTTGTCTTATCGTGCCGACATAGACAGTTAAAGTTTCAACGATCCGGCTGCTGATCGATAACTCGAATCCGTATACTTGAAAGCCTAAACAACTTTAGACAATCAACGAACAGACCGATGGTGGCTATTTTCACGTGTTCAAACCAAAAGCTGTGGAAGACACGCGTTGTTTCGGGTATCTCTCTGAGGTAAAGGGAAGAGGTGGGCGTACGGGGTGAAACTGGAGTGCAAAACCGTTCGATTTATTCTCGTTAATGTTCTTATTTATTAAGTCAATGCGACTAAGTTCGGTCATAAAGTATTTTCTGTAGGCGAGCACATAAGAGTTTCATATTCCTGCATGCGAATGAAGAACTTAAAATCCTCCCTAAAACCCTTCAAAAAAAACCTACAAGTAGATTAGGAAATTTTCTCAATCTTTGTGTTGAAATTGCTTGAGATGACGGTGGGGTTTCAATAACAGGGGAAAAAGTAACGATATCGTCGATGAAATCGATCGAATTTCCCACGTTGCGGATTTCGATCGATCAAAAGATCCACATTTTTTGCAAAACAAATTGTCTACTTGTTGCATAATTTCTATTTTAAATTTCGTGACAAGGCCGCATCGAGGAAAAAATAAAAGCAAGCAAATCTCTAAATGTCCCTCTCCTCGACAGCTTATGCTGTCTTTAGTTTCTCTTGTTTCCTTCGGGCTCATAGATACCATACCAAATAGCAGTTAATCGATGGATTCACTAGAGGTTCCTTCATTTGACTGATATGCAATTTGATTCCCAAGGAGTTATAATAGTTGCTCGAGGTCCGAAGTTGCGCACTGGAAAAAAAACGTATTGGATCTAGAGTCCAGACTCTTAAAAATATCGACAAGAAAAAATACTCTTGATTCAATCAGATTTAAGCTTAAATCAAGAACCAAGCCTCTTAATCTGAGCGGATTTCCTTTTGATTTAAGCTTAAATCTGATTGAATCAAGAGTCCGTTTTCTTGTCAATGTTTTCAAGAATCTGGACTCTAGATCCAATGTGTTTTTTTCTCTTTTTTTTCTTTTCTTTTTTTTTCCCCAGTGCGATCAGAGCAAAGCGCTCTCAATGATGACGTGGATCGTTGCCCTTCAGATCGATTAGACTGTCGAGTGTGAATTTCGGAGCTAGTGAGAGTCTGCGGACGATTGGAACATTTCTTTTTGGAGACAAATTTTCACGAGCTTTGCTTTTTGAAGATCGTTTAATCGAGAGTACTTTTATGGGCGAAATGTGGTGATCCATACTCTTTGGAAACCAAAAAATTGTGTTATTCTCTGCATGACTGTCTGTCAGTTAAAGGTTCCATTAGTTTGTATAGCTGTTAATAAACAAAAAAATGACACCAATAAGGAATAAAAGAGGAAAGTGGATATTAGCAAAAAAATTAAACTGCGTGAGAATAAGATTTGAAAGCTGAAATGAGGATCCAAGAGTCGGCGCTCGATCAAAATATTCACAATCTCAATGCTCAGACACGGATTTGATCGAAGGGCCCATTTTGAACTAATCGTTATTATCTCTCAGTATCGATCTCCCTTTTTTAAGGTGTAAATGCTTTGAAGTTGAACTTCTATTTATCGGGCTGCATTTTGTTTGTTGATATTACCTTTCTCCCGATCACTTGTTATCAGATTTTGGTGTTTACCAAATCCAAGTGGCCTGATGATGATGTGTACGTAACATTGAAATAGCTATCGCCTAAAATCTGATAACAAGTGATCGGGAGAAAGGTAATATCAACATGTAAATGCTTTGTTTTGTTGAGGCACCTTCAAATAAGCTTACGTACCAATCAGCTCACCAAAAACTCATACGAAATCATTAGTTGCGTTTCTGTACCTACGTTGGGAAAATAGGAATGATTATTTATTTTCGCATATTATATTATTTATTTCGACGGTGCAAGTCGGCAATCACATAACTCGTTTGCGGTGTCTGAAAATCTCCGCAACTATGTTATTTTTTTAAAGGAGAACAAATGGACATGATTCCTTGAAGTTTTTGCAGAATTTTCCTCGCACATAGAAGAAAAATCACGGCAGTTTTAAAGAATTACCGTTGACTAATTTTCCGTTTAAAAAATAAAGTATGACAGGAAGTCTGCGACGTCGCAAACCGAGTTATGTGATTGCCGACTTTCACCGTCGATTTACTATCAATCTTTGAAGCTTACACAGAAGACCGTCCATCAAGATCCGTCAAGATGCGGTTCGAAAAAATTTACTGCGAGGCAAGATCTGTATCAAGAAATGGCATAGGCTCTCGACTGCAATTTCGATACCTTTATTTTTTCCTTCTCACTCCTTCTTGTTACTCCCAACATTTTGATTAGGAAACAGTTTTGGATGAAAATACATATGATGTCGTTGAAATTTAAACATATATGCCTAATTTCAGGTGCGATTCAGATTTTCTTTAAATTTTTACATAAAACATAAGGCGAAATTTCTCGTTTCTTCCAGTGCAGCAATTTTGCATGACGTTTTCTCGGAACGCCACTTGTACCTACTTGTAATGTGAATGTGAATACAAAATAGAGCGCTGCCTTTTTCTATGCACTTTAATATATGTCGTCATTCAGAATTTTATATTTTCTCCAATATTTCAACATTTTCCTCTGCTTGTAGGTGAGTTAAATGAATTTTTGAAAATACCCAGTATTAATTTGACTAGCTTCCGAAGATTTCAGGCAAATTTTCATAGATAGCAAATCAAGGGCAAATCAGAACAATCAGAGGGGTAGAGAGGCGTTATTTCAATTTTAAAAAAATACAAGTAAAGAAAAGATTACAAACGAAATGTAACGGAAATGCCTGCAGATCCTCTGCTTTCAATTAGTTGTGACATTAACCTGGAGTTTGCTGGTCGGGAAGGTCAAGGAGGAGAGAGGGGGCAAGGTCGTCGAAAATTAGTCTTAAACACTATGTGCTGCTTCGCAGCGTCTTGAAGATTGTCTTCATATTCATCTTGAACTACACAAAATTCTGAGCCCTTGGGGCCGCGCGCAGGACCTCATTTGAATCAGAATTAACTTCTTCTTCGAAATCTAAATTCCAAACTTTGAAACATTTTCAAATTTTCATCCTTTGAAGTGATCGCGTTTAAATAGAACATTTTTAAAGTTTCATCTATTTTTTGGCACAGATAATTCCGAGCCACACTTTGTTTTTATTCAGAAACATTAAAATTCACTATCTTGCACAGACCATCAGTGCAATAAGGCAAACTAAAAACAATCACAAAATGAAATTGCACATTATGTAACAGACGAAAAAGGCCGATATCGATACCGTTTTTTTTTTTTTTAGCTTTCCTAGTGCGTGTTTGGAATGAGGACGTCATTATTGCAAAATTATGACAAAAATTGAAATAATTGTATAAAATGTTCGAAAAACTAGTATTGACGCGAGACCGACCCATGAGATGCCATGCGATCCAATCAAGGCACAATACCTAGCTTTTCTCTGAAAATCTATTCTTCTTCGTCTCGCGCTTTCCTTTGTTAGATCCGCATATAGTCCTGAAAATATTTATTGCAAGCGATTTTGATCATTTATGTACCGAGAGAGGGTCACAGGGCGCAAAGTTGCGCAATTTCGTGCCTATTAAAACGGAGGATTAGAATTTCAAAAACTTTCCTCTTGGAACTACTTTTAGGAACTGCAATACTTAAATACCCATGAGTGGAGTTTCGTCTGGCATTTTTGTTTTTGCTCGAAAATATTCTCAGAACAACCTCCTGCGTTGTGGGGTCAGTAACTCAATTTTTAGGTTTTTCGGACTGAAGTACTTTCCTTGGTAAACACTCATACGAAAAGGACTCTCAGGGAGGTTTTGAGTCAATTTTTCCCTCACAATCCGACCTCAGAAAATTGAAAATAGTTCCTAAAAATTTTATGAGGATTCATGAATGGAGGCCTCCACTTACAAGACTGAGGATCTCTAATTTCATGAGATAGAATGCGCACTGATCCGCTATCTGAGGCCCCTGAAATTAAAGGAGTTTTCTGATAAGATGTCTCTTGGGACCGGAGACATTTGCTCTTTGGAAGTGCAAACTTTTTGTCGCTTTGCCTCCAATTTTGTTTGACATTTTGTTTTGTCCGAAAATGTTCCTTGAACACCCACCCCTCTCTGCTGTGACGTTAATGACTCAATGTTGAGTTTTTGGTGACCAAGGTAGGTATCTTTTCCACGGACACGTAAGGAATTCTCAAAGAGGTTTTGACTCCAAGTTCCTTTTAAAATTCATCCAACCTCACTCAAATTGATAATGCTCCTAAAAAATTTGCTTGCGACGAATGTAGGTTCCGAGGCTTAAAATCTAGCGACTCTATGAAAGAGAATGGGAACTGACCTGTCTGAGGCCCGAGAAGTTGGAGTACATTTCCTATAACGGGATATCCTTTGGGACCGGGAATATTCTCGTAGAAGGCGACATAGCGACGCCTGCGAATGAGCAAAACCACCAACACCAACACACACACGATGGCGGCTAGAACGCCGCTGACCGGCCGCCAGGCCCACTCACCCGCACTCATACTCATACTCGCTGCCGTAACCATTATCGCGACAAGTGAACTTGGTCCGTACCTACTCAAAGCTTATATAGCGCCTCCACCTCCGCTCCACCGACCACCGCGCTGGCCCGTCCCGGCTCCGGTCGTCCCACCACCGGAGGCCACCCTCCTCGGGGCTCCTCGGCTCCGAGGGCTACTCAGGCCCGTCAGGAGGGGCACAAAAACTACGCACTTCTGAGGGGCGCAAATCAAATCCTATGGGTTCCAGCCGTGGCGACAAACATACCTCTGTTTATTTATTTAATTTTTCAGAGATTCTCACGTTTATTCCTCGAGTCTCCTTGTGCCCCGTTCTCTATTTCTTCATCCTTTTATCTTTCCTTTCCCTTTCTTTCTTTCCTCTCTACTTCCTTCGTTCTATTCTCCATCCTCTTGTTTTTCTCCCTCTCCCTCCTTTTATTCATTTTCTCCTTATTCTCCTTCTCCTTCATCTCTTTTTCCCTCTCTAACTCCTTCGTTTTATTCTCCTTCCTCCTGTTTTTCTCCTCCTTTTATTTATTTTTTCCTGATTCTCCTTCCCGTTCCTCTCCTTTTCTCTCTCCAACTCCTTGGTTCTATTCTCCCTCCTCCTGTTTTATCTCCTTCTTCATGTTTCCCTTTTTTTCTCCTTACTCTCCTTCTCCTTCCTCTTATTTTCTCTCTCCACCTCCTTCGTTCTATTCTCGCTCCTCCTTTTTTTCTCCTTCTTCCTCCTTTTCCTCTTTTTCTCCCCATTTTCCTTCTCCTTCCTCTCATTTTCTCTCTCTAACATCTTCTTCTTTTTCTCCTTCGCCTTTTTTTTATCATTTTCCTCTTTCCATGTATTAATTTTGCAGTTTGCGTGGATAATGATTTTCCCGCGTGATAACTTTCGGGGTACTTACTATTCCCCCTCACGCCTGTCCCTAACGAGGAACTCAAATCGAAAATCACAGCCGTGATTTGTGCCTGCTTTAGAGAGGACGAGGCAATCCACCTCTGACTGGCGAACGGTACCCGGCAGTTTTCAAGTCTGCTCGTCCATATTTTTTTTAGCTCTTTGAAACACATAAATTGGCTTCTGCCCAATGTTGAATTCCTCAATAAGTGTAGAAATTTACCTATCGAAAACTTCAAAAATTGATTTTCAAAAATAAAAAGTTTCCAGATCGAGCTCTTCTTGCGCAATGATGCGCACACGGCGCTCAATAAGAAAGAGTATGGAAGAAAATGAATCCGAAATGCCGTAGTCCGAGATTACCAAAGGGTTCATGGTTTGGTAAGGAATAGTGGAGTTTGATGGGGATTGTAGAACGCCAGGAAGCGCTTTGCACCTGTCTGATTATGATCAGAGGTTATTTTAAGTAGTCTCAAAATGTTCCTTAAGAGCCAACCAGACCCGCTGCGATAGTTACCTCATTTTTATTTTTTCCGCCTATGAACCATTGTTTCTGACTCTATCACATGTCATGCAGTTGTTACAGACTGAAACAAGTTGACAACCACCAAATGTGCGAAAAAATTGCGGTGCAAAGTAGTAGAGCTGTTGGAAGCCATTGGTTGAGAATGGGATAATTATTTGTGTTTGTTACGCCAAAAAAGATGTGAACATACGGTTCGTGTGATACGCGCCCGCGAGGCGAGAGTTTGAATAAATTGTACGAGAGTACTCGTGTTTTCTGATGGGTCGATTCTTTCCTCGTCCTATTAAAATTCGTTGTTTTCGGCTGGATTTTGTGGGATTTTTATGTGAGTAAATCTTATTATTAGTTTTCAACTTAGCCATCATGAATGAATTTGTGCAAATCCTCAAAACTATACCTCTCAACTCAATATCAAGCCATATCTTCGAGGACCTCTTTATCGTTTCTGGCCCTTGTCACAAATTGGAGACAGAGGATTGCATTGGTCGGGACACCCCAAAAATCTATTTTGACGAGACCTGGTGTTGAATGGAAAAGGATTATTTCAAAATCAATATGCTTCTTAAATCGATTTTAATATTCAAAAGGTATCAGGTGGGCACGTGGGATCGTAAATATTTTAAATTCGCCGTATTGCGTAACGTTACGTAAGGAAATAGCTGTCACCTCTTACTTTCATGACCAGGCAGAGAGCAACTTCAAAACCTGGCGTATTTTCCAACCGCCTGAACTAATCGATTTGGGAATACCTCTTTCAAAAATTTCTTTCATGTGTATTTTAGAGGCAAAATGTAGCATTTGTGCGTGTTTCATGCGATTGGCTCAGGCTGTTTTCAGGGAAATCCATATCATGGATCTGAAGAAAACGGTAAAAAAAATCAATACTCTTGATTCTCCGTCAATTTAATTTATTCCTTTACAAAACAGCACTCTGCGCAATTTGGTGCATAGTGCACAGGATCTTAAGTGTTGATGGGACGTTGTTGATTGATATAATATTTTTTTACTGCATAAAAAATAAGCTCTCCCATTCTTCGTGAATGCTTGGCGAAACGATTTATTCTGCAACGTGACGAAGGAATTTCATCCCGAATTCAACGACATTTTTATTGTTTTTCTTTTCTTTTCGAAATATATGGAATACACCCTTCAAAATTTGAAAGTTTCAAATCTATTCATTTTAAAAGAATCATTCAATTTGACGGAATTTCACAGAAGTGCACAAAATCGCATCCGCATCAAGTCTTAATCAAGGGGAACAGGTTCGAAGTTTCACTCATGACTCAATGTTAAAGCAATTTTTAACGGTTGTTTTCACAATCAAATTTTTTTTTCTCAACTTTGAATTTTTGATAATTTGAATTCAAAACACTCCGACTGATTTTTTTTTTTTTTTTTTTTTTCAAAATGTAACTTGGTGCGTTTATGTCAAATTTTGTTTAATTATGCATGGTTCTTAGGAGACATTTATTTTAAACTTACTCTGAAATTAAATCATTCATGAAAGTCGCATCTCAAATGTGTAATCTATGTAGATAGCATTTGACATGAATTATATTATTTCTCTTCAGTCTGATTGTAAGTGAACCGTGTTAAACAGAGAGGAAGCAAGCCGTATCAGCTAACATGAAGTCGGTTGTACGGATTTTTGTGCAAATCTCAGTGAATTTTCTGCTTTGTACAAAGCAAATACCTTAAAATCTTCAAAGGAATCCGCATACACGTTTTCTCGTAGAAAATTAAACTGCCTAGTTTTTGGCAATAGCTGATGCGGCTTGGTTCCTTTTCTGCTTAACGCAGTACAAGTAACTACTATTCAAGGTTTTTCCGAGGAGCCGAAAAGTTCCTCTTCTAAAAAACCAAAATTCATCCACTGCTTGGTCCACGTGTGCTGGGCAAAAATTACATATTTTCACCTTGGCGTCAGCTCTACAAGCCATTAAGATACGCGAGCTTATCGGTGTTAAATCGTCCAGACGGTTTGTTGATAGATTTCGGTTCACCATTGTGTTCGTGGGCATCCCACTGCGCGAGGTCACGGACCATTGAAACGGAGTATATACGGTTTCGATGTTTTTGTACAGCTTCCGACTTATTTTCTCAATCGCAACTACGACGCAGTGTACAATTTAGTAGCAGTTATACACACGCAATGGCCAAAAATTTAGGATCAAACTAGGACCGGAACTCCGAATTATTAACGCGAATACTTTGTGCATAATTATTGCTCTGAGCGTCCAACAGTGGATAGAGTCAGTAGGAAAGGTCGGACAAAATTGGGAAACTTTAAACGCTTGTAACTTCGTTTTACAAAATTTTGAGGTTCTAAAAAGGGCTTTATTGGTTTCCTCGTAAAATTTTCTTCAAGAAACACTCCTTAAAGTTTAAAGTGTGGCGAAATAAACATTAAAATTTGCAGTTTTAGCAAAAAATGTCATGTCCGACCTCTCTAACGGACTCGATCCACTGTGCGCTGGCTCGCCACGCCGGTCTACATCATTACAATAAGCTCTCAGAGCTTTTAAATTTTCATTTTTTGCTACAGTTCGTTCTACCACTCTCCTGAGTCGCTTTTCATGATTCTTGCGGCTACCAATAGGAGATAGTCTGCAAAGGGGCCCGCTTTATTCAGATTAACTCACACAGGCCACAAAAGGAACCTCAGAAGCAGTGGCGAGGAATGAAAGATCGATTTTCGATATTTCCCCGTTTGAAACTATGGTAAAGAATCGATTATTTAGGTGTTCGTTGCGAACACTCTGTTTACCGATCCTTTTCCATAGGTTTAAATGGGGATATATCGAAAATCGATTATTCACGCCTCGCCACTGCAGAGGGTGCGAAGCGCCCGGGAGCGTGGTATTTTTAGTCAAGACGTACTTCTAATGTGACTAAAATGAACACGAATATTTACGGTTTCGGCCAAAAAATTCCTGGCCGACCTCTCTTGAAAGCTCATCGTTCCACTGTGCGACGCGAGAACAGCTAATGACTGTCATTGTTCCTCATTCCAGGAACATCATTGTCATTTCTTCTAGGAACTCTATTGCAGACTCGCGAAAATTCCAAACCCGATCCTCCGAACCTCTATCTGCCTCCTTGCCAAAAACTGCGCGGCGCACGGTGGATCGAGCGAATGGGAGAGATCGGACAAAATGTAGAAACTTTAAACGCTGGTTCCATCGGTTTTCCCGTGAAATTTTCTTCTTGAAGCACCCCTTCAAATTTAAAACGTGGAGAGATAAACATCAAAATTTGCAGATTTAGTCAACATGTCCGACCTCTCGGATTGAATCGTTTCACTGTGCGGCGCTCTCTTAGAAATTACTTGATCGAAAATATATTCGACCAGCGTTGAGAAATTTGCGGGTGAAATATTATTTAGAATAATCCCATTTCCATTCGTCAAAGCGGAAGAGGATATAATTGGTTTTAGATAAACATGTTTTGAGTGTACTCTACTTATTAGCTTTCCTTTAGGGACATTCCGGAATCTGCGACCCTGCTATTGAGAATCTCGTGGTTCCAAAAATTGGCGAATCTATCCTTAACTTTGTACACAAACTGCCTTGTTAAGGATGGGCACGCAGTGTCGGTGAAGATTGGGCTTTTAGAGAAAATCGACTTTAACCTTGGCCCAATTACATGGCGTCTCATGGACTGATCGGTAAGCGGTCCATAAGACGCTATGTGACCGGTCCTATGTTAATTCTCATTTTTCACCTGTTTATATTTCAATATTGATTTAAATTTGGCATAGAATTTTCCTGTAAACGCGCAGAGTAAGAATTTATGAAAAAAAACGACTTAAGGTGAAAGCGTATTTTCCTCTTACATATTGTGCTATTTTTTGACAAGGTAGTTTTTACTGTAAGGAGAAGAGATCCTAAATTTCACAAAAAGGACTAATGAGATCATTGATAAATTATTTAAAACGCTCTTTACTAGGACTAGGAAAAGTCTTCTTTCACGCCACCTTTTCGGTCTCTTTCGCCCTGGTATCGTCAATCAGTGAGACACACATTTTTATTGGTTACTATTAACATGAAAATCTGATAAAAGCAGGAGGGAAGAAACCAAGGAAGTCCCTAATGCGGTGGATGACAAATTTTTCAAAGCACGATGTCTCGATTAATATTGACCGTAGAGAAATGCTCTTTATACGGATCTTATTATTTTTAGCTATAAGCTTACAAGAATCAAACATCAAAACACGATTCGGTGACCAACGCAACTGACCCATCATTGTCGAAATTGGGCTGCAGAAAACTGATTGTGTTGAGAGAAAAGTTGTCAAACGCGAGTGGAATTGCTCAGAAGTTACCATCACACCACAATAGCGCAGTCTAAATTGAGCTTCTCGCCCACCAATTTTCGGAGGAAAATATCGCATTTTCGATTTCGAGAACTACAGAGAAAAACTGAAACTGGACCCAACAATTCATAGTGCAATCTGGCAACAACGAGACTTTTTAACCACTGCTTTGTCAGCGGAAATGAAAATTATGCTTTTCAAAAAACATTTTAATATATGGTGGGCGCACAATCCTTGTAAAAAATCCGAAGGGCTCGTCAAGTTTTAAGAAAATTTGTATTTCACCGGCGGAAATTCAGAAGTGGTCACATTTCTTTAAAAGGCACTTTCTGCGAGTCTGGCAGTACTCTTCATACAGTCTTACACAGAGTCGTAATGTAAATGTGAGAGCTGGCGCCATGACCTGGTCGACGAGTTCCGAGCCGAGTGTGCACCGAGATTTCGGTTACTTTTTCGATACATTTTCGATCCAAAATGGCGGTGTAGAATACGTAATAATTCCTATCATCTTTGTTTGCATCGGATAGCCGAGTCCTCGTGTATCGAACAATAGATTGTGTATCGAAAACAATCGATTGTGTATCGAAAAAAAGACCCAGCGTGACACAGAAATTTCGTAATTTGGGATATGGAAAATTCTTAAAATTGGCGCCAGCTCTCCGATTTACAGAACGACTTAATATACCTACTCCATGGTACACTTTTGTGCTTGTGGGATGATGTGGTCGATGCAGTATAAGGACGTTGCATCGAATGTTGTTTCGGGCGCATTCATCAGGGTCTGGGAGGCTCCACAACCTTGAGAGTGACTCCACGTGTACGATGGCCTCACTGCAGTCAGCGTCGGGCTTTCAATGGTACCTCGAGGGAATAGCCGTTGATGAGCGTGTTTGTGACGTCATCGATTACCACAGTCCGCGATTGGTTCCCTTATGTGGATAAATATGATGTGAAAATATTGGCTGCTCAACGAGGCTTCCATTGCACTTTAACGCACGTCAATCCGACTCGCTTTACCGAACTCTTCAGCCATGCTCAGGAAAAACATTAAAATGTTGCCAAATTCCTTCGCAGGAAATGCGAATCTCCCTTTGTGAATTTTCTTCCAAAAATTGTCGGAGAGCTGTCTTCAGAAAGTGATCCCTAAGAGCCTCGAGGAAAAACATGCATAAATTGTACCGAAAATAAATACTATATCGGAGGAAATCTGGAAACACTCAAATGCTTTCACCTATGTTTACGCCCTAAAAAGCCAAATGGAAAGTAATTTGATGATCTTTCCTCGATAAAAACTCAACTTGCAAAAGAGTGCATTCAGCTGCATTATTTCAAATGGCGTAGTCGTGAAAAGTTTGGAATGTGGTTCTGCACTTTTGATCCCATTCTCCACGTGCTGCAGGATTGCAGTATGGAGCATCAATATCACATTCTCAATGAGTAATACAGTATAAGGTATTCCAATTGAACGCAGCCGTGTTCACGTCAGTTTTGCAAATTCTTTCTCAGTAAAAGTTAGTCGTGTTTGGCACGTATAATGATAGCTCAAACATGACGACTTTTTTTTGGTGTGGCACGGTAAGATAATAATGCTCGTCCTTGCAAACCTACTATTCAGTTTAAAGAGCACACTACTGGATTAGGTTTGTTTACATTTTTCTCGATAATCCTAATGGAAGGCCTGAACCTGCTCGTCGTCCCTTTGACGCCCACTGGATCGAGTCAATAGGACGGGTCGGACAAAATTTGGAAACTTTAAACGCTTATAACTCCGTCTATACAAAACTTTGAGGTTCTAAAAATGGTTTCATTGGTTTCCTCGTGACATTTTCTTCAGGAAGTACCCCTTAAAGTTTAAAATGTGGCGAGATAAACATAAAAATGTGCAGTTTTAGTCAAAAATTTCATGTCCGACTTCTCGAATTGACTCGTTCCACTGGGTGACGTAAGGGCGTCATTTTCACATGAGCCCAGGGAAACATGGAATTATACGGAGAACAGGGCTCACGTGAAAATCAAGATACGTCCTTCACTCAGGAGGGCGTTCAGTTGAGCCAATTCAGGGTGGAAGACACATGGTAATGGTTCGTTGCAAGCTGTTGCCTCCGAATTTCTCTGAATGAGGGGGTGGTGAAAAGCACCCACGCGAATTCCGGCGGCCGGTGGCGGTGGCGGTGGCAAGCGGGTGGTTACATAAGCGGCGCAGCGGCTTGAATTAAGGTCAAGGTCGATCGGGGGTCAAAGTCAGCGCACACGAATTTCATGGGCGCACGCGTTATAGACTCCAGACGCCGTTACTTAGGGTCCTCTATGCTATGAGTGTCTCAGGCACGTGGTGCACTGCATCTGGCATTGACTGTCACTAGGCAGTGGAACCGGTAAACCGATTTACCGCACTTGCGCGCCGACGCCTCTTGTAGTCCATGAAACCGCACATGAACCCTCTGTGGGAAACCCAGGTTATGCCCCGAGGACACCTTTCATCTAAACTTTACGGGGAGGTATCCAAAAAATAGCTAGAGATAGGAAATATTTGCTCCGAGGCAAATCTGGAAAATGTGGGAAGATTGCAAATGTTACCTTAAAATGTTATGGGACCTAAATTGCCTCGAGTGTTCCATTTAAGGTCACCTCTTCAATAAAAGCCCCTTTGTATTCTCTAAGTGACGTTTTTTGAGGTTAAGGGCGTACTCCTTCGTCTTGAATTCCAAAATAATTGCGGTAAATGTGCAAATTTTAATCTACTTTCCGGAAATGTTTTATGAAAATACAAGAACTTACCCGAAAGTACCGAAAAAGTTAAAATGCTGTCAAAAATGTGTGCAAAAGTGTGTCTGGTGGTCTTTTTCCTAAGAAAAAACAATTGAGGGAAAACACAATAAGGAAAGAGAGTGTTGATGATGGCGCAGAGCAGAGATACAACTATTCGAACTTGAAAGACGTCCGTGTTGCATATGCAAAATTGAAGGCGCGATGGCGCGAGGCGTGAACGCTCAATGCTCCGCTTGATGTTGCTACTAAGGTATTGTTCCTGTTTAAGAGAAAAGTCAAAAAGCGACACTAAATTAGTCTTCCTTATCTTCATCTATGTTGCGCTCGCGTAACTTTCAAAGCTCCACTACAAATGCCCAAGGTCCTTATAAAAGCAGTTAAGTTCTCATACCCAGGATTTGACATTAACCGCGGGGACTTTCAAAACAGCATCCCTAAATCACTAGACACATTTTGGACACGTAAGATGCAATATTTATTTCTTCGTTTTATCTTCATTTTTTTCGGTGCAAATTTACTCCTTCGCTTCAAATATTATTTTCTCCCCCAAATTATCCGAAATGACACCCTGGAATGATTGTTCTTGTGCGATGGGCTGCTTCACCTATTCGTCGCCGGACAAATGCCGGAGGAATAGAATTAAGAAACAGTGAAGAGGAAAGCCGACGCACAGTGAATCAAGGGAATTAGAATGGTCGGGCATGAAATTTTTGAATAAAACTGCAAATTTCTGTGTTAATTTGTCATTTTTTATACTTCGAGAGGTGCCGCTAGGATAAAATTTCATGAAAAAACCAATAGAACCACTTTCAGAACCTCAAAGTTTTTTATGAACGGAGTTATGAGCTTTTAAAGTTTCCAAATTTTGTCCTCTCTCATTTTCTCACGGAGAAAAAAACTTTGTGCGTGGGACCCGAAGTAGAGGCCATGTGGATCCCTGAAGTTTTCGGATCAAGCATCTAAAAACTAAAGGTCCAGTTGCCGAAGTTCGGGTCAGAAATCTGAAGTACTTCGATATTTACCGAAGGGTTCGGGTCACACGTCTGAAGTACTCCGGTACATACCGAAGTGCCTCGATGTCTTACCCGAACTTCGGCAGCTCGACCTCAAGTTTTTGGATGCGTGATCAGAAAACTTCAGGGATACACATGACCTCAACTTCGGGTCCCATGCACGAAGTTTTTTTCTCCGTGCTCGATCGACTGTGCGATGCGACGGGGACGGGTGAGCCCCGAACGGGAGCAAGGATCGGGGCACATGGACCCTCCACCGGGGGTGGGGGCGGGGGCAGAGGGGGCGAGGGAGGGACTTACCTGGTCGGGGGTTACAGGGCACCTCACCTCATCCATCGGCATGCGGCAATGCGTTGTTGAGGTGGTGGCCGGCGGGGCGGCAGACAGGTCAAGTGCCGCAGCGAGACGCTATTATAAATTTTTAATGGGGGTAGGATAGGATCGCTTCTCCCATCCGCACCGCGCAGCGGCACCGCATCCAGAACTGAGTTGACGCTCAAGACGCTGACGTCCGCACGTGGAGGAGCAAGTCGACGGTTTCCCGCGCCGCGGCGCAGCGTGGGGATTCCACGCCGCGCAACCGGCTTCCAGTCCCAATTTCCCCGCCAAAATCCTGATTTCTTCCCGGATTCCTCTACGGATTTTAGCAATGACTAAGGGCTTTATGGTTAAAGTTACTTGGTCGTCCATTTTTCGAAGGCAATTAGTCAAATCAGGCATTTTATCAAATGCCCAGGCATACGGAATTCTGTAAATTAATGGCGAGGAGTTCACGGGTTTTCAAAATTTTGGGAGGAATAACTCTTCAAATTCGCGAATTCTTCTTGTTTCCTCCTTTTTACATGCCTTCAGTGCATTTATATTTCAAAATTTTAAAAATTCTATGTTTTATGACGTGCTGAAAATTTCATGAGAAATGTGCATTCGGGATCTAAAATCGTTTAAAATACTATTGTATGCTGCATATTTTTTCAGAAGATTCTTTCTTACAGGAGCAACAAATAATTTTGTCTAAAATTAGGGTACAAAATCAAAATTTCAATCTCAGTAAGAAAATTTGACTTTTTGCCTAGGCATTTGACAAAATGCCTGATTTGACTATTTGTCTTCGACACATTCATTGATATGCTCCTTGAGAGTAAGGGAGGTTTTGAGACATCCTCAGTGCACTGATAAAAATATTCCTTTTCTTGCCTTACTTTTGGTTACTGTAGGAAGTGATCCTTTGATCACGATGTAAAATATGGACCCTCCAAATATAAATATGGGACCTCCTTAAGGTAAAGAGCTGTTCAAGGAACGACTATGAGTACGACGTTCAATTGAGGGGTTTGAAGGACCATAAGTGCAAATTTTGCTATTTCAAGGAACACGTGCTCAAAATTTCAAAATTACACGGAATCTTGTAGCGGAAAAGGTGTCCAAACCCACTTTTTGTTGCTTAAAAATTATATTCGTAAAGTGAATTTTGTGCGCCGAAAATCTGCAAGCCGAAAACGTGCACCGCAAAATCCCAACCCGAAAAAGGTCATCGAAATTGCGAGATTGGTGTCGTTAAGAATGGTGTCAACGAAGCTTAATGTACTTCCAGGGCCGTCGCGAGAAAAAATTGGAGAGCAAGCAGACATGTATTTGGCACCCCCTCCCCCCTTCAACCCCCCTCCTCGATTACATCACTTAATGAAGAGGCAGAGGGATATCCTTCCAAGGGGGAGACATTGGAGAAGAAAGAGATAAAGAAAAAGACGAAGAAAAAAAAATCTAAATTCTTCGTAGGTTTTGCCCCTTGTACTTATCATAGTATTCTTCTTCTTTTTCTCCTAATTATTTCTGTTTTCCGAGCCTCATCTTCTTCTTCTCCTCATTCTTTTACTACCTACTATTCTTATTTTCCTCCTTTCTCTCCTTCTTCTTACGCTATTTCAACCTCATATGCTCCTCTTTCTTTTTCCTCTTCTCATGAAATAATTCCTTATGTGACACAAAAAATATGAGATAGAAATTCATATTGGGGGAAAAAAATAAGCACATTAAGTACGTTTACAAGAAGCATAGTAATATGATTTGCCCATCCGAAATCTCTATTGGAGAAATGCAATAGGGATTTCTTCCTTTTTACTTTTCATATTTTCCAGCGTATGGTTTTTTATGACCCATTGTTCATTTAACTCATTTTGTATATGTGTATACTCATGATTTCAATTACATCATTGATACCATGTTCACGTTGTCATGCACTAAAAAGGAAAGCATTTGTCCCCCACCAATGGTATGACTGATTTGGACCCAGCTAGCTCATTCGGTGTGACACCGGATTGATTTTGTAGGGGAATTATATTTGAGCATGACACCAACTATTGTGATTCTTCAGGTAGTAGTTAGTGTAAAACATCAATATTGTCGGGGCAAAACACCAATTTTATGGTTGGCCAGCAACAACTCGAGTTAGCAGAGTTAGCAGCAATAACTTGTTACAATGCGCTCTTCAGGGAAACTTCCAAACCAGCTTTAAATAAATACAGAATGATTTTTAGGAACGCGAAAAAATTTCGAGCAGCTAGTGGCTCAGGCCTTCGGTATCTTAAATGTTTTTTATTAATCGTGAGAATAAGGAAAATCCAGCGCTTGTAAGTGGGACAGCGATTAATCAAACACCTGCAGCTGCCTTTTCCGAGAACGTCACTTCCCAGAAGCCACGGCTCCACAGGTAGCGCGCGACACGAATTTTTTCGCACGACCGGGTGAAATGATTTTAAAACCTGCCCTTGTAGCCATGTTACCAAAAATAGAGGGAGGTGGTCCGGCAACGTCCGACCGAAAAATTTATCGAACGGAACCTCTGCTTGTCGTAAAAAAGTAAAAAATCATCCATGACTCTCAGAAATTTTTCGTATAGTTAACAATTGGCGATTTGGCTTTTCAGCTATATTAAAGGAGCCTTTTTTATTTCATGTCATTCAATATACAATATGTGTTGTGCGTGTTATGTTCTACGTGCTTGCATGGTTGCAGTCTGGACACAAAACAAACAAATTTAATAATTAGAAATTGACCAAAAAGGGTGTCATTTGACTCAAAGTCAGCATTAAGGACTGCTCTCACGCGGAATTATGTGAATCGACTTACTGTTGTCCTTTCTGAAATCATGTAAACTTTTGCGTACTCACTGCCCTCTCATAACTCCAGTTCTTTCTAAAACTTAGATGAATTTCGCTGATTTAGCTACACATTTTGATCGTAACTAGAATTCGAAAATTTAAGCGTTACTGCCCTCTTCAACAAAACGGTAGTATTCCAAGTGATAGGCAGCAGCCATCCTTTCGTCCCTCACTTTTTAGAGTAAGTTTTTTACGGATTTGACCTAAGTGACTACCGCCACCTGGTGCACCTTTAGGGAGAGTATGGGCTCAACTACCTTAGGCTGAATGGGGTCTTTCAGGGCCCAAAAATAGCATACGCTGTAAGTAAATGCGTAAATACAAAATGACTCAAAATGTAGTTTTATTTGCTTATCGAAACTAAAACTTTACTCAAGTGCACTATTACGATATATTTACAAAGTTCTATGGCTCATCTTCGTGTGCTATTTCTGAGAAAAACCATCTAAGGTTGGCACCAAGTACGATTCGTGATAACCGTCAAAAGTTGGCAAAGACCCCCCTCCCATCCTCAAAAACTAAAACAATGTGACTCTATTTTTGGGCCCTAAGTCCTCCATGGGGCCCAGTGTCTTTACTCTCCCTATACTACCGCTACCTGGAATTCGTGTCGCTAACGTTTGCGGCAACGGAAACCTTTAAAATTAAAATTTTCGCGCGGGCAACCTCATGTCGCGCAGCGCCTAGGGGACCAAAACGAGAGAAGGTAACATCACAGCATGCGCGCTACGGCGCACAGTAGCTCGAGTCAATTAGATAGGTCGGACATGGACTTTTTGAATAACACTGCAAATTTGGATGTTTATTTCGTCACAATTTAATTTTCAAGAGATGCTCCCTGCAGAAAATTTCATGAGGAAACCAATGGAACCATTTTTAGAACCTCAAAGTTTTGTATAAACGGCGTTATAAGCGTTTAAAGTTTCGAAATTTTGAGCGACCTCGCCTGTTGACTCGATCCACTGTGCGGCGCGGCGTGTGCGCATGGATCCAAGGCAACGAGCGTCGCTCGGGAGGGGGAAGAGGCGGATGCGAGCTGAGAGCGCGTGGCGCCAGCCGCGGCTTTGTTAATTCGGAAGTGCGAATTTCCCACGAGCTCCCTCTTTGTCACTCTCTCTCCATGCACACCATGAAACGGCCCGACCCTGCGCGTTTGATAGAGAGAAGAGGCGGATTTGTGAGTTTACAGGGATCTTCAAGACTAAAGAGAGACATAGGTACGCGGTAAAAAATTTTGCGGCGATCCCGGCTGCCAAAATTTCGGCAGGATTGCCGAAAGTTCGGCATATTTTCCGGAGTATTCGTCCGTTCTACCGAATTTCGTCAGCCGGGATCGCAAATTTCAGCTCCAGCTGCCGACATTCTCGGGGTGCAGATACCGCTACCAAATTTTTTACCGGGTACTTACTGTCATGCTGAGAGAAAACGCCGCATGAACATTCTAGAACTATCGAATTTCCTCCGTTTAAACGTTTATTTTTAAGAAGAGTAATTAATATTTCCTCTTGAAATTTTCAGATTATATGTATAGATTTGATTAGGAATAAAATCTAAAGAAATTGGAGGAAAAATATTTACAGATTTCCATGAAAATTCGTATTTTATCGAAGGTTTGGCAACGTTTGAGAGCTCACACGGCGTTCCTCTATAGCACGGCAGCATAGACAGGGTGTTCGCAGCGAACAATTCAAGAATCGATTCTTTACCATAGCTTCAAATGGAGAAATATCGATAATCGATCATTCACGCCACGCCTCTGGAGGGTCTTAACTCTCTTTCCACATGAGCGCCGGAAAGCATAGAGTTATACCGAGAACAAGGGTCACGTAAAAATGGAGATGCGCCAATACTCCAGAGGGGCGACAATACGTGGCCGAATTGGACTACATTTTGCAATTTGGAAGTATAAATTCTGGCCCAGTTTAAAAACAACGCATGTTCCATTAGTTTCCTTATGCACATAAGTGTTTTTTCAGACGAGCCAGAATTTATGGGTCCAAATTGCAAAATGCAGTCCAATTAAAGTATCACTTTCAGATTCAGATCACGAAAAATTACGGTTGTTTGGGGAATATTTCCCAGTCAAAGGACTGAACCTTACGCCTCTTTTGGTGTCATTTTTTTCTATGCAGGTAGGGGATTTTATGAATGAGCAAGAAAGGGTTCCTTGTTGCAAAATCATGTTCATTTTCATGGTGAAAAAGCAAAAATGGATGCCTTTACTTCGGTGACCTCATTATAAAAACGGACATGAGATTAACCGACTCTCCGGGACATTTATAACGATGGGCACGTATGAGTATTTGCATCAAAGAAAACCTCACGAGCTGGTCTTGAATTAGGACAAATTGGACGTATTTATGCTAAAAGGCACTATGCGCATATGGATTGCGTGTGACATAGTTCCTTTTAGCATAAATTCGTCCAATTGAGCTGATGCTGCTCCGGTCGTGGTTAGCCAGTCACTCAGTCCTGGTAAGGACAAACAGCGTACCTCCAAATGGAAACATCGTGGATATTTGTGGTTGTTGCTTGGCACAGCAGCGTGGACGAGTGTGCAAAAATCTCGAATTAGCGCGTTGACCCTTGATTTATTACTGTCACTTAACCTAAGCGGAGGTGGGTCAAAAATCATCCGCCTTCGGCGCTGCGTGACACCCTGAACTCGTGAGGCTTTCGTGAGCGTATCTATGCACCCAGCGCTGCTGCGTTAGCTTTTAGAACAAGTATTTTCTCACGTCACCATCACTGATTTTGTTTGCTAACCTACGATGCAGGATTTTCTTCTTTTCAACAGGCTGGTAATTTTTAAGTTAATTTAAATCTCCTCCGTGAGACGAAAATATTGCATACTTTTAGTATGATAGACTCGGTTCTTTCGAATTGAAATACGGAGACGAAAGAATAATAATAATATTCCTATTTCATTTTTTCTTCCTCCTCCTCTTCTTCTCTGTCATATTATCCTTCCCCTTCTTCGCTTCCCTGTTCTTCCTCTTTTTCTTCGCTTCCATATGCTTCCTCCTCTTCTTTATTTTCGATCCTTTTCCTCTTGTCCCTCTTGTCCTATCTCCTCCCATTCCTCCTCTTTTCTTCTTCTTTTCCTTCGTATTCAAATAAATGTGATATTATTCCTTCCCCTTCCTCTTCCTCGTCATCTTCTGTTCCGTCCTTTTTTCTCATCATCTTCGGTTCCTTCCTTGTTTCTGTATATTCTTCCCATTTCCTTTTTATGTCTGTTTCCCTTTGCACTCTTCATGTTCATATTCTTTCCCCTCTCCTACTTCTGCTTTTTCTTCCTATTTTTGTTCTCCTTCTTCCTCCCCTCTACCTGCTTCTTCTTCTTTTTCTTCTTCCTCTTCTTCTTCTTCTTCTTCTTCTTCTTCTTCTTCTTCTTCTTCTTCTTCTTCTTCTACTTCTCTCTCATCAGATTGTTGTTGTGTCCTTATTTAACATACGTTAGGTAATTAGTCATCTTATGACTCTAGTTCGTCAGCCTGAAGATTTCCAGCACTGTTCCCTTCGATGTTGCAACAGTGCTAGTTAGTAGCCAAATGATTACTTCGCAATGTTACATGAGCTATTTATCGGATGAAAATCAGCTGTCAGGAGATGAAAAGATTTTAATGACACAAGGAGTGCTTCGTAAAGGTGCTAGATACTCTCTGGTAGCTTATTTCAATACTGATGCCCAGTGTCATACTGTCATCAGTGGCGTGGCGTGCTTTGCGATGTATCGATTGTTATGCCATTTAAACCTATAGAAAAGGATCGATAAACAGGGTGTTCGCAGCGAACGCCTTAATAATCGATTCTCTACCATAGGTTTAAATGGCAAAACAATCGATGTATCGCAAAGCACGCCACGCCATTGACTGTCATACTTGGACACATCATGATCCATCATGCAACTTTGTAAGTTAAAGATCCACTGCAATGTACTTGCAGAGGCGTTGTATCCGCAAAGGCGCTGCTTCTTATAGGTCAACTTTGATATTGATACAATTCCCGTGTAACATAAGTGATCCATCTTACAATTATATACGAGCTTCGTATGGGACAACTGGTGCACTCATTACATATCGACGGTGAAACTACCGGTCCATGTACATTATATTTCGTTTGCGATGCGTTATTGGTAAGGATGAAGTTGCACAATCTTAGCAATATTGCAATGCTCCTGGGTCCTTTTTGGAAACTGCCATACATTAGTAAGCCTCCAACAGATCATTTGGTGATTGGTGCGGTGACATTAGGACAAACCATGTTCAACTTCGTTAAATCGGGCTCTATGAAAATAGTTGGATTATTTTGAAGTGTCAAACGGTTGTGTCTATTAGAATAATAGTTTAATAATGATAAAATCGGTTGCTAGCTGACGAAATATGAAATATATCGCAGACTTGTCTGGCAAGGATATGACTATCCTTAGAATATTAGTAAAAAGATTTAAGTGCTGTTTTCTTACCCAGTACAGCACTTAAATATTATTACTTATATAATTCTGTATCTTCTTCTCTCTTATTAATAATTGTTAAATAATTTCACTTCCCTCGTGAGCTTCTAGGAGTTTTCACGCATATTTAGCCTAAAATTAGGGGGATCAACGTTCTTGGGAGGAGGTAAAACTTGTGTGAGGAGCAAATCTTGAAAAAATCTCTTGCGATCACTTGAAAGTAAACGAAACTACTTGAAATAAGGATTAATTTAAACTTTTAATCTCATTTAGAAGTATTGATGACTCGTCAGCCACATGTCAGTCACTTGATTTACTCCATCATTTCTTTTATTTTAGGAACGGGCGATGCAGATTAATCTTTATAGAAACTCATGGTTTTGAGACTAACAATTATGTTTGGACCAATGTTAAAAACGAAGCTATCCTCACAGTTTTTGCCCGATTTATTACTGATGCACCAACAGATTTAAGCAAAATCAGCCTAACTATACACCAGCCGTTGTCTGATTCATTCTCGTGTTTTATTGTTTTACCGGAAAACAAATCAACATTCTGACCCAAAAGTTGATGAGTATGTTCATTGAAATCTAAAAAAGAATTCGAAGAGTCTTAACACGTGTTATTTGTTTGTTAAAAGAGTATAACGCAAGAGGCAAGCAACGTAAAATGTTGTAAGGTGAAATTTTTTCAACTGAAAATATCAAGTCCTCGCGAGATGGGTCTAAACGTGCTGAGAAACGCCTTCGAATCGACGAGTATGACGAATTACATACATCAGCTTGCGTGCCGCTGATGAGCGCCTACAAGTAAGTGATTATGCAATGAGTGAAAGAATTTTTACAATGAGCCGCGAAAATCTCCATAGAGGTATTTAAATAGTGAGGTTTTGAATTTTACAGTCGCAAATATTTTGAAAAATTATCAGCTATAAGGCAAATTCAGGTACATTCTCTTCATTGGAGACTTAAAGTATAAGTAGGAAAAATTCGAAAATATTCTGATTAAACAGTAAAATGAAGGAATTCGAAGGAAAACCGACCAAGAAAACTAGACGAAATAGAAATCAGGAAAGCTTATGAAATGGGGAAGGTGCTATTCTTATCTTAAAAAAATTGTAATTTATTCGACCAAGACGCAATCATTTTAAAATCACGTGTTAGAAAAAATCAGGACGACCTAACCTGACCAAATCTACCCGGCTTAGAAAAATCAGTGAAATAGATAACATCGGAAAATGCATGAAAATGTAGAGAGATACGAAAATTTCATAAATTTTCCTGAAAGTCAGAAAAGTAGAGAAACAATTTCAAGGGGGGGGGGAGAGCCAGTGGCTCAGTTTCAGCTCTGTTAAAAGCAGATTATTCCCTTACTTACTGTGTATTCCATGAATTAACTAGTTCATCATTATCATTCCTCATTTTAGAAAATTCTGTCAACAATTTCAGATTACATTGATTCTAAAACTTATTAATGTGTTATCTGAACGAATTTTCGATGAATTCTCGACGAGTTTGTGATCTTAAATATACTGAATGACTTTTTCGATGAATAATTTGGTTCGTAATTATATGTCTTTAACGGTAAAAATAAAAGGAACTAGACATTAAACAAAACTCATTTTAATAAATTAAAACAAATAATAATATCTTGAATGTACAAATAAATTAAATCAGTATTCTACGAAAATAAAAACTAAATCAGCACTAAATGAGGCGTATCGGTACAAAAGTAACTCCATGTGAGAAATTATTGTGATTGGAATCAGAATGTTCGTGCATCATGTTCGTGCAATATATCGTTATTTAGGTGATTTGGATGTGGTGTTCTAAATCGAATTTTTTCGTTGTCTGGATCAAGTTAGAAATTAGAAAACAAAAGTTGAGATATTAGCCGATTTACGATTTACAAATAAATGCAATGATTACGATTCAGGCCATGCTTCAATAAAATAAAAAAGTGTGCAATTATTGCGCAATTATTTGTAAAATCGGTTAATTGCTCAACTTTTGTTTTCACATCATGAGTAGCCGAAAACCGAAGAATCTTGTTAGAAATTAGAATACCAGGTAAGTTGAAATAAATACATCTCTTTCATGATATTTAAAATCATTAATAAAGCAAGAAATTCTATTCTTATTTTTCTGAGAACGATTTACCTAAGTAAGGAAAAGGAAATAGCATTATGATAAGAAGTCTTTGGTGAACCTTAAATTAAAATATACATCTCAAGCCCAGAGGACTTATCTCTCTCTTATACTTTTTTTTAGAGGTAGTCTTAGACATTTAATTTTACTTCCCTCTATCCATTTAATTTATTAAAATGTCATACAGACACTTCCTCACGCTTACAAGAAACATTAGGATCTTACATCATTTTTTACGACTTCAACACCTATTTTGAGGATTGGTAAGGAAAGAAAACTAGGTGCGTAGTTCATGATTGGTTATCGAAAATTTTTGGTTAGCACTTTCAGTCTGAGGAACTCACTATTTACCCTTTAACCAATGAAGCTCTCCTTTACCTTATGCCCTGCACAATACTTACTTGTCATGTTGTTTTCCGTCATTACAAACTTCTTTGAGATTATCTTTGTTCATGCTCACGCAAACTGAATTCAGATCGATTGTATATGGTCATCGCATCTTTGTTCAAAGAGTGTGGTTCTACGTGCTGGCAGCTTGATTGCAGCAACAGGAGGTGATGAGGTGATGTTCATTGCAGGAATTTGCATGCAAAAATCCACAGTCAGCAAATTTGCACTGATATGGAAGTTCCGTGTCTGTGAACATGTAATTTTTGATGAGCATTAAATACTAAATATACCTATATATACCTACAATGGGGGACGACGGTCTGACTTCTTACTATTTTTGGAACAGCACATAACGAATAAAGAAGAGCATAAGAATCAAGGGGCGAGACCTCAATTTTTAAGTTAATGTGATTCATCAGAGGAAAAACTTTGTAGTAAAAATAGAGTGGTGCATGTCGAGTTGAGTGAAAAAGAGACTTCAAAACGGTCGAAAACTCTCTTTCTCTAGTGTGCCCTAAAGAATGAGTTGAATTGCAAATGGTTCAGGTGTAGCTAATGTTTCTGCCAACGGCTATATGTGGGCACAAAGCTTCCAGTTCAGGTAATCGTAGTGTTTGGTTTCATACTTAGGTTAAATTTTGCAATAAGGAACATCTAAGTATAAGGGGCGTCACTGGCTCTTTCATAAAAGCACTTACCTGCATAAGGAAACCAATGCTATATGTGTTGTTTCTAAAATGAGCCAGAAATAGTGATTCCTCATTGCAAAATGTGGTCCAAGCGCCAGAATGACCGCCAAAAACCTCAGTTATACCTAAACCGAAGTTACCGTCATGTTGGTGTGCCAACATGGTATAGATTCGAAGTCTCTTCTTCGTGAACTCATTGTAACTCACCATATGGGCTCAAGCAACAGCACGCATCATGAAGGAGCTTGTCACTACAGTAGCTGTAAACGGAGGAGTCGCACAAGGGGCAATGCTTTCCACGCCCACTTAAAATGTCCTCGACTTCATACGAAGAGTGGCTCTCTGCCTCTTCACTGTCTTCTTCAGACTCCGTTACCACTGAAAAAGGCGTGAAAAAGATGATAAGAAATTGTAAGAACCTCAAACAGTAAAGCAGTGCTAAAACGAATGCTTCACTCAAAAAACATCATCCAATTAAAAAAGTTCGAGAGGAAACCGTCTTACACTTCACCAATATATTTCAGGCTGTAATCTTAGTGTGAATTTGAAAATGGTTTACTTCATCGGCACAATAGGCAACGCTGAAATTAAGTTACGGTGTAAGAGAAACACGCAAACAAAGCGCCATTGTTAGTGTCGAATACGAAGTACACGATCCAAACATGTTAACTACTGGATGCAACTATTCGAACGCTATGGATGTCCATATTGCATACGCATGGATTTGAAGGCGTTTTGACCATCCGGACACTCACCGCCTCACCCGCGGTGCTAACGGCGAGCTTTACTGCGAGAATTCGAAATGGCAGAGCGCTTCTAATTTATCGTTTATATCATTGAGATATCGCACAAATAGTTCCATAACGTAGAATGTATCTTTTCTTGCTTTTGTTTTGATACCGCGATGTGCTGAGCACGATTTGCAGAGCAACTATTCATGCCTAGGAGATGCTTTTGAAGTATAAATGAAGAATTGAAGGCACACTGTCATTTCAGATCCTCGTAGTAAAACTCGCCGCACTATGAAAACTTCCTTTCAGAAACGTTGGAGATTGATGTTGAATGTTTGAATGGAATGTTAGTATATTGAAGGTCTATGTCATACCAATATATTAATGCCAAAATTTTCAACTTAGTGCCATTGTTTCTAAAAATTATTCCCGAATATTAAAGGCCCTCTTAAAAATAAAAATAATGACCGGATAAATGAAGAAAAAGAGCAGAGAGACAGTGACGAGTTGTTCAAGCTAAAAAGGTAATTGTTCTGTCTATATTTATATTTTACCTTGAAGTAAGTTTTTGGCCGATTTTTAGATATTGTGAATGCATGAAAAAATGCGACCATCAATGGATTACTGCGCAGAGGAAGAATTTAAGCACCGTAGGACGTGTTTACTCATAAAAACCCGTTCATCGCTCACGCTAAAGCTCAATTGCTAAAATGTACGGAAATTAGTCCAATTTCGGTCCAATAACTCCATAGATTACAGTGTACTTTGATTTCCTTGGCGAATGGGAGCAGCTTTCGCATAGACTAAGACACTAAACATAGACTAAAAAAAATCACATTTTGTCATTCCTTGAAAGAAGTAGTGTAAGTAAATTTTAATGCTGCAAAAAATTTCCCTCGTGAATGATACTTTTACTGGACAAAAGATGGGAATTTTAAATAGAAATTCCACTGATTTTTCTTCTGATTACGCGTAAAAATTTACAATTTTGGACAGGTATTACTTTGGTCATTCCCTCACAAAAAAAAAAAAAAAAAAAAAAAAAAAAAAAAAAAAAAAAAAAAAAACCCGCGTTGATTCCGCGACCATGATGTGGAGTTCTGTCCTTTCGTCTAGGAAACAACAGTTTATTTTATTTAATTTTTTTAAAACAGTGCAGCAAAGAGCAAGTCGGCCCGAATACATGAGTTAAATTTTGACCGAGCGTCACATTGACAAACACTCATTGCAAAGCTTTCATCCTTACCCTGTCTATTGATCCATTTACTGTCTTTACATACGTAAAAGCTGCTTTCACAGCGCTCTCTGACGCCGTGCAACACCTAACCGCCATTGAACCCTGTCTTCCGCCAGCCTTCCAGGGCATCGTGGCACTCCGTTTAATATCTTTCCCGTATAATATTAGCCACGTTTTATAGCGCTTTTGAAGAAAGAATGAATAGTTTGGCAATTAAAAAAAATAAGAATATCGATAGAAAAAAATTCACCTAGAGCCTATCAGGAAAAATCTTAATATTAGCACGGAATCACTTAAGTTACGGAGGAACTGTGGCTGGAGTGGCGTTTGCTCTTGTCTCTGATTTCGGTGATATTTTGGGCGGTCATGGAGGAGGAAAATGGAAGTTTCACTTACCTGCGGTTACGACAACGGAAACTGTCAAAAAGACGCAGAAGAGTGGAAAGCGGTCCATCTCGAAGGACGCGAAGCGCGTGGCGGCCGAGCGGAGGACATTGGCTGACTGTCGTGGCCGAATGGCCGAAACTCGGGCTCCCCGCCGACTCGCGTGGCCCATTTGGCCGTCCCATCCAACCGCCCCGAGCGTTCGAGTCCGGTCTGGCCTCATCTTCCAGTAGCTCCGCCAATATAGTACGAGCTGTACGTCCGAAAAATTTCGGACTTTCTACATAGGGTGCTCTAAAAGTTCCCGGACTTATGTTGCGATTCCGGAGCGAAGATAACAATGGAGAATTTGTACGAAATTTTTCATTGCTTCATTTGAGAGTGTTTATAATGAGCTCAGTTTGAGGTATCATAATTTTTTCCTGTTATGGTAAACTGTGTATAGAAATAGATTCAAAAGTGAGGAAATGTATCGTCTAGTGACGTCATCTGCCGACATTTCTCTTGGAAACACATGTATTTTAACAGATTCGGTTATTTCGTCATAATCCCTCGAATAATGGCTCAATTTAAAAACCAAGAATATCCTAGACATTCAGTTCTCTTTGTAGTTTTATCCAAACGTTGACTTTACAAATTTTAGACACCTGCAAATTTTCCATTGGTCTGATCCAGTCCATTTAGTCTGGGGGGTCCAGAATGCCCTTAAGAATGTGAAATATGAAAAAAGTGCATGTGCATCTGCGTAGCTTCAATGATCACGAGAGGCGAACCCATAGGTCACGTAGAAACCCACGGCTTCTTCTTAGTTACTTGATATCGTAGGGTACAGGGTGTTACGGAATTTGCTGAGATTGCTGTAGTTTGACATGTGGACGTTGCATGGATGTGCTATTACTGAGAAATAAGCATGCATCCGCTAAAATGCCGTGCCGGGGTATAAATTCAGGCGTTACCTTTGAAACATTACACATTTTCAGGGAAGCTTGTGAATATTTTTCCTCTATTTTTTAAAAGAAATTGATGTACAAATTAATCTAAAGCAACCTGCAACATATCAAATTTAACGGCATAAAACTCACTCACTTACGAAAGGCTTTTTCTTTTGAGAATTTTCCCTGGGCAGGATTTTCTTGGCAGATTAAATTTTGGTTAAGAATCATGTATCAGAATTTTTAACTTCGTACCTTGTCTAACGGTCCATTAACACCCTCCCCCTTTCGCAAAAGAGGTGCACCTAAGGTGTACTCACACCTGCGACTATGTCTCTAAAATCCTAGATCCGACCATGTGCCTTCCTTGTGTTAGATTCGATTCGCTTTTGTGTCGTAAGGGCGTATCTCGATCTCCATAAGACTCCCAGAGAGCTCGGATTAATATGTGAAACAGGGCTCACGTAGAAATTGAGGTAGGCCTTTCCGCCAAAGGGGCGACGAGTTATCAGCGGAGACTTGGTGGGCGAGGCAACACTGCCGTTTCGTGGTTCGGAGATGGATCCTCAATTCGCAGGCCATGCCAAAAGCCTAACGGGAAAGAAACAATAGCTCGTGACACTTCCACCATTGGAGTACTGACCAGTGACCACTCTCTCTAAATCCAAACCGGCAGTTTTGATAGCAAAAAAAAAACCGGAGAAACGGTCGTGTCGGGCGATCGAAGCCAGCGAGCAGCGCGTGAAAACGCGCCGCGCGCTGCTTCTTACTTTGAGAGCCTCAGGCATTATTACTGCCGTACTGAGTAAGAACGCCGTATGACACATCAGGCGTTGCCAAAATTCCTTCGATAAATCAGGAATTTTCAGGAAACTTGCGAATATTTCCCCTCCGATTTGTCACAGGATTTCATTCGAAATTTGATCCGAAAAGTTTGAAAATTTAGTAGAAAAATATTCGAAACTTCCTTCAAAAATAAATATTTTCAAAGAAGAAATTTGGCAACATTTGAGTGCTTATACGGCGTCTTTACGCAGCACGGCAGATTAGGGTGCCTCCGTTTAGTGCACGTTTTGAACTCGGATCAGTAAGCTATACTAAGTTAGTGGGAGGTTTCTTGCGCTCAAATCAGGTTATAGAATCATGGGCTTATAATTTTCGTCTGAAGTTGTCGCCAAAATTTAGCAACAACAATAATTAAACCAAAAAATCTGGAAGGTGAGCCACCAGTTAGGGGTTTTTTTTGGAAAAATACTTTATAGAATTGTTTTTCCCCTTAAATTTATGGAGCACACTTCTACAGTCGAGTGGTTAAACTCTTAGACGCACCTCTTCCTCTTATAACAAAAGTTATTTCACGGAAATTGCAAGATGATAAACGCACAAATGTCTGTAAGTCAGTTTCACATAATTCATTTTTTACTTTATGCGTCATGTTTGATTGCCTGCCAGCAAATAGTATAGCTTTCTGCTCCATTAAGTTTTCAAAAATGAGTTGGAATATTCTATGGACAAGCTCAAATAATGAAATCCATTTATTGCTTACTTAAATATCACAGTGCTTTGTAAACTCTACGGAAATGAATTATATTACACTCTAACGAATCTAAGTAACAAAAAATGTAACAAGTGCAAGCGTGCAATCGTGCATGTGCAACACGCGACGATTGTTTGGAAGTAAATCACATAAATTATGCCTTCGTTTTTTGCACGTAGGACAATGAATTGTGATTATTTGAAATACAGTGAGCGTTCATACGTTGAGTCAATGAGCTCATTGTTTGTCGTTACACGTTCAATTTTCAAGGCTTTTAATATTGAAATGCTTATTTCTGTCCTGAATTTCTATCTGGATTTATATTTCTGCGAGTCTCTCAAAGTAGTGGTACAAGAAGAGAAATGATCACGCAGCCAAATGTAATGAGCCCTGAAAATCGCATCTCTGATGCGTTCGCGATATTTTTCCCTGAAAGATAAAGAAGAATCAAATTAAATATTTACTTATCCAGTAAATAAATAAAATTATAAAGGGATCGGCTCAGATTGAAGGAGAAACTTAAACATTGCAATCCCGCTTTTAATTTGATTCTTACTATTCACATTTTACACAATTTCTTCATAGGTGCCTTTGAGCCATCGGGTGCTTTCGAGCCTATACAATTTTCTTTACTACTACTATCAGATTCCAACATAATAAAATGATTGATAAAGGCTGTTAAGAGAAAGCTTCGAGCGTGGAAAGAATCACGAGAATTAAGGTGCATTAAATTAAAAATGGTAATGCCAAGTGACTCATTGTTAGTAAAAAACTAAGAGACTGCGCTGCGCGGTTGAATCCCCCCCTCCTCCGAAGCGCTTCGCGCCCCAGACATGATGCGTTATGCGTGACATTTTATAGTAAGATATGGTTATTTATGTAATAAGTAAAATTTAGTTGACCCCTTTGTAGACATGGATACACATTTTTAAGAGCAGCCCGAGACAATGGTAACAGTATAGAAAAACAGGGGACAAAAACGGGAAACAAGGCTAAAATACACAATTAATAAAAATCGAGACGTTTCGACTCAAAACTGACTCAGGTCCCGGCCGCCACCACGTGGAGCTCAGGTTTGATCGGTTTTTTAAAATTTTGTATTGTTTTTCCGACTGAAAATGACTCAATTTTGAGTCGAAACGTCTTGGTTTTTATTGATTGTGTATTTAAGCCTTGATTCCCGTTTTCCCCCTCGTTTTTCTACTGTTTATAGACTTGTATTCGGGGATATAGTCAGTTTATTTTGGTGATCAGACTGCGTCAATAGTTGAATAGGGCAAAGGAAGTGATAGAATTGACTCACATTTATCGGCCAAGACCCTGTGGCAGCAACACAAAACGAGACGAGCAAAATCACCGCAGTGGGCCACAACTGTTCGGCACAGCGGCCTTGAATGAGGCCGTACATAACATGTATGCGGAACGTACGGAAACACCTCTGAAAAAGAGTTGAGAAATATTTTCGTGAGTACGAAAAAAAAAACAAGCCTGTTGTAAACATCTATTCTATCGTTTCAAAACCTTGATAACCAATTCAACCTTATGCTCCAAGAAATGCTTAAAATGCAATGTCTTAAATTAAAATAATTTTTTTTTCATTTGAAAAAAAAATTTCCGAGGTAAAAGATTATTTTTAAACTTTTTGAAGGGATTTTTTTTCGGAGTGAGAAAAATATTTCTCAACGCAAATCAAAAAATTTTAATTTAAAGAATTGAAATTTAATTCTTTGTCGATGACAAAAATTCTCTTTGAATTAAAAAAAAAAAATTACGAGAGTTCAAGAAAATCTGTTATTAGACGGTTTTTTTCTAGAAAAATTCTCTCCTTCAAAAACCGTCCCCCCTCAGAAACCTACTTGGCACCTGTCACGTGTAGCGCTAACGCATTTTTCTTACAGATCTTTCATCTCCCTTACTCCCCCGTTTTCGCGCTCACTCTAGGAATCCAAAATTTGAGCCACGACCAAGCTTCACTTACTCGTAGGCGTGATCAGTTGACCGCATCTTTCTTTATATGTGTTTTAATCACGCTGCGGCAATTAGGAGGATGGAGTGATAACGTCTTTTAGAGGGCTGCATGCAGCTTCTCCGGGCCCTGGAAAGGGAATTTACCTCGGTGATAGACATCCTTCCTTTTAGGGCTCCTGAGGGAAATTGTAATACTTATGTAACGATTCCAAATATATTTCACAATTTTTCCCGCAAAGTCAAGACTATTCCTTGCTCTCCCACTTCAACGCTATTCTATCCTTAGTGCTGTGTGTTGAAGTACAGCCGACACACGTGACAGCCCCTCCAAAGGCATTTGAAGGATTTTGCTAAGTAAGAACGAAGCATATCTTCCTTCTTTGATATTGCGATCAATTTTGGGTAACAGCAGCTCGAAACTGCTCCCGAAACGACTTAATTTTTTCAAATTTTCCCGAGAAGACCTCTCGAATCCCCTTTGGAGCTAGGGAGGTCTCCCAACCCCTCCTTTTGAGCTAAAGTCCTACACATCCCCCATGGTGGGTTGTGCTCCATTTGTGCCCCCAAACCCCCCAAATGAGACACCCTCTGCTCCCTCCACCCCCACAAAAAGCCAATAGACCCGCTCATACGTCCGTCCTGTGAATTGTTCTCTACGTAAGATTTTTGGAAGAAAATTACTTTTCTCTTTAGTTGAGATCTTGTCTAATGACCCATTGTGAAATCTACTTATTGGTTTTTTTCATACCTAATTTACTAAAACCGAAAAAATGATAACCGTTTCCAAAAATTTGACAATGAAAGCATGTAGTAGTTTTATTTTTTGAGGAAGTGAGATACTAGGTTCTAACCATGGAATTTCCGATCACAACAACAGTGATCACTGATGGCGTCCGGTGAGGCGCAGTAAGCGAGATCGCTGCTGGAGCAGTTTTTGCAACCGATCCCGACCACTGAAAAGAAAACAGAAATAACAGACGCATTGTTGAAAATATTAGCTTTTTGTTTAGGATTCTTTTCTTCGTTTCAAACGATAGATTGGGACCATCCAAATAAAATAGTGAAGAATAGGGAAATTTTTTCTGTGCATCGGAAAGCATCTCTAGACCTCGTTTTAAAATCGTTAAAATATTCATGAAACATTAATAATATTACGTTTGAATAAAATCCTGCAATATTTATTTTAAAAAGTAAAATTGATCAGACAGGATCTGCGAAAAACATAATTATTATTCCTTAGCAGTTTTTTTCGAGTTTTTGAAAAGCGCTTTTTAAGGGTCATCGCTGCTAAGGCTGAAAGTGTGGAAGTAAAATGGTAAAATTTCACAGAATTTGATCTGGTTGTAATCTGAAAATTATAGCAGTCTTTGATTCCACTTACTCAGTTCAGGTGTCAAGGTCCTTGCAGCTGCTTTGGCATCTTCTTCTGTCACCTTATGCTCAACGCCGAGGTTAGAGGCCGTGGTTCCAGTGTTTATCGCCACGAAAACAATGAGACAGGTGAATGTAATTGATAAGGATCTTACGGTCATTTCACAGATTCATCTTGACAGACACCTCAAGGAGCTGCACCCTTATAGAACAGCTTCACATGACTGGCGCAATCATAAACACTACACTGCAAAAAAAGCACATACAATGCGTTATTCAGGACATGGAAAGAATAACTGGAACAGAATGGCAGAAGAAAGGCTGCCAAGAGGATGCATGATTGGGTTCTCCTGGGAGGATACGAAGAGAACTACCCAATAAAAAAATGGCGACTGGGGGTTTTACAAGAAATGAGGAAGCACCAACTCCTGGAGGAGGTTTGGGAGGATAGGGGTCTTTGGTGGTTAGGTATAGCAGAACGCCAGAGAGGGTCGCGAAAGTGGCTAAAATGTGTATGAAAATTGATCCTTGAAATATTCAGGTACTTTATATGAGGAAAGAATGCACTGAAAAATTTGAGGAAAAAAATTCACATATGCCTCAGAAAATGCGTGTTTTATCGAAAGAATTTGGCCGGCGATGACCGATTTGGATATGGCATGCTTCCTTAGCACGGCGGAATAGGTCCTGGGTTCGAATCCCAGCACGTTGTTTTCTGGACGAAAGAACTTATCTTCATTCGAGGGTTGCGAAATTTACTCACAAATTTTCTATTTGTTCACCCGAAAATGACAGCGCAATTTCTGTTCAAAAATTTGCTAATATTTGACGATAATCCATGCAAAAAAATGAAAAGTTTGAAAATAATGTTCCCAATAATATATGTTGTATATAATGTTCCCAATAATGTTCCGAATATATTAATAATTGTGAAAAAGAAGCTAACGTTGAAATGTAATGAAGTTCTTTCCTCCAGGAAACGACGAGTACACACACATTTCTATGTAGCATTTCTTCTATGCAGCACATTTCTCTGTAGCAATTTGAGTGGCAACAAATTTTTTACAAATTATTATTCCGTGTCTCTGCAGAAACGGATTTCACTTGGCCAAACTCCTGAAGATGTGGAGAGCCTGGAGCATAGATGTGTCTATTTCTTCAGATATTTAGGGCAAATGAACAGAAAACATACTGCCGTGCTACATGCTACACTGCGACGGAAAAACGCCGTAAGAGCCTTCAGGCGTTGCAAAATTTCTGCCTATAACGTAAGAATTTTGAAGGAAACTGCTGGATGGTTTTTTTCCAATTTTGCAGAGAATTTCACTCGCAATTTGATTTAAACTTTGTGAAAAATTCAAGGAAGCGAATTTTCATAACACTCCTCAAAAATTACTGTTTCATTAGGGGAAATTTGGCAGCTCCTGAAGGCTCTTACGGCGTTTTCCCTTACTGCCGTACTGAGGAGGAAAGCCGTATGAACATTCGAGAGTTGCCAAATTTCTCTCGATAAAATATGTATTTTAGATGACATTCATATACATTTTTCCTTGAAATTTTCCGATATTTAAGATTAAATTGCGCACAAAATATCTGAAATTTTTAGAAAAAAATATTCATAAATTTCCCAGTAATTTCGGTTCTTATCGAAGGAAATTTGGCAACGTCTGAAGGCTCATACGGTGTTTTTCCTCAGCACGGCCTTGTACGTGGATGTTGCGTTGGTTCCTACCGGAGTGCAAGGCAATAAACCAACAGGAAGAAAAAAAAAAAACATATCTCTCGATTCTTACCGGCGATCAGTGAGTAGCTTGCAGAGTCTACTACGGAGTTTCAGTCTCCGTTCCGATTTAGGACCCGGGGGATCCGGGGATGAATGAGACCCGGGCGCTCGGTCGGGGAAACCGGAACGTAGTCGCCGTAGCGCGCGGCGAGTCTGTTGGGGGGGGGGGGGGGTGGCGGTTCGTTGGGGCACCGGGAAAAGTAGACGCGGGCCTTCGGATTCGGGCGCGAAAAAAACGGAACTTGGGCGGCGCGCGCCGGGCCCAGCGATTTTGATCCGGATGCGAGCGCTGCGACCGCCGCGAACGTAACTGACGATTACGCTGCATGAAAAGCGAGAACGCGGATTCGACACCGTTTCCCTCCATCGAGCCACGGTTGCCAGGCCGCGCCGGGAAAACAAACACTAGTCGAACCACGGGAATCGTGCCGGAATAAGAAAAAGGACCGGCAAGGAAATGGAAAAATTTAACATAACTGAGCAGAAAGGATCCGGTGGACCCACTCCATGTCCGTCAAGAGTTCTAGGATCTGGAACTTTTTTGTTTCAATTTCTCGCACTCCATGACCGTCAAAAGTTCCGGGATTTTTTTAAGATTTTTTCAAAAGTTCCGGAAAATGCAAAAGATCCGGAACATTTTGGGACCTTCATAAGTTCCGGGAAAAATTCAGGAAGATCTCAAAAGTTCCAGGAAATGGGAGCACTGAAAGGATCTAGTGGTCCCATTCCATGTCCGTCAAAAGGTCCGGGATTCGGAACTTTCTTTTTCCAATTTCTCGCACTCCGTGACCGTTAAAAGTTCCGGGATTCTTTCAAGATTTTTTCAAAAGGTCCGGAAAAATCGAAAGATCCGGAACATTTTGGGAATTTCAAAAGTTACGGGAAAAATTCAGGAAAATCTCAAAAGTTCCGGGAAATGGGAGCACTGAAATGATCCGTTACGAGAGCTGAGGAACTATGCTACCGAACTGATATTTCGGGAAAAATGAGTCAGCGACTTTGCAGTATCAAAAGCGTACGCTGATGTCTTTAGCTTTTTCCAATTCCGTATGAGAGCGCTGTAATGACGCTGTATTGTATAAAAAAATTGCAAATCTGACCTCAAAATTATAAAAGAGGCGTATTGCTTTCTTCGTCCTGCAAATTGGTCCGTTGGCAGATACGTGGTATTGTTCCTTAGCCGTCGATAAACAAGTTGATACTCAGTGGCTCGAGTTGACAAAAACGCATCAAGTCGCATTTTCGACCAAAAAAGCTCGACGAATAATTTTTACTTCTTGAGGTTTCCGAATTTGATAATGGATTTGAGCTGAATTTTTTTTATTTTTTTATTAATATTATCTCCTTAAGTCAAGGCGACTCGCGTTTTTCGTTGCGCCTACTTTTCTTCCCTTGCGTTAAAGTCTCTGAAGTGGTGCCTGCATTTTACCGTCTCTGCGATCCTTATTCGTATGGTTCAGCATGAGCAAATTTTTAAATAACAATGTCTTATTGCGGCAAACAACTCCTGTTTGTTGGCACGCTGATTTTTCTGCGCTGTTTTAAAGTCTCTGCAGTGATTCCTTCACTTTGGTCAGATTTAAAAGATTAAACTAAAGCTTAGAGTGCACTGAGTTCAACGGTATAATTTGTCATTTTTATGTATTGTAGGTAAGGTGTTTCGAAAAAAACTTTTTTTTTTTACCTTTGATCCACAGAAAATTCCTGGTGCTACTGGACCTCAGCAACATGAATATGGGTCAAATTTTGGGCAGACATATACCCTCTAAACTTGCGTGTTCCCCTTTAGTGCGCCCCCAAGTTAGAATCATGGCAACTTAATTCACATCGGATAAGGGTGAACGAAGCATTTTAATTAAATAACCACCAAAAAATGTATTTGATGTAAATATACGATTGGAACAAATAACTCCTAAAAATCAGCCCATTTTTCAAAAGGGGGGGGGCTTGGGATCCACGTAGAATTTGACCCATATTCATGTTGCTGAGGTCCCGCAGCACCAGGAATTTTGAGTAGAGCGAAGGTTTTAAAAAAGAAAACTTATTTTTGCATCACTCCAATCAATGGTTTGAGAGAAAATTAACAGGATACCTTACCAGATGACCCTCGAATGTAGCTTGATTGTTGAGGGCGTATCCCCTAGTTGAAATGCATATAAAAGGAAGTATTTGAACTAAATTCATTTGCAATTTTAACGTGTTAAATCATTGAATAAGACTTCACGCACGCTGGGCTTGTCGATTTCCTTTCACATTTTTGCAGTGGTGAATGCATAGCTGAAGTGCGCTACAGCTAGAATTGTATATAGGAAATGGGTAGTTTTTATAGGAGGATTATGATAAACAAGAGGACAAAAAAGACAAGCAACGAACCGAAACTTACGTGGGACCTTATAGTTAGTCCATCAGTTTCCTCCTTAGTCTATAGCAGTCACCCGTTTCAACCAATGGGATCGATTCATTTTATACCTCATACCTCACGCATTCCGGAGAGTTCAAATAGTTGTATCATTGCGCCGTAAGAATGTCACGGAAGATTTAAATGGAGATAGCCTCCATGGACGCTGGGCTTGTCGATTTCCTCTAAAATTTTTGCAGTGGTGAATACATAGCTGAAGTGTGCTTCAGCTACAATTGTATTTAGCAAATGGGTGGTTTGTTATAGAAGGATTTTAATGAAACAGTCGTTAGAAATGGAAACAAAAGAACATGAACTATGCAAAACGATAGTCTGGGTATCGGAACTTGGCTGTTTTGAAAACGCCTTCAAATGCGGCGTGATACCTCACGCATTCCGGAGAGTTCAAATAGTTGTATCATTGCGCCTTAGAAATGCGACGGAAGATTTAAGTGGAGATAGCCTTCATGCACGCTGGGCTTGTCGATTTCCTCTGAAATTTTTGCAATTGAAAATGCATAGCTGAAGTGCGCTCCAGCTAGAATTGTATTTACAAATGTGTGGTTTTTCTACGAGGATTAAAAATAAACAATTGGCACGGAAAATAACAAAAGAACATGAACTATGCAAAACGTTAATCCGGATATCGGAACTTGGCTGTTTTGAAAACGCCTTCAATTGCGGCGTGATACCTCACACATTCTGGAGAGTTCAAATAGGTGTATCATTGCGCCTTAGAAATGCGCCGGAAGATTACAATTGAAAAAGCCTTCATGCAAGCTGGCCTTTTCGATTTCCGTTATCATTTTTGGGTGGTTCAGCGGGTGGTTATAATGGACAAATGAAGTGAGTAATAGACTAATCAACGGCAATTCACGAGGGATCGTATAGTCAGTTCATAATTTTCTCCTTTGGTCTACAACAATCACCCACTTCAACCAATGGGATCGCTCTATTTTCCCTAAGTCTTCTTTGTCTATCGCTTTGTCTATCGATTTCAATAATCAGCCCGCCGACCTGCGAAGTTACTCATTTATATTACCAATGCAACTTGTCCAGGTAGCTTTGTTACTCGCATAGATTCACGCATGCCCACCTGTGCGTGTGGTAGAATTAGTGTCATTATGTACATCTCTGGAGACTTAAACGCCGGGAGTAAGAAAGTAAGCGACAATTTCAAAATTGCAACGATCACTTCAGACTAAAATTGAAGACTTCAAGCCAAAAATGTGTTGCGATTTTTGAAAGTATTAAGAATTTACAGCTCATAGTGACGTTTCATTAAAATATTTCATAGAGAATGAAATATTTTTACGTTTTGACAGTCATTCAAAAGTTCAATTGTTTTCCGAGTTTTTTGATGACGATTCCTTTTTAAGACAGGTACCTACCAATTTTTGATAATTTTGAGGGTGCCAAGATAGCAATCTGAGCCAGGTTTTGAAGGATCGCATATTGCATCTATTAAACTGATTCGTAGAAAGCAAGGTACGCCAATTAGATGCAGGAAATAACTATTTATTTATTTATCCAAATGCATTTCGGCCCATAAGGCCATCCTCAGTGGTACACATAGGATTATAAACTACAAGCAAGTACATGCTAATGAGGACATGCAGATGATAATCAAAATTACAGGTACTAACTACGTTATGCATACAGGTGACAATTAAATAAATAAAGAATTATAGGTTAAGTGAAGCTAAGAAAGCCAACTTTCAGCATTGATCACTAATGAAGCAACAAGCATCAATAATAGGAGTGGCGGCAAGATTCAAATCTACTTGGGCATTCAATAAGTTACTGTTGTTATAAACTGCTTTCCTGATTTCAAAGGATTCTAGGACTTTTAGTTTTTTCTTATTGTTAGATTTATGCAAAATATCCATGTTGCTTTCGATGTACCAAATTCCACCCGATTCCAACCACCCACTGACCCATAAACACGCAGCCTACCATTCGCTAGCATACAGAGCTGTCCATATACCAATGTCAAATGAAAATTATCAGGCTGAATTGAATAATATCCGCTACATTGCTACCGCTAATAACTTCCCACTGTATGTCGTTAATAGGATCATTAATAAGCATATAAAACAAAAATTTAACTCCCCCGACAGTTCTACTAAAAATTCCCAAAATGATAAAGAGCCTCCCAAAAAAAGGGCCTTTTTTGGCCCCTTTTCTGAAACTCGGGGATTTCATTCAAATGTGGCCTAAACGAAACCTTATGATGACCTAAGACTCCAGTAAAAATTTTAGCTTGAGTATACGTCTGGTTTCGGAGATACAGCGTTGCAAAGTTTGCATATTTAAGCTTTAAAAATCTTCATAGTTTCAAATATTATCTTCCTAAAACCAACATCAGAGTGAACTTTACAATCTAAAACAAAGCGTAAATGAGGCATAATGATAAAAAAAGCCTCCATCAAAAGTTTTAGCTCATGCATGACCCCTGTTTTGGTAGTGCAACGTTGCAAGTTTACCTTTCTGAGCTTTAAAAATGCTCATATTTTTAAGTTTCTTGTTTAAAAACCAATTTTAGTGAATATCAAACTGCGTTTTGAGGGATAAAATTAACCCCTAGTGATACTTTTGGATGCATAGTTGCATTGATAAAAGGCTACAATGATTTCAAGTAACACAGCGTTGCACAGTTTACATCCTAAATCTCTGAAAATGTCTTTTCTCTTGTTTTCTTATGAGAGACAACTCCGATCAAACATGTTTTGATATTGTAAAGTGAAATACAAGGAATCTTGTTAGTTCTAAGTGACAGTTGGTGTAAAAAATGACACTGTTGCCTATTTATCTTTTTTTATCTCAACATTTAATCATAAAATAACATTAAAATTAGGATACTTCCAATAATTATCTAATTTCAAAATCAAATTCAAGAGACTTTGCCATGCTCGATGAAATGCTCGCAGCACCAGCATTGCTTTCAAAATCCAACAAATTATGCCTCGCCATAGTTGCCAATTTAACCGTTTTTTAAGTAAAATGAAAAAAATAAACATAGAATAAAGAATTTGCCGAGTTTTTTTAAGTATAAATAAATATTGATCTAGAGAATACATTTATTATGCCTTGCAAAATAGAGTACCTCCACTGTTTTTTTTTTTAAAAAAAATGAAAAAATAAAAAATATTGAAAAAACTTGAAAAAATTAAAAATATTGAAAAAATTGAAAAAATTAATAAAATCAAATAAAAATTAAACAGTAAAATAATGTTAAAAAAAACAAAATTAAGTATCAATTATTGGAGGCATCTTTATTTTAAAATAATTTTATTATTAATTGTTTGAAAATAAGTATTAATAAACTTAGCAATAGTATTTTTGCGAATACCAATCGTCACTTGGAACTGACATCAGCCCTCGACAGTTTTCCTTGATATAAGGCCTGACACCCATTGACGTCCTCTTTAACTAGCATAAATAATAATTTTGAGAGTTTAAAGTTGTTAGCTTGGCAACGCTGTATCACCACCAATTAAAGTATCCCTATTTAAATACAAACATAGAGCTACAAATGACACATTTGGTAGATTTCATGCTTCAAATTCTAAAGAAGATCCACGAAAGTAGCTTTTTAAACGCGGGACTTAGAAATATAAACATTTTTAAAGCTCAAATGTATAAACTTAGCAACGCTGTATCATTAAATCTGTACTTACGCTTGCGGTAAGGCCTATACAAAAGACTTATCATATTATAAAGTAACATCTAAACACCATACACAGATCTTTTGGTGATCAATAAGTTCGTTTCTTCATTCAGAAACTTACAAAAATGAGCAATTTTTATAGGTCTTTGGTGTCAACTTTGCAACGTTCTATCAAGAGAATCAGCAGTATCACCGTATCAATAGGAATATAGATTTAAAGATAAGACTGACTGTAGGTAAAATGTCACAAAATAACAGATTATATCTGATGGAGTTGTTTTTTAAAGTAAGATATTTGAAAATATGCGAATTTTTAAAGCTTAAATATGCAAACTTTGCAACGCTGTATCTTGGAAACCAGACGTATACTCAAGCTAAAATTTTTACTGGAGGCTTGTCTCATCGTAAGGTTTCATTTAAGCCGCATACGAATGAAATCCCCGAGTTTCAAAAAAGGGGCCACTTTTTGGGAGGCTCTTTGTACCTCTCACCTATCATAATAAATTTAGCAATAAAATAGCAAATATATTTAAGAGACATGGCTTTACCCCTGCATTTAAAACATCATCCAATCTAAATAATAAATTGTATAACATCAACAAAAATAATAACGTTCCCCCCGATGAATTCAACCAACCAGGTGTCTATCAAATTAAATGCAGTGATTGTAATGCAATATATATTGGTAAAACGGAACGGAACTTTCAACAACGCTACTTGGAACACTGTAAGAATCAGGATTCTAATGTCTACCAACACTTAATTACTAATAAGCATAAAATTCACAACATCGAAAGCAACATGGATATTTTGCATAAATCTAACAATAAGAAAAAACTAAAAGTCCTAGAATCCTTTGAAATCAGGAAAGCATAGTTTATAACAACAGTAACTTATTGAATGCCCAAGTAGATTTGAATCTTGCCGCCACTCCTATTATTGATGCTTGTTGCTTCATTAGTGATCAATGCTGAAAGTTGGCTTTCTTAGCTTCACTTAACCTATAATTCTTTATTTATTTAATTGTCACCTGTATGCATAACGTAGTTAGTACCTGTAATTTTGATTATCATCTGCATGTCCTCATTAGCATGTACTTGCTTGTAGTTTATAATCCTATGTGTACCACTGAGGATGGCCTTATGGGCCGAAATGCATTTGGATAAATAAATAAATAGTTATTTCCTGCATCTAATTGGCGTACCTTGCTTTCTACGAATCAATCTGAGCCACTTCCGCCATCTTTGAGTTTTGAAATTCAAAACTTACGGAAAATTCAACCTAAAAGTGACAAACATCCACTGCCACCATGTCTCACGAAAATGAATCAAACAGGATCCGAGATAGCATTTTAGGCCGCATCCAGTATATTGGATTTTTAAATTATTAAAATTTGAGTTGGAATTCAAGGTTTCCGTCGAAAAATGCCACCTTGTACCGAGTTTTAAGAAACGTCCTGAAGTGTATTGACGGCGGCAATCGTGATCTTCTGCCATCAAGTCGAGGCGAAACTCTTGAAGGCGCTCTGAGCAACTATATCACCTCGGAAGTATTGCACAGTATCAGACGAAATTGAAGGCGCACTAACGTAGGCAACTTGACTGGTAGTGTTTTTCGTACGATATGCGACTCTTGTTCGATCAATTTTTTTGAAACTCAGAACCACGTGGTATTTTTTGACGGATAACCTGAATTTTAACTAAAATTTTCATAATTCAAAAATTCAAGATAGTGAATGTGGTCTAAGATGCTATCTTGGCACCTGTTCGATTCATTTTTGTGAGATTTGGGCAATGGATGTTTTTCACGTAGAGGTCGAATTTTCATTCAAAATTTTAAAATTCAAAAGTCGGAGATGGCGGATGTGGCCGAGAATGCTATCTTGGTGCCTTCGAAATTATCCGACTTTGAAAAAGAGGTATATATCCTTTTTAAGTTCAGTTTCAAAGCGATGTACTCTCAGCTAACTTAAACCTCGATATCGGCTCGCTCTTCAACCGTTATGAAATGAATCTGTTTGTTTTGTTTGTATTCTTTTTTTTTTAAATTATTCATGTATTTATTTTTATTTCATTTCCAACAAGAGTCGCATATCGCACGATCCATAGGACTCTACGGATGCCAGTGAATTTACATACGTTAGTGCGCCTTCAATTCCGTCTGATACTGTGCAATACTTCCGAGGTGGTATAGTTGCTCAGAGCGCCTTCAAGAGTATCGACTTGACTTGATGGCGGAAGATCACGATTGCCGCTGATATTACACTCCAACGCGTGCGCAGTTACACATTTTCTCATTACCGACGGCGAGATAAAAAAACATCTTTACCTCGATTTGCGACGTTGCAACTTTTCCACTGCCTATTTTGAATGAGTAAAAGAACATAAAAACTTTAAAATCTGCCGTAATTTTTCTGAGATGTGACAAAATACATTATTTGGATTACATTTTGCAATAAGGAACCACTATCTCTGGCTCTTCCATCAAAGCACATATCTGATCTGCGTAGGGAAACCAATGGCATGTTGTTTCTAAAATGGGCCAAAAATAGTGGTTTCTTATTGCAAAATGTAATCCATTTGAATGTGCTGCTATCGAGCTGATCATAACAGTGATTGTCACTTACTACGTTACGGTGCCTTCTTTAGTACCTCTTCGGGCCCATTTACGTCCAGAGTTATAACATTTCGGGTCTGTTTTTGTTCGTTCGAGGATTCCTAACTACCACTTCTTATTCTCCTGTTTAATTTAAGCATAAAGTTTAGACATTCGACTGAAATGAAACATTCAAATTCAACAGTCATTGTTATTATCAGCTCGCTAGCAGCACATTCAAATAATGCTTTTTGTCATAACTCGGAAAAATTACCTACGGCAGATTTTATGTGTTCGCGTTCTTCTACCCGTTCAAAATAGGCAGTGTAAAAGTTGCAAATTGTGGTATGTATGTATTTCATTTCTCCGTCGATGATGAAAAAATGTGTAAATCCACATGTTCTGGGGTGTAATGTCGGCGGCAGTCGTGATCTTCTGCCATCAAGTCGAGGCGATACGCTTGAAGGCGCTCTGAGCAACTATTCCACCTCGGAAGTATTGCACGGTATCAGACGAAATTGAAGGCGCACCAACTTAGGCGAATTGACTGGTAGCGTTTATCGTACGATCTGCGACTCCTGTTCGCTCGATTTTTTTAAAACTCGGTACCAGGTGGCATTTTTTGACGGAAAACCTGATACAATATAAACTAGGCATGTTCCGATTATCGATTCATAATAATTAGTCGAGCGCATAATAATCGATTACAGTAATCTATTTACAATTATCCGATTAATCGTCTAATCGATTGTTTGTTTACGATTAATCAGCAATTTGAGATTATGTTAAAAAAAACGTGTGCCAGCTCCAAAAAATCTAACATTCAAAAGATTTTAGTGGTCAATCTAGCCATTTTTAGCACTTTTCGAAAACAGCGATTAATTATCGATTATCGATTAATCGATTATTTCGCTGTCGATTGATCTCTCTCTCCCTCTCTTGTTTTTACAGCTTTTATCCCAATTTTTGTGTCATTGTTTAATGTCTTGACCGATTAGCTACATAGTTCGATTACCGATTATCGATCATTCGATTATTTAAATAATTGAGCATGCCAACGATAGATAAAGACGGCAAAGGGAAAATGAAGCAATCCTGTTGGTGGAAGCGCGCAGGTGGTTGCGATGGACAAAAAAGACAAGCAACGAACCGAAACTTACGTGGGACCTTATAGTTAGTCCATCAGTTTCCTCCTTAGTCTATAGCAGTCACCCGTTTCAACCAATGGGATCGATTCATTCTATACCTCATACCTCACGCATTCCGGAGAGTTCAAATAGTTGTATCATTGCGCCGTAAGAATGTGACGGAAGATTTAAATGGAGATAGCCTCCATGGACGCTGGGCTTGTCGATTTCCTCTAAAATTTTTGCAGTGGTGAATACATAGCTGAAGTGTGCTTCAGCTACAATTGTATTTAGCAAATGGGTGGTTTGTTATAGGAGGATTTTAATGAAACAGTCGTTAGAAATGGAAACAAAAGAACATGAACTATGCAAAACGATAGTCTGGGTATCGGAACTTGGCTGTTTTGAAAACGCCTTCAAATGCGGCGTGATACCTCACGCATTCCGGAGAGTTCAAATAGTTGTATCATTGCGCCGTACGAATGTGACGGAAGATTTAAATCGAAATAGCCTTCGTTCAGGCTCACCACATCCAATCTCGAGCCCTGGTACCAGTTTTAAGGTCCGGGCCCCAAGCACGGAGGGGGGGGGGGGTCCGAGGGGCATCCCCCGAGAAATTTTAGAATTTATAAGACTAATCGGACGCATTTTGAAGCTTCCATGAAGAATTTTTCCATCAATTTCTGCGGAATAATTATGTTTTTTTTATACTTTCAGCACAAAATACTTGCGAATTATTGCATTCAAAACATCTGGAAAATTTTTATTTCTTTAGGGGGGGGGCATATGATACTATTTTCAGTTCCATGAGGGCCAGGCCCCCCTGGACTCCCCCTTTGTTTGTCTATGGCAAGGGAGTTGAGCCATGAGCCACTGAAGTCGAGGATGCCCAGACTGGAGACTCTTAGCATCTGACGACGACGGAAGAAAATGAAACGCAGTCACTAAAAATATCCCTCTGTAATGAAAATCTTGAAAATAGATAGAAATTTCCCAAGAAGTATACTTCTTTGAAAATTTATGAAGATTTCTACAGTGCCCCAGCGTGTTTCTGAAAATCTACTGACCTTTTGCGAAATTTTTAGGGTAAATTTTTCACTTTTTCTTACGAAACATGGGTTGCATGTGAATTCGTTGTAGTTTTTCACGGGTAACACGGGCCCCCTCCGGGGCCCGGGCCCCGATACCAGGGACCCAGTATCCCCCCCTTGTGGCGGGCTTGAATAAGATATTCGTACATTAAGATTTTAAAAAATATGAAATTTTAACACTTTCCACCTTTAAACTTGTCTTATTTTAAACTTTCTTTTGAAACTAGCCTCTTATTGTCACAAAGTTCATCTGCCGAAATATCTCAACTTATCGCTCTATCGGTAAGTTTAATTTCAGATTTTCTATCACATCAATTCGAATGCAACTTTTTGGATTTCGGAAAATGTAAAGAGAAGTAAGGCACTTTTACGAGTTGATTCGCATCAATAATTTCATTTGAGATCTCAGCTACACCCGCAAATCGCCGGTGAAACTACCAGATCACGTATCTCGTTTGCCGTGTTTAAAAATCTCCGCTTCCATTTTATGTTTGTAAGGAGAACGAAGCAATATCATACCTAGTAGTTTTACAGGGTTTTCTTCGTACAGAAATAATACATCTCGTAAATTTTCAAGAATTGACATCGATCAGTTTTCCATATAAAAAATAAAGTGACAGTAAGTCTGAACGTCGCTAACCGAGATATGGGTGGCAAGTCATTTTTCCTAAAACATTTTTTCCTACTGCAATTTTTCCTAATACTTTTTTCCTACTCGTTTTTTGTCCCATCACAATTAGTCCTACGAGTGAGATATCCTACTGGCAGTACTGGCTTTTTTCCTAGGGGCATTTGTCCTAAATTCAATTTTAAAACTGGGGGAGCGAGAAAGTAAAAAAACAACATAGGTACCTTACAAGTTAAAGTTGTGGCCGCATACCCGTAAGTAGTGGAGCTTCATCCTCCTCCTTATTTATATTCGGCTCGCTGAGAAAACTTTACTCTTTCTGCAACATTTCCCTCTACTCTACTCATGTTTACGTTTCAATTATTATTGGATTATTAGGACAAGCATCCTTAGGAAAAAAGCCAGTGGGACATCTCACTCGTAGGACTTACTGTAATGGGACAAAAAACGAGTAGGAAAAAAGTATTAGGAAAACCTGATGTAGGAAAAAAAAATTAGGAAAAATGACCTAGCACCGAGATATGTGGCCTGATGGTTTCACTGTCGAACGATGTCTATAATGAATTAAAATGAAAACGAAGGTCGTTGGGACAAACAATTTACTTTATTAATCTTTAAAACACAATTAATAACTATTAACCTAACTATCCTGAGAAAATTCTGCGGATCACAGAGAAGAAAAATTGCAAGGGTTCAAGAGATGAATTGAAAGTTAACCCTTTCAGATAATCTTAAGTATAAATGGTGAAATTAATTATGAATTCACGAAGCACTTTGCAACTTTTCAAAAAAAGTAGAGGAACACTGTGCAATAATCTCAGGCTATCAAAATTAATGTGTTATAAGGCCTGTTCAGATTCTGTTAAGGCCTAATGTTGGTTTAAGATCTAGTTTTTTTGAGCCTCTACTGATAAAATAAAAAGAATAGTGTCAATGATTTGGTTCTCCATGGGAATTACCAGCAGATTGGGCTATGAATTTGTTATGTTTTGCCGTGTTCTTGTATGGCCGATATGACTAGAAGTTCCGATTTTGTAAGCTATAGAGTTTTTTTCTGATCACAGATTGTTGCTCCTTTGACGTAAGGGCGAATTTCTATTTTAACATTAGCCCCGGAAAACATTGAGTTGTACGTTGCACGGGGCTCACGTAGAAATTGATGTATATGCACCTCAGAGGAGCGACGGTATGGACAAGACTGTAATTGGTAATCATGTTCGACCTACGCGACTCTAATTCTAAATGTTTGAAACATTGACCCACTTATCGCACAGATCGGAGCCATTTTTACTTAAATTTTGATTTCCTTTTTTTTCAAGTCTTAGAAAGAGGGAGGCAGGGGTCACAAGCCGCGGTTTACCGAGCGACTCCCTCAATTGCGCCTAAGTTTAGGTTTTTTCCTCTTCGTAATTATTCATCTCGTGTTGTACTTAGAACAAAGGCTATTTTACACTTGAGATATAGTAAGATGTTTCTACCTGTAATTAAATCTGATGCGTGTTTAGTATCGGGGCCTTTTGCACACTGTTTTTCAAGTTCATTTCCGGAGAGCACGCACAAATGAGAATGCGCTTGTCTATGTTTCATTCAATGAAATCGCAGGTAAGCAAAAGACTTTGGAAGTCACCAAAAATCCAACTACGTTTCAAACGGGAGAAAATAAAGCCAACATATATTTCATAACGTCGCAAGGAGCATTAACCTCTGGGAATCCTTTCACCCACGTTCCTTCATTTTACCTCTGGGTCAAGATTGTGACGAAAGGTAACGTTTCTCAACCGGACTCGCAATATTATCATTATTTAAATTGATTTTTTTCGTCGTTTGCTCGAAATGGAAACATTTTTTCTTCATTTAAATCGCACGGCGGGCACGTCAATATTGGAGCTAATGTGTTTGAAACGATAAGTCGTCGCCTCATATCACGTTATAAGCTTCAGGTCAGTGAGGAACGTCTTTTTCATGACCTCAACTTTAAGCCTCGTTTCCCAGTGACAGAAGAAATAGTTTTGAGCTTTTCAGGCTCGGGAAAGCTTCTCTCGCAAAAATGTACTGTTGAGACACTTTTTTCAAGGCAATCCCTGAATCTCACGACAGTCCTATTTCTTCCTAGGCCAACGATCATAGGTGACCGCTCTCTAAAAGCTCGACAGAGCTCTCGGACATGGCAAAGGTGTTGCCTATCTGAATTTTATCAACTTTTGCTCGATGAGGGGTCAGGTCACTTTGCGGTGTCATTCCTGCTTTTAGGCGCTGCAATCAAAAGGAAAATTTGATATTAATCTTATATATCAGCAGATTTACAAGAAGAAAGAAAAATCACTGAAAAATGTGGCCTAAACTGTACATAACAAGGTGGTAAAAAAGTGCTGCAAAATAATGTGGACCCAGCACTATTTTATCAACTTGTTTAACATATTTACTAAGCCGCAGTAACGCCCATTATTAATTTAAACAAATTAATAATTCATCACAAGAGGCTCAAGACAGCAAACAGTCTCATACGGCGTACATCACTGCGCTGTCAGGACAAGACAAGCCATAGTGCCTTCAAATTTTACAGCATGCAATACGGACATCCCCTAAACTCAAATAGTTGTATCCAGGCTCCGACCTTGGTCGTACCCTGTTTCTTGTATCTTTTGTGCAGTATTTATCTATGTATGTAGTTCATTCTAAATTCGGCGATTCTTTTCTCTCGCAAAAAGTTTTTTTTTTTTTTTTTTTTTTTTTTTTTTTTTACAAAAAAATAGAAAAATAATATCCGAATATAACTGAAGCTTATTTTATTACTCTTCCTGGAAAAGAGTTAACTGATAAGTATGGTTGTGTTTTTTGTATGGAGAACTTTAAAATTTATTCGATTTCTTAATAGTATTGAAAATTGAGTGTTCAACCGAAATGATCCATAGGATTTTAACGGAGGTCCCCCTCAGTGCGGTATCACGTTTAAAACAGTCCACGAGGTGGGCGACATAATAAAAAAATAATTTCAAAGTTTGTACATACCTGAGATAGAGTTCCGGGCGTTTTGGCAAGGAAATACAGTGCATAGAGGGGAATCCATACCATGGATATGAAGCATAGCGACAGGCCAAACCACTCTCCCCACGCTGGATATTCATAATAATCGCCGTACTTTAGTGGGGTGTATGTCAGCAAATAGAAAATCAAAATTCCCTGCAACAAACGTGAAATAAAACAAAACATGAAATACACGTTTGAACGTTCTCTCCCTCCGTTTTTAGGAGTGAGCTGTTTACTCTGAGTCGAATCCGGTGGTTATAAAGAAAGAGTGGGCATTTTTACGAAAAGTGTCTAATTTCAGTCATTTAACCGGACTCTGAACTTTTAAATTTAACCGGTGTGGAGATTACCTCTGTGTCCCATCAGAAAAGTCTCTTGAGGACAACGGGACCCTTAAATTTGGATTCCTTGGGGTCGTTTACCCACGAATACACATTTTTTCCGAGTCTCCGCGTCAATTTAACGAACTTGAATTATTTGGAAAGGGGACTCCGTCCCCCACCTTTAAGGGTCGGTATTTTGGATACGGATGGGCCGCTTTTGGATTTCTTGGAGTAATTTAATTTAAAAATTTCCGTACGTTCTGATTCCGATGAAATAATTTCAAAATTCTGACACAAACCCTTACTTTTGAAGTACGGATCCTCCTTTTATTCCCCAAGGGGGGCTCTAGGACCATGCAATTCGGATTCCTTGGGGTCAATTCCCTATTCATCTCCGCGATCCTGGACTTTGAGCGACCCAAATTAACCGAAAAAAAGGCCTGGTACGGTAGGTCTGGGCCACCCTGTATATATAATAGCACAATAATCATATATAGAAGTAAGAATAGAGGACAAATGAAGTAGGGATCAATACAATCAGATGCGTGATGTGATGCGTGAGTGAAGGCGAATAAACTTATAAAAAAGGTATCGAGGCTAAATATTCTCTTCTTACTGTTCTGTTTGGTTGCACGGTAGAATTCTCGGAGTCGCAGCTATAATTTAATTATTTATTTGTTTAAGCTGTGTCTGTTCCGTCCAAGATAAGCAAGTTCCTCGTTTAAATCGCGTTTCCCGTCACTCGAGTCACCGTGGCTAATTAGCTGCATATTAATTTTGGCCCGGGCACATAAAGGGCTCTAGATGCTGTTTTGTCCACGCTGTGGTCGGGGGGCTCAGTAATGTCGGGGAAGATGAAAAACAGGGATTAGTACAAAATGTAGAGCCTCAATTGCTCACCACCATGACAGCCGGTGCCAAGACGGTCCAACAGATCCGCATGCAAATACTTGGCCGGAATCCCATCATTTCTTCGACGCAGGAGCAGAACTTGTCCGTCCCGAAGATCCACGAGATGGCGATCGTCTGAAAGAAGCACACCCATAGCAGGGATATCCCCGACGCAGCGTAGAAGTCCATCAGCTGGAATAGGTACATTCCGTTCTGAAACCACAGAAATCACTTATTCTAAAATGATAGGACTCGATCGACAGGAATTACGAATCATGCTACAGAGGTGCCAGAGGTGCTAGCAGGGGTATAAAGCAATCACAGGAAAAAATGTTAGGAGTTATCCCCTAAAATTGTGGTATTACCCCTATTTTTTGGGATGATATGGGTATTTCCAAATTAACTGTGGTAGTACCGCAACTCAAGTTGGAGCAGTAACGCGACATTTGGCTTAGTTATTTGTAACCAATATTAATTGGAAACGTCCAAGTTGGGACTTAAACCCTGCCTCTTTTCTCCCTGTGATCTCAGGTAAAAATTAAAAAGATTACCGGAACTATGAGAGAGCTTTTATCGCCGTAAAAATGTTGGATATAATATTAAAAAAGAAATCACAAGAGTTAGCTTTGTTCTTATCTCATAAATTCTCAACATCTGCAGTTTTTGATTTGACTCTTACAGGAGTACAAAACTAAAAAACCAACTACTAAGTGGCTGTTCATGTATTAAATAAGATATTTTAGATGACTTTTTGATACTTTTAATTTTTTTCCGTGCGGCAGTGGTTACATAATGATTATATTTTGAAAATTGTGTCTATTGCTATTAAGCTTTTAATCAAATGTCTTATCATAGAACTCAATATGCCCTTAGTAGGTAGGTCATATTGCGTTTTGACTGACGCGCGGCGATTAACTCTTGAACTGACCCCGCATATTGAGTCATGTCATTGTCCGGTCAAAATATAAATCGCAGTTTTATAGCAATTTTAGATTTTGAATATAACACATCTTTGCATTTTCTAGTTGTGAGTATACATTTGTGCACAAGTGACTCACCCTAGCGACCATGGGAATGCCTAAGAAACATAAGGTGACGCAGGTCCAAAAAGTGAACGCTCTCCTCCGGTTTTGAAATAAGTGAGGCCATTTGTCTGCAACGCCAGTAATGAAGGATTCTACGTTGCAAAACTCACTGTCTAAACCTAAAATCTAAAAGAAAGAGAATTTTATATCATTGTGATTGAATAACGTGATTACAGTTTGCATTTTCAGCGAAATTGATTTGAAATTTGACTGAGCTCTTTAATTGAAACGATTCTAATTGCAGTCACATGCTGTATTTCACACACGCTAAATAAGGCTGCTTCTCCATAGAAATGGAGTGAGTGATTATTTTTACGTCTCAAAGACATTTTTGAGATGCTGTAATTTAATCATACAGTACAATCCTAATATGATAAAATGAACTTGGGTCATGTTCTAGTCGACGAGTTCCGAGCCAGGTGTGCGCTGAAATTCTGTCACCTTTTCGATACATTTTCGATCGAAAATCGCGGTATGTATAATACAAAATAATTCATAACCTTTTTCTTTTCATTGGATGGCCTGTCGCCGGCCGGGTATCCGCGTATCGTATTTGAACCAAACATATTTTGACATAAAAAAACATATTTGAAGCGTTACTATGCGATCAGAGCGAAGGCAAATTCGGCCCTACTGAGCCGCATATTATTGGTTAATTTTTAAAGGGATACATGTGGTCCTAGGTTCTTACCAAAAGCATGACAAAAAATACGATGGACCAGAGCCTGGCTGCTGGAAGTTTCAGGACCACTTCAGGGTAGGTGATGAAGACAAGTCCGGGGCCAGAGTTGACGACCTCGGCAACGGAAACACCCTTTTGATCGGCCAGGTGACCCAAAATACCAAACGTTATCGCGCTCGACACGAGACAGGTGAGCGTGTTTATGATGCAGGTTATCGTCGCGTCCCTAGAACAAATCAGTAAATCTTCTTGAGTTATAAAATATTTCGCTCACCCTAATCAGTTCCTACCATTATTCCAAGAGGTATTTACTTCACGAGGAACTAAGGACGGGGAACTCTATCAATAAACCATCAGTTTTTACCAGACTTATTGTTAGTATCGCATCGTTAATATAGTATTTTTTTGTTTTTAATGAATATGGCAGCTTAAGACAGCAAATCGTGTCAACATAGTGCGCATATCACCTCGCCAGCTTGATACCCTCTCTAAGCCCCGTTAGGTAACCTTAGGCCCATCCTCCCTTGAGTACTTAACATTACTCGAGAGGCCCTTAAGTAGAGTTATTGGATTGTGAGTGCCCGGGAAAAAAATTTACCTGATATATTATTTTGACTTAAAGCGTCGTTTTTTGTCGACAAAATTTGGTTTAATTTGTGCGGATTCTACTTAAAGTCAGTTTTTTTGAGTTAAGAAAGCGTCATTTTGTAATCGTTAAAGTTAAGTTGAAAAAAAGATAGCAAAACAATGTTTATTTAACTCAAATAAACTGACTGAGGATTTAACTCAAAAAAACTAAACCAACCAAAAAAAAACCAATTTTTTGGACAAGAAAAGACGCCTAAAGTCAAAATAATATCTCTCAAGAAAAATGTTTTCCAGTGTTGGGAGTCGTACCTGTAGCAGTTGTGATTGAAGCGGTTGTACGAGCCAAGCGCGGGAAGGGTACCGACTCCGATGCTGTAGCCAAAGAAGATCTGCGTGATCCCATCGATCCACGTTCCTGCGTCGGTGAGTTTACTCCAGTCCGGGATGACCAGGAATTTTAGGCCCTCCGTGGCACCCGGCAACGTTACGGCCCGCACGAATAAGGCCAACATTATCACATATGGAAACAATGCCGTGAACCAGATGACCTGATCAAATAGAGCAGAATATTAGTATCACCCTGTATAAGTTCAATGGCGTATACTGCCTTGCTAAAGAAAAACGCCGTATGATCATTCGGACGTTGCCAAGTTTCCTCTCTGGGAATATTTATTCTTGAAGAAAGTAAGAGGCGTTTCTTGACATTTTCAGACTTTTTAGATCAAATTACGAACAAGATCCTCTCAAAAATCGGCAGAGAAATATTCACAATTTTTCCTAAAAATAGATTTTTTGAAGGAAATTCGGCATTACTAATGTTTCGTGCGGTGTTCTTCTTTAGCACGGTAGCATAACTCGAGTATGGAAGGGTCCCCCATGACTGTAAAATTTTCCTCAGAAACGTCATGTTTGTACGGTCCAACAATTATTAGTCTGAAGATCCCTTGCCTCCCATTAGAAACTTCTAGTCATCCCTCGTTAAAAATCTCTGGCTACGCCACTGCCGCAAAAGAGAAAATTGTATGCTAGAGGAGACTAGGGGCCGTTCATGAAACCTGTAACGCTGAAGGTCGAATTTTTGACCCACCCCTCTCGATCCTCGTGACACAGATTTGGGCCATTCTGAAAAATACATGATGCTCTGTTCGACCTCCCCTTAAATTGGCGTTTTGTTCTGAATTTTGGATGTAAAAATGGACGTATTTCTATCAAACGGAACTAAGCGCCATAGGGGGAGGAAGGTAGAGGGGGGCTTGGATTGGCGGCGGAAACGGGCGTCAGGCTCGTTCCGTCCTATACTCGCAATGCTTTTTCATGGCGGTTAGTTCCGTTTGACAGAATAAGCTATCCGGGATTCTATATCCCTCAAAAGGAACTCAAATTGGCGCTTAGTTCTGTTTGACAGAAATCGTCCAAATAATACCTCAAGCCCATTTTTATTTTAAATTTTTGAAAAATCGGCATTTTCCCTTAATTAATCGCAAACTTAGAAACTGAACAATCTTAGCAAAATTGCAATGTGCGTTTTTTATTTTAAAGTGTAATTGAATCATGAGATGTGTTTGAAAACCACTCACTTTACCACTTTCACTGAGGCCGCGGTGGAGGATATTATAGATGATGGCCCACGCTATGATCAGAAGGTACAGTAGCTCCCATTGCATACCACTCCAGTCATCTACGCCATTTGATATCATCAAAACACGGTTTCTATGAAAAATGTTTAAAATTAGTCGGGAGCATTGGCGCCCAAATGTAATTCTTCATTTGCTTCGCGACAAGATTTAGGAGCGGAGCCAAACGAATCGCCATTGCTCTCACTCAGTTTTGAACGGAAGCATAAACGAATTGTCACTTACGAGTAAGCGCCCGTTGCCTTTAAGCGTCCGGTGGGTCAGTGCTACGTTCGCATTCATCCCACCCAAGTTCAAGCATGCTATGATAACCTGTCACAACAGCGAGGAATGTGCCAACACCTAGGAGTGTTGGCACATCGTCGCAATATCGCACTATTTTAAATTGCATCTCACTTTTAGTCGGTCGTGCTGAGGAAAAACGCCGTATGAACATTCTAGAGTTGTCAAATTTCCTCCAGTTAAAAGTTTAATTTTTAGGAGAGTTATGATTAGTTCCTCTTGAAATTTGCAGATAATTTAGAGCCGATTGTGAATAAAATTCTCTGAAAAATCGGAGGCAAAATGTTCACAGATTTTCCTGGAAATTCGTATTTTAATAGAGGAAATTTGGCAGCATCTGAAGGATCATACGACGTTTTTCATTAGCACGGCAGTAGCTTATACTGCTGCAATCATAATGTTGAATGTTATTCTAGATCCTTCAAAGTGTCCTTTTTATGATGCTATGTTAAGTATCCTCTCAAAACTCCCCCATGGTAGCATGGAACATAGGGGCCTCAAAGAGAGGGGACTATTTGAGGGATGAGACAACTTTGAATATGGTCCTAAATATTGTAAAATTTTGTAAACTCATTGTAAGAGTGGCTGCGTATGCTTATACATTCACCCTAAATTATCATGTAAAGAAAGAGGTGGTGGAGACGGGCCAATACTCTACGGGCATGAATCTGATAAATAACAAAATTTGATGTCATCACCATTACACATTGTATGCTGATGATGACAGAAACTCTGATGAACCAGTAAAAATTATTCGTTCTTTGATCTAGATAAGACTGGTATTATAGAACATCACTTTAAAGGGATTTTTGTCCCAAAAAACATATTAAACTATCGATCTTAGATTTTGAACGGGAGTGGTTATCCAAAGAAGCAACTTACTCCCAAAATTCTTCAACTGGCGTTGTCACATTTTTCAGTTGTATCAGAGCCTCAGGTAACGAAGTATTTGCCGGTTCGTCAAGACTGGAGGAATTGATAGTTACATTGATACTAAAAGGTCCTCCTACATCAACGGAGGATTGGGTTGGAATGTTTAAGTATTTTATCACTTCGGCGGTGGAGCAAGTCTCTGAGTTCCACCAATGACCTAAAAGAGAAAGGTTCAGAGTAATGAACATGCATAGCGGTGTTTCAAAGTTTGATTCAATTTTCATTTCATTCTGTGATTAAATAATTTGATAAACATTGATAAACATTTCTAGCATCTGTTTGTTTTTGTTACTTTCAAGGAAAACAAGTCAAAAGCGTTTGACATTTTTACAGGATTTTCTTCATAATAAGTGAGAAACTTTAGGACTTCTTAATACGAAATTGCATTATAGTTAATTTTCAATTTGAGAATGATATGCCAGAAGGTTTGAAACGGTGCAAATTGAGATGAACGGTGTCCAAACTTGCTAAAATATGTTTTCAAAACTAAACGAGCTCTCAATGATTTTGAGTATGAGTTATCTTACCACACGTTCCCCAAGGTAGACTATCCTCAGGAACAAAGCAGGTGAAAAGGTAAAAAAGAGTCCAGGCAACTATTATACAATAGTAAATATCAAGGAGGAAAACTATCATCATTGTCGAATAGCCGGTTCCTACAAGAAACAGAAACGAAACGTATTATTACAAGAATTATAATACTGTCTTCATGCACGGGACTTGAGAATTATTGCTCTAATTTTCGTATCCGTATAAAAATACGTGACACTTTACGATTTCCTAGTGTAAGACGGACGATATTTACATACAACTACGAAGTATTCTTAGGAGGATTTTCCTCAGAAAATTACAATTTACAGATCATTACAGATGTCGAGACGTGCTTTATCCATCAATTTCACGTATCTTGAACTTGCCCTTTACCTCCCTTCCAAAAAACCCAATAAATGATAAAACTGAAAAAACCAACGATTTGGTCCGTGATGTTTCTAATTTTCGGTTATATTTCTTTTAGGATGAAGCTCGATTATAATCATTGCATTATGAGATACAGTTCATTTTATTTTTGCTCTTTCGAAAATATTCGCTGAAATAAATTGCACACGTAAATATATTACTTAAAGTTCCTCGGATTCGAAAACGCGAAAAATTTGAAAGACATATGCGTATTTTTCTGATATCACCGTCGGTGTACCACATTTGATATGTTGAGCGTAAATTCTGCATAGTTGAGAGTTTTTGCTGTAGCATAGACGAACGCTTTTAAATTTAATACACATTCAAAAATTTTCCTTGGGAACCTTGCCTGACAGTCATACGATTTTAAATGAAACTGTTCTAAATCGAGATTCAAAGAATAACCTTTCTAACACGCGTGGTCAAACATTTCGGTCAGATTGTAATTATGATCACTCTGCCTCTTTGTCGTGATTTTCATTGCCACCTGAAAGATATTTCGTAACTAAATAAGCTTGATACCGAATTGGTCCAACACCAAAACAAAGATCTAATTTTGAGTTTAAATTCAGAGTCCTTTAAAATAATCCGTTAAGTTTCACGAACCTCCAAGGATCGGGCAAATCTTTTCCACGAGAGTCATCCCACCAGATCTGAGGTACTGTCCTATGGCAACTTCTTGGAAGAACATTGGAATGCCACAAAACACCATTGCAATGAAATATGTAACCAGAAATATACCTGGAAAAAGTAATCCGTTGGAATGAAGGGAACATGATCCAATACGATTGATACCCTTAACTATTAAATATCTGTCAGAATAGATGAGAGTACAAGTAGATAACGAGGTCGATAAATTCTTAGTTATAAAACGAAATTACTACGGACATCCGCCGAGTCTCTTGTACCTAATGTAAGCCCTTTCCATAAAAATCGTGAAATTCGGAAGTAACATATCTCAATTGCGTCGTTTCAAAATAAGTGCCGGTAATACATTTTTTAAAGAGAGGCAAACGAATAGTTTTGCTTGTACTTTCCAAAAAATATTCCGTGTATTATCAAGAAAAACAAGTAAAAATTAAAGTACTTGGGAAATCATTAAATTTGACACGGAGCCACCAATATATAAAAAACACACATTATAGTATTATTCTCCTTTGATAAGTTGATACATATTTTTTTCCCATCAATTTAAATGAGAATAATCAATGCAGAGTGTGCAAACATTTCAAAATCCTGAGTTAAAAAACGCTGACTATGCGAGTATAAATATTAAAGCCTAAGAGAGCGGAGCGGCGGGCTGCCAGCGCGAGAGGCTCACTGGCGCCTACAAACCTAAGTGGATACTTCACGCATTGCACAATGCTTGAAGTATCCACTTAGGTTTGTCGGCGCCAATGCGCGTTTCGCGCTAGCCGCCCGCCCGCTGCGCCGTGCGGCGGCTCCTGAAGCAACTATTTCACAACAGAGGTGTTACACAGTATTATACGAAATTGAACGTATTAAGAATGACAGGCATCCTTTCAAAATACAGATCTTTCCTCGCAAAATAAATCAAGATACTTATCGTACACAGGAAAAATCTAAGAGCCTTTAGCTGAGGCAAATATAGAGGTTTATCCGGTTCATGTATAACAAGGTGGGAATTTCTTGGAAGATAATTAAGTCCTGTTACACCAAAGAGGTGTAGAGAGTTTTAGTGAATTTTGTCTCATGGAATTGACGCTCCTCCATTTTTACCAAAACTCTCAACTATATATTATTCTCCGTTGGACCAAACAGACAAAACAAAAAAAACAAGCAAACCCTCATTCTTCCAAGACATTTTACATGTTCATCCAAAAACGTCGTGAGCAATAGTCGTTTGTAATTACATGTGGGCCAATTAACTTTGGGTCTCAACTGGCACGTGGACCAAAACTCCCGTGCCGGAACCTGGACGTAAATTACTGGAAAAAACAAGTGCGCGGACAAAACATCGTTGACGAAATGTCCTATAACCAAATATATAGCGATTTTTGCCGTTGAAAAATGCTCCTTGGGTTTCTCTGGCCCGTGTACGCTCTTGTGACCTTCTCTACGACCTCTTTTTCTGCAGGAGCTTCACCAAGGGGCCAGAAACCAGAGGCGTGGCTATGGGGGGGGGGGGGGGTGGAAGGTCCAGACTCGCTAGTCATGCATGACCGGAATATTGTCCTGAAAACCGTCAATTTTGGTGATTTTAGGAATATACGGCCCTTGAACGCTCTTTTCTTACCCTGATACCCGTGAGAAATGTTTGACGGTAGACCCCTTCCCCCTTAAAACAACTCCCCTGTGGATGGTTATAATTGGACTGCATTTTGCAATTTGGACCTTTAAATTCTGGCTCAACTGAAAAAACACTTATGACTTAAAACTGATAGAAAATTTAAAATCAGTAATCCTAACACAAACATTGACCAAAGAATAAGATATATGTATATATATAAAGTCGCTTTACAACGCACTCTGGCGTTCTACGACACCCAAACGCCACATATGCCTGTCTTCCCAGAGGTTATCGGGCAACTGACACTGCAACATCTCTTCGTCAACGCCCTGCCGCCAACCCTTTACGGGACGTCCCCATCGCCTCTTCCCAGGTGGTACCCAATCCAAAACTTGTTTGGGCAACCTCTCCTCCGACATTCTTTGCACATGTCCATACCAGCATAACTGCCTGGACATGACGTCGTGCACGATATCTTTCTCAACCTTCATCACCTGATAACATAAGATATATGTGATTTATAAAAAAATTAAACTTAGTAAGTAAGATGACGTTTATAGGCCAAAGGATCATGACGTTTATAACGTTCATGACGTGTATAAGCCAAGCTAATGGCACATACGTTGTTTTAAACCGGGCCGGAATTTATGGTTCCTAATCGCAAAATGTAGTCCGATTGATATGACGAGGTAACTTGAAAACCTACCGCCTCCGTTTTTGTAGCAGAGATAAGGGAAGCGCCACACATTGCCCAAACCGACGGAGACGCTGATGCAGGAGAAAAGGAAGTCGAGCTGGTTGTTCCACTCCCGATTCGAAGGGGCGTTTGGTGCCCCCGCTTGGGGCGATCCTCCCCCTCCAGCGACGCACCCGCCTCCTTCTCCACCCTCCATCTCGTTGATGCCTGTGGTCTTGGTCTGGTGGCAGCAACCATTCTCCTCTCCTTTGCAGCATCGATCCGTCCATGCAAAAATCATCTCCTTCTTCGTCATTTTACAGCGCCTTATCTACAGACAATTCAAGCCGAGGAATATTATCTGGTCCAAAACCATCGAGTGCAATAGAGTTGGGATGTTCTGGAGCGCCGATGAAGGCACTTTTCGAGGCTGTTTTGTCCAGTACTCCTGAGACTATTGTGCGGCGACTGACGACACCGTATGCATGGGGTCCAAGCCCTGGGCTTCGCTCAAAAAATACAAGATGAATTTCATAAAAACGAGATTTGTGTAAATTTTGTAAATTTGTTATCACTTTGGTTAATATAATTTGCCAAAATTAACGAAAGCGATTTAATTAGCCATTTAAGTTGATAAATCCCGAAAACCATTCGCAGCCCGCGATTCTTCTATAAGCTGCCATTTTAAAAGATGCCTTTTGGTTTTCACTTGGTTCACATGTTCGGCGAAGAATGGGCTCAAAATTACCCGTTCTTTGATTGACTTCATCAACGCTCCAGTACATTGCGACTCTGTGGCCAGAACAATTTTTTCTTAAATCAAAGTCAAACTAAGTTACTTAAAAGTGTTTTCTTTAATTTCAAGACATAGTATTGATAACACATGTAATGTTATGTTTAAACATGTCTCTCAATGAACTTGTAATGCTTAGTTTTCTCATATAATACAAGGCAGAGAATTGAATTGACGCAACGTTGATCGCAAAGGTTGAAACAGCAAATGTGGGGGTGCCAAGAGACACACAGCGCGACAATGCTTCCGCATATGACGCTTACATAAAGAGCTTAGAAGCCTTTGAAAGAGTGAGCGACGGATAAATGTGCCCTTGAACTTTTACTTTAGTCCCTCCACTGTCTCATCATATTTCAGCCTCGCACGCTTTCCTCCCGTCACGTAACTAAACTAAATAGGAATCTTTCAATTAAGTATTTGTGACCGTCTGCGAGAGGACGGAAAATTCCGTAAATTTTGAACACAAATCACATAGTCATACCCTTAAGTAAAATTGCATTTTTTTAAAAGTAAATTTTGCATCCTACGACAGAGTTACGCTATTTCGTCAAGGAAACTACGAATAGTCTAAAGTAACTTATGCATTTTCCTGAATTTTTTCTGGAACTTTAAAAATTCCCGACATTTTCCGGATCTTTGCATTTTCCGGAACTTTCTGGGAACTTTTCAAGAAATCAAAAAGGAATCGCGGAACTTTCGACGGTCATGGAGTGGAAGAAATTGGAGCAAAAAAGTTCCGAATTATGGAACTATTGACGGACATAGACTTGGATCACTTCCTATCTCTATAACTGATAGAGTTGAGTGAAAGTGAACTGGTTAGCATGGCCTTGGTTCATAGGAAAATGGGCCTGAATGTTCAACTCGCTATAATGCTTGATGTAAGAGACGAACTTCAATTCAACTTTTTGTTTACTAATTATTTTTTGGGAACATAAGATTTTTGGCAGGAGAAAAATGCCTCTAGGAGATATGAAAACGACAGTTCTTATTTTCCTTTCCAAATTTAAATTTCCCTTTCAACTCGATTTTTTTAAGGGGAAAGAAACAGTAAGAAAAGAAAGAGGTAGTTAATCAAAAAGAGCAAACAAAAAAAAACTGTGTTTACTACACCACAAGTTGAAGAGGTGAAAGCTACGTCATTTGGCGGCATGAATGCCCAAAAATTCCAATCGTTGGCTGCATGGGTGGTGAAATTCAAAGTTTGAAAGTGAAAAAAAGAAAATTCGAGAAAAATTCTGTCAAAATTTGCCGACACCAAAACCAGCCTCAGAAACGATATTTTCAAAAACTTATGACATCATCATAATAAAAATTGTGGTCTGAAATTTTGACAGAATGTTCTTGAGAGTATTGGAAAGAGTTTGATATTAAAAACTGAGTAAATTTGTCCAACTTTGAATCTGTTTTTCTATCGAATTGAACAATTTCAGCTTCTAACTTAAGGATCTTTTTGCCTGATCCCACTAATTCAATGTGTGCCGAAAGTATTAAGGATCAAACGTATTTTTTTGGTGACGTTGAGCATTCTAATCTCATTCCAGCTTGTAACAAGCGTATGACTTGTATTTTGACTAAATGGTTGATTAGATGTCTTTAAAGATGGATAGATAGATATCTATGTAGATAATAGTCACCAGTCAGTGCCTCGCTACTCCGGTTTGAGAATCGACCGTAAAATTTTGTTTTAACCTTTTTTCTTTTATCGATTGAAAATGCCAAAGATTTTAGGAGAACGTCTCGAATTTTTCATTCGTAATTTTAGCATTCTTTCCTCAGGTCGTGTTTTTAGTGTCATACTAATTCGGGCTACGTTAAAGTCACTTATACTTATCTATGTAGATAGATAGATAGATAGATAGATAGATAGATAGATAGATAGATAGATAGATAGATAGATAGATAGATAGATAGATAGATAGATAGATAGATAGATAGATAGATAGATAGATAGATAGATAGATATTAGATAGTTCTTAGATATCTTATATTATTGATCTTCCTTGTTCCTTTAGTTTCAACTATAAAATTATAAAAAATTAAAAGGATGAATGACTATACTTTCACTTACCTTTCTTTGTAAATCTCATTCCAACAAAATTGGTTGTCCAAATAGCTCTAACTGATTAACCTTCTAGGAACATTGCTAGCACAACTACAAGTTTATAGGTATATTTTCGGTTTCGAAGTTACTTAATTTTAAAAGGAACTTGATTGCACTCACTTAATTATTATTTGCAGCACTTCCAGATAATTTTCTGGATATTTTTTTATATATATATGAAATAATTAGGTAGGATAAAAAATGTTAAATTGCTAATTTGAAAATTCCTATGAATCACTTATTTTGCATTTGAAAGGCCGAAATTTTTAAAGTAATTTTCGCTAAAATATTGTCCTGTACGCTCCGTCAATAAACCTAAGTCCATGAACTTTTTTCCAAGTTTTTCTGTTCATCCTACGCTCCTCTTTCGCGCACTTATACGAGCACCAACCGAAATAGATGTTGATATCATCAGTTGTTTTTTAAATTATAGGGTCAGCTCTAATCACTGTATAATATTCTTGTTTATTTGTTCGCGAGAACACCGGTATTTAACATCTCTCTGTAAGTCGATATTATCACTGAGAAATCATCACACCGAGAGGTTGACTGCATTTAAGGCTCGAGTAACAGGCAAACTTGAAACACGGGGTTGGATTTTCCGGGTTATTTATCCACAAACCCGCTCTTAATTTTCTACCCTCATTTGCGTTATGCCGTAACAAAGCACTAGTGTCACTGTCCGTAAATTTTCCGCTCGTTATCACACTCGTTATTACCGACGTTATCTTTCGGTATAGGTGTACGATACATCGCTATCACTCGCTCTCTTGAGGGTAAAAGCCAACCGTTTTCCTCCCCGAAAAATCACGAACAGGAAATCCTCAACACAAGCGTTGGTTCTTTTTGTAAATGATGAAACTGTGGGTGATGGTGATGTTAGTGAACGTAACGTAACACGCCGCGAAAAAGCAGCTCCGCGGGAGGTTATGCACCTGACATCGCAACGTAACGCGATTTTGCTCCGTAACGTAACGCAATGTAACACCGTAGTGTAACGCGACGTCGCGCCGTAACGTACGCTATCTTTTACCGTACACACAAGTTAGAAGGGACCTTCGCGCTTACGTGAACGAGTGCTGTCCCACGTTCTAGCGTGGAATCAACCTTCCCGCAAAGTCGCGACAAAGGCTGGAGTGATAACAGATCATTTGGCACTGTCCCTTCACGGTTTCTCCGCGCGTGCGTACCCCATGCCCGGCTTCGGCGCTCCCACCGCACCGCCGGGCCCGGCTCTTCCGTTGACCGCCAGAAAAGCAACCGTACCGAAAATAGACGACGGTAATTGACGACAGGTGCAGACCACTGTTGCTAGATGTGAACCACGGGGCGATAAAGAGGTGTGGAAAATTTCATGAAATCCCACTCGGTTAAATTCCACGAAACTTTCTTAAATTTTTGGGGTTCTAGCTCTTCCAATTTTTTCTTGTGCAGTTCTGTTGTTAGGCAGAATGTTCCGACGGATCTGGGTGTTTCCTTGAACATTTTAAAACCACCTAGTGCGACACACACACCAATAAAAAGGAAAAAAAGAAAAAGAAATAAAATTAGGAGGCCTAAATTAGCTCCTGAAAACGGCGATACTTCGATTTCGGAAATTTTCGCCCCCTACCTCTCCCTCCCCCCTGCTGTATTTTTCCGTCAGTTTTTTTTATACCAAAACGTTGCATTGATATGCGACGAGATGGGCAGAAAGCTCAGTATTACCCGAAAGTTTATCATCTATAATTTTTGTCATGGGAACGGAGTTCCCCATGATATTACAATCGTTCCGTTGCTTTCGCTATGGGATTCCCTATACATCTGCGACCTTGAGCGTTTCGCCCAGTCTCCGATTTTTGGTTGATTTTCCGATGTATCAAAAACCGTTGTATTTTTTAGCCAATCATGTCTCTACGTCAAGTTGTGTTGATTGCTAAAATTCGCTTTCAGCGAGTTTTTTTCCACCTCGAGATGTCGTGTCTGACTGGTAAATCTGCGCAGATCCACGAAGTTCCGTTTTTAGGCAAATTCTTGTTTTTGGGAGGTTCTGATTGGTTATTTTTCGCCATCAGTTTTCTGTTCGTTGGTGCAAAAGATCGCCTACCTCGTTGCTCTTGAGAAGCCGCCATTATCCCACCTCAAATTTTACAAATAGAAATAAAGAAATTATAACTATTGTGCAAGGTGGAAAACTGCTCTGGAGGACCCGTTACGGATATATGAGCCAAAATCGGAACTCGATTGATTGATTTATTCCATGAATACAGAAATATTGCCTCAGCTTACTGCCGCGATGGCAAATGCCTGCTGATATGAACCTTGAGACACATGATAGCATAGGCAAACAATGTCTCACAGAGAAAGGCGCTTACCTCATTTCTCCAGAAGCTACGAAGACGCGAATCGCCGAATCGCTCAAGGACAACTCTTGTGATAAGTCCCGCCCATCGTCCGAGTCTTTTAAATGCTATTTTTTCCCGTCCTTTCGTCGACCTCTGAAAGCCTAGTCGACTGAGGCGCCTAATATTTTTGATAAGGTGCGGGCAATAGGTGATCGGGAGTTCGATACCCGGCGATGGGAGATAATTTTTAATGGTTGTATTGAATGTTTTAGACTAATCATCAAAAAATAATTAATACTAGATGATAAATGTGCGAAAATTTTCTCGTGAGTTACTATGTTAAACATAAATACTGGAATATACCTCCTTCATATAATCAGCCACATGTTCCCCCAAATTAATGACGTTATTTTCTTTTTTCAATAAAGTTAATTTGCATTCAACGTTCGTAAGTTAAGCAAAAAGTACCTATTGATACAAATAGAAAGACATGAAAATAGTATGCTAACATTTCAGTTGTTTTTTTTTTTATTTATTTATTTTTTGTTTTTTTGTTTTTTCAATAAAACAAATTGACTGGGACTAGAATCATCGTATCTCTGAAGACAAAAGCTAAGTTTTTTGATACAGAAATACTAATATATTCATTCTTTATATAATCAGGGAGATGTTGACCCAAATATTGATGTATATTTTCTCTGTTCGCCCAAATTAATGATGGTATTTTCTTTTTTCAATAAAATTAATTTACATTCCACGTTCTTAAAGCAATATTTCCTCCAAAATTCAGCAAAAAATAACAATATATACCTACGCAAAAAGTAAATAAATAAATAAAGCAATGACATGAAAGTAGTATAGGTAGTACACATCTAACATTTCGGTTAGGTACATCTATTTGAATGAAAAAAATGGCAACTTAGGAAGCACATAGGTCACTTATCGACGGTGAAACTACCAAACCACGTATCTCGGTTTGCGACGTCGCAGACTTCCTGTCATACTTTATTTTTTAAATGAAAAGCTACTTAACGTCCAGTCTTGAAAATTTCCGTGATTTTTCCTCTTCGTGCGGAGAAAATTCTGTGAAAATTTCAAGGAATGATATGGATTTGGTCTACTTCAAAAAAATAAAATGTGAGCGGAGATTTTTAAACACCGCAAACGAGATACGTGGTTTGGTAGTTTCACCGTCGTTATGATGCGTATTCGGGCATATGCGTAGAGTAAAAATATCATGCTTTACGCCGAAAAAACGAAACTGAAAGTTAAATGCGTCAACTTCCAAAAACCATACATAATCCAACGAAAATAAATAATTGGTAAATAACAGCTTTCTTGTATGCAAAGAAAAAAAATTAAAAATGTTAAAAAAGAGATGTCGACACAAAATTACATAGCCCCTTCAATTCTGAAGATACTACAAACGAACTGTACCTACCTTAAAATTTTCATATCCCAGAAGCAAAAGTTCCCATGACGAATATTGCTATCGCTAGCGATTGCAAAAACCAACTTGTTTCTTATTTAACTTGTTCGCAAAATTTGATTATCGTTTTTAGCTCCGCGACGACTTGTTCATCAGAGGAGAGAATCAATGGTTGATTGACAGAGTTTGATCTACTTTACTAGCTACATCTTTGATTTGTTCATTTATTCATTTATTTTTTATTTTTTTTTTTAATTAATTTTTTCCCCCCAATAAAATTGTACATCTGAGAACGAATGCGATTTGTAAAATGCTATGTTTGCCGTTTGTTATTAAATTAGGTTCGATTAAGATAGAACACTCATTAATTTTTCCCCATTAATGCAATGTGCATTGCCATGAACTATGTAGCTGTTTAGTTTGCAATTCCTCCTGTATTTATTTCATTATTTCTGCTTTTGAAGGAAATCCAAAACGGGAAACATCCAGGTGAGCCGCTGAAATCCTCATTTTTTTAAAAACAAAATTAAATCTATTATTGATTAAGCGTACACTCAACAACGAACACAGATCATGTTGATTTATACTAGAGCTGTCTCTTCCGGATTACATGCTTCTTAAAGAGCCACCGTCAAAGCTGCCGAATGATCTTGATTTAAATATACAGTTTTAGCATTATTGGGAAACAGGGAAATTTTAGCGTGGTATTTGGCAACCATGACCTTGGGAGGGGCTCCAACTTTGCGCGGTATAAATATACGTGCAGGCAGGCAAAATTAAATTCGCGCGCACAATTTAAGTGACGTCTGCCGCGCCGTCTCGTTGCCTAATCGACGGAAAATGACGTCACTTCCACCGCTGAGCTCAACAAGAACCAATCGGAACCGATATGGAGCGTTTTTCAAAAAAATTTCCAATTCCTCTTATGCCAAGTTCAGACGTTGAAAATGGGGGCTGAACAACATCGGGATATACGTGTTGAAAATCGCGGATGCAGCATTCGTTAATTTGTTTGGAGTATTCAAATAAGTTTGGAACTAATTTGGATTAAAATACCTTAAATTATATATTAAAAAAGAGAGAAAAACCGACTGTTGAGCAACAACTGACTTTTAACTCCCATTTTGTCATTATCACCTGGTATATACCGTAATTTTCTTCTTTTGTTTTTTATCAATCATTCGTATAAAAACGACATTGTATTAATTTATAAAAAGTAAACTGAGAAGGACTACGCACGGTTACCTCTAAAGTGGTGTATGTCTCTACGGTCAGGGATATATGGCATATCGATCGATCTTATGAATTAGGTTGAGCATACTGTATCGGGCAAATAACGTACGTATAATAAATAGTATGTATAATAATAATAATGGAGGTTTTATAAATCGCCAGTGAGATACTCTAAAGTGGACTCAATTCTATTTTTCTTAATTTTCGTGCGAATTCTTTCCTTTTTGTGTGGGAGGGAGGAGGGATAGGCTGGCTTGCCGGCGATGAAATCTTCGATTTTCTCTCGGCATTCTTGTTCTTTTTTCTCAAAAGTCTTTATCAATTTCCATTTTGAGAGTCCTGTAGGAATAAGAAGAGCGGTGACAGCGTTGTAACATACATCAACGGAGTTCTTTGTCGTCTGCATTAGTCACCCTTGATCATTTTGAAAATGTAAGACTAACAAGGTTAAAATTTTAAACAAATTTTGTTAAGAATTATCAATTTTATTTTTTGAAACGGTCTCTTAAAATACAACTCTTTTCTTACATAGGTAAATCATTTTCCGCGCGGGATTCCAGCGCTGCGGGTAGTGGCGCGGCGTAGCGTGCTTTGTGATATCTTAATATCTAATTTGAAAAATAGAATGAAATTGTGAATCAACCACTGTACTAATTGCGAGGGGCGTTGGTTCATTTGAAAGGTGTTGTTCTCAATGCTTCGGGAAAACTATAAATTATTTTCTGGGGTTCGTCCCCGATTTTTAAATCCCTAAAAACTCATAAATTGGATGAGGGGAAGTGGGGGTTTTTTGTTTTTTGTTTTTCGGAAAAGTTTTGTTGCTACGCATCTTACTTTACTGTTTGCTGTCTTTTTATCAGCTGTTTTCATTCAACAATCATCATTATGTGAGGTTACTTCCAACACTCAACTGCCATCAACTTACATTTGTCTTTTCCCGCGTTTTTTTTTTACGGTTTTTCATGATTGGTTCCATCTTTTTCCTATTGCCAATTTTTCCTCATTAAGTCAATAACCTCCAAGTTTTTTTTCTCATTTCCGATCAGAACTTTTCACGCTGTTTCTTTTCAATGTGTATAAATATGTTTATTATTAATTTCCATTTTCATTTCATCCTTTTTCTTCTGATTTATTTTTTTTAATTTAAAAATTGAACTTTTCAGTTATGATTTTGTTAAAATAATTTTGTATGAAGATTAAAACAAAATTTTAGTTTAAAGTTTACTAAATAAAATTACAATTTCTGAAAACATTTGTTATATTTATTCTCTCAAAGAAATAATTAGACCCGATTTAAAGACAAAACAGAAAATTAAATGAAAATAAAAAAAAAAAAAAAAAAAAAAAAAAAAAAAAAAAACATGTGAAAGTGAACAAGTTGGATTTTGCAATCGCTAGCGATAGCAATATTCGTCATGGGAACGTTAGCTTCCGGGATATGAAAATGTTAAGGTACAGTTCGTTTGTAGTATCTTCTGAATTGAAGGGGCTATGTAATTTTGTGTTGACATCTCTTTTTTAACATTTTTAATTATTTTCTTTGCATACAAGAAAGCTGTTATGTACCAATTATTTATTTTCGTTGGATTATTTATGGTTTTCGGAAGTTAACGCATTTAAGTTTCAGGTTCGCTTATTCGGCGTAAAGTATACATAAGGTGTCCCAAAAGCACCGGGTAAATCATTTTCCGCGCGGGATTCCAGCGCTGCGGGTAGTGGCGCGGCGTAGCGTGCTTTGTGATATATTGATTGATCTGCAATTTAATCCTGTTGAAAAGGATCGATAAATAGGGTGTTCGTACGAACACCTTAATAATCGACTCTTTACCATAGCTGCAAATGGGAAAATATCGATACTAATTTAATCATTGAGCTCGAAAACACACCAACTCGAGTTTTTTTCGATTTTCACTTTTTACGGTTTAGTAACACTTATGGATAGAAGCATCTGCACGCAAAAGGAAATTTCGAAATTGCAATCGGAAGTGCTCGAAACAGCGACGGGAAAAGGGATGAATAGAAGTATTTCATTGGAAATACTAATTTTTGGCCATTTTAAGGGAAACGGATGACCATCCGATTTTGCTGTTTTCTTTTTTCAGTTCAGCATACCTTGTACCAACAAGTTATATAAATATTCAAGTGTCATTCAGGTCGAAAAGTATAAACTTTTCAAGGCAGACTATGAAAAATCAGTATCTGAAAGTCGGTGAGAACGAGAACACACCAACTGGGAAATTTTTAAACGGTTAATTCTCTGTCATCAAACATGGTGTATCGATTTTAACTTGGTGCTTTACAATGTCTCTAAGTACTTGTCCTTTGGCACCAAAATGGTTTTTCTTGCGCAGTTTTTGGTGTTTCCTGAACAATTTATTTTTCCGAGTTGGTGTGTTTTCGAACTCACTGATTCAATTTTAATAATGGGAAATATAGCAGAAATCAGGAAAATCACCACGATCCTTCGAGGATTGCACACTCGCGTTGTATACTGGTCGGATATTGTGTCCACCGCACTGCGAATGGTGAGTTGACACCAAGGAATTACAACGATAAAGGCGCGCGCACGTTAACTGACCGGCTGCACTGCGTTTGGCGCAATGCGAGAAGTATTCATGCAGTCTTGTAGGCGCTAACATGCTGCCGCGCAGGCCGCACTGTTTGGCGCAATGCGTGAAGTATTCCGACAGTCTTGCAGGCGCTAATACTTCTTCGCCCGCTGCGCAGTTTAGGGTGTTTCCTGAACAATTTTCCTTTTTCGAGTTGGTGTGTTTTTGAACTCACTGATTCAATTAGTCATTCGCGCCTCGCAACTGGCTGCAGGATTTCGTTGCGCGCGATGTTATAGCGCGGCAACTTGACCACAAGATTTTGTAGCGCAGGATTTTTGCCGCGGGATTATGTAGGAACTCCAATCAATATTTTATCGCCAAATTGCATGTTTTTCATTTTGCGATTGATTCCGGGATTTTCCATGTGTTATCTTACTTTCAACTTTCTAAAGCTCATCATATACATCTTGAAAGTGACCGGGCTACATGCCTTTCCCAAGTCAATCAAAAAGAAAATCTGAAATTTTGAGTTATTTAAAAAAATTGAAAAATATAAGTAAAAGCTAACTAATTACACGATCCTCTTCTCCTTGTTTGCGAGAAAACTTCCTACCTACGTTGATATTTATGCTATGATGCAGTTCCATTACGTAAGCAAAGTTCCATACCCCAAAATTTGTGGGATTTTTCTTCAAAAGATAAAATTGGTTAGTTTTATGACGATTTAACACCATGATTCAACATTGATCTATGGATGCTTCAAGGATTAGAAAACTAATGTAGTATGATAGTCGTAAATTTCTTTATGTCATTATTAAACATAATTAAGTAGAGTATTGCAAAATGAAGATTGAATAATGAAACTTACGACCAAGGATGAAAAGGAGAAGAAAAAAGAAAGGAAAATGTAAAGAGACATTTATTCTTCTGCGATTTTAATACATTTATTCTAAAACTGAGAGTAATCAAGATCCTGAATATACAGAACTATCACGTATGTTCACCATTAATTAACAGGATTGAGATTTTCACAATGACTCAATTTAAACAAATTCAACAAAATTTCCACATGGCACCAGTTATCATCACATCTGGCTCACTATATCAATTGTTTGTCTTTGCAAACACCTAGAAAATCACATCGGCCTCGCAGCCATTCTCTCGATAAGACCAATCATTATGGGCTTTTTAGGCATCAAATCAGAATCTCAAATATTCACAATTGTCAGAATTGCTTAAATATTTAAAACACAGTCTTCAGATTGAAAAATCCCTCTAGAATGCATTATTAAACTTTTGCCATTCATTCTCATGTAATGAACAGCAATTAATCATAAAATGAACTCTGTAAACCCCAGTGGCGCGGTGTGGATGGTCGACTATCGATATTTATCTATTTGAAACTGTAGTAAAGAATCGATTATTAAGGTGCTCGTTGCGAAATCTTGATGATCGATTCTTTTCCATAGATTTAAATGGCAGATCAATCGATTTGTTGCAAAGCTCGCCACGCCACTGGTAAACTCAGTGGCCAGAGGTGAAGGATTCCATTTGTTTTTCAGCCCAAATTGCTCATGCGAGGTTCTTATTTTACAGCGAAATGATTTCAAACTCATCGATAATACTTTGAAAGCAACAATGTAGTATTTTTGACACATTTTTTTAAATTTATCAATCCCGGTGATTTCGAAAGGTTTTAACATCAAAAAATTTAATGAGGGACTTTCCAGATTTTACAAAATTAAGGGGAGAACACAAAGATGAAAGAGTTAAGAAAATGAAGACAGGAAGGACAGTTTTTGGGCTTTGGTCAGCGACGGGGGATTTGAGAATTTAAGAAGGAGGACAGCACTCGTCTGACTCATCCTGTAATTTTAAATACATATAGTTTATTTTGATAGTCCCTCGTGAAGTTTCTCGCGGTAGATAAAACGCTGGGGAAAAAGCGCAAGAATGGAGAAAATTGTAAAACCTATACATGATACAGTTACAAAGATTTTATTAAAAACGTCAAAGAGGACCCTGCATTGACCAAGCTAAACTATCGATTCAATTCCATACTCTTGAAAATGATTCAAGTCGATCATTTACAGCTAAAATAAAAAAGGACGAGTAAGAAGAAAATAGAAATTGAACGACAGACTGAGAGCGAGACTCCAATTTTGAATAACCTAAACCAAAGACAAACTAAGTCTATCAAATGATTAATATGTATAATATTAAAAATACCTAGGTTTATAATTTGTTAGACCTAACTCAAGACTTACTCAACATAATATTAACCAGTAACGACCAGCGTCCCTGTATACGTCTTATCAACTTTTTAATTTTTTACACATAAAATTCTCTTTACAGAAAACAATTTACCAACAAAACTTAGGTAAACTTTGTTCCATTAAATAACACACAAAGAAATTATAACCAGTCATGTAGAGTGCTGCGGGAGTCCTCCTCATTTAGAGTATCAATATAGGCATCAGCTGGTGATTCTGTGAGAACACTCAGTTTCCACCGACTATTTGCCACTCAAAATTTGCAAGACTACCGCAACATGCTCAGGAAAGTAACAAAACTATGCAAGAGAAAACAAAAACTAAATCTTTGACAATGAAAACTAATAACACTTAAACTACCGAAAGAGTTTTATTATGCATCGAAAACTTATGCATATTAGAAAAATACTTAAAACAAAATATTCCACGAACGCATCATCCAAAATGGTTGAGATGCCTTAGAGTGTCCGATCAAAATATGTTTGGTAACTGGATGCAACGAAAAATGTTGCTGAAGCCTCTCCCGCTAAACTCACAAATTGAGCGTCATTTGTAGTTTCAAGAAATGATTCAAGCCGTTACAGGATTTGAAACGCACGCCTGTGCAATCTTACTGCCTTCACTTTGAATAATGAAGCTTCACTTATCCGTCTTGCCCCAAAACAATTGGAGAAACAGAAAAAGTGATAAGTTTTAAATTAAAATGAAGCACTTTTTGAATCAGAAGATTGGCTTTCAAAGGTTGGAATTACTTTGATGGAAGAGGGTAAATTTTAACAAATGAAGTCTCGAACCACAAACATATTCCCAGCTTTGGAAAGAAATTGAAAGGGCTGACATCAATTATTTGCAGTTTTTACGGAAAATGAAGGGACATTTTCTACCTCAAAGGACTAGATTTGGTCAAATAAAACAATCAATATTGTTATCACACTTGATGTACTTTAAGTCAAAATACCGTTTTCCCCCAATTTTCACTTATTTCTACTCGTCAATCAAGTCCTTAAAATGTAGCAGAACAAAACACCAATGATCAACATTGAAACATGCTGAAATAGTGTATTCTATAAGAAGTGCCTTTTTCATTAAGATTATTAGGCAACATTTTCTCCAAAAATTTGCCGATTTAAGTCACAAAAATCCACATAACAAGTACCTGAACAAAACAAAGTCCCTCTTGTGCTTCAGTAATTCTGGATTTCTGGAAACCATAAATAATTTTACTTCTGTGATTTTCTGAGTCTACGGGCTTTCCAATTTTTATTCATGACATTAAATAAATTAATTACTGAGGTTTACGCCTCATTACAGGCAATTTATTTTACGAGACTTGATCAATCAAATATGAACCCTCGGGGAGTGGAGAATCTTAAAGCATACATGAAACCTTTAAAATTCTTTCTGGAGAAAAGCCCAACTCTTAATTTCCTCGAATCTACTGCAGGTTTGACATTTGCTCAATTTTTGAGGAGCAAAAAATTTTGGAAACCCCTCTGCGATGACTCACTCAGATCAACTTTCCGACTGAGGAGAAAGTATACTCCCGTGATGCAAGCATCACCTCTGTGAGAAAATAGGAATAAGAGATGACAAAAGTAATGCAAACATGATACAATTTGGCGAAAAGTACAATGCATTTATCATGAAAGTTGTAAAGTTTTTTACCCCCTTTCTTCATGAGATTCTTTAAGAGCTCGCCATGACATTCATTACATTTATCTGATCAATTATCACATTGACATGACGTATTTATGCGGGTAAAAAGTATTTTTTTCAAGTAAAACAATCAAAGTAAAAACACTTACAGTAGAAATAACATAGCAAAAAATAACAAAGGACCAGCATAAAAGTCGGTGGCTGGATGAAACAAAGAGTACCTCTAAACAACATATTTTACAAAACAATTCAAAATATTTCATTCAAAAATGAGAGGAGGTCAGTCCAACAAGCACCACTTTTGAGAAGGAGAAGGGGGGAAAAACTGAATCATAGATTTCATGACCGATTAACGGGTATGAAATAATTATATTAGGTTCCATGGCAAATCAGGGACACCAGGAAGAAGTACATCTTTCATCATAAAAATGAGGAGACGCTAAGTAAATTAAGGTTATAAAAGAAAAATCATGCTCCTCTATTCACGATAAAGTAAATAATGAAATGAACAGGAAGAATTACTATTATGAAGATCCATTTTCAGGATAAATTGTTTAATTTTTATACTTTTGACAAAGTTATAGTTCGGAATCAAGAAAACAGTAGAGGAGGGCCAGAGGCAAAAAAATTAGATGAAAATGGCAGTAAAGCACACTTTTTTTTTTTTTTAGTAAAACATTATGCCAAAAATGGTGCACTATTGAAATGATCTATATCCTTTAAAACAACCATACTGTGTCTAGTTGCAAGAAGAAATTCTCACAATTATCTGTCTATGTTGCAGTGAGATTCCGAAAACAATCGAAAGCAAATTTACTGTCCAGTTAATGCGTGAATTTTAAGTGTGCAGTCGTCAATCAAAATGAATGAATTTATGGTGTGTATCAAAATTCTCAACTCGACAATCAGTTCAATTGAGGATAAACGCAGCCAATACCTAACTATATTATGTCGTCAAAATTACTGACAAAGGGAAATTTTTGAAGGAGAGTTAAGCGGGCGATTTTCAAAACACTTTCTAAGGTCAAAATGTAAATTCTTTTCGAGCAGTGTCGAAAACTTTCAATTTCCCAGACAAGAAGTCTACAGCAACTGATAAATCCATGAAAATTTCAAGAATTAAAACGGAAACTTTCGAGAAACTGATGCATTCTCTCATTTCCGGAATTGTAAGAAAAAATTTGAAACTCACAAAATGATTTTTCCAGAAGTCCCGGATTTTCTCTAATAATTACCTCTAGGTACATGAAAATTGTATCAACTTTTAGTTAAACAATATTAGCAAAGGTTTAAGTTAAAGGCAGCAAATTTTCACAGACTACCTACCGAGGATGGTATTTCGTTTGAAGCTCTACAATTCCATTGGACTTACAAACTTATGGAGTAATGAAAAAATAAGGGAAATGAGGAGAATGATAGAAGAAAAAAGAAAATAAAAACAACTACAGAACAAAGCTGGAAGCTCGATTTGAGCGAAAACTCGTGAATATGTTATTAACTGCAGCACTACGCAATGACTGTCTCGATGATATTCTCCCGAAAAATGTACAACTGTCACTTAAAAAAATTGTTGAGTAATTGCGATCGTTTCGACACTTGTAGCTAGTTTACAGTGTTGGCACAAAAAAGTGGGCCGATTTGGCTAGTAGAAATTAGGTACATGCACAGAAGTAAGTCTTTTACTTTTTTGTTCACCGTCAGACAATCTATGACACAAGTGGAAAACTAACTTTTGATAATAATAATAAAAAAAGTATTCAGGATGATTTCTCCAGTTAAACAAAGGGTCAAACGATCAGGACATTGAAAAATATAATGTCTTCCATCACTGGCACCACCAACAAGGGTTCTCTACAACCTACGATCCACTCTATTAGATTGGGTTTTTCATGGTAGAGAATTCAATTGAGAATACAAAATATGACTGTCAAATCAAATTTAAACATTCAAAGAATCTTTCACGCGTAGGAAATTGAATTTTCTGTATACACCCGAGACTTCGTTGTTGTTTCTCTTTGATAAAACAACTGGGATTCAATAAGTAGGTGATAATAATTAACTCTTCACGGCTTATTTCGTTTGTTTGAAGAGAATTCACGGATCATTTTTAGTAATTTCATTAATTTTTTTAACTTGTTCTGTATTTCATGTTTTTTTGTGTGAGACTTAGACGTGAAATTTCTTTGACTTAGGATCTCGGTGAGAGCTACATACAAGATATTATCGAACAAACGAAGACCCTCCTCATTTTAGAGAAGTTCCAAGTATCACTGTGATTAAAATCCTTTTTCGAAAAAATCTAATGTTTTACAAATCATCATCGCGATTGTTTCAGAAAAGAGAGAGGAGAAACTGTTTTGTGAGAAATAAAAGAAACAAAAGAGAAGAAAAAAAACATTACTCACGAACCACCATTTCAGGGAATTTGGATGGATGAGATTTCGTCAAACACACTTAAGACCGTATGGAAATGAGAATACTAACATTTCCCTCTTCTGATTGTCTATTTGATAGTTAGTTTTCCACCTTTCCTTCATGTACAGAGCCTGGTAAAGTACATAGATACGAGTGTTGCATCCAGAAGCTATGCGGAGATCCTTACCTTTTCAATGATAATAATTAGAATAAAAATACTGGGAGCATGACAAACACTTCCCTCGGCTTTTCACGTTTTCAGAACTTCAGTATTTCAATTTTAATTTTAAACATTCCCGATGAGATTTTAGAATTTACATTCTTTTCTACATCCTTTATCGTGTTATAAGCTGTTCTCGATTTGCAGGACGAAAACAAGGAAAACTAAAGCACTTGTTATCATAACGACGGCTAATGATCGCAAATAACGATTCAAAAGCTGTAAAAGCCGTGGATAGTATACTTAGTTAAAATAGTCCCATGAGATTTTTCAACTTCCACTATAACACTCAATTTTTCTTTCAACTTTTTTGGGAAGGTTCTTGTAAGACCCAAAAAGATCATTTTTCTCCTAGTCTCCCGAAAACGCCTAAGTGAGCTAGCATTCCCTGTTTGAACACTAAAATCTAACAATCGAGATGAAATAATTCCGGAATTCCGAAAAAAGAGCACCTGCACGCAAAGTATCATACACCAAGCGTACCAACTTTTGATGGTGACGAATAAACGCTAATACTTTCTACAGACAATATTGCACACATCCCCATGCCTTCAACTGACAATTTTGATCGCAAAGTGAAAAGACGAACATTCCGGATCTCTGTGAGGATAGTCTCCGGATCTCTGTAAGGATAGTCTCCGGATCTCTGTAAGGATAGTCTCCGGATGACAACATCCGATCTGAGAGCGCACGCGACTCAACGAGCCACGGACCACGACGGTGATTACTCTTCGAAAGCCTCCCTCAGGATCGGAGGGAATTGGGGATGCGGTTGGAATCAGACCAGCTTCCACCAATTCTGGACTTTGCCTTTGATCGATCTACATAGTCCGGAAATTCTCCGTCACATCTGTGCAGTTGAGTCCTCATCACCCTCCTCGAGGGTCACTTGGAAGCGGATGCTGGAGTCTTGGGGCACTGGAGGCGGGTTCGGGTTGGGCGGCTCGCTCTCCTCACCCTCCTCTACGTCACTGTCCAGTCTATTCTCTCCTTCGTTCACCGGTGGGCTAGGAGGAATCATACCTGTGGAAAAGGGAACCACAGATTAGTATTGTAACACAGATTAGGAAATTAATTAAGTACACCGGAAAAAAAAAAATGAAGTTGATTTAACATTCTGCGTGTAGAAAAGTGTGCAAGAACTCACAAAATGATAAATTACCTGCTACGGCAGCTAGCTTTACATCTTGACAGGGCTAAAGTAACTGCTGTAGCAGTTACTTCGGCATTTTGTAACTTCTCGCTCACTTTTTTTACATCCAGAATGTTGAGTCAACTTCACTTTTTTTTCAGTGAGCTGAAGACTACAAGAGAGATGAATAATTCTGTCGTGATAGCGAAGAGAGCAGTGAATGTCAAATTTTCTAAATCGAGTTTCCTCCAGCATTCGTCCAATCTTTTTTAAATGAAATCACTGAAAACCTAAAACAGCGAAATTCCTCTTAATTTTATGAAAGCGAGACATATGAGAAAGCCGTAAAGGCGCAAAAAATGACGTAGTTTTAGGCAAGACAGCAATAAGTGACATTGTTCCTGCTTAAATTCGCGCTTAAATGCGTACCTTGTGTGATGGTCTCTTTGGTCTAAAAAAGCGAATGTAGAGCAATTTTCTTAACTTTTCGCGGAAAAAATATTTCATCGGGAGAAACGAGGCAACGTCGGAATGCTTATACGGCGTCAAAACATAACATGGGCCTTTAAAGTCCCATTATTCGATGCCGCGATTATTCTAACGAGAGTTCGAATAATCGCGCCCAACACAGTGCGGCCGATGTTAACCGCATATTAGCGCCCGCAAGACTGTCGGAATACTTCGCGCATTGCGCCAAACAGTGCGGCCGGCGCGACAGCATGTTAGCGCCTACAAGATTGCATGAATACTTCTCGCATTGCGCCAAACGCAGTGCAGCCGGTAAGTTCACGTGAGACGCATATCACGCATTGCGCGCACAGCACGGCGCGCGCATTTATCGTTGTAATTCCTTGGTGTCAACCCACAGAGCGGAGGACAATAATCGTTAAATTTATTTGTTTAACGGTAGTGTACTTTTCTCAAAATTGATAGTTGAGATTTTGTCGAGGCAAGTTCTTTCACTCGACATTGCTCATCTTCATTAAGGAATTTAAAAACGCGCGTGCATAGAAAACAGCTGCGCGCTTTTCTAATACGAAAGTAATAGACTTTTCCGCTTGTTTTTAGTTAAGACCACAAGATGAATTAATAATTGGACCGCGTTTAGTGAAAAAAAAACCAAGCCATATCAGCTATTATTGCCAAAAAACTGGATAGTTTAATTCTTTAAGAGGGAGCGTTTGTGCGGATTTCTTTGAAATTTTTAAGGAATTTGTTCTGTGCTACTCAGCAAATTCACTAAAATTTGGACACAAATTCGAGCAAACGTTTCCACGCATGAAATTTAATTGCCCTATAAAATTTGGCAACTGCTGATGTTGCTTGGTTCTTTTCTGCTAAACGCGGTCCAATTGCACTTCTAAAAGCCGCGTTGCCTCATCAGAATTCCAAGTTAAACACGTTAAACATATCAAAACTGCAGATATTCTCCAATATGTGAGAAAATAACGTTCATGGTTTACATATAAAACAGATAATTTAAACACCCCGCTGGTGAAATAACCATGATGGGCCAAACTTTGCCCAGTTATATTTAAATTAGGGGCCTGTGGCCGCTACGCGGGCGCCAACCACCGAAAAGAAACAACACGTAAAAACAATAGAATAACCATGCTCAAGTTATTTAAGATATAAATGGATTCAAAAGCCGACGGGTGCACTCGCAAAAAAGCGCGTTTGTTTCTCATTGCAACGTTATGCACAACTTTTATGTTCCATTTTTAATTAATACGAGTATTTTAAAAAAGCTGCACACAGTTTTTTTAAAAAGTTCCCGCGACTCCTCCTAGATGATCGCAAAAAAAGCATCGAAAATTTTGACGTGATAATGGTCACACTGGAAAAAAAAACTCATTGGATCTAGGGTCCGGACTCTTAAAAACATTGACAAGAAAAAATACTCTTGATTCCATCGGATTGTAGCTTAAATCAAAAACCAAGCCTCTTAATTTGAGCGGATTTCCTTTTGATTTAAGCAAACATTTGATTGAATCAAGAGTGTATTTTCTTGTCAATGTTTTAAAGAGTCTGGACTCTAGATACAATGTGTTTTTTTTTCAGTGCTTGCCGGATGCCCACGCTTTATCATGCGAGGATCCTCCATGCTTGAAAACATTAAAATTGCGAGACAACGACGCACAGTAGAAGGAGCCAATGAGTGCAGTTGGACATGAAATTTGCGACTAAAATTTTGATGTTTGATTCGTCTGAGGGACCAGTAGATGAGGTGCAATGCGGGGAATTTAATAATTGGAAAGATAGCAGAAAGCAGGAAAATCACCACGATCCTTCGAGGATTGCACACTCGCGTTGTATACTAATTGGATATTGTGTCCATCGCACTGCGGGTGGTGGGTTGACACCAAGAAATTACAACGATACATGCACGCGCAGTACTGTGCGCGCATGTATCGTTATGCGTCTCACGTTAACTGACCGGCTGCACTGCGTTTGGCGCAATGCGAGAAGTATTCACGCAGTCTTGTAGGCACTAATACAGGGTGGGCCAGAAGTTCCAGGACGGTCGGCTAACTTTTTAACGGTTCGAGATAGAAAAATGAAACTTTGGGAATGTTCCTATCTCAAAGGGGACCATCTTATGGGGGAGTCAAAATTTTGGTCCCCTCTAAGGGAGGGGGCGGGGGGCCCCCAACTTTTTTTTTTCAAATGGCAACCCCTATCTTGTGATACCGCATTCGAAAGACCATAAAAAACTAAGAATTTTGGCGCAAACCGCAGATCAATATCTTAATTTTTGACCGAGTTATGATAGGATCAAAGGTCAAATTTGACCTATTTTCAAAAAATCACAACTCCGGTTCAAATTATCGTAAAGAAAAAAATAAAACGAGAAAATTTACTAAATTGTGTTTGCTTTTTTGTAAAAATTGCAGAAATCACTTCGAACTAATTTTAAGGGGGGGGGGGGGTTCGGACCCCCAAATACGTCAATTCAAAGGTCATTCAATTTTCCAGTGAAATAAACCAATTTCCCCTAGATTTGCCTCCACATTATCTCAGTAAGGTCAAAATCAGTTCAACATTACGTTAGGCAAGTCCCCAAATTTCAGGAAAAGTTAAAAAAAACGCAATTTAAGGTAATTAAATTTGACCGTTTAAATTGGGTTTTTTTTAACTTTTCCTGAAATTTGGGGACTTGCCCAACGTAATGTTGAACTGATTTTGACCTTACTGAGATAATGTGGAGGCAAATCTAGGGGAAATTGGTTTATTTCACTGGAAAATTGAATGACCTTTGAATTGACGTATTTGGGGGTCCGAACCCCCCCTTAAAATTAGTTCGAAGTGATTTCTGCAATTTTTACAAAAAAGCAAACACAATTTAGTAAATTTTCTCGTTTTATTTTTTTCTTTACGATAATTTGAACCGGAGTTGTGATTTTTTGAAAATAGGTCAAATTTGACCTTTGATCCTATCATAACTCGGTCAAAAATTAAGATATTGATCTGCGGTTTGCGCCAAAATTCTTAGTTTTTTATGGTCTTTCGAATGAGGTATCTCAAGATAGGGGTTGCCATTTGAAAAAAAAAAGTTGGGGGCCCACCGCCCCCTCCCTTAGGGGGGACCAAAATTTTGACTCCCCCATAAGATGGTCCCCTTTGAGATAGGAACATTCCCAAAGTTTCATTTTTCTATCTCGAACCGTTAAAAAGTTAGCGACCGTCCTGGAACTTCTGGCCCACCCTGTATATGCTCTCGCGCGGGCCGCACTGTTTGGCGCAATGCGCGAAGTATTCCGACAGTCTTGCAGGCGCTAATTAATGCGCTTAACATCGGCCGCACTGTGTTGGGCGCGATTATTCGAACTCTCGTTAGAATAATCGCGGCATCAAATAATGGGACTTTAAAGGCCCATGTTATGTTTTGACGCCGTATAAGCATTCCGACGTTGCCTCGTTTCTCCCGATAAAATATTTTTTTCCGCGAAAAGTTAAGAAAATTGCTCTACATTCGCTTTTTTAGACTAAAGAGACCAATAAACAAAGAACATATTACTCTGATACATGATTTTTCACCAGAATTTCACGTAGAACACGATTTGCACGACGAAAATTAGTGAAATCAACTCCTAGCTAAGATATTAACGCTTTAATTGTACAAGGTTGCGGAAAATTTGAATTTCCCGGTCACAAGGAAAACAAGTTTTGAATTAAAAAAAAAACTGGGCTAAGTTACTTGTTTTTCATACTTACTTTGGTACCAGTCTCTATTTTCTTCTAACATATCTAATATTTCTTGTGCATCAGGGTGGACAAGATCTGCCCACGTCTCCCACAGAGGATGTACGATATAATCTATAAAACCAACCTGTCATCGAACAAATAAAGGAAAGAAATCGTTAATAGGTAAATACGATTGAAAAAAAAAAAACACGCAAAGAGAAAATCATTACCTAACCGTCATTGGGAAAAAAATAAATGAAAAACTTATAACAGCATTAATAGCATTAAATAGCAATTAAATAGCGTTCTACCGCCATTAACATTTTTGGGAGTCTAAATGATATTTTCAAATGCCTGGCTGCGAAAATTCCCTCTTTAGAGCTGCCAATATCATCACCAGTGGTGCGGCGTGAACGATCGATTATCGATATTCCCCCATTTGAAGCTATGGCAAAGAATCAATTGTGAAGGTGTTCGTTGCGAACACCCTGTTTATCGATCCTTTTCCTTCGGTTTTAATGGCAGATCAATCGATAAATCGCAAAACACGCCCCGCTACTGGTCATCAGCAAGAATGAGCATCGGTCACTGTGACTAACTATGGACACGAATGGTTTTTTGGGTTTTCGATTGAAAAAGAATTCCTTAAATAGACCATGTATTAAAAAGGCTGACTTACTTGAGACTTTTCAATAGTTGCACTATGACGATCACACATTGGACTAATGTCGAGATTTTGCTCCCTTTCTTTGTCACCTTGTTGGAAGAACTCTTCCATGAGAAGATCAACCCACCTCCTGTAGAGTGGCAGCGGTTTCGTTGGGTTACTTAGGTCAGCACAATGCACCAGATTCTCGAGCACCTAAAATCACGAGATACCAATATTTATATAATATCATATAATATAATTATGTAATATAATATGTATATATAATATAATTTACGCTGTTTCAATATTTCACATAATACCCATATGTGACGCTTCCATAGAGAAAGCTCCTCAACTGTCAAGATCAAATTTTTCATGAGAGCAAAATAAAATCATGTCTTTTCGGTAAACCCTCTCAATTGTTTTAAAATATTCATCTTATAATTTTTTACATTTATAATGATTATAATTTATAAGTATTCAATTTATTGAATGTATGATTGTTCTGGAAACAGTAATTTTTAATAAGTTCCAGAAGTTGAGAAAATTAGTACAGATTGGTTTGAAATCGTGCCCAAACAGTTGTGTGTATTCCCTCAATGTATTTCTGTGAGGAGAATGTCATCATTATACGAGTGCGCACTTCACGATTTTAAAATTTATGAACTTACTTGGATTCTATCGGTGTAGTTGTCCAGCAACAGCACACCAGATCCAGCCACTTTCTTCGTTTCAACCATAGTTTTCAGATCTGCTAACAAGCTCATGTGCTTTGACATGTCCGTTGAAAGCACCTAGACAAGGATACATTGTTTTACTTTCCGTTAGACCAAATCTTTTTTCATTAATATCATGCACTTGCAAAAATAGAGTCTCAATTGACGGATCTGCACAGTGTTGAAACTAGGAATATTTTCATACTCGCTGGAAGGAAATTTCCAATTCGAAAAGACGCCGGTGATAGTTATAATTGTTTACTTTTTCAGCATCATTAAAGCTGACATGCTCTCAAAAAGAGCAACTGCGCAGCGATCTTTCAATAAACAAACTAAAAAAGAACATCTGTTCCTTGGTAGACGATATTTCTAAATGTGACACACTAACACTTCAAATGCTAAACTTTCTTAATTTTGATCATCCCTGTTTCAAATACCTGTCTTGAATTGCTTTCCTGTGGCGGATGCGATTCCTTTTCTATACATCTCGGCATATTTCATTCCCATTTTGGTGAAGTATCCCAGGCAAATTTGCGACTTGAACGCAAGGTTGCCGAATAGCTCAAAATTACTTTATTTTTGCATTAAAATTGTTGAACAAACTTTCCCAGAAACTTTGCGAATAAAAAAAAAAAAAAAAAAATCATTGACGTTAATAAGGAGGCGGGGGGCAGAGGAAATGGTCACATTAAGTGATTCTGTGCCTTAGCTGTACTGTAAAATTTTAGACAAGTTTAGCAACACAATGCCTATCATCAAATCCCCCTTGCTTGCAGAAAATCTTCCATATCTCAACATTTACAATAAAATAGTGCATCGTGCACCCAAGGCGACTGAAATATGACGAAAGATGAATGACTCACCATGTCAATGACCATCTTCCTAAGAGTTTGTTTTTGTTTCTTGCTAAGATTTAGGAAAATATCGCAGCCTTCATTTTGTAATAACTTAAACGCTACAGCCAAGTGATGATTTTCCAAAACTGACTCATCATTATACATAAGCGCCAGCTCTGAACCTGTGGAGCAAATATAAAATACGTAATAACACATTGACTTGTCCAGGATGATTCATTCAATTAATTACCGATTTTTCCTAACATTTATAATTTTATACGGAAATCGTTGAATGAATTATTTATAAATGATTAAAGTTTGAAACATTTTTCGAACGGATGCGTCGTTTGAATTTCTGGTGAGGAACATTTTTTCAACGTTGCTTGTAATTTCTGATATTATTTTTGAATCGAGACAAATTGCAAACTGCAATTTTTGATCCATACATGGAGGTGGTACGGCAATAGGCCTGTTGCATAATTTGTTTTATTGCTTGTATCGGAAGAACTAAGGATCCTGATGTCACAAGAGTTTTCCCGCGGTTTTTTGATCACCGAAAACCACCAAAAAATCAACTTAAAAACGCCACGAAATTCGGATTTTCAAAAAGGTCACTTTTACGGAAACGGACCAGGTATTTTCGTGATGTCACAGTACAAGACAAATCCGGTCCCTTCATCGTCTACGATGTATTACTTCATTGGGCGTTATCATTCTTTTCGAGAGATTTGCCATTAGAATCAGTTTTCAATTTGCAATTCTCCGCACCTTGCAACAGGCCCGTTTCAGTGCAAATTACTGAGATTCTTCTTGCTCAAATAACAAGAAAGCGCTAGCGTTAAATTCATTTTCTGAAGAAATTGGTTGGATGTACGTTTAATCCGTTAAATTAAAGTAAAGTGTATTCTAGTAGAAATAGAGACTTAATTTTTCACTTACTGGAATTAATAAGGAACTGATTGGTTAAACCAGGATGATCCACGTCATGGATTGTCGCTGCAAACAGGGCTGCACAAATTTCTAACGGAGTGAAAACCGACTGGAAAAAAGAGGAGAGGTAAAAATAATTATAAAATTAGAGACCAAAGAAAAGCCGAGAGAACGGACGAGATACCAGCGCGGCGTTGCATTTGGGTATTAAGTTACAAGTTGGAGGCTACTATTTAAAAAAAAAGCAAGCTTTACTGGTGCGCTTAAAAATTAGGAGGCTAAACTGACGCTCTCCACGCAATAAAGCCTAGGGAAGGGAAAATTGTGTGTTTTTTTGTTTTTGTTTTTCATTTGGTTTAATTATTTTTTCGTGATTTCGTTAAAAGGGCCGAATCAAAAATATATTTTCCAAATTTCTCCGTTCAAAACATGTTTGGCCGTCTAGAGTCCCTTTATACCCGAATGTACGACAGTTCACCGCGGGCATTTCACCGCGCGACAATTCACCGCGGACATTTCACCGCCGCGACTTTTCTCCGCCACGACTTTTCACCGCTCCACGACTTTTAAGGGGATTCCGCATATAATATTTTCACAAATATTTCCTTCACACTTAACCAGGCTTAGGACTGGCCAATACATGAAAAAGTTGTATATTGGGCGTGTTTAAAATATGTGTGAAGCACCGCTTCGAATAGACTTTTAAACTACGAAATTGATAAGAAAAATAACACTTCATATTTCCGAGACGAAATGCTTTGATTAAAACATTTGTGAAACACCACTTTTAATTGTCTTTTACAGTACGTAACGCTGCTTGCTGATTCTACATCTGATAGATATTTTTAGGAGTAAAACTGCAGGTTGTGAGCCACTCCCCTCAAAAATTCGAGGGTACCCCTGTTCGCAAAATCTTCGCAGACTTCTTTCAATCGATCTGTCAATTTTCGATACTTTTCCTTCTGCTGATACGGTTGTCTGCCGGCAAGGATGTCCTCGAACCTTAATCTGATCACTTTTTCTTCTTTCTTGAAAGCGTTTATGACCTTCCACACAGTTGGATGTTTGGCACCTAAAACTGAATTAAATACGTTGTGGGACCCTTCTACAGAGTTGTTGGTTTTCGCAAGATCTTCGATGACGGCATTGAAGCAATTCCACATTTCTCGTTTGTAGAGGGGTGCCCTTCTACGACCGCGTCGGTCGAGCCTGCCGATCCAGGTGTCTTCAAAATAATCGATGAACTTGGTTAACTCTTCTTCATGAGCCTTGTAAAACTCACTATCGAGCACTATTTCGAATCCCTCGATGACTGCTTCGGGTGGCATGAAAGCCAAAGCAGCTAGATAGCGGATTTGTAAAGCAAACTCCGGATCAGTCTTCTCTTGATTTAGGATTAGGAGGTGCTCCTGTTGCCTTCACGCGAGTTTGCCATCGGACTGCGATGAGTTTAGTATCACAAGAGGTCATTTTGCAACCCTTTCGCATCTCTTGGGTTTTCCCTAAGACCGCTCAGGTAGACAAGGGTCATCCACCTTTGTTTACTCCCTTTCCCATTCTCCTTTCTGCACTGCCTGGCATTGTGGCGGTGAAATAACGTGGCGGTGTAAGGTCGGAGCGGTGTGAGGTCGCGCGGTGGACTGTCCGCGGTGAATTGTCGCGCGGTGAAATGTCCGCGGTGAACTGTCGCCGGACGTTTATACCCAGAGTTAAGACAACTCACTTTTGGTTGGGCTGAAAGTGGCCTAAAAAAAATCCAATTCTGATTGGTTCTCGCTCATGGAGGCCGAAACGAGTGCACCAAGATGGCGGTAACAAGAATAATGAAAATATTACCTAATTGTGGTTTATCAAGAGGTAATTGTTATTTCCATCGGTCCAAAATGAAAATATATTGAGAAATTATTCACAAACCAATTTCATTTTCTTTTCAATCGATCAATTTTGTTGATGTTGTTGTTTTTGGATGACAGACATAGCAGGATTCCTGATCCTTATCCCTCAATATCGTTCGTTTGGGTGCACTCGTTTCGGCCTCCATGGCCAGCCAAGGCCGGCTGCCAGTCAGCTGATAATCGAGTTGTCTTAACTCTGGGTATAAAGGGACTCTATGGCCGTCCATGGATTGCTGGGCATTGCTGGCATCTTATGCGCCATACATTTTCTGTCGGTGGAGAGGGAAATAATGGCATTAACCAAAGCCGACAAAATTTTGAATCGTTGAAAATTAAATTTAAAAAAATGAGGATGAAAATATGGGACGAACGATCCTTACCTCGAGAGCTGGCGAGTTGAGGAGAACATTAGTAGACTGAGTAACGTCTGCCGCGTGCGTACTGTTGTGGAACGGATTATCCTTCACGTAATGGTCCTCCAAAGTCATCATGAAATTGATGAAGGTTTTGGCAGGAATCATGAACGTTTTCAGAAGATCTCGTCCCTACGCAAAATCAAACAGATCCGTTTTGATGCATAACATTCTTTCATGAGTCCAGACTTTACGTATAGTGTTTCTCTTCAAATTTATCCTTTCACAGTCATCTTATTCCTTCCTTTCACCTGTGCCTTTAATCCTATCTCCATCCCCCCCCAGCATCTTTTTCTCCGACCCACATTCTCATTAGATCCAATTCACTCTTTCATGTATGTGTCGTTACTCACGGTTGTTGGAGCTATCATGCGCATGATTGATGGCCCTTCAAATATCCCACATTTGTTAAAAAGTGGGCAGAGCGTCTCTCGTGATGCATCAGCTACAAGAGTATTGGAGGAGGGGTAGAAATATGTGACTATCAACGCGGTGTAAGACCTTAATACCAGAGGCGAGTTTTTCTAAAGAGCGATTCTGTTCAATTGGATCAACAGAATTTAACCCAAGTTTTCGACAGAAAATCTTTCGGAATATCTCAAGTTTTGATTTTGGCCGGTTTGATTCATTTTTATACCAAGAGATAGCGTGTAAAGTTGCATTTTTATCCAAAAATTTGAGACTAGAGTATGTTAAATTACGACTTTGACACATTCTCCTCAAAACTTATTTTTTGAACTGCAAACAGAAACCGTCAACAATCTAATTTCGTTTGAAATTGTTGACGCCAAAATTGGTGCACAACTTTGCTTGCAGCCGTACTGACAATGTCTCACTTTCCGGTATTTTGTAAGTAAAAGACATCAGGAGAGAATTTCATGATCATTGGCTATCTTTTTGGGAATTTTCAGACTTATGCACTTATTACCAAAACATCAATCACATTTTTGGATTTATTTAAACTCAAGAAACCAGAAAAACGTAACTGTACTGGTAACAAGCTAAGAGGTACTCAGAGATACATTTAAAGTTTTAACTGAAAGTTAACTCCTGACCAAAGGTGATTCAACTGGTTCTTCGCATTGTACACACACCGTAAGAAGGTAAGTGATAAAAAACTGAATATCTTGCCTTTAGTTTTAGTTCATTTAGGTTTCATACATTCTATAGATTGAGTCATTCTGTTGTAACTATAAAGTCAGAATTGTTTAATGTCTATGCGTCATAATATTAAACAAACTGTCAACTGTGGAATCAGATTTTAGCACTCTCATACTAACGTTGAAGATAACTTTAAAAGCTTCTTGCTACTTGCAGATTGTGCCCCCTCTTGACTCTGCCGATGGCACAGTCTGTTAAACTTCAAAGTGATACTGACTTACCTGAAAGACAGAGTATGCTACGCAGGTCAAAGGCCTGTTGTTTGAGAGCTCTGCGATCCTGAAGATGTCGATACCCCACTTTTCTATTTCAGCCAGCGTCTGTGGAAACACACGCAACCAATCAATATGGGCCGAGACAAAAGGACGACACGAGAGAAAAATTCGCGAAAACCCTTTCAAGGCGGTGCTTTGTCATATTTTCGTCTAAATTTCCACCCTAGGTTGCAAAGTGGCATCCGAAAATCGAAAATATATATTTGAACTAATTTTGCCAAGGTTTAGCACGGGTAGGTCCGCAACTTTCTCGGTATGCGACTTTGCAGACTTTCTGTCATATTTTATTTTTGAAATGAAGAACTATTTAACTGCAATTCTTTAAAATTGCTGTGTTTTCTCCTCTCTGTGAGCGGGAAATTCAGCGAAAACTTGGTAGAGTAATGTCAATTTGTTCTCCTTTAAAAAAATAAAACAGGAGCGGAGCTTTCCAAATACCGCGAACTCGTAGTTGAAGACTTGCATCGTTACGGTTGAATTCAAACAGGTCTTCGAAAGGCAAAAATTGATAAATGACACTATGACGACAAAATGTTTGAGTACATCTTAACAAATGAGAATTTTATAAAATAAATTTTTGATGTTCCCGAGAAAGTATCATTTTCAAGATAGTGTAGCAGAATATGAGAAGAGCTTTTTCCACAACTGGTGGAAACGCTGATGCAGTTGAACTTTTCCTGGCGGAAACTTCACGCGCATGTTTCACAGAGCATTCGCGTTGAAAACTTAATTATTTTGCTGACTACAAGCTGATTCGCGCAAACCTACACTTCCACCAACTTTGCGTTGGAAAGATATTCAGTGCTGCCTTTGATACTTCGTTGGCAAGTGTGCAAGGTGGAAAATGTGGTTAATTTGAGCTGATTTCGTCGTTTCGCTTGCGAAAGGCGTAATTTCAATTTAAAATGGTTCATCTTGAAGAGAAGGTGCGGTTTTATGAGAGCAAAGTGACAGTTTTAGAAAACGCAAGTTGATTGGATAAAGTCAGGCACCCCAAACGTCCTGGTTATGTTTATTCTGTTTTTAGCCTTGTACACCCATTTTTTATATTATTAATTGTATTTTAACTAGTAATTTCATACACAAATTTCAACTTTTTTTAGACATGGTAAGGTACATGGTAGACAAAGCTATAGACAAAGAAGACAACAAGGATATGGAGAGATCCTATTGGTGGCAGCTGGTAGTTGCAACGGACAAAGGAGGTAGATAATAGACTAACTAACGGCAGCCTCTTGAGGGACCCTTTACTTAGTCCATCATTTTCTCCCTTATTATGTAAGGTCCACCAATTTCAACCGATAGGAATGCTCCATACTACTTATGTATTCTTCGTCTGTGGCTTTGTCTATCAATTTTACCAATAATGAGCCCACTAAAAACGCAACGTTGCGTAAGGTTTGCGCAAGAAGGAGACCGGTAAAGCACTTACTTTGCCGAGTTCTTCCTCGTGCTTGGTCTCGACGCCATATTTAGGGAGTTTCTCGCCGGTGAAGCTGTTGGTGTGCGTGAGGGGTCGCTTCACGCCGGAGATGCAGGACATGGGCACAGCGCGCTGGGGCTTGTCATCTTTCTTCGACGTTCGCTCCACCTCGGTCGTCACCGAATCCTCCACCCGAAACGATGGTAGATCCAACTCCTGCTGCTTGTCTGCAACATCACAATATCATCACATTATAACCCGACAATAACACGCCAATTTCATGCATTTAACCCATAGAATACATAGAGTCATAGTAATTTTCTAGTTTCACTAAGCGTATTCGACATCATTTTGTCTTTGCGCCTCATACAAAATATATTTTTTCCGGGGCAAGCCAAAAATCCCAATTCGCAAATTAGTTTGAAAGTTGCAATACAGAGAGGATTTTTGTTTCGCTAAAATGAGCATTTGGATGTCAAAGATCAGCGCGTCTCTTAATCTGACATCAACTATCATCTTGACACAGACGTTGATCAACTATTTTTTTCTATTTAAAGATATGACAAGGCAACTGACGCAATTCAACTTGTTGAAGTGTTTACTATTTGTTTACACTAACGCAGGCTCCAAATTCAGAGAAGCTAAATGCAGTCAAGTGATAATAATGTTCAACAAATGAATGGTCAAGGTTTGGTCGTGAAGAACTAGTTACTCCTGATTTAAGTATCCAAGCATAGAAGAAATTTCATTAATCTTCATCATCGGTTTACATATTCCTTCTTGGGAAGAGCTTTAAATCGAGGGGAATCTCATTTTAATTTAAAATTTGACACGGAAATCCAGCCTGCATTTCTGGGAATGATTTGTCTTAACAGCACCATATTTTGAATGTACTGTATGTAATTTTTACCGAAGGTAGGGATGATGGATGTTTATTTGTGTTATCATTCACCGACCGCTTCACAAAAATGAGGCAAATCGTCTTAAAATGTTTTGCTAAAACTAACTCTCTTTATTAGTTTAATTGTCAATCTGGACTAGGACGCTGTGCTGTGGCTTTTTTGATTACCAATTTAGGGGAAGTAGTACATTCACACAAAGGGGGCATGGTGGTCTTCAGTTTTTGAAATAGACCTCAAAACATCCTCCTTGCAGCAGAGAGTTTCTATTCAAGAGCCTCTGAATTACAGACTACACTAATTGAACGTATTGTGCTAAACAGAATACTATAAGCAAATGAATGAATAAGAACAATTTGCATAGAATTTGTGTGATACATAGCTCATTGTAATTTCATTACTCTGCACATGGTTATTTTTTGCGTAAGTGCGTTCAATTTTCCTCGGAAGTAAGTAGATCAAACTTTCTGATTCTGATGATAAGACTGTTATCACACGAAAGAATTATTCATTATTAAGGAGTAAATATTGTGTAATATAAACTTTTTGACACACTCCTAGATTTATTATGAAAAATAGTCAAGTATTGCTTCCTAGATATGGCTGGATCACTAAAAAGAAAGTGACTTAATTTACGCAGAAATATTCTTGAATTTGCTGACAAGAATATATTCTTCCTGCATTAAGAATAAAATTGCTTGTATAGAGTGGAAACCTGCTTGATCTACGCAATTGCATCCTTAATTCATAGGAAATTTTCTTGCCCCTAAATATAATTCATTTTTTCTTTCCAGTGATCGGTAAAGGCATTTTACACAAACTTTCAAACGTCGCCGCTATAAAACTGAACTTACAACATCACCGAATCATTTTGTAAAAGCGTAAGCCTAGTTCGACGCTAGGGCGTTGGTGCGTAACTATCTTTCCCCGCGAGTTTCAAACACTTTTCTCGTCTCGGAAGTTTCCGGAGCAGTGATAATTTTAAGGAGTGCGCCGAGCAACTTGAGAGTTGAAAGTTTGATCACCAACATCATTTCATTAAACACAGCTTTAATCACCGTAACCAAGAGATGTGCAGAGGGGAAGTAGATTGAGGAAGGGGTGCGAGAGGAGAGAAACATAGTAGAAAAAAGGGGCGTACCTACAGGAGGGATGGGAGGAAATAGGAGAAAAAGAAAGAAAGGGAAGAAAACTTGGGAAAAAGTGAGAAGAGGGGAAACACGGATAAAAAAAGAGAAAAGGAGAGATAAAGAGAAAATAGGAGGAGAAGGGTGAAGATGGGAGGGGGAAGGAGATTGACGGAAAAAAAGAGGGGGAAAAGAGGGAGAAGGAGAAAAGGGAGTCTTGGGAGACGGAGGGAGAAGGAAAGAGATCGAGAGACTCATACCTAAACTTTTTCTCAGTATGACGCTCAATGAGCACCGTGAAACCTGCAACGATCCCATCAGTGACTAGGTTCGGGATGATTGAATTTGTCACTGACATCTGCAGCCTTTGATAATAAATCGTTTTCCTACCCAAATTTCCTTCGCGTTAGTCGGACACTTTATTCACCCGTGCAAATTGCACCGAGGAATGATTCAATTGAACAGTCGACTCCAAGCAATTGAGACAATGGACGTACTCGTGCCGTAAAACTGCGCTGACGTGGTGTTATTTTCGAAATATTTGAAGGTATAGAATTTTCTTAACCGGTGGAAACGGACAGAAAACCTAAATATATCTTAAGTGAATAGTTTGGTGAAGAAAGGACCCAATTTTGACCCCACAAATATCAAGTGACTTCTTACTAGATTGCTAACTATATGAAGAACATTAAAATTTCCAATTTTTAGTTTTGATGGTGTACGGAAAAAATATATTTAGTTCTATATGAATCGAATAACTCACGACATGCAACGCTGTGTCACGACTGATCGCTAGATCATAGTGTCAATAACAGTATTAATCCCCGAGTAACATCATCTGAGGATATTGTGCCACAAAATATAAAAAAAGATCGATTAAACTTATTTTTTGATCGAAAAAGTTCAAAATATTATCATGCTCCAACGGACACATTCTTCACCTTTAATTTTTTCAATGACGCGTAGGTAGAGTAAAACGGAGCGGGGCTGTTTTCGTAAAAATCTCGGTCAACGTAAGCAACGCACTCAGTGATGTTGATACTAACCCATTGATACAACTATTCGTGCTCTGAGGACGCGCGTGTTGCCTATGGGAAAATGGAAGGCGCTCCGGTGCCGGTCCTTCTAGTCCGCGAAGCAGTGCACACAGCAGCGTGTAGCGCGCTGCGCCCTTACCAATATGTGGCAAGGTAAAGTTCTCTGGTAAAAATTAAGGCAAAGAGAACAGAAAAGCATTCATGCGTATCATTTTTCCATATTATAATATTGATTCAAAAATTATCGGGATTCGGTAGGTTTTGAACACTTTCGGCCAGTGGCGGTCGAGTAAATCCAGGGTTGTAACCTGCCGCTCGTGTGCGTGCGATGGAAGGGATACGTTGTGGAATAGAAAATAATTTGGCACGAACAGTCATTTTTTCTTTGTGTATATCGTTGACAAACGAAGAAAAAATAGGCTGATATCTCACAAAGAAACAACGAAATTCGACGATTTGCATTCCTCTCTCTGTTAGCATATAGTTCGGAATTTATTCTGCTGCGAGTTATTCTGCTCCATTAGGCTCTCAAGCCCAGCCCTTGGAGAGTGGAGCACTTTTGTCGGTATTGGAAATCGCGCCACATTAGTTTGCATGGATGGGCGTGGGAGGCATTGAAATACCGGGGAAATTGATTTCAGGTCAGAAATTCTCGGTAGAGCCGCCTGAAAGAAGGAACTGGAGACTCAGCCAATGGGAAAACTAAACACGGCAACGACCGTATTCATAAAATTAATCGTCCCTGCGGGCCGATTATTGAAATTGATAGACAAAGCTATAGACAAAGAAGACAAAAGGGATTTGGAGGGATCCTATTGGTGGAAGTGACTGGTTACAATGGACAAAGGAGGCAGGTAATAGACTAAATAACAGCAACCCACGAGGGACCCGATATTTAGTCCATAATTTTCTCCCTTAGTCTATAAGAACCAACCATTTCAACCAATAGGATAGCTCCATACTCCCTATGTCTTCTTTGTCCATCGCTTTGTCTATCAATTTCAATAATCGGGCCGCTGAGTCAGCACTTATACGAAAGGAGGCCTCACTTGTTTTACACTGGGATTAAGGATGGCTTAAAGATGCTTAACATAACATTAAAAAACGAAAATTTTTACGAATATTAAGTGAATTCCTTATAATAACATCGAAAATAAATTTGTTGGGATGAAAATAATTTGCCTTTGCAAAAAATAACAAGTACGAAAAAAAATTTCTGGGATTAAGACAAATTTTAAGATATGCACGCACCTAACTTGAAATTTTCAAAACCTGCCAAATTTTCTCTGAACTTTTAATTTTTGCAGTGGCCTACCATGGTCATCTCATGGCAAGGGCTATTTCCAAAGTTTTACTCTTACATTTTACACAAACTTCGTTGATATTATCCCGTTCATGGTGCTAAGTTGAGGGATTCTTAAATTACAATGTAGACCATATGGACCCTCCTAAAGAAGCTGCTTATAGAATGAAAATGAATGCGATCCTACAAATTGAACTTTTTAATGGTTTGTTTTCTCATCGAAATTACACGCAGGATACGTCGCAAACGTCGGAAACTTCCAAAAGCTCCCATAATGTGGTTTGGTAAAGCTGTGCCGTTGCTAATATTGAGAGTTAGAATCTCCAAGCGAATCATTGCGGAATTAGACCATGATTTTTTTAATATCAAGTCAAACGAAAACGTCTATCAGTTATACTTTTTCCTCTCATACAATGCGAGAAAAATTAACTTGGAAGTTGAAGCATTAGTGTAACGGTCTCAAAGATATTGACGGTCCGACTTTAACTTTAGCCTTCATAATCGTCGAGTGCCCTCCAAAGATCGTGTCAGATTTGGAGCTCTCGAAAATCTTTCTTTCCCTCTAGGCGAGGTAACTTTTCGGGGGTTGTGGAGGAAAAATCGTTGCTCCTCTGACGTAAAGGCGTATCTCAATTTCCATGTGAGCCCTATCTTACATATAAATTCATGTTTTCTGGGGCTCATGCGAACATCGAGATACGCTCTTACGTCTGAGGAGCGACGAAATGTTCCACGGCGTTGAATAATTCCCTGAAATGATACCTCGAGTGGGTTACCCTTACCCTCACAGCTTGAAACAAAGTTTGACGTGGATATTAAAGTCAGTTTAAAACTTAGTTCAAAGCAAGAAAGGGTAAACGAAAGAATAATCTGTATGGACCGACAGTGTTGCCGAAAGACTTATAGCTATCAACTTTTTTCTTTTATCAGCGCGGGGAAAAAGGGTTTACTGCGCTTGCCGCCTTTGTTTTTACGGTAGTAAGTCAAAATTTAGAGCTATTACCTAGATTTAGAGTAATAGACAGTTTTTTCTGTGAACTTAGTGGAGTGCACCTTCACCTAGGTTAAATAAAATGGAGCGTAGATGTGGTTCTGTTTGAATTCTTTTAATTCCATTAACATTTTATGGCTGAATGTGAAAAAAAAAGAAACAAAAGAGAAAACACTACTTTTATTCCTTCTCAAGTTGCTGGACTTTTTTTTTTTTTTCAATTGGTGATTTATCGGCATGGATATTTTACGGTAAAGCATTAGTTTATTTATAACACAATGTAGGCATCCTGGCATTGCTTCTTCGGCTATTTTTACACCTCTTTGGTATAAGAACAAAACAATTTTCGTTTACTTACCTAAGAAGGTGTTACAAATATATTTCGATATTTGATTTCCAGACTTGCTAGATTCCGAGAAGTGGCTAAGTTCCTTATTGAGCATTCTTTTGAACTGAAACAGAGAAACGCAAGAAATGTAGTGACAAGGTAACGCACTTCATGGGATGCGAGGAAAATCTTATTTCAGCGGAGCATGGACATCAAAGCTTTGAAGCTTCGTGGAGGTACAGGGGTTGAGACTTACGAGGGAAAGTGGTTTAAGGGTTACCGGGTGGCGTTTCTTTGTAACATTAGGTAAATGTAAAAACTGAAACGAGTGTGAAGGATCATAAAGAGGAAAATCGTTTATCATGGGCGGTGTTACTTGAAAATTCTCAACAAATACTCCTGGACATGATATCATGGAAGTACTGAACAAAGCTATAAGCTTCCGCATATAGAACGTGTTCAGCATTATTTGTGGAGAAATTCTAAAAATATCTTTCCTCAACGAAAATAAAGATTTAGTTATCAAGAGCTAGTTCATCCCTGCAAAAATGCAAAAAACTTAGGATGTAAAACGTGCCAAATTGGCTACGTAAAGGTTACAAAATCGACTCGAACGCTTCAATTTTCCTAAAAAATCATGACATAAATTTCCAACCAAAATTTTGCTGATTTCTTCGTATAGCGTTTAGAGAAAAACTCAGTTAAATCTTCGACCAGGAATGCTCAGCAGTTTCCCAGAGGAAATATAATTTGCGACTGAATATTTCTGGACGTTGAAATTGAGCAGTGGTGTGGCGTGAACGATCGATTAGCGATACATTCCCATTTGAAGCTACGTTAAAGAATCGATTATGAGGGTGTTCGTTGCGAATACCCTTTTCATCGATCCTTTTCCATGGGTTTAAATAGCAGATCAAGCGATCTATCGCAAAGTATGCCACGCCACTGAAATTGAGTAACGTTCTTCGTTCTGTAAAACGGCGGAACATATGTTCTTTTCGGACGCGCCCAGCATGGAAGCCAGCTGAAAGTCAATGCTCATCCTAATCTGCATTGAATAGCGACGTCTTTTCGACGAATCAATGGATCTGCGCCATTTAAACCAATGGAAAAGGATCGCTTATGAGGGTGTTTGCGACGGACACCATAATAATCGACTCCTTACCATAGCCTCATGTATAAAAATATCGAAAGCAGAAGATCCATGCGCCTTTGTTTACTTGACCAATGAGCGGTGACGTGACGTCGAACGAGCCCCAATTATGACTCAAGTGTGAATCACTGAAAAGTTGAGCGCTCCCGGACAGGAATAGTGGCGAGACGTGAATAATCGATTATCGATATTCTCCCATCTAAAGACATGGTAAAGAATCGATTATTGGGCTTCGTTGCGCACACACTGTTTATCGATCCTTTTCCATGAGATTAAACGGCAGACAAATCGATATATTGCAAAGCACGCCACGCCACTCCTCAGGGATGCCCCAGCCCGTCACGCCTGGGCACCAATCCGCGGATGTGCAAAATACTTGCCAAATTTCATACTATTGTCCCGAATTTCATCGCCCTTCTCAAACTCAATTTATATTAGTTATATCTCAAGTTCACTCGATCAGCATGTTTTTTTCAAATTTTCTATAGTAAATATTCTAAAGAAATTCATGAAGTGTTTCAAACAAATTCTTCGATTTTTTTTATGCCTTCCTTCAAAAAATTAAAACATGATATGCAATTTTCAAACCTTACTAGAGTCATACGAATCTTCGGCCAAAGGCATTCTCCATTTGACCATGTTTTGTTATGTAACCATATTTGAGGGGCTTGGAGGACAAGGCGTATAAGTGCAGTTTTTTTGAAAAAATTGAGATATTCATGAACTCAACTAAAACTTGTTTGAAATCATATTCTATGAAAAACTCACGACTAAAATCCAACTTAAAAGCATCAAAAAGTAAGTCTTAACTTCCTTTCCACCATAAGGCTCCGTGTAATTTTGAGACTTCAAACACGGATTTCTTGAAGTAGCAAAAACTGCACTTATGTGCCTTGTCCTCCGTCCCTCGTTTCTGACAAATTTAATCAGCACTCTGGTTGATTCAACCGTACTTGTAGGTATCAATTAAATTAAAAGTACATTGCAAATAGGATTTTCGATCTTCATGGCTCCTCTTCATTTTACCATTCGTGCACAATGGTTTTTCATAGCATAGATACACCCAATCTTGCCTTAATCGTATTTCTGTGATGGCATCAATACATCCTTACCATATTTTAAACCTATCAAAGTGAAAGAGTTGTCTTGAGCAACCAACCTGGTAGACGAAAAAAGAGAGCAGGATGAAAATATCAACAAGGACGCAGGCAAAGGCAAGGATGCCCCAGGAATCGTTGCTCATTCCGCTGAACATAGTCATGGGTCACCGCGCGGAACCGGAAACGGCACGCGAAACCGGAAACGGCACGCGAACCGGAAACGGCACGCGAAACCGGAAACAGAGCGTGGAACCGGAAAAACGGAACGCAGATCCGGAAAAAACGAAACGTGGACCCGGAAAAACGGTTGCAATATCGGTCGTTGTTTCACGTGGGCAAAGAACGCGTTGAGAGTGTTTGATTTGTGAAAGGCTTACAAACTAAGTAAGTATATGAAGTTATACAATTTACGAAAATAATGCTAATATATAAAATCTTATTCAGTAAATAATGCAGAAAACCTTACAGAGAAAGAATCTCAAGAAAAATCTTAGCTCAAAGCTTTAAATGGATTAAAGTCAAAGATTTTACGCTTAAAATATTAGATTATATATTTCTCTACTTCTTTTGATCTACACTCGGGCTTACTCAAATTATTTTTAGCGTAAGATATTATGTACGTGTAAAATACATATACATTGAAAGACGCAGCGTCTAATAATTTAAATGATTTTTATGATACGTTATGACCACCGTCAAGCAATTCTAGGCGAGGTGCAATAATAGCTGCGAGGTGCGAGGTGAATAATAGGTTTCTAGGCGAGGTGATATGCAAGATACAATGATCACTTTCGCTATTCAAGTGTTGAAGCTGCTATTTGTTAAAACTTAATAATGAGCTAAATATTTACCATATTGTACCCTAATTTATCATATACATATATATGTGATACTACACACTAAATTAAGCTGGAAATTTTAAACTTAAAATTTTGTCTTGAGCTGCAATTGGAGGGATCAAGTGAAATTCGAGTGTTTCTAATAAGATACGTTTCAGTTCAGGTCTGCACTGTATTCTTTGACATACAACTTGGTCGATATAGCTGGCTATTCGATTTACTCGATGCTAAGTTACCCTTTATTATTTAAAGAACCCACCTCTGTCTCATACTCAGAAATACGTAATTGCTTTTCAGGCGCTCAGTAATCTGTGAGGGGCTTCAAAAGCTAAGGTTACCAAAGAAATTGTAGTAATTTTATAACGGCGATAAATTTCTCGAAGCAGCCAAAGATTCAGCTCTCTTTCAGTTTTGAAATCACAAAGATCAGAGCTTTCATCAACCCTCGTTGAGTTTCGTTGCTTAAGTCGACTCTGCAACTTTGGGGTAACCGAGAATCAAGAATCTGCAACACTTTCAATCAGACATCGACCAAGGATACCGACGGGCCAAAATCGATCAAAATTATCCGTCCCGTTTCCTTCGTCGCATTTGACCAATGAAAAGAAAGGAGGAGACTGCAGACTCGACCAACCGACACGCGGGAAAAAACCAAAAGATTATAAATAAATAAATAAAATTTCGGGAAAAATAATAATAAAAAAATAGAAAGAGAGGGTTGATGATGGGTGGGTAGGAGTTCAATGGCAACAGAAGTCGACCATGGCAATTTCCCAGAGTAGCACGAAGAGATAATTGGTAAATGTCATCTGAATGCGCGCCGACCTGAACTTGTTTCTGTGTTTGAAGAGCGCGATGATCTCTCTCCAATTGTAGCTCAAGGCTTGTCCGTTGCGGGTATCCAGTTTTCCTGGTTTCCTCCTCGACCCCTGAAAACGGGTTCCTGAAATGTGGCCGAAGGGCCTGAACTGTGGATATCAGACGATCAGGTGAGTTTTAAACGATTACTCATGCTTCCGAGAAAACGGAAAACAGAGTACGATGATCTCTACATAAACTAAGACCTTCTTGAATCTATTTGCGAGGTTTGAAGTTTCGGAAACGGTACTTTTGGATACCTCACAAATTTGTATCACTTCAAATGATGAAAGGTAATGAAATATCCCACGGAAGTTTACTATTCACTAATTTTTTTCTCCTCAGATTCAACTTAAATGTGAGAATATCAGAATGATTCGAAGGTTACAATAAATCCGACCGACTTCTGAACTTTTTTATGAACAAAAATTGAAACTTAGGATTAGTCTGTTCAAGGAAGTGGCAATTGTGATTGATTGGTCGATCGGTGGTGCGTATACAATCAGTATAAGTAATAAAATTAAGGATTTAAAAATTAGAGGTTCTGATCAATGATTAAAAGTTGTGTTTAACACAACAATTTTACTTAAATACAAATGTATACTATTCGAATAAATTGATAGCAAATTTCAAAGTAACGCTTGAAATGGTTTGCCTCAGAAGATGCAACGATTCTTTCAATGCCGCTTTAGACTAAAGTGGGTCATGTACAATTGCAATGGAGAATTAAAACCACAAATTTTCACTCGGAGTCCAATTTCGAGCAATTATTCGACAATTATACGGGACTGTTGTGATATCTCTCTCACAGAAAATGGACGACAGAGAAACGGACTTCAAATCGCCAATAACTTAAAGATACAGTAAAGGAGGAGACTAAAAATAAAACAGAACACGAGGAGGAACATAAATAAAAAATTATTCCTTTGATATTGTCACTAGGAGGAGGCGATTGCCGATTTGAGGGGGCGTCGAATCAACAGCTTATAAAACAGGATAACTGGGATCCAGCGTTGTCAAATCTTAGCTTTAACGAAGACGTTGAACTCCACGCCGGGCGCGGAATCGGTCGCTGTGGCAGCCGTTCGGGATTGATCCGCTGTGAGCTACAGTTATGCGGGTAGTGTACTCGGATCGCAGAAATATGAAAAGCAGACCATAAATATTTATGAGCCCGCGCGAGCTAAGTGGGTGGTTAAACAAGTGAACTTTCAAAGTTCCAGGCTCCGCAGTAAAGCCTGCCTCGGTCGAGGAGCTTTATGGTATCCGACCCTTAATTACAAGCTTTTGGAGAATCGAAATGTAGAGCGCTCTGTCGGCAGGATTTTCCACCCGATGCCACGCACTTTCGGTCACAGTTTCCAGTGATACGCGTGGAAATTTTGAAGCGCGCACTGATGAGAAAAGAGCTTCCTCAAAATTGTTGAGAAAGTGATGAATTTCAAAACTCGGGCCTCCAGTTAGAAATTTGACTCGGGTTCGATTCAGCTTCTATTGGCTATGCCGATGCTCAGTTTTTAGCAATTGTTTTGGTGGTACTTTTCCTCGATAGATCATCAAATTTCGTGATATTTCACACCCTTAAAATAGTTCTTGTTAGTTCGGTTATTTTGGTGAGCACTGAAACAATTTTCACAGAATTTTTTTGAATAACGCGAACTTAATCGAAGATAATTAACGAACTTTCGTCTGCTAAGTTCTCTGTCTATGAAGGTATTTTTTTCGGACTAAATTTTGGCTTTTTTTTTCGCGCACCAATGATTATGAAAATAACACGTCAGCTCACATAGTCTACCACGTAAAAAAAAAAAATCGATTCGTTTCGTTCGAAAAAATGCCCGGGGAAATAGACAAAAAATCGATAGCGTTCGACGAGATAGATCCGAAGATCAATGACTTTCGTAGCTTTTTTCAGCGAGCTATAGAAGCGCGAGATGGAACAGTAGACGAGTCCGAGAGATCGCGGTGAGATATTTCGGTTGAAACTCGTGCAAAATCATGACCAAAAAGCTGAGAAGAAGGAGACGGAAGCAACCGGTGGAGCCCGGCCGGGGATTTCCAGCGCGCACGTACGTAAACAGGGATCGCGAGGGATTTAGGTGTTTTTCTTAAGCACTCGAGAGAGGAAGATAAGCGTTAGAGAGAGATTCGTAGCCTGGACTGGACTGAGTGCTAGCGAAGAACTGCGCTTGAACGACAATTAGAGGATGTGACTTGTGGTGACATTTCGGAGTGCTAATAAATGGGCGTAAGACCGCGATGCCCGATTTACGACGAAAGTCCAGCTTGATTCTATCACTAAAATCGCCGTCTTGACTGATGATATAGAGGCAATTGTATGATCCAGCGCATGGTCACATTTTGACACTTCGAGAAAAATATGTTTACCCATGTCTTTTTGCTTTGTACTATCCCTGGTAAAAATTGGCGATAGGAGCTGCGTTTCAAAATACCATAGGAGTTCTTATAGCCGACTGAAGAGGGCGATAGAAAATCATATAGCTGGCTGTAGAAAGTGGAAAAAATCATACGGCCGAGCTACACGAAGCGATAAAAAATTATACAGCCGGGCTATAGTTCCTATCACCGGGCTTTACACACTATCGCCTGGCTGTTGCTTTTTCGCCATCGGCTATAAAAGGCTATAAGAAATTGTGGAGAAATTCTTGTGCTTTGTAAATCCTTAAGTTTGTACGGAATTACCTTAATATTTACCAAAAGCACATTATATTTTCCTTTACTACATATTTTTTTTCATCAATTAAAATGAGAATAATCCATACAGAGTGTGCAAACATTTCAAAGTCATGAGTTGAAAAACGCTGACTCCGCGAGATTAAATATTAGAGCCTAACACAAAGCGGAGCGGCGGCGCACTGGCGCCTACAAACCTAACAGGGATACTTCACGCATTGCGCAATGCGTGAAGTATCCCTGTTAGGTTTGTAGGCGCCAATGCGCGTTCAGCACTGGCTACCCGCCCGCCGCGCCGGAGCGTACCGCGGCGCTTGAAGCAACTATTTCACACCAGAGGTATTGCACAGTATCATACGAAATTGAAGGCGCTCCAACATATTAGGAATGGCAGGCATCCTTCAAAAGTACGGAGCTTTCCTCGCAAATTAAATCAAGATACTGCGGCCCAAAAAGAGAGCGGTAGTCCAATAATTCACCAAGTCCTAGCATCCGTCATTAGTAATGTTTAGCATACACTTTATCGCCAGGCTGTTGCTTAATCGCCATCGGCTATAAAAAGGCTATAAGAAATTGTGTTGCCGGCTATAGAAGCTATTGGAAATCTTACAGCCGGCTGTAGGTCTATGGTATTTTGGAACACAGATTCTCCTGCCAATTTTTACCAGGGTTGTGTTGTTATATCACTGATGATGGGTCTTGCCCGAAAGGCGCCTATGATATTTAATTCACTTATTTCAATATATTTAGTGTGCTAGGTAAGGCTAGGCCAATTTTATTTATTTTGATAAACACTTTGCTATATGCAACAATGTTTAATTTCGAGAAGAAAAGATTAGAGGTTGAAACATTACATGAGACCGCATAACCTGAAAAGGATTTTAACTGCTGCTCTAAGACTAAAAATTGAGTTATGACGTGAATTTCTTTGTAATTCTTTAAGATTGGCTCCACCGGAAATGATCTCCCGGTCCATTTGTCCCAAAACGTCGCGCACCAATTTCATATTCTTGATCCATTCGGATATCAATGAGTGGTCTTGGACTTTCGAACTTAGGAGCTCCTTTACAACCTTGTCACCAACGTAAGTATAGGGGAGACTGTCACTGTTGGTGAGAAAAAGGTTCGGAAGTTCTACCGACTAGCTACTCTCTTGTTTGACGGAACACTAAAGCACAGAAGGCAACATAATTCGATGCATGGTTCATGCTAAAGTACAACCATTAGCATGGACAGATTGATTATATGAAACCCATCATGAAAGTATATCATTCAGGCAAATCTCCAAGATGGCGGAAAAAATGCGCAAGTTCATTTATGCAACCTCGAAGAAAAAACCGAGCTATGCAACTGGAATGTTGGGTCACAAGAAATCATCCCACTCCAGTTGCCCTGAGCGACTCGTTTACCTGTCCCCATATTTTTCTTCCTCTCTTCATTAAAAATATGAGCAATGGTGAGGGAAATTACCGCGGAAAAATCTCCCCCCCCCAAAAAAAAAAAAAAATCAAAAGGGAAACTAAACCTTCTGAAGAGAAGAAAATCATATCGCTGATGGGTCGTGGGCTTGGAGAATGGGGATACTGAAACATGAAACAAAAGCTCATTGTCACTAGTACCCCTATAAAAGGGCTTTTTACGCTCCAATGGTGCGGTGGCCAACATGTTGGCTTTCCGGCATGAACTCAACACTTTGACCCCACCCCGAACTTTCTACCACCCCACTCTTTCTGAAATTGTGAGTTGAGGTTTTTTTTTCTTTTTGTTTACTTTCAATACGGTGCTTTGATGTAGAATGATAAACTAGGACCGACGATAAGGCTCATTCACTGATAACGCGTTGGCGGTTGACATAGGCTTGTCTTCTTTGTTTACGTAGTTTTACATGAGATCGTCCTTTTAACGCACAGATCAAGCTTGAAAAATGAGTTTGGTAGAACAAGTGATTAGGGGAGAGCCAAGATCATTCATGAAGACTCAGGGTGCAGATATGTGTTTTTAGATTTTCATTTGATTCAAAGATTGGTAAGGGCCATTTTTCTTTTGCCAGGAGAATTTTCTTGTATAAAGGAATACAATTAAGGTAACTCACTTACATGAAAGGTATCGTTTTGAAAGAAATTTTCTTCCAGAACCACAAAAACAATTACGTCAATAGACAAGGAGACCTAATCTTAGAGCACCAATATTTTACCCAAAAAAAGTGAACAATTAGACTTGAAGGAGACTCTATTTTCAGGGCAATGTTTGACTTGAGAAAATTATTTGACTCAAACTATCTTCGAAACAAGAAACGAGTAGGAAATATGTCCATATCGGAGTAATTTATTTTGTCTAGCCGACTCATTCTCAGAGTCAATCGTGACTTAGTCCTCATAATGAAAATTACCTGCTGATTGTGAGTCAAATCTATTTTTGAATGGTTACTATGTGGTAGGCAAAAAGTGGATGAAGAGAAAAACGAGGCCAAAGATACATTCCTGTACTCGCACATCGGAACGAGCAGAGTAAATAAAGAGGTGCTAAAGAAAGTATCTCCTCTGATACTTGCGTGAATTTTTGTCTTGTGGTTTTTTTCCAGGCCTCAGAGCTATGGTTTAATTGATTTACGGGGAGCCATGAGCCATTAATAGTTGACAAAATTTTTATTCGGGACTTTTACTGCTCAAATTTTGCATGTTTTCAGCTGCACTTCTATACAAAGTTTTTTTTTTTTTTTTTTAAATTTGATTGTAAACGAATTATTGATAAATGAATAATAAATAATTAATGATAATGATAATGAATAATGTTTCTCGACGCACAGATAGGTGAAATTTTACCACGTGTTTAAGATTTCCAACAAGTTATTCTCAAAATAAGGTATTTTGACCCTAAGATACACTTTTCTTTGGGCCTATAATTCATGGTTTTTTATAAGACAATTTTAACTCATGAAAACGTCAATTTTCGGAATTTTTAAATGACCTTTCGTCCGAAGCTAGAGAAAAGTCTACGGATTCGAAGAAAAAAGTTTTTGAAAATCCATCCAGTAGTACCTACGCATTAGTGAATTGGACGTATATATGCCAAACGGAACTACATAGACAAGAGCCCTGGGACCCATAAGAATATATGCATAACAGGGCTCACGTCATAATGGACATAGTTCCGTTTGGCAGAAATACATCCAATTTTACATGGCGCCGATAGGGACTCGCGACTTCCCCCACACAACTAAATCACGTTCAATCTTAACACTGTAGAGTCAGTCGATATGCTCAATCCCAGAAACTTTTTACGGGAGGGACCTGGATACGTGACGCGCTGTGAAACAGAACGAAAGAACTCCTTTAACGCGAGAAAGCAACTAATATTTGAGATGAGCCTTGTCGTCAATGTGACTCTACACCTTCCAGGGCTTTGCTGAAAGCAGTGTAACGCTTTTACGTGAAGCGAGCGACCGTATGGCAAGGAGGGGGGGGGGTATCGAAACGGAACTGCAGTTTAATGTTGCTTGTGCATCATTGAGAGCTCAGAGTTTCCCTTCATTAAGGTTTCATTCTATCCTCGTCTCTTAGGAAGCTCAGTGGGCTGATTGTTGAAATTGGTAGACGAAGCGATATAGACATAGAAGACAAAAGATTGTTGAAATTGGTAGACAAAGCGATAGACACAGAAGACAAAAGGGGTATGAAGGAATCCCATCGGTGGAAGCGGGTAGTTGCAATGGGCAAAGGAGATGGGTGGTAGACCACGAGATACCCTATTATTTGTGCATCATTTTCTCCCTTAGTCTATACGAACCACCCATTGCAACCATTAGGATCTCTCCATATTTCCCTTTTGTATTCTTTGTCAACAGCTTTGTCTACCAATTTCAACATTCAGTCCGTAGTTCTGTAATTTTAAAAAACAACAATAGTCGATAAACACAGTTTTAAAGGCGTGCAATTTCAAAGGCTTGAAATACCGCACCGCACTAAGATTTAAATACGTAATTATTTTGCAATTTGAATTTTTTAGACATATTCTCGTTGATTTGGGCGATTGGGCCAGTCGCACCACGAGCATAGGCAAACTTACGTGAATTAAAAAATGACCTTTTTCTGAATAAAAGGTCTTGAAAATACAATCCAAGCCATAAAATATTGCCAAAATTGCTGTCGGCAAATATGAGAGCATGGGCTACCCCACACACTGATTTAAAAAAAAGTATCACAATCTCAAGTATACTTACAGCTGATTTTGGCGCTAGCCATATGAGTGGTTGCACTGGCGAGAAATGTAAAAGGCACCAATCAGCGGTATAGTTAATCCAACCACACTCATGCTGCAAGGTTGATCCAACCACACTTTCAGCTGACTTAACCATATCTCTGGCTTGTGCAACTTCTCTAATATCTGACGCCAAAATAAGCTAGGAGTATATCTGGGATTGTGACACTTTTTTCCGTGTACTTATAAAGTCGTTTGTGTTGAATATCATAAGTAGTGACGTTGATAAGAGGGTGAAGTACAGGGTTTTGGGTCATTCTTCGAGGTTTTAAAGAATTTTTATACCTTGGAAGCCCCCCATCCCCTCTGAAAATTGTCTGGCTCCGCCATTGCTCATGGCTAATGCGTCACTTCCTTGCGGTTTTCGGCGCGAAAAACGTAAAGAGGACTCCTCTCAAGTTGGCAACTTTGTAACGTCAAAACTCGGACGTCGCAGGCGGCACGTCGCCCGTTGCGACGCGACGGGAAAAAGCCAAAACAACGAAAGATGGACCCAGAGGGAGGAGTGGGGGGAGGAGAGGGTGTTGTTGCTGCGAGACGAATTATTGGCATCTTTAATGACCATTAATTGGAGAGGGAGCCAGCGGGCCGACCGATAGGCTTTGACCCCAATTGAATTGATGCCCGCTACAAGGGGGTAACTCAAAAAACCCGTGAGCCCTGGCTTTCGCTGATGACGCAGGGCGCTAGGGCTTATTAGTTTGTGGGCTTACGTCGTTTTGGCAGACATCGATTCAATTTGACATAGTTAAGCGGACCGCACTTCGGCTGCGACGATACATCGCCGAAGATCGAGATGCCCGATAAAAAGTATGTGAACGGTCGACGGAGATGGGTCGGATGGTCGTCAACAGAGGTGTTATTCTGTAAACATAGCTAATCGCGCATCGCTAACACAACAATCACGAGTCTTGGTCATCGAGACTCAACGGTACAAAGACTCCAGAATGGCGGTGACCTATGATGAGCCGTGCCTAACATGGAACGGTCGTTCAATACGCGGGTGAATCTACTCTTGCCCTAGCCTCCAAACCCGGGCATGACTTCAGATTCTATTGGGGCTTTTTGAATGAAAAATTAAGGTAAATCTTCGGTGTTGATTCCGAAAAATTTGCCTCATTGCGCTGCTGAAATGTGTCACCGAAAACAGCCATTATTTTGATAAATTAACAGATACAGGGTTATTCAAAAGTCACGCACCACTGGCCATGAGGAGGTGGCCATTTGAAATTTTTGAGTTGCACCCCGCTCCCCCCCCCTCTGGGGGGGGGGAACTGGAAAGTACCTAAAAAAGTTTCCCTCTCAATATAAGGAAAAATGTCATAAACCGCAAATCGATATCTTAATTAAAACTAAAGTTATGGCCAGTGGTGCGTGACTTTTGAATAACGTATATTGAATTCGAAGACGCATTAGTCCTGGTAGCGTATGTCTTTAATATAAAAACCTAAAACAAGCTTTGAAAGTTCGATACGGAAGGCTTGAAACGTATTCTGCTTTTTCTTAGGTATGAAATACCTATAAGAGAGAGATGGATATTTGCAACTTCTTAGATCGATCATTCGGGATTGGTCTCATCCAAATCACTTCATTTGACACGCCTTCTTTTCTCGGATCACTTTTCGGAGCTTAAATGATTATATCTCTTATCCTTTTTGGTGTCCGAGGGAGAGAGAATGATCTAACCACAACTTATGACTACTCAATTTTGATAAAGATTTCTGTTGTATTCGCATTTAGTCGAGGGCTCATATTAACCTGCACCAATTCTATCTACATAATCCCATAAATTATTAAGTGTCACTCTCGGTACGGAAAAAATTCTCATGCCCTAGCTTTTTTTTTCTTTTCTTTTTTTTTGTGAGCGGGCAGTTTGATTATCCTGATCTTGATGTAAAAAATAAGCCCTACTTTCTGAATCATGTATCGATGTTCTTTCGGTTTTCTCAGCGTTTTCCAACTGTTCTACGTTAGATTTTAAGGAGGAATATTATTATTTGGTATACTATGATCGATTCATGCTCTGTTCAGAAGTCAGTTGTCAAAACAAGTCCATGTAATCCGGAGGTTAGATGAAATTAAGTTACACCCTTACGTCAGAGGAGCGGCAACGTACCACGACAGCAATATCAGCAGGAAAATCCCGATTTCCCTCCTTCAATTCGGGGAAGCCTTGCATTTCCCGCTAAGAACGGCAACCTAACTGACGCCTTCAATTAACTCCCCATTTGACTGCAACTTTAATTCGCGTTGTTTACACACTACTTATCTGCTTTTTGTTTTCCTCGTCCAAGTGCACGTTGCCGGTGCGGGACGTTATTTGGTAATTTCGAGCTACTATAAAAACATGGGTTTCCTCCAATACTCGACAGTCTTGGAAAACGCGCCGGGCGGAAGTGAGTCATATTGGAAAGTTGTGTGTGGCGCGGTGTTTTGAGTACCCTCCACCTCACGGCGGTCATGCATTGCGTCCTTGTAAAACCTTTGACGTTGAAGCTCATTCTGCGGTCTTTTACTCACTGGAAAAAAACACATTGGATCTAGAGTCTAGACTCTTAAAAACATCGACAAGAAAAAATACTCTTGATTCAATCAGATTTAAGCTTAAATCAAGAACCAAGCCTCTTAATTTGAGCGGATTTCCTTTTGATTTAAGCTTAAATCTGATTGAATCAAGAGTATTTTTTCTTGTCAATGTTTTCAAGAGTCTGGACTCTAGATCCAATGTGTTTTTTTTTTTCCAGAGTTTGCTTAATCCACGGACCATTCTGAGGGGTGGAAGAAGTACAAACACGCGTGGAGTGCCGACATTTTTCGCATTCCTATCATCATTTATTAAATTTCTAAGATGTTCCCATGTTTTTTACTCTTCTGTTTCCTCTCTTTCTTTCTTTTTCTTATCAAGCTCTTTTTCTAAAGATTGAATATTCCAATTTTCCGGTCAAGAATTGGTGACAAACACTGGGAAGTTTGATGTTTATTTCGCCACATTTTAAGGTTCAAGGGGTGCCTCGAGAAGAAAATTCCACGAGAAAACCAATCGAACCACTTTCTGAACCTCAACATTTTGTATAAATGGAGTTAACAGCTCTTAAAGTTTCCAAATATTGTCCGACCTCTCCTATTAGTATATTCCCTTGTGCGACGAATTGAGCCCTCCGTTCCGCCAGGTGAATGTAAAAAAATCGATTATCCCATTTGAAATAGATTTCATATCGGTTGTTTCTACGCGGAAGGGTTTACAAGCTCAAAGGTATGACCAGCTCCTACTCGCGTGTGCGAGCTGGCTCAACAGTGCACACTGCGCAGAGGAAGATGAAAGAGAGCCAAGGGTTGACCGTTCCGCTGTCACAACAGAGGAACATGGAAGTGAGCCGGCGAGCGGCAGGGGTTCGGCGCTCTTACAACAAAAAGCTTTCCCGCGGTACTTTCGTCAAGTGGAGGACATGCCCCAAGGACAGCGCTAAGCAGGAGCCGCGGATATAGAGGGGATTTTCGCTGGAGATGCGCGGTTAGAGCCGAACAGCGGGGCTCCAAAGCGAATCATCAGCGGGCGGGGCGGAGAAGGTCGGGGCCGTTAATTACACGTTGAGGATACTTCCGGAGCGAAAAAGGCTCCGGGTTCGACAGACCGCAGCTCGCCCACCAAGAATGGGACACCCTAAATTATCGACATGCCGCAGTCCGTCATGAGAGGAATTAGCGATATGTTCCTGGAGGGCTTTAAAATTGAGCCGAATGACGCGCTCGGAGAAAAGCTCTCTCAAAGGTTTCCTTTCGTCTCGATTAGAGTACTTGTATGGGGAGAGTATACGGACATGTCGGTAATTTTGAGGATAGGTGATAGGGCTCTTATGGCCCAAAAGGGCAACCAATCTATTGATTCAAATGCGCTGGTCACAGAATCGTGTTCTTTTTCCTGCTGGTTTTATGGCTTCGTGTCTAGCACTTTCAGCCAACTTTAGACTATGTTTATTGTCCGTAGACATCGAGAGATTAAGGCACATCCATGCTCCAGGCTTTTTGGAAAATGCATCAAGAGTAGTTTAAAATTCAATTACTTGTAGCTTTTTTTCTGTCAAAAATTCAGAGACAAGAAAAAATATTTTGAATCTAAAATAATCGATTACATTTTGTCTTTTATATTGAATCATCTTGTAGAGGAATGAAACTTCTAACCGCATTTTCGCGTTTTAACTTAGTGCTTTCCCAATGAATTTGGTTCATTGCTGTCCCAGCCTTTTTGCTTATATCGCGTAGTTTCCTGTTAATTCACAGGAACCAGAGGCGAGGTGTGAATGCTCGATTATTAATATTTCCGCATTTGAAGCTATGGTAGAAGATCGATTATTAAGGTGTTCATTGCGAATACCCTGTCTATCGATCCTTCTCCATAGGTTTAAATGGCAGATCAATCGATGTATCGCAAAGCACGCCACGCCACTGACATGGGCCCACGGTAGACCACCTCCGAGTGTCAGGACTTCGCAAGAACTTGAGTGTGACGTTATGACAGTCGCCGTGCCGCGCCGGTGGACTGTGGAGTGACGCTGCGGTAAAGTTGTGAGCTGCGGGAGTTTAAATCCGTCACTGGGTGAAAATGAGAAAAAACGTGTCGGTGAGTTATTTCCGGTGCGAATGCGTTCGGTGTATCTCCCACCTGGTATATTCGCGGGAAGGAGCCTTAGCCGGAGGCTGGTGCGTCCTTCGACTGACGCTGCGCCCGCTTTTGTAAAGACTCTGCAACACGTGCGAGATAATTGAACCCGTCTAAAAGCTGTGGGTGGGCGAGGGCGAGGCGGGGTGGTCGGGGCTGGGGGTGAAATATACTCGTAGCCTCGTTCTTCGAAGCGCCTTCAATTTGTTTCCTCTCCGATAAATAGAGTTACTTCCATTTTTCTGCCGCCTTTTCTCCTCGTTTGCTCCTCTTTTTTTAAGTTTCCACCAAGATTTCCTCTCCGAGCACCGGCTGTGGCTTCCGTCAAGAGCTTTTCACTTTGTTGTCAAACTGTGTGTGTTTTACTCGTTTTTTTTTTTTTTTTTTTTTTTTTTTTTTATTTTCTTTTTTTTTTTAAAGAAACCATTAATTTCTTATTGTTATGTTTTCTATTTCTTAGGTGTTCATTGTAATTTCCCCTTTCATTTATGGATTCGATATGTCGCAGGCAAATAGTCAAACTAGGCATCTTGTGAAATGCCGGGGCAAATAGACTAATATTCGCTACCATATTGAAAAAACGAATCAGTTGTTCAGTTTTGACGATTAAAGCGTATTTGAAATGCGGAAAAGATGCTCAGCAGACTTTTTGATCATATTAAGGCCGTTTCATTGATTTTTAGCGCTTGATTGCGAGCATTTATCTTAAAATTTGTAATACTTCGGGAGAGAGAAATATTTTCAATTTCAAATTCTAAAATTCCTCAGAAGCCAATTGAATTCCACTGAAATCCTCAATTTGAACGAGATTCTTGTTCAAAACATTGAAAAATTGAGAGCTCTACGTCGTAAATATATAAATGTTTGTTTATCTGCAGAATTTGATTAATTGCGTCTAGGCATTTGTTGAAGTTCCTGATTTTCTCGCACTATTTGTCGGCGTCAGATACATCAAACTTTATTGCTGAGATTGTATCAAAATCGAGTGGTTCAACATGTAAAGATAGCCTCAAAAGCCGTTCGACTGATCTGTGAGAGCGAGTTTTTGTAATTGATTTTTTATTTTAATTCATGACACATGGCACTGAAAAGTGAAATCATCAGGAATTTCCTCTTTTTTAGCTTTTCCAACTTAAATCCTAAAATGTTTGTTTCAGGTTATGTTCTATTGTTTGGAACAGTGTTGGAGTGAAAAACAAATTAAGGCGCGTCGATGCAACTATTCGGGCTTCAATGCTGTCCTCATTGCATATACAATCAATTGAAGGCGTTTTGGTTCTGTTCACGATACGCGCCACACTTGGAACCTAGAGCACAAATCTTTGTTACTATCCTCTGTATCTCATCCGCTGCCAATCTCCAGATATGAGTTTTTTAGGAGCATATACAATTCAATTGTGAATATTTTCCATATTTATCAACTTTTGACGGATTAGATTAATACGTATGTTCATAATGTAGTGGTTAACTACATTTACGGACCAATAATCGGTTGATTTCAAATGGGCGACACTTGAATCTTACATCCCTGAACTAATTTTTAATTAAATGGAAAAGTTCCACTTTTTCCTTTCAAAATGAGATGGCGTGGAGAGAAATATAGAGAGAGACAAAGGAATTGACCCGGTTTATCGGGAGTGCATCATGTGAATCGAACCTGCCGGGGTTAATCAAACTTGCACTGGTTGAATTAAACAAACTTGCTCCAATTTATGTAAATCAAATCGACCTTACATTTTAAATACTGCTCTATAAGCTGAATTTTAGTTTTTTAAACGGAAAACTTATTCAAGTGCTGTATGCTAATTTTCTCTCATTTTTCAAAAGTAAGTATTTACTTCAACATGAGCACGCATTGGTTTTTTTTCTTCTGATTAACTTTTTTTTCTATTTTTCGCAAAAATGTTGATCATCAATCTTTTGGTTGCTTCATTCACGATCAAATTGGGAATAAATGAACTATAATGCTTCCGGAAGGATGAAAGTTTGGGACATACTATTCCGAGAATACAAGAGAAAAAAAGAAGGCGGTGAAAGGAAAAAAGGAGGTAAAAGCGGGGTGTGAAGCATGCAGGAGAAATTATCAGAGAAAAATAAACACACTCTCACTCCACAAATCACAAAAGTAGCAGAAAAGTACGAGCTAGTGAAGTTTTAAACGCGCTCTCCGAAAGGACTGTTCGGCACGAGACTTAGAAGTGAAGGAATCCGGGGCCGGGGTGGATCTGTGACAGTGGCGTGGCGTGCTTTGCGATCTATCGATATTTCCTCATTTGAAGCTGTGGTAAATAATCGATTCTTAAGGCGTTCGCTGCGAACACCCTGTTCATCGATACTTTTCCATAGGTTTAAATGGCAGATCAATCGATGTATTGCAAAGCACGCCACGCCACTATGATCTGTGACATGGCCCACATAATTATTTCAAACAAGGGGAGCGAGTTTTTCCTACTTAATGATTGCGACGACATTTTGGCGCATTCGTGATAAAAAGAAGTTTGTGCATCGGATTTACATGTATCAAAGTTCAGTTTAATTTTGTTTCATTTACATGGTTACTCCGACCATAAAAACATCCATTTATCGGAGCATGTTCTGATAGGTACATGAAAAGCACTGAGATTTTGCTCGGGAGCGAAAGAGCTTTTTGTTCCCTATAACAAAAGACTAATGAGGATCGGTACGGAATATGTGCGTGGGCAGTGTCAGTGACAGTGAAAATTTCCATCGGGATGTCGAGAACAGGGACCGACTGCTGTGAATAGAAATTAATCTCCTACCCGCCCAACTCAAAATTCTTCCCATATTTTGGAGGACTCGAGTTATGTGGTTCCCCACTCGTGAATTCATGGAAGTGGACAGGTTTCAGCATACAGAGGGAAAATGTAATTTGAGATACAGAACAATGGAAAGAACCCTGACGCACATTGCGGAATTAGACCTCAAAACGTGACTAAAACTATTTGTAAGCTGAAATTGCTCATCGTAACGAAATTTTCATTCTTAACTGGCATTGTGTAAAAACTAGGCATTAGGCACACTAGTTGATGCAAACGATCTATGATCGTCCGAATCCTTCGAAAAGTGTATCTTCAAGGTTTCCTAAACACATTTCCTTTAAATACGTTTATTGTTTAGGTGCAGTGTTTCAATGTCCTTAATTTTGTCCAGTTTTATGCTGGAAAAACGGCCTTGACGTTCAGACCTACACTGTAGGAGTTTAGTTCATTCTAAGGGCAATAGAGGGCATGAAGTCGTATTGTAATCTGGTGGATGGCTACCCTGAATATGGTACATTTACACTTCTAATTTACGAATACATAAAATTAGGTACAGCAGAACGCCAGAAAGTGCTGTAGGAGCGACGCACGCACATGCACTCATGATTATAGGGCATTTCGTCAACGATTTTTTGTCCACGCACCTGTTTTTTCTGGTAGTTTACGTCCACGCGTTCTATCGGCAAATTATGCTAAACGTTATTTAATGCGGATGCTAGGACTTAGGAAGTTTTTGGACTACCGCTCTCCTTTTGTGGCACAGTATCTTGATTTATTTTGCGAGGGAAGCTCCGCATTCATAAAGGATGCTTGTCATTCTTAATATGTTGGAGCGCCTCCAATATTGTATGATACTGTGTAACACCTCTTTTGTGAAATAGTTGTTTGAGGCGCCGTTGCACGCTGCGGCGCGGCGGGCGGCCGGCTAGCGCGCATTGGCGCCTACAAACCTAAGGGAATACTTCAAGCATTGCGCAATGCGTGAAGTATCCCCTTAGGTTTGTAGGCGCCAAAGCGCGTTTCGCGTTGGCAGCTCGCCGTTCCGCTCTGTGTTAGGCTCTAATATTTAAACTCGCGGAGTCAGCGATTTTCAACTCAGGATTTTGAAATGTTTGCACACTCAATGCCATTGCTTGGAAATGGTTTTACAAATATTTGCCACGTTTTAAAAATGTGAATGCTTTAAAATGAAGTAATATTTTCATTAAAAAAATAAAAAAAAAACCATATACAAGATATATTTTATATCGACAATTTTAAGGATAGAAATAAAACCAAATACTCACCAATGACGATTTGAAAAGACAAATCAAGAGAAAAAAGTAATATTTAATTTAAAACATGAGTTACCATAACTCTCAACACACTCTCTCTCTCTCTCAAATTGAGAGAGGGGGAGAGTCAGATTGAGAGTCTCAATTTTCTCATTTTGATACTGTCATTATAATATTACATGGATAAAAATATAACACTTGGACCGAGTCACTCTTGCTTATTTCACGCGTGGACGTAAACTACTGGACAAAACAAGTGTGTGGGCAAAAAATCGTTGACAGAATGTCCTGAAACCGCACATATGCATAAATATAGTTAGATTTTTCTCAGAACTATGAAGTTTTTTCGACTCCAAACTTCAAACCGTCATGACTTTAGTTTCATTCGATATTTGCAGGAATTCCTCAATTTTTGGTAATGGGTCATCATTGGGCGAATCCGAGCGTGAATTTTTGGATTAACTTTTCGACTTTATGAAAGACACCAGCAACCGACAGGTAGATATACTGTCTCTGCACGGTCAAAATTCATCGTTACCCGCATGAAGAAACGTAACTCCTTTCCCAGGTTGCAAAAATGTACCTGTGCAATTTTTTTTCAAAATTTTCCTAATTTTGGCATGAGCTCCACAGAAAAATCAGTAAAATGTTCAGTTAGGAAAGCCCAAGATTCTCTCAGTAAACATACACTTCTAAAAAAGAAGGAAATTTCGAAATGTTGTCACTTTCCTTCGTGGGGAGAACAAAGCATTGAGTTCCGGATAGACTTTGAGGTCCGATATCACAGTATGTTAGGTAATGCCTTGACGCTATGGCGTGAACGCTGAAGCTGCCTACGGGGACGCTGCAAGACGTCACAACGCTGCGGTTACGACTGATAATACCCGGCCGTTAATATTCGTGCTCAAGTCTTGGCGGGCCATTTAAATTATTCGTTCAGCGCGAGGCTGCGCCGGAATTTATGGAAAACCATCAAAGCCGCGATTACCTTAACAACAGACGCGGCAGGTATTTTCTCCGAGCCACTGTTCGGGCTTTTAAACGGAGAGCTTTTAACGGCCGAAAATTTACACCGGGTTTCCAGGTGGTAAAATCCGATTTATGCGCGATTCAAATTTCACGCTCCCCCGTCCTCCCCCGGGGAAAAATAATTAAGATGAAACAGTATAACTCTCCTAGAGATGTTTTCCTTGATGGATGTTCTATTCCGTAATGATGCACTGAGAAATATACTTCAGCTTTTACAAAAATGAAAAATACATTGAAAAAAATTACAGGGAGAATGTCCGAGATGGACGTCTCAGAGCAATTTGTGCTTACGTCTCCCTCTGGACAAACCTGATTGCCGGTGACCAAGAAAAACCGCTCGTGGTAGTAGTAAATTTGGAAAACAAAGAAAACACTGAAAAAAAAAATATTACTGAATTTGGCTTGCACGCGGGTATTTCATGGCATGTTATGCATAATTGTCGTGATAAAATTGAACTTGGGAATGTGTATGCTCTCAACGTGGTTTTAAACAATCCTACCCATACTAAGTGTTAATCAGTTGCCTATAGTAAATCTTTTGTTGGAATAGATCAACAATACATACATACATAAAGCGCGATTATAGCGCCGCCTCGCGCTCTAAAAAACGAACGTGCAAACCATGCAGGTAAAATCGCTTCACAAATTTCAGCTAACTTACAACCACGCGTGTAGGTGATTTTGCTCTCTGAAAAGCTACGTCTGTTACCTTCTTAGTTATTCTTCCGTAAATTTCGCTATTTTTCCGTAAATTCCGCTATTTCAGCCTAACTATTGAGCTATTTTTACTGTTCGCAAAGTACCAATACCAAAAAATGCAGTTACACTTCCAAGCCACTCGTTGCAAGATTAACTGCATGAAGGCGCGCAGATGTAGCAAATCGGTGTAGCAATTCGTGCTAGTCTTTCACTTGATTCAACACCGTGCACGGATAAGAAAGCTTTACGAAGTGAAGCAAATTTTGCTCCACCCTAAATCGGTGAATTAGCAATCCTTTTTTTTCAGTGAATGATCCGAATTATGCAAATTGTGCGTTGATAAATTGACTTTGGAAATTGTGTATGCACTCAACGTGGTTTGGCGCAATCCTACCCATACTAAGTGTTATCAGTTGCCTATAGTGCATCTTTTGTGTGCAATAGATCTACAATACATACAATACTAAATTACTCGTTTCCTGGATTGTTTATTTATTTATTTATTTATTTATTTATTTATCTATCTATTTTATAATTTTTTTATCTATTCATTACTTTCATATTTTTTTTATTTATCTATTTATTTATTTAATCATTATCTTATCTATCTATTTATTTAATTTCTTTGTTATCTATTTATTCATTTAATCATTTTGTCATTCATTTATTTATTTACACGTGTTTTTTTTTTTCAAAATTGAATACTTTTCGAAGCAAGGCATGCAACTGGCATTACACAGGTTAGAAAATCATGGATTAAAATCCAAAAGACCTACAGGAGCGCCGCGCAGGGGAACGTCTCCAATCGGGACCGCTCTTAATAAATCCGTGTTTCAATCCAATCGAATGTGATTTTCAATTAAATTGGAGCTCGCGAGGAGGAAAAAAGAATTAATTTTTCAAGAACGAGACCGTGAGCTATCTGGACGGAGCGGACTCTACCACCAAGGATTATCTTCTCATCAACGGTTAGCTCTCTGTAATCTCTGGGAAAGGGGAGAGGGGGTGGTCGCCGAGTATTGCACCATTCTAGACTCCTTCAGACATGACGTCACCATACAGTGCGTCTCAGGATTAAACGGCCAGACTGCAGTGGCAAAATATCTACAATGAATTTTAGATCCAACAGTGATGCCGGTCTAAGCTATACCTCCTCTCCCCCTTCCCAAATTTTTAGGATATACATAGTTTTTTCTTGATTTTGGCAACGATCGGTACAATTTAAGAAAAATGACTATTCCACTCCCCCCCCCCACCACAATTTTTAGTGTTAAATACATCCGTTGTTTTTACCCCTTTATTTTACAAGGCATCAAGCTACTCACAGATTCCGTACTCACATCCTGCTTCAAAATTTAGTATTTTTCAACTTCTAAAGACAAACAATTAAAATGACGCTGTAAATCACCTACTCCACTCCCAAAAACACATGGTTTTAACCACGGGCCAAGTTTAAGTGAGCAATTTAATTTTTTATGAGAGAACTTTGGTGCGGATTCCTCTGAAAATTGAACTGTCCAATTAAATTGGTAATAGCTGAATTGGTTTGGTTCCTTTTTGCTTAACGCAGTCCAATTGTGATATTGCGATGTGCTGAGCATGATTGTAGAGCAACTATTCATGCCTAAGAGAGGTTCCTGCTGTATGACCGAAGAATTAAAACGCTCTATCATTTTGGATCCTCAAAATACAGCCCGCTGCCGTGCCAGACTGCGGATAAAGCGGCAAGTGCCCTGAAAGTCAAAACGCCTTCACTTTCGTGCGTATGCAACACGGACATCCGTAGAGCCCGAATAGTTGCATCTAGGAGTTATAGTGAAACTCTTTTAGTGTTCGTCGCATGCGCTATTAACTGAGGGCGCGCTCGTTTCTTTTTTAATTTCAGCGTTGCGTGTTATGCTAATGAGCTTGTGCGCATCTAATTCAATCCTGATTCATCCTGCATTTGTAGCTTTATTTGATAGCTGAGCAGCCGACTTCAAACTTCGATTTCTCAAACAGTCTCCTCTCCGAAAAACTATTCCGGTTTCCGGCGAGGTTTCTGGCTTGAAAGTTTGGGGGAAAATGGCCGTGTTCTCTGTTCTCGGCCAGAAAACTAGAGATCAGGACACCAGCAAGGAACGGAATGCCCGACCCCCTTCGGTAATCCCTCCGAAGGAGCTCAAATTAATCAAACCAGGCTCGGAAGGGAGCGAAAAGGGCCGAGCAGCGCGGTGACGACGCACAGTGGATCGAGTCAATTAGCGTGGTCGGACATGAAATTTTTAAATAAAACTGCAAATTTTGATGTTTAATTCGTCAAATTTTAAATTTTAAGGGGTGCTTCTAGTTTGAAGTCGAAAATTTCACGAGAAACCAATGGAACCAATTTTAGAACCTCGAAGGTTTGTATACGAAAGGACGGAGTTACAAGCTTTTAAAGTTCTCGAAATTTTGTCCGTCCTCTCCTATTGACTCGATCCACTGTGCGACGGGAACAAACAACAACCGCAAAACGAGTCTGAATTTGACAGACGAAACCTCAATCCGCCTCGCGGTTGCTCTAGGTGCCAGTCCAAGACATCCAGTAAGCACGGGACGCGGCGCTGTGGATTTTGTATGTTAAATGAGAAGTTAAGACTCTAATGAATCCAGATAGTAAGAGGAAACTAAAGAAAGAGAATAAGTTTTTGAAGAATGTTACCTTTTCCGTTTCCTCATCTCCTGCTTTTTCTATTTTCGTTTTGGATGACGGCCATTTCGGGAAAATTTTTCATTTTAGGGTCCTTACTTTTACAGGTACTTTTTTTTACTTTTCCAGGTTTCTTCCTTTTTAGACTGTGTACTTGAGTCTCATTTCTGGTTTTTGCTAAAACGAGCTTTGTCAGGTGATTAAAACCGATTCAAAACGAAAAAAATAATACTAATTACGCACTGATTACACCTTAGTCGCGGATGGGTAATCATGAGCGACGATTCACTACTGATAAGAAAAATAGAAAAACCAGAAGATCGGGAAACAGAAAAGGTAATATTCTGATAAAAATCAAAAAGTAACAAATATGAATCATGATAAAAGAGAGAAGTACTGCTACTCCATATTCGCTTATTCTACACATCTCCTTTCTCTTCTTCTTTTTACTCCTTCTTCTTCGTCTATATATTTTTTTAAATGTTAATTTCTTTACATCCACGGTGTTTTCTTTCCCTTTCCCCCTATCACCTCTCAACCTCATGGAGGACTCCAACCCACCAGTCAAGGGACCTCTTTCAGGGCAACCGACGCGATGCGCCCCACGGCCTGAGGAGACCCCCTCTCTATCCTTTAAAAGCGCCACCTCACAGACAAGGGCGGATCCTTTTCAGGACTCTAACCTCATTGATGACGTCATCAACTGGTGCTTCCGATGAAGTCAATGAAACTTTTGCTTTTCGCCATTATGGCTAATGGAGCCTATATTTTTTTCATTTGCGTATTTTATGAAGTGCCGAAAGTCATGAATACTTGCACACAGCAAAAATTGTACACTGAAGCCATCAATTCGTTTCAGCAAAGTCTAAATGTTCAAGAGCAAGTATGCAGATCCGATTAAAACGACCAAATATTCTCCTCGAGTAACCAGGAGAGCATGGGCGAATCCGCAGCGCTTTTGTCTCATAAAATATGAAAAGCCACCTGAGGGAGCACCAGGGTGGGGGAGGGGGTTGCCGGGAAGGGAAACGGGGGTGTTGGAGGAAGACAAAATGGTCGCGGAAATAAATAGCGCGGGAGATGCCACCGTGCTATGTTGGAAAAACGTCGTAAGAACCTTCGGACGTGTCCGGATTTCCTTTGATAAAATACTCATTTTCAGGGAAATTTGCAAGCGTTTTTTTATTTATTTTTCAGACAGTTGAATGCGGAATTTAATTCTGAGTCTCTTAAAATTTTGAGGGAGAATATTTATTAATATTCTTAAAGATAAATATTGTATCGAAGAAAATCATGCAACGGCGGAGGTCTCATGATGCGTTTTTCCTTGGTACGGCATGGCAGTGCGATTCCGCGGACGTGTTTCCCCGAGCTCATCATTCGGCAAGAAAGTTGAAAGTCACGCGGGATGCGAGAGCCATGATAAAGTTGCCCCCCGCTCCCCCGGGTGACGGTTGACGCCCCGATTCATCCCCCCTCCCCTTCCCCCTTAACCGCCCTCTCCTACTCTAACGGCCACGACTCATAATTCCCGAATAAATGTTAACCATTTATATTTGCTGGCTGGCTTGCGACCGGAGTATTAAGGGCTGCCGATTCTGTGTGGGAATTGCGCATATTCGCGCGATACATTTACCGTTCCTTGGCGTTTTTTTGAAAATTTTGCAACCCCGCGTTAGTCACTCTCATGTCGCGGCGCCCGAGAATTTTAGATGCGGTGCAAAGAATGAACTCCCTATTATACGACTCTTGAATGTAGAGGATGCGTTCTGCGCTCCGCTGAAATAATCACGACAAGAGTAGAATGAAAAGATCGCTAATTTTAATAAGGTGTGCACCGTCATGTAAACTCTTGGCTCATACAGATTCAACCGTGGCGACGGAATCATTTGTAAAGGTCGTATTAACAACAACGTTTGCTAAAATGACGCTTTCACACCAAGCACAAGGACCCGCGCATTTCTAGAATTCACAAGCTCTTTTAATTTGACTTATGAGCTGGCATATGAGGGCATGGCGGCAGAATCATCGTTCCAATCTCCTTACAATGTTGTATTATTTGTTAGGGTAGTGTAAATAGGTGCGGACATTTCGCAAAAGCCGCATGTATGATGTAAAAAGGCTGTCCAAAAATTACGTAACGATCTAGGCGGTGGGAGGCGGGAGGGTGTCAAGCTCAGAGTTACGTAACCGTTAGTACATCCTGGATTTCAACTTTTTTCCAATTTTTCTTCTTGAGCTTTATAAACTAGCTTTTTGTTGTCTTATTATTTAGTTTCGTAAAATACAGAACCTTTTAATTGATAGATGCGATATGCCCTCTCCCAGTTTTCAGAGAGAGAATTTCTCTCGAGTTTTTTCTTTTTTGTGAAAGAGGAGGTTGTCGAGGCAAATAATACGTTAATGTTTTGGAAATGTCTGACCCAGTGTTATACGATTGGGTTGCAAGAGATGAGTGGGTGTCAAAGGATCGAGAAAAATCGGCGTTACATAATTTATGGACAGCTTCTAAGTTCTGCCTCCTTTCCTGAAAGTTTCCGCCTGTCACTAAAAACTGTATAAGTGGCAACTTTTACGCGAAACATTTTAAAGACAAGAAAAGTGAAAATTGGTGGTGAAATTCTTACCTTGAGAGATGCCATGTCAGAGACGGACCGATGCGTCTGTATCGTCTCTAATTGATCTAAGCACCAGTCTAATTCCTCCATTGTTTCTATTGATAATTTTAAATAAGCGTCATCTGGAAACAGACAAAACACCTAAATTAATCATTCAGTAAAAAGAAAAAAAAAATATAAATGAAGTATCAAATCATAAAGTCAATATAAGTTATTTAAGTTGAAAACTCCTGCCTTAGAAGCGACAACGTTGTTAGGCAAAATTCAATTACGATTCTCCAGGAATATTTATCGGAAGAAAGGTAAAAATATAATGAGTAAAACCGAGGGGATGCTGAGAGGCTCTCCTCATTGGGTAATGCTCCAATTATATTTTGCTATCTCATCAGGAGCGATGAGGTATCGTTTTTCTTGGATTAAAGGATTATACGGCAAAGTCCTTGTTTAAGAACTTGCAACCATTTTTGAATTATTCATTAAATTAATTCCATAATTACCGCACGATGCAACCGTTATAATTGATTTTAGTTTTTCAAAGAGAACTAGACAAATACAAGATTAACCCGTGCCTAAAATTAGATCGTCAAGATGTTTCCCGTTTTTTCCCTTTTTTGATTTTTCCATTTTTTCACTATTGAGTATTACTGAGGAAGTAACTTTTCATCAACTTACACCTGTTTGATCTTTGATGCCGGCTTCCGTTTAGACAACTCTTGATTGTTATAAATTGCGTTTAAGGTATTAAAATTTCAAGTTCTATCGAGGGAGGCCCCCGCATCCAGATTAAGCAAAGTTCATCCATAAATCATCCCTCCTCTCAGAAGATGTGCACTTAAGTGCGGCCCACGCCTACACCACAGACTGCGCCTATAAAACACCTTTCTGCATTGGGGAATCAATGGCATATATGTTGTTTCTAAAATGAGCCAGAAATACCGGTTCCTTCTTGCAAAATACGGTCCATATGTGTACCCAACGAGTCAATAATGTTAAATTACTATCGAATGAATAATCCTTGTCGGGGCCATACCGTATTCTTCGATCGAGGTCATTCGATACCGATTCACAATCGAACCGCAGTGAGGTTTCGCGTCCAAAAAGACTGAACTCATTTTGACGGTTTGGCAATGCGAATGTCGGATGGGATTATTCCAACTATAAACGGTAATTTTTCACCGTAGTTGAAGCTACGGCAGACAAATCTCTGTGCGAGGCTAGTGAGGGTACGCTGAAGGGGGCGGCGGGGGGCATAAAATGAATTAAACCGAGAGCGACGTCCGCAAAAACGGGAAGGGAGACTATTCACTGGGAGCACCCGGTTATCGTGGCAGCGGGTTGGGGGGAGGGGGGGAGAATTGCAGCCCCTGTGGGAGAGTGGTGGGGGGAGGGGGTGCGGATCGATCCTGGCCCCGGAGTGCGTCGATTTCCTGCCTTTCGCGCATCGCGCCGGATTTAAGGGTAAACAAGTGCCCCCTCCCCGTCCACCCATCACCACCACTACCATCCGTACTCCACTGCCCTCCCGCGTCCAAATCACCGGATCAGTACCGAAATTTCTCGTGGAGAACGCTGGACCCGCGGGGAACCTTTGAGGAATGTAGGAGCAAAGGGCCCACGAAGTCACCTCTTCCTCACTTTCAGGGAACCGTAAAAACTGCGAATTTGTTGTGCATTGTAAATTTGTTTCAACTAAAGCTTGAATCGTAACTTGGGACCGGCGTGATTGGACTAGAAAATGTTGAAAGTCAAAAGTCTGCGGACATCTTAGGGAGAAAAGTGAATTTCAGCCTTTGTGATGTTGGTTTGTTTTTGCGTCGAATGTATTCGAAAACCTTTCCCTCGATGTATTTACTGTAAAAATTAGGAACCAAAAAAGAGCCGCTCACAACCAATTGTCTGCGAGAAATTGGCTCACGGGAGGCGCAGTATAAAAAACTCGATAGGTCCTGGCGACTATCGTCTCAAGAGATCAGCGTTGTTTATATTCCCCGTGAATCCTTTAAAAGTATTTTATTAGCTTATTTATATGCAGAGAGCGAAATGTAAAAAGTTAATGAGATGTTGAAGCAAGAAAGATAGAACGCGCCATGCCATTAAAAGTCTTGAAAGCTCAGAAATGTAAATATGCAAACATACTACCAAGCTTTGAGCCGGAAAACGCGGGTAAAAGAGTCTCCAGAAGATAAATTTAATTTGTTCAAACCAGGTAAACTCTTCGACTTTCACTTTTCGATTCATGAGCGTTAAGCGGATTTGAGAGGGAATGGGGAGGATGAGGGACGGTAAAAGAGGGTAGAGAAAGATAGGAGTAAAAGAACAGGCGTCCTGCACTAATAGTATGTTTAATCCAGGTGGCGGCGTCATAGGTTTGAAATAATCCGAGGTGTTCTCGTTTGATTACGTTTAAGTAGGCACCATTCGCAAAAGAAAGAGAAAAAAATACTCAGTTAAACGAACTGATACTTTCAGTAGAAATAATTTTGATGCAGAGGGTCGAGTCCTTAGTCAAGCCAACAAACCTCTTAGGTTGACAAAATCAAACTTTCGCTTGTTGGCTGAAGGAAATTAAAGATTTTGACGTGTAAGTCCGTCTGACACTTTTGCAAAAAATTATTCAATTTGTATTTTTTTAAATTTTTCCTTCAACAATTGAGCTGAATCCAAAGAACAAAATAATAATAAGACAGTCGCTCTTTGTCCTTTCGTCTTTACTGTTATGACATAATAAAAAAACTCCAACAGTCTACTTCGACGATCCATTTGCTGTGACCGTTAGATCACGGTGCTTATACATAGTAGCGTGACTGGCGGAAGGAAGGGGAGGCATCAGGGTAGAGGATTTGTAGGGATTCGATTTTTCAACCCGAATCTCTGGATTTAGCAACTTCTCTGGAAGCCTTCTACTCCTCTTGCTCTGATAGTTTTCTCAATTGAACCGATTATTTTCCAAATGACTTAAGCGTGAAAATTAAAAAAATAAGGTTTTCATTGATTATTATTGCCTTTACCAAGATGTATCTTACAGAGGAACAAAGTTTGAGACAATAAAATTTTAAAAGCCTAAAAAACTTTTGAGTTTGCAATTTCTCTAGACTTCTACAGTCAAATAATCCAGTTTTTTTTAGTTCTCCAAGAAATTATGTCTGTTGGGCTTACATCGTTTGGAGCATGATCGGTTCAATTCACGTCATTATCCTGCTCGCATGTAAACGTGGAAGTCCGTCCTTGCTTTAAGTTTTCGATTTATCAGAGGCGCCTACTCAGTGCCTCAGAACCCACTATGATGATTTACAGCCTGTAAGAACTTCGTAAGTGGTCAACGACTCTAAATTAAAAAGAAGAAGAAGAAGAAGAAGAAGAAAAATACAAAAATAAAAAACAAGAGGCAGGGGCGACAACCACGAATATTTTACGACCCTCTCGACGAAAATAATTTTCGCGTGAGTTGGAGATCTGCGGTTCTTATTTTTACTCGGCTAACTTTAGCATGCGACCACCGGACGACGATGTTTTCCGTGCAGGGGCACACTATCGTAAAATTAACGTGCAGGGGCAAAATTCCGGAGGATTCTGAAAGTTTGGAGTTAATTTGGAGTAGAGGGGGTCGCGGGGTAGGCTTGGAATTGATTCGACAACCTTTTCTGATCCGGTCGTGGCCAACGGGTGGGAGGAGAATAAATCTCGATGCTAGACGAACAGCGGTGTTGTGAAGTTTAAGATCAAAAGTTCAGAAAAGTTCACACAATGACTGACAACAGGGATGAAAGATACCTGAAAACACGGAGGCAGTATTTCAGAGGAGAACATTTTCACAAATCGCGTCGAATTATTAGAATTTAAGTTTTTGGTGAATAACACCCTAATTCATAATAGACAACTTGATATGCGGAGAAGAGCAACTTATTCCGGGACAAAGGCTGTATGAAAAGTTTAATAAAAAATCGGGGCATTTTGAAATCGTTCATCACCTCATTTTAAGTCGGTAAAGCAAAATTTAGTTGTTGATCCCTGTTATAGCGTAATAGGAGGACGGCAGGACCAAGGGACATAGAGTTTTAATCGGGGGAAGCCAAGACCAGTATTACAAAATCTTACTTTTTTCAAAAAATAATAAATTAATAAATAAAAATTCAAGAGTAGAATATTTTTTCCCACCTACTTTCCAGCCTTTCTCTGTTTTTTATCCCCAGAAAATTCGGGGGTAGGAGACGGGGGTAAGGGGTAAAAAGTTGGCCAAAATGCTTTACGTAATACTCAAACGGCTACTGAGCAAGACCCTTATAACGTTTTGGGTCAATTACTTAATGATATTTTTTTTATTTTTTCTTAAATTCGTTTATTTTAAAAAGGAAGTCAAATGTCGTTTTATCAAACCATCATGCTTCGATCGGACGAACCAGCGGGCCGATTATTGAAAGCTTAAAGCAGCCCGATAAGACATCGAATTGCGGTATATTGCATGGTTAAGATAGGACTATGTCAATGGTCGTATCGTATCAGCATACTTTCAGCCGCTGCCCAAGATATACCAAAAGCGTTGGAAACGTCAATTTTCTCACGCTGTAATTACGATGCGCTCGGATAAGATCAAACTTGACAACAAGTCGGACGTGTTGCGTCACGTCGCTGTGAAGGCGCTGCGAAAAAAATACTTGACCTCACCCAATCTGCCATCTGAGCATTATGTTTTATTGCGTTCTCGCTCACGTAAAGTTCATTGCTCGATGCGATGTGGTCGTCTCCTTCATCCCCAACCCCCCTCCCCCTCTCCTTCTCCTTCCGACTCCCGCGTAAGCACGGATTTAGTCCCAGTGACGTGATCGAAATACTTCATTTTGGATCAGTCGCATCTGAGAGGCGCACTTCTTCACGTCTAATTTCATCAGAGCCGATCGATAAACTTATTTATCGTGAGATTTTGCCTCTAAATTATATGGAGAGGAAATAACGGATGACGTTATATGATCTAGATAAGTCAGAAGGCTAATAAATTGACAACCAAGAGGATAAGAAGCGGGTAGAGGGAACATTAATGATTTTTTCGGAAGAGTCAAGCCTGGCGAATTTGAGTTTTTTGTTGATATTGTGTTACATGGAACGGAAAGCAAACCACATTTTCACTTCCATTTTTTCGTTCTCCCGCTTTTTTACAAGCACTGTTCAGATATTTTATTTTTTCCGCTCTGAACTTGGTAGATCCGTTGAGCACGTCTAAATCGGTTCAAACACGCAGAAAGCTACTTTATCATCGTGAAACAGGCTGCTGAGGAAGGTTCTAAATTGCGGAAGGGATACCTAAATTTTTATATTCTGTAAAATACGTTCACTCTCTTCTTGGTATAATTTCTGAATGTTTTACATTTTTATTTGGTTTAAAATACAGTTTTTGCATTTAGCTTTAGTGGATCTAATTTTAATTCAAACAATGTATCTAACTTTGTGAAGTCGTCCCGTGGAACAAAACTTGGGCTGTTTTGTTTGCTTGTCAGCGGCACGACAGCACAAATAATTTCATACACAGGAAAAAAACGGTCAGCTATTTTTAGCCTACAAATAGATATTACATGTATTTATCGCAATCTAGAGGGATCTGATCGCTGGCTACCGCGCGGTGGAGATTTTGGCCGGAGTGGCCGAGTATTCGCAGCTGTGGATAAAAAGAATCCATTATTTCTTAACGCAGCTTTTCAATAATATTATAAATCAAAATCAACATTTCTACTTTTCTACTGACAAAAATGTTCCCGCTGTCTTCGAAAAAAAGTTACAGAACGGCGCTCTTTCGTCACGTATATTGCCATATCGCGTTATTGAAGGCGAAACTAAGGCGAAATCGAATACTAGTCTGACCTATGGACGCTGAAAGTACGGTCATTAGTGTGACTGATCCGTGAATAGTCAAAGAGCAGAATGTTGTAATTTCTGTTGAGTTCATAGTTACTCTAACTACTATTTATAATTCTGCAAAAATCCACCGATATTTTCTGAGATGCATTCGATTGGAGATTTAAATGAGTGGTCATGTTGATGGTCCTAGCAAATACCGGATGGTTGCAATTTTATCTATGGATGAGAGCAATCCTTACAAGAAAAATCCGAGAGAGGGAGGTTAAACAAGAAACAGTTCGAAACTGGGGGCTGTGAGTTCCCAGAAGTATAAAATGATTTCTTCAGTCTAATAGCCCGTTCCCGCTATCACACCGAATGGTTCCTTGAGACAACCTCATCGGTCTCAATCTGCCAGGCCGTGGGCCATTTTTGAGAGGATTTGGACCCAAATCCCTGACACCTCTCTCGCGTCGTCAATCATCCGGTTTGGCAGACAACCCCTGCAAAAAGCTTGGAGGATGGGTCTGATATCATCTTTTATTTAATTCGATGGACGATAGTAATTCCTGAGAGACGCGTGGGCCGCCTGATACCGTCGTTTTTCGAATGAAAGGACGTAACTATATTTCAACGCTGCAAGGTTTCCGATCACAAGTTGTATTTTTACAAGGATATTTTGGGCGCGTCTACCTGAGATATTTGCTAAATTTTTTTCTGAACACACGAGAAAATCAAGGACATTTTTGACAGCTATACTGCCAAGTAGTTTTGTCGTAAAACAAATTTGTTGCTCTAGTTATTACTGAAACCTTGGAAATGGAGTTATATTCATTTGTCTTGAAAATTACAGTATTATACCTACACGGAAAAAAAAAATAATTGCTGATTCAGCGATTCAATTGCTAAAAGCAGTGAGTGCAATGTTTCAATGTAGATTTTACAACACAAAAATGCTACTTTAACCACCTCCGTGGTTAAATTAGTTTACAATGTGGTTAAAGTGGTTAAATTAATTTACAATGTGGTTAAAGTAGCATTTTTGTGTTGTAAAATCTACATTGAAACATTGCTCTCACTGCTTTTAGCAATTGAATTGCTGAATCAGCAAGTCTTTTTTTTCCGTGTACATAATATGGATCGCATCTAGCAAAAAGGAATTTATTATCGATATAAGATATCGATTACAGTATTTTCAAAATCGTGGAACATATTCTTTTCCTTTAAAAATACTGAATATATGCACAGTATTAAAATTTTACTCCCAAATTTTAGCGACAGCTCATCAGCAGCGTAGATTGGAGCACTGCGAGTTCACGCCTCGACCCATCGCGCCTTCAATTTTGCAGATGCGACACGGACATCCATCAAGTACGAATAGTTGTATCTCTGCGCCGTCTCAACGCGCCTCCTTTCCCTTGCCCTTCTTTCATGGTGTGTTGGTTCCGTTTGTTCTACATTTTGTAGTGGTGTTTCAAGGGCTGCGTGAGCAACACAGCCGAAGATAGGAGAGACGTAAGCGAAAGAAAAAGGAGAAAAAAGAAGAAGGGGTAGAAGATGAACGAAAACAAGAGGACGGAGAAGAATGTGGAGATAAAGAAAAAGAGGATTATGTCGATTTTGTTGATGTTGACGTTGATGTTGATGATAATGATAATGATTATGATGACGATACATACTGATAATGACGATACCTAACGATGATGACGATACCTAACGATGATGACGATACCTAATGATGATGACGATACCTAATGAGGATGATGAAGATGATGGAGAAGAAAAACGCTTTTGTCAAGATAAGTTGAGGAATGGCATCTTGTGTTTTCAACACTGAAATCAGCGCGCGTCGATTAAAACGACATATGGAAGTCTGAACTACTAAAATTCAATCGAGAAAAATTGTCTGGAGGCGCAAAAAGTTGTAGATTGAGATTTTGGGTGTAAATTTCCAGTGCGGGGACAAAAATGAACTATATTAGTCCGTTCGAGGAATGTTCAAAAGTTGTTATCTGCCGCTCATTTATCACGGGCCGTCGAGCTCTCCCACCCCCCACCCACTCCCCAGGAAAGTCGAAACTCTTTAAGAAAGATTCTGGGGGAAACCTTTTCTGGTCGCTGCTCCGGCTGAACCCTTTCCGCGCGAAGGCGATTTGTCAAAAGCTCGTCTATCTCAATCGGACTTCGGAGGCGGAAAATCGGTGAAATGTGAAAACTTTTCTACCACCCTTTTCCTCTCTTCGGGCGATACCCCAGCTTCTTCCATCGCCTCCGACCCTCCCTCTGAAATTCCCTTCCCTCTCTCACTCGAGGGTGTTTGAACTCTCGAGCCGCAAAAATAGTGCATTTTCGGAGCGAAACCTAATTCCTCTTTCCTTTCTGACGAATGGGCGGTGTTTAGCAAATGAGAAACAGAAAGAAATCTCAACACTAAAGTTTGGTTAATACAAGAAAGAAAACGGAAACACACGGAAAGTGAAACACAAGATAGCCCTTATCTTCGGTTGACAATTTCCAGAGAAAATGCTGGATAGTTTTTTGAAGAAATTTAATAAAAAACGAGTGGTGAATAGCAACATTGCAGTCGGAGGAATGTATTTTCCCAGTCTTTCCATTGTTTTCTGTGCTAAATTCACCACAAACTGTACCAAAATCAACAAATAAATGGTGTTGGTTTGCATTCCATTTCCTATATTATTCAAAATTAACACAAGAAAACAAATATTTTTATCGGTGTAACCATTTGATGCTTGGGCGATGTTTAGCAAATGAAAGTTAGATTCCTCGTAAGGAAAAAGGTCTGTTCGTTTAAATGGTGGGTAAAAATATGTATGGTCTGCATTTTGCAATTATAGAAATTACAATTTATAGCTCAATTTAGAAATAACGTATGTACCATTAGTTTCCCCATACACAAAAGTGTTTTTATAAGCTACACATTGTATTTCTTAATTGTAAAATAAAGTCCATACCTGCGGTAAAACTACAGGAACGCGCGACGCGTTTGCGGTGTTTTAAAACATCCAATCTCATTTTTTTAAAATTTTTTTATCACGTTTTTGCAAGAAATTTTTACAGAATATTCTTCACTCAGAGACGGAAAAAAGAGATCTTGTAAAAATATGACAATCATCAAATACTTCTCCATTGAAATAAATGAAGATAATGGTTGTAGTTTTACCGTCGACCCTTATTCTCATACGGAACTCATTTAAGTTTTCTATAGGGACGACGAACAATATTTGCATAACTTCTCAGTTCATGCAATGACTTTCACAAAACGCAGGAAAATAATGAAAGGCACTATTGCTCCCGAACAACTAAAAATGAAAGGGAGCCAAGCCTCCTCTTTTCGCTGAGTTCTGCTCTTACAGAGCGGATCAAATTGTTTTCAGGGGTTAATTCTGATCTTACGGAACAGATTTCACTTTTAATTCATATTCCTCAAACTTTTTGGTGGCTAAATAAGCTCTAGATTCTGGAGATTTTCAACAGTGTACATCAAATCACTCGCTTGTAACGTACGATACCTGTACTGTCGTGCTAAGGAAAAACGCCATATGAACCTTCAGGCGTTGCCACATTTCCTTTGATAAAACACAAATTTCCTGGTGAACTTATGAATATTATTCTCCCGATTTTGTAGATAATATATTTTTGGAATTTCACATGAAGATTCCGAAAATTTAAAGGAATAATGTGCGTAATCTTCCTCAAAAATAAACATTTTATCGAAGAAAATTTGGCAACTCTCGAATGTTCATTCGCCGTTTTTCCTTAGCACGGCAGTGTAACTTTTTAATAATGACAAGTCGTTCCGTGTAAAACTATAATCCGCACTAGCTATTATGGGCTCCGAGAGTGACAAAAGGTCTGACTATGGAATGTTGTGACGCTTCTATTGATCGGTGTTGAGTGCGCGGGAAAAGATAAGGTTGAGAGCTGAAAAATTGCAGCCTGAACGTCTTGGGTGTGGGCGCGCCATACAAAATTTACAACCGGAGCGTCAGCTACCAATCGAATTTACGAGCACTCAAAGGTCGTAGGTTAAAGAGACGTGCGCCTGAGAACGTACGTTTCATATTACAGGTGAGTAACATACCGACCGGTCAAAACGACGTTTAAGAGGCAAAAGCGCTGCTTGAATTTTTCTAAGAATTTTCGGAATAACCTCGATTGTATATTCATAGAAATGGACCGAGTTCATCAGAAAAGAAACAACCCACATTTTCGAAAAATTGAGTTAAGAATGTCTCTGAGTTTCCCTAGCTGTATATTTTCCTCTGTCAAAAACTGAAAGTCTAAAAACAAAATTTTTTTGTGAGAAGAGGGGTGAACGTTTATTTTTTTACATTTAGCCTCATGCAGCAGTAAAACTTCAAACCTATTTTTCTCAGTGTCAGTTCAATAAGGGGTTTCAAATTTTCCCTAAGATTTTTTTTTTTTAAATGCTATTAAAAAAATTAAAAAAATACTAACATTTAAGATATTTTACATTTTTGTGATCTTTATACGCATAGAAGCTGTTGACTGGGACAACAGATGTTTGTCAAGAAAGTTTGAAATTAGAAAAAGAAAATGAAGCACTCATTCATAAAAACGACGTAGAAGATTTCCACAACTGTATTTTTAGACTATGAAGTAGCTCATACAAAGCGTAGCAAGACCATTAAACACACACGCTGATTATTTTTCAAATTACCTAGCCATGCAGCTGCGAATGAATCATGAAGTTGCAACATCTGAGAAACACTGCAACGTTCATACGACGTTTCTAGAAAAAACCGCTCTATGCGCATGTGCGAAATTGAGAAGACAGACAATGCAACTTGTCAAGAAATTAGTTCTCCTTCAATCTGCTTGGTAGGCAATGCGGTAGCTACAGAGCAAGTTTAGTGGTATCATGCACAACGTCACGGCGCGCGGCGGTCACTATCATTTCTCGTGTAGCAAGGGACCGGTATTTTTCCAACATTGATACGTTGGAAGTAAAGAGCATATTAAATTAATCCTGATCATACAATCCAATCTCTTCAACTTGTAAAACTGCTTTCCTCAATCAGCTTCAAACCGGAAAGGTCCCTAATTTTAAATTGGCCCTGAGGGGTACTAAAAATTATTCCACAGAAATCTTTTTCGAAAGCTTGCTTATTCATCCTGATTCGAGAGAAAATCAGTTTTCCCCATGTAAAATTTGAATTTGGGAACCTTCGCCCTTCAACCAGAAACTGATTATGGTGTTAGTTCGATATTGTGGGTGAACACCAATTAAAAGGACCCAGCATCGCAAAATAGTCTTGAAATGGGCTCTGGAATAGTATGTTACATACAGTCTTGTGTAGGGATCAGTTTTAGATTTCCAAACGAGACTCAGTGCGTCTGTGAAAGCGAGAAAATAGACCCGGTAGGAAGTCCTACCATACTGATGGATTTTCCGACTATCTAAAAACCAGGATAATCAAACGGCAACTACCGTTTTTCAAAGCTCATCGATGCGCTTATACTACCGGTATTTAAATGCCAGTAAAAAAGTAACGACTGATGGCGCAACCCATTCCGATCGTGTGAGGGAGAGCTAAAGCCAAAAGCGTGCGAAATTATGGTTTTTACGGCGGTTCTGGGTACGGAAGTTACGGAACGAACATATAAACAAAGAGGGAAGAAGGAGGGTGAAGCAGGGAATACAGAGACAATGAGTAAGAGCGAAAAACCGTGGGACCAGCGACCCCTACTTCAACCATGTAGCAAAAGCTCACTGCGAGCTCTGGGCACTAAAATCTAACGCTATTTTACGAACGAAATAAAGTAACACATCGACTAACTAAAACTGTTTTTTAAAATCATCTAGGAAGCATCCAGTGCCGAATGGCAAGAAAATTTTATAAAATTCGACCTTTTCTTGAAATGTTCCATGAAATCTTAAGAGGCTGTCGAAGTATGAAAAATATAAACATTCATTCTAGGTGCGAGGGTTGTAGCCCGTGCTAAATGACCTAAGCTTTAAAAAAAACTTTTCTGGTTTTGTTTTCCCAAAGTGAAACATGGGTAGTAAACATTCGTAAAAGAATACCTTAAAAAAAATACTGTCAGTATGTTGATAACTATATACTGTCGGTTGGATAACTGTTCCGTTCTCCGGGTTTTTAGGAATGCAGAATATTAACGCATATTAGTGCAGCTACAGCTCGAGAGAGGCCAGTGGTGACTTGGTGAGGCGTGAATGATCGATTATCGATATCTCCCCATTTGAACCTATGGTAAAGAATCAATTGTTAAGGTGTTCGTTGCGAACACCCTGTAGCGAACACCCTGTTTATCGATTTTCCATTGGTTTAAATGGTAGATCAATCGATAAATCGCAAAGCACGCCAAGCCACTGAGAGGGACCTAGAGAGATCCTTCGAAACTGCTTCTGTCCAATATTTGATTCCAGTGCTCTATCTTACGGCCCTGACTTTTGCCGCTATAATTGCTTTGTATTTATTAGTTGAAAACTTAGACAAGTTTTGAAGTAGCATCGAGACGTGGATGCCTGGCTCTTTATCGAATCATATTGGAATTAAGATATTTCACCAAAAGTTCAACATAGCTCTAGTATTTCATTTCAACCCCTTTCGTTGGTAAAGTTGTAGTCTTCGTCATTTTCCGTAGTTATGAGTTGAAATCCGATTAGAAGAAAAAGAGAGCTAGATTTTTATAATGACCGATAAAACAACATCTCTTTTGATTTAAAACTTCGAAATAAGAACTTGAAACTTATCCTGGGATCAATTTTAGTTAGGTTTGGAGCCTTCAAAAATCTGCTGGCTATAAATATTTCACTTCATATACACATTCTCACATACTATAACGTCACATTATTCAGCATTTTCGTTCTTTTATATGAAGTGAGGAAGTTAAACGCCACCAATTCGATTTATAAACGTAAAACTTAGATTCTCTACTTATCGTACGGCAATTGCCGAACGAGAGCTCAATCCTGTCACAACGTTCCCCAAGAAGTTTTGATGATTGGGTGACCTTAACATTTCAGTTCATACTAGGAGTTTTCGTACTTCAACAGACGACCGTAGAGCGTTGGAAAAAAAGAACACCAACAATGCTGCCACACAGATCAGACAATTACTGATGCACGACTAAAATTATTGTACATTAAACGAAGCCCGGCATCAGAGCGACCTTTCAGGCTAGTGAAATCACAGCGAGGTGCCTCGTATACCCCCTAGTTTCCTTGCACTTCCGGTAGGAGAAGCAAATAATCTCACTTCCGTTTCTGCTCGGCGCTTTTCCATTTCCTGTCACAGCGTTCCTCAAGAAGTTTCACAGTGGTTTTTGTCCGGAGATAAAACGAGTTAAGTGACGTATGAGCGGAGGGTCAAGTGATCTTTTCATACGTTAAGACCATGACAACAGATCTTACAGTGAATGACGAAGCCTTTTAATTTCTCTTACTTCATACAGTCCGTAAGGAATGAGCAAATGAAGTTGAGAGCAATAGACATCGTGGATGCCTCATCATCAGATACATGGCATGGATCCAAAAATAATACACGATGTGATTAATTTGAGGCATTAATTGGACAACATTTTGCAAAAAGGAACCACTTTTTCTGGCTTATTTTAGAAACAACATATGTGCCATTTGTTTCCCTATGCAGAACGGTGCCTTTATGGAACGACCAGAGAAAATGGTTCCTTATTGCAAAATGCAATCCAATTCGTGCACTGTCAAAAAGACATTTATCTTTTTTTTTATTTTTTTTTTTCAATTTGTAAGAGCTTACTGAAACTAGACAAATTATTTTTGGATAACTAATAATTTTGCTAAGTTCCGCTCGTTTTATTCAGCTGGTGGTGATTTTTAACCACCTGTTTCAGAATTCAATTCTAAGGAGGAAAGAATTAAGGGACACGAAGACTAATGCACGATTAAAATTATGGAACAGAGGGAGAATGGGAAGGGTGAAGAGAATAAAGAAAAGGAGAAAAGTGAGTTTAAATTATCAAATGACTTACCACCGGGTGTCAGGTTCCTGTTTTGTGGCGTTCCACTGCCTGCGGCACCTGAAGACCGCCTTGATCTGAAAGAAGAATTTCGATCCAAATAATCATACACTGCTTACGAATAAATATATTTTATACCCTAAAAATCTTGCTCCAAAACCAATACTTTAAGGATTGCGAGAGAGGGCCTTTTGAGCAATATATAAAATGATAAAATATACACCAGCTAAGGAATATATTTCAGACTTTTTTAACGTGCACAACGTGATTTTCGTGTGATTCTACCCGTAAAAAGTATATTATTTGGCTGTATCTCTTGCGTGCAACCGACCCATTTTGAGTAGGAAAAGTTTAAGCAGTGAGTTAGATATTCTGGCTGGTTCAAAAGCCATCTAGTGTAAAGACAAGACAAAATATATTATCCCACCATATTTTTGTGACAATTTTTCAATTCTTTTCAGTCATAATAGCCTCAAGAAATCCTACATTTTTTTGCAACATTTGCAATTGACGATTTTTTCCCACCATTAGTATTATAATTGGCTGTTCCAATTATACTGTATTTATACAGTATTGTAAATATTTTATTATTTTTGAACAGCATATTGAAGAATAATGATAATTATCAATTAAAATAATTGATAGGCTGGATAATGTCACGTAGGTAGGTAATTAACCTTTCAAGAGCTGCCATACTCTCTCAAACGTCAGAGCACGTATTTTCAACATAGTATATTACCACCAGCTGGTTTTTTTCTGTCCCCGTCTAAAAAGTTTCGCAACATTTGCAATTAATGTTTTTATCCCCCATTAGCATTAAAACTGGCTGTTCCAATTATACTGTATTTATATAGCATTGTAAATATTTTATTTTTGAACGGAATATTGAAGAATAATGATAATTAAAATAATTAAAATAATTGATTAATTATTAAATAATTAATTAAAATAATTGATAGGTTGGATAATACTACGGAGGTAGGTAATTAACCTCTCAAGTGCTGCTATACTCTCTCAAACGTTAGAGCACGTATTTTCAACACAGCATATGACTACCAGCTTGTTTTTTTCCGTCTCTTTCTCACAGCGCGTCTACACCAAACTTGCGAGTACTTTTTAAGCGTGCCTATAGGGCTCGCTTTTTGAAATCACTCGGATGTACTGTAGTACAGCACACCGATCGACCAATGCTTTTCAAGGGGCGGTCCGAATTTTTTTTCCGTCGGATCCGTTCTTTCGTTTTTGAACCGTTATAGTGTCAAGCCCTGAAGGTCATTCATCGAGAAACCGAATTATCCTGTTACTGGAAACCCTTGAGAACATTTTCCCGTGGAAACCGTATTATTTTCTTTCATAGGTACGTCAAATAAGCTTTTCTACGCTCGGAGGATTTAAATTAGAAGTTTAAATGCCGCCATAACTATTTAGCGAATCAGCGTCTTTTCAAAAGCGGTTAAACCCAAGTTGGCTGCATCTCCATAGTTACAACTGCAGCGAAGTGAGCAATCTCCAATTCGACCAATTGGAAGGCAGAGTTTTGGAGGTTAGGTTCCCTTGTTGATTCTCTGAGTGTAAGTTGCATTTTTTTTTTTTTTTTTTTTTTTTTGGTGTCACGTTTTTTTTTTTTTATTTCCAGAAAAGATACCTTAAAGTCTCATTTTAATACAAATCAATCGAAGAAAAGAGAAAAGACAAAGTTTGACTCATTAAACAGAGTAAACTCCATACTCTGCTGCTGCAAACTGAGCAATCTCCAACATGACGCAACAAACTGAACAATTTCCAAACTTTAATTTGAAATTCTGAATGAACCAATTCAGTTAAATGATTTATGATGTTATTTTCTTTGTTCATCCAATATAATTATGTTACTTTCTTTATTCAATAAAATGTATTTTCAATAAAATGTATTTACATTCAACGGTATCAAATCAATAATTCCTCCCCAATTTGCAGAGAGTACTAATTTATACACATCTCGTTGAAATGGAAATAGTGCACACACTAGATTTCAGTTCTTCGGCACGCTTTTCCAACATATTCATGTTGGATTTTTTAAATTTTAATAACGTTTATTTATAGAATAGACGCGTTTCACGAGAGAGCTGGCAAAGAGGCCCACAGCAAAATCGTCGCTCCTCTGACGTGTGGGCGTATCTCGATTTGAACGTGAGCCCTGTTCTCCATATAACTCCATGATTTACGGGGCTCATGTGGGAATCGAGATACGCCCTTACACCAGAGGAGCGACGAAATATCAATTAGAGCACACCAATCAAACGCGGCGCGCGAAACAAAGAGATCTCTAATGACGTCACAAATTGAATTTACAACGAGAACCAGGCATCGCACAATTGCGTTTCATTTTTTACACCGATCGCACCTGCCTCCCTTCCCCCTGCTCGTCTCTCCGTTTGAACTATTAAGCTGCATTCAAAAAAGAGGATTGGAAAGGTAGATTTGAAAGGAAGAGGTTGCCTGCATTGCAAAATTTAGGACGGGGATTTCTATGGACTCTCGTTCTTTAAAAAAAACCGTCATAACGGATAAAAATGCCAAAAATTCGGATGATACATTTAATCGTATCATTAGACTAAGTGGTGTTATTTTGGATGAGAAATTTAAAGTGATAAACGATTGTGTATTTCATGAGATCAATCTATTGTTGGGAGGTTATCTCGCATTATTTAGCTTCGACCAAATTTTATCAAAATTGAATCAGTGAGAACGAAAACACACCAACTCGAAAAAATGAAAAAAATCTAGACACACACAAAACTGCACAGCAGGCGAAGAAGTTAGTCCAGGAAAAAGATTTTTGGTGCCAAAAGACATGGACACTTTTAAAGTCCAAATTCGAACAGATGCGCTAACTTCAATGACCTTTGTGAAAAATGACAGTCGTTGATGAAAATTGAGCATTTTTGCATTTTTACTGAGTTGGACATGGACACTTTTAAAGTCAAAATTTGAACAGATGCGCTAACTTCAATGACCTTTGTGAAAAATGACTGTCGTTGATGAAAATTGAGCATTTTTGCATTTTTACTGAGTTGGTGTTTTCGTTCTCACTGATTCAATTCTGCATCAAATTATAAATATATTCCCTCAACATTTTTAGATATCAGATACAGTACATTAAATTAAGGAGCTTATCCGAAAACTTCTGAGCGAAAATTCATAGAGCTCTTCGAAAACTTTAAATATCTCTGGATAAATCTGGCAACATCCAATTTAGGGTTCATACGACCCGCGGCGTCTTCTCTAAGTACGGCAGCGTAGCAATTTAGATACGGCAGCGGAGCGAAAAAGTTTATAAAGCACTTGGCGCAGTGCATGCGGCTCTGTTCCTCAAGATTAATCCCACTTACGAGGCAACTTCAGCTCGAACCGCTAAAATCTGAGAAATAAGGTATTTGTTCATTAATATTGTGCTCCATTTACATCGGTCTAACCTCATTTTTTCCCCCACTTGATCTCCTTAAAAGCTCCGGGTGTATTGTTGAATACGCTTCAAGGATTAGGCCAATAACGCATAAGTTACTATCCTGAAACTGAGTAAAAAGGATCGATTGGAGTCGGATCCGAAGAAGTCGGATAGACTCATATTGCCGTGCTACGGGAGTAAGTCGTATGAGCGATCAGTGGTTGCCAAATTTTCACCGATAAGATATGAGGGGCTTGGAGGATAAGGCGCATAAGTGAAGTTTTTTTTTAAAAAAAATTGCGATATTGATGAATTCAAGTAAAACTAGTCTTATTGCATACTTGCATATTCTGTGAAAAATTCAAAACCTCAAACACGTATTTCTCGAGATAGCAAAAATTGGAACTTATGTGCCTTGTCCTCCAAGCCCCTTATATATACTTGTTGAGAAAGTCCAAAATGTATTTTCTTGAAATTTTCGGACACACTAAGTTAAGTTGCAAATAAATACTCCGAAAAATTGGAGGAAGTTCAGTAGACCCCATTTGTAAACTTTGAAATTTTTAAAAACAAGGATTTCAGTTGACAGATCACAAGAGTAAACAATTCCAATCACTCGACTGATTCTAAAGAACGTCTGACACGATTTTTAGGGCTTCGGGCAAACTTCCATTGCGTTGAAGTTGATCTGAAAACTTCACCAAAAACTTAAAAATCGCGTCAATCGTACGTTCTCTAATATCAGCAGATTGCCTCGCCTGAAACCTTATTTAAAACTTGAAATTTCCAAGTGTTCGTGGAGGATCTACTGAAAACACAAGTTCTCCAGAGTAATGAGTATATATATCTGTTGGAGAGGGATGTTTAAGGTCCGGCTGTTCATGCACCAATCGTCTGTGACACTTCAAAGGGTAATTATGTTATTCAGAATCATCCGAAAGTGGTCGGATGCTCAATGGTAGCTCACACCACCCGTGCGAGAGAGATAATACAAGCTGGAGGTGGATAGAGGAAGTATGTAGGAATATTATGAATAATGATACTTACTTGGCAGTCGGCACATTGGTGAGACAAAGGAAATTGTTGCGGACACTGCGCAAGCTAGCCAAAATTTGCGCAAAAGGTGTGACAATGAGGTCCTCGCCATGACTGAAACAAAAAAAATTACCGTCTCCATTAGACTTTACACTTAATTTATACACATGAATCACAGTTTTACTTTTGATAGCTAGTATAGTATTTCTTCAACACATTTACCTCTTCTTCCAATAAAAACCCGTTTTCTGTGCGACCGTCCGGAAATATATATTGAAAAAATAAATAAATTAAGTCTTTACGTGTGTAATTCTGAAGAGGAGGTGATACAGGCTTTTCAAAACTCAGTATTTATCCGAGGAAAGAACTCTTTCACTCGTGAGTTGAAGTAATTTGATTCCAAAAAAAGTAATTTAATTGGAGTGCCCATGAATTGAGGAATAAAGAGGCCGAAAGAAATAAATCAAGACGGTACAAGATGAAGAAGCGCACTTTTGTAGCTGAAACGGTATCGACCGGAAATTTCTCAACTTCGGTGCAAAATAAGTGCTAGCACCGAGAGACTAGAGGAGTAAGAGAGAATGCACACCCAACTGAGTGCAGATGGGGGGGAGGGGGAGGTTCGATACGCAGTGGGTGAGTATTTTAGATCTGGTTGGAAAATGCGACGTAGAAAAGAGTTTCACTCATATTTGGACTGCATTTTGCAATTTGGACCTATAAATTCTGGCTCATCTGAAAAAACACGTATGTGCATAGGGAAACTAATGGCACATACGTTGTTTTTAAACTGGGCCGGAATTTATAGTTCCAAATTGCAAAATGCAGTCCATTTATCCTGCTTCTGCGGTTTGCAGTAAGTGTACCGTTGTAGTATGTCATTTTCACTATGAAACTTTGGCCAGCCACTTTTAGTTAGTTACAGTACCGAGTCATCTCCTGTTATTTGACTGTTGACTTTAACATAAATAAAACAAATTCAGTTCAAGAAATTTATAGTGCGAACACCAGGTATACATGTGCATACTTTAATTTGACGCACAGTACTAAATTTGGTTGCAAATAGCGTAGAAACAACCAAATTTTGGAGATCAAGTTTCCTTTGAAATTATATTACAGTTACTCTTCAAGAAAGCTAATTTCCTCGGCTATAATGGCAAAATTATGTGCTCATTTTGTAAAAAAAAAAAGAATAGTTAAAAGAAAGCAAGAAGTGGGTGAAACTGATATCATGTTGGACAGAACAGCAGTAAATTCACATTTTTCCGCGAAAGAACGCAGTATTTTCTGCTGTCTAGGATAAATATTCACCCTTTTCTGCCAATTTCTAACCGTACAATGTTTTGTTGTTAGTCCAAAACATAACCACAGCATTAAAAAAATAGTACATCCTACCGTCTTGTCTAATACGAGATGAATGAGTCTCTCTTTGAACAGTCAAATGTAAAATTCGAGAATTGTTGAGCATTTATGAATCAAAAAGATTGACTCTTATCTCTAGGAGCCATTTGAATGATAATTAATATTTTCATAGAGGACGCAGGATTTATATCATAACATTGTTCATTCGGGCGCTGCTATAGGTCTATTTTCTCAAAATCTCATTACTGGAGTTACTGCTTTATCAAAGGCAGGCGCGGAGGGTATACCGATGATTCTCTTCTCAAAATTTTGTTTTAAAACGTGTTTGAATCTAAGTGATACGGGGTTTTTTTCAATTTTAGAGCTTCTCTTAGGATTAGATTGGTCTTGGGTGGTTTTTTCTAATTAAATTAGATTCTATTCAGTGCCAGGAAAAGCAAGACGGTGGTTTCCTCTTTCTTTTCCTTCTTTTTTTTGCTTACTGCTCGGCGGATTGGCATTTTTCCAGTCTGTCTCTTGAGTAATTGCTGCGAGGGCCGAGTTGGGCGGGAATGGAGTTAGAAGACCTGACGGTACACAATTTAGGCGGGGGAAAAGCATTTTCATCAACACCGCAAAAAAGAGGCGAGTGATCGATTGAACAACTTTCAATGACCTCTACTTCGGTGTATCCGATAAAATCAGGAAATGCTTACGGCGCCATTCAGCTTGAAAGTTCCTGATCCGTGGGATTTTTCAAGAATTCTCGACCACAAATGAAAGTATTTATGTTAAAAGTAACTGCATGCGAATGAGATAAATCAAAAAGAATTATGGAATACGGAATTTCTAAAATCGCATGCTTCTTTGTGGTTTATTTCGGTTGAATAAGATCCATTACAGCATATATGTGCTCGAGTGAAAACTTCATAAAAATGCGGAATACTCTTCAATCAACCTGACGGGATATGGTATGGTGCAGTATATGATATGGTACATAGTACAGAATATGGTATGGTATATAGCACATGATATGATATCCTTTATTGTATATGCTCCCCTCTATCCAGAAAGAAAAACTAATATGCCGCTACTCTCACCGTCAGGGCCGGATTAAGGGGGTGGCCACATGGGCCGCGGCCCATGGCGGCAAATCTAAGGGGCGGCAAAAGTTTGCAATTTTTTAAAGTGTAGGTATTAAAAAAAATCGGATTTATAAAAACAAAATTACAAACGATAAAATGCGACAAAATCTCTCATTTCCTGGGAGTATAGTAATTTCTAATTTTATCGTCTCTTAGTGATACAAGAGACAGCACCCACAATAAGTCGAGTTACGAGAGAAACCAAACACGCAATTTGGCCTAGAACGGCGACTTAGAGAGAAATGATAACAAGGACTTGAGATGAAAAGGAGAAGCCCTCGGCGCGGCTATTGGCATGTAACACATATTAGCGCCTACAAGACTGCACGAATACTTCACGCATTGCATCAAACACAGTGCGGTCATTGCGGTCAGCGTGAAATGGATAGCGCCTACAAGAATGCATGAATACTTCACGCATTGCGCCAAACACAGTGCGGTCAGCGTGAAACGCATAGCGCCTGCAAGACTGCATGAATACTTCACGCATTGCGCCAAACACGGTGCGGTCTGCGCGGCGCGGCGGTGGAAGTTAAAATCATTGATTTATGTTTGTACTTTTATGTACAACATTATGTTTGTTCTTTCATAATTTTTTCGTTCATTTCTTATGAATGGAAGGCCTTGTCCACACAGAGATAGGTTTACGGAACTTAACTTTCTCGCAAAGTTCTGCTAAACTTTTGCTAGTAGTGTTGACAGGGCTTTCCCAAAAAATGTGTTCAACACGAGTAAATGCGTCTTATGCACCCCTCCCCCCTGACACGTTCATTTGATGGTTTTTATCGAGTTTCAAAACGACTCAAGAGGGGGCGGCAAAATACAGGCAAGTAGGTGAATCCGGCCATGCTCACCGTCATACTTAATCAATCACTTAATTGATTAAAAAATGCAGGGCGCCATACCTAGTTCACTTCACTTTTAATTCAATCGAGTACGCGGCAATTTCTGACGTGTTTTTTCATCACATTATTTTCTGGGGCGTAGGCGTCTCAAACGTATTCTGGGAGCTTTTGTTTCTATAAAACGACGCTCATTCTGCAAATTTGAAATTCTGTGCACGTTATTTACACAATTATTTTCCTTCAAAATTAACAATTTTTTGGTGGGGAGTGAAAACCGTTTGCCATTCCGGGAGATGTTTCAGATCATTATGAAGAAGCAACATTTTTCCAACACTGTAATTGCGCTGGTTCCTTTTTGCTAGATGCGACCCATTTGGAAGAGATATAGAGAAATAGAGAAAATCACTGGCCCTACTTGCGCGATACTAAAACAAATGAAAAATCCCCGTTGAAATAATGGACAACCAGTCAACAGGTGGCTTGTTTTCTCAGTGTGAGTCGCCGAGTGGCGGAGAAATGATAAATTGGTAGCGTTTCGTGCGTGATGAGACGCTTGAATTGAGTGGAACGCTGATCAAATAGGTAAGAAAAACAAAGGGGTCTTACTCGCAAACGAAAAATTTCATCGACTTGCGTTTCTCGAAGGGCGGTTTCGGTTTCATCGCTCAGGGTGGAGGAAAGACGGGAGAGAAGTCACTTGGGAGAGTCAGCGGCGACCAACCAAACACAGAGTGCACATTTCCGCGGAGACCGCGCCACGGGAGGAGACGGGGGGAGGCGCCGTTTTGTGAAAAATTCCCGGAAAATTCCTCGGGGACGGGAAACCTGGACGCAGATTTAATCCGAACGGACGGCCGATAAAAAAACACTGATTTGTTTTGCTTCCAGCTTCTACCGAGCCGGTGACACTTTGACGGCGGCTGTTGCCACGTTGCACACCGAAATAGGCTATTCCTTCCCGGTGATCACAGAAACTTCATCGTCCTCTTTATTTTTGAAATCAGTTTTAGCCTCTCCATTAAAAAGGGGGAACAAATATACTGCAAACAACAAACAAGGGTATTTTTTATTACTGTCACCTACGTTATTTTAAATTTACAAAAAAACTAAGCAGCAAAACGAACACCGTCAAATTGTGGCCTTTTTGGCCTCATCTGGAAGCACTGGGTCTCGCGGACGCACGTAAAAGATAAGACTCGCCGGTGTCTACTTATTGATTATGATTATCTGAATCTTCACGCAATCACTGTCGAAGCGCCACTTTAAACACACGAATGCTTCACAAACTTGCAACGGAATTTAAAGAGCCGAGATAATCGGTGCAAAGGATATGGCTACTGGATTGAAACGTGTGCCTCCAGTAGTTTGTCGAGGGCTGGTGAGCGATGCGTTTCCGCGGGGTGTCTTGGGATGTTCTAACGAGCATCGATAAGTGCGCATATCTTAATGTTAGTTGATAACTGTTGGTTCCCGAATATTCTGGAAGATTCCAATCGTGGTTGGTCAGTGCACAGGTAAATGGTAAAAGGTTGGTAAGGTAATGTAGCTCCGCGTCTGTGGAGTTGGACTCCATGCTCACTCTATCGTGATGGGGGGGGGGGGGGAGGGAAGAAGAAGAAGAAGAAAAATCTAATCTCTTTAAAATTACTGAGCGTAGGGAATTTTTGAAATCTAAAAAAAAATGTCTCAAACTTACAGCGAGCATAATAGCGTTCAAATATTTACTAGCAATAGGACAACTTTGCTCATACCAAAACGAAAATAATAGGTCCTCATGACAATTACAGCCTCCGTGAGGTTAAGTTGGGTTGGACTACGTTAGATTAAGTTAGGTTAGGTTAGGTTAGGTAAGTGTAGATTATACGTTGCGCAAGGCCGGGGTATTTGGACCGCGTTAAGCAGAAAGGAGCCAACCCACATCATCTTTTGCCAAACTTAACTGGGGAATTCAATTTTTTACAAGAGAACTTTTGTGCGGATTCCTTTGGAAATGTCAAGGAATCCTCTTGGTCCTTTTTTGCAATTAGAAACTACGGTTTCTGGTACTCGTGTTAAGAACAGCATAAGTGAGATAGGTAATTTTTTGGATGAGCCTGAAATTGTAGTGCCGAATTGCAAAATTTAGTCGAATTATTGTTGTCCATACTCAGTGGAATAAGTTAAATATTGAACATGGAAAAATCTGAAGCGGTATGAGCATGGACTTCAAGATGATTCAAACGAAGACGGGCAAAAATACCAAATTTGAGCATTGGTATTTTATACAAGCATTTTGAATGGATAATAAAAAATTTACATGGTTACCAACGGTTTCAAGAGCTCGTTGCAATGTGTGAGCAGATAGAAGGCATATGGGAAAAAAAACCCGAAAAAAGATATGGAAAGTGCTGGTTTTAAGAAGTATACGCAAAAAGTGACTTCGGTAAGTTCCTGTAAATCTTAACAATTCGTCGAGTGTCAAAGTTTATCTTAGAGAAAAATTATATTGATAGTAATGAGATGATAGAAAAGCTGATATAACTGTACGACTGGGAGAAATCTGGAACATTTTCTAAAATTTCTACTCATTGAACTTATCAACTATCCGTACTTCATACTGTACAAATCGTTTTCTACAGAAAATATTGACGTATTTTTCTAGTTCAGGTCTTGTCAAGTGGTCCATTGTAAATTAGTATTTGATCAAAACCCTCAATGTGTAGATATGATAAGTTTGCTCAATTTTATCCGACCGATCTGTAAACAACAAAGAAATGCTTTCAAGCTTAAGAAAAAAAGAAAAAAAATAAAATAAAAGAAAAAATGAAACTACTGAGCAAAGAAGACCATCGAGGGCTGTTTCACTTGATCGTGAGGGTATCGTGCATGGCGGGGTTACGTAACATCGCCAGGGGAGGAGGAGTGAACGGGAGTTGTAAACAAAGGAAATCAATGAATTATTACGGAAAGTTGGAGGGCACGAGAAACCATCGAATTCCCCTCGGAGCTCCCCATACGAAACTCATCGCACACGTTTTGTTGAGTTACATCTGGAGTGTGGCCGCGGCTCAACTTCCTTCCCTCCCAAAGTTTCGAATAAAATGGAAGAAATCAAAAGCAACTCAGCAGTGGTTGTTCACCGAACAAGAAATCATAGGAGTCGTTCGTAAAACACGTGCCGGATTTTTTATTCCCTTTTTCGTCACCTCGCAGCCCACTCGTAACGCACCCCAATGACGAGGCGTGAATGATCGATTATCGATACATATATATCCCCATTTGAAGCTCGTGGTAAAGAATCGACTACTAAGGTGTTCGTTACGAACACCACGTATTTCGATCCTTTTCCATAGGTTTAAATGAAAAATCATTCGATACATCGGAAAGCACATCACGCCACTGAGTACCCCTCAAAGAAAGGGACCTTCTCCCCTCAAATTTAGGAAAAACTAGATACAGCTCGGTGAATCCCTTCTAATCATTACCAATGAGACGAATAAAGCAAAAATAAAAGAAGGATAAATGAGAGAATAAATGAGTGAAGCGAGCAGTTTTAACTCATAACATTCAAGGTAAAATGGAGAGAAAGGAATTAAAAGAGAAATTAATATACAATTGTACAGCTGTAGACTTTCAATTGGCACAAAAATGGACTCAGTTGCCTGCAAACTTAATTTCGGGAGACCAGAAAAACAGTATCATCACAAACTAAAATTTTGATTTTTCGAATCATTTTGTTTGCAACTCCATGCCTTAAAGCACCTGTTCTTGATGACGATTGATTATGATTTTATAAGAGTTGTCTTTACTGATTAAAATTGCACGAGGAAAAATCGTTTTTCAAATCCAAAAACAGATTTAACTTTCTTCGCCTAGAAAGGAATTACTCCTTAAATTACTATTATGACACTGGCGATGATTTAATAATTATGTTGAGTCTTTCTGGTTTAATAATTATGTTGAGTCTTTCTGGTTCATGATCGTATACAGTCAACGTGTTTTTCCACAGGAATAATTGCAATAATACTAAATTACGTAAAAAAATGATGTATGGTGTGGTATGTAATAAATATTACCAAATTATGCGAACAATATCAAACCCTCTTAATCCAAAATTTCAATGATAATCCGACACGTAGAAAAATGGACAAATTCCTCAAAATGCCTACATTTTATTTTGGTAAATCAGAAAAATGTCATGTTCTTGGGGCTATACAAAAAGCTACGAGAGCTTAGCTCCGAATATCTTTGCTGTGGATTTAAAAACGATTAAGCCATTTATTTTCATTAGTTTTGCGTTTCACCAATTATTCTATGAATCGACCCTCATTGTCATGCAGTTTCTTACTCGGTAACAGTTCAAGAGGGTTTGAACTTTTTTATTTAATTTGGCACAGACGTTCAAGGCACATGCATGCCAAATATGCGTGAGGTATTGCGCAGTGTTGTACGCCGCTAATCAAGATGGATCTTTTAGACGAGGAAAATTTCAGAAAACAACATACAGCCCAATATATTGCTTTCGTAAATACGCTTTTTGAAAAGATTTCTTTTATATAGATAGGCACCTCGATACCGTTCTACTTATAAACGTCCGTTTGGAACGCCAGCTATCCAGGTTATATCTACAAACGTGCATTGAGTCTGTGCTGGTTCTCTCATGAAACTCGATTTACCTACGTTAAGAAAGAGGAGAATAAAACAACAGGCGAGGAAACTTAATCTTTTGAATAGTGAAGATAAGACTGAGCTCGTAATGATTCAAAATAGAATGTCATTTTTTTCACTCGCCACTCTGTGTGCACTTAGGTTGGATAGCACATCATAGTTGACATATTTTCCGATTTCTATAAAGTGAACTGGAATACAAAGTTTAGAGGGACATCTCCTCGACTACGATTGAATCAATACCACACAAAGGCCAAGTGTAACCAAACCAAGTGTAAACCAATATTTGCCTGATTATTAATTTTAGATTTAGCCTGTATATTTATACACTCATTTGATCCAATTAGTTTTTATTTTTTTAACAAAACATTTTCAAAGTATTTTTCACAGTATTAACAGTATTTGTTTTATTTTTTATTTTTTGCTTAACAGATTGTCACTATGGTTGACTATCTGTGACTATGTTTGAAATCGAATCAACGGCACAAGTATAAATCATTCTTTCACAGAAATTTTAGGAAAAGTTCGGCAATTCGTTGATAAAAAAGCGTAGTCATGATTTCCCATTTTTCCTCCAATAACAGTGCAATAGTACTCATACTCTCAACAGCATTGCATAAAGTATACGTGGTTATTCAAAATTACTACTCAGTTACAAGTAGACCCGGTTTCGTGAAGCAGGCTTACCGGTAAATCATTCTGCGAAACGGTAAGACATGGATTTCTCCGGTCGACTCGACAACACGGCATCGCACCGCTCCGGCGCTTCAGTACTGATTGTTGACAGTGAGCTTATTTTTAATGCGTACCTGTACTCATTAAACTGAAGTGTAGTGAATGGTGAGCAAAGAGTGGGCAGATACACGGAAGCGCGAAACTAGACCAAATGCAGCGGCAGGGTTGTCAAGTTCACATCGATTTAATTTTCGAAGCCGATATGGTTGCGGGAACAGACATCATCAGCCATGACTTCATTATTATAGATCCTTTGTTTTTATCAAATGGATCTGAGGCAAACTTTTGCTGGAACGAAGAGGAAAGTTACTTCTTGCGAGACATGACTCACAGAAGAGCACACTTGAAAGTCTGAAATTTTCTTAAAACTTCACAATTGGCGAAATTTGTGAACAGTGCAACATTCTTTTTCTTTTCATTTTCCTTGATTTATTAATTATGGAGGCGTGAAGGGTCAACGATACTATGGAACCGACTACCTTTGTGATATACCCTTGTCATATAGCAAGAAGAAGAAAGAAATAAAGTAGTAGTAGTAGTAGTAAGATAAGTTTATTTTAAAGCGGTGCTTTAGCATCTAGGACCATTAAAACATAAACATATGTTGGGAAAAATATGAAGCACGAGCAAGCAACAGTACTGATGAGAAATACTTCTCTTGCTATTTTTCCAATAAAAACTCAGTGCTAGGTCCAATTTCTAAATAAAGTGGATGGAGGAAAAATTTTACGCCTATTTAAGATACCCCCATGACACAATGTTTATAGTCTTTCTTAGATAGCTCCTTCCATTGAGGGGCCTCACTTGATTGACATTGTAAATATGGGTGGTTGAGAAAGCCAATGCTATAGCATAATAATGAGGGAGGATTTTACGAACTACGGGTGAAATTCATTAGAATAGCTTTGGAATTTGTCTTTGCAAGGGGGGGAAATATTTTTCACTACAGTAATTACGATGCACAAAATAAATAACATTCTAGGTTAATACAATGATTGCTGTAGGTCTGCGGGTCTTGCAAAATTCTAGAATATTCTCTTTTGTGTTGTTTACGTTTTGAGGGATCATTACTATGATGTTACGTGGAAGGTCTCCTTAAACCTCCTTTAATCGCAGTTTAAACCAAATGTGGCCTCCTCAGGACAGTTGCTGCTTAAAGAACGACACTGGAAAAAAAAAAAAAAAAAAAAAAAAAAAAAAAAAAAAAAAAAAAAAAAAAACACATTGGATCTAGAGTCCCGACTCTTGAAAACATTGACAAGAAAAAATACTCTTGATTCAATCGGATTTTTGCTTGAATCAAAACGAAATCTGCTTACATTAAGAGGCTTGGTTCTTGATTTAAGCTGGATTCTAATTGAATCAAGAGTACTTTTTCTCGTCGATGTTTTTAAGAGTCTGGACTCTAGATCTAATGTGTTTTTTTTCCGGTGGACTATGAATATGTTCCTTGGTATCCACTGCAAAAATTGAGAATAAGCAGTAAAAGTGGCAACAGGGATGTGGTGTCTGTTGCCCTGTAACGAGCTTGAAGGCTATTGTTATGATTTCGGCCGGGAACGGAAATTTAATCGGTAACCACCACGCCGCGCCACCTCTTACCTCACGATATTGAGTTGCATCGACAACTACAACGTTGCGCTTGTTGCCGTCAAGCGGGATTGAAGGCGGCCCCGTGTGTTTCATTTCACTATAGTCTCCTCATAATAATTGCAAGACATTCCGTGTTGTTTATTAGACTTAAACGCTAGATTAACTGGCGGGCGCTTGAAGTTTCCAACTGGTTTCGAACTGACACTGCGTATTTTAAGCAGCAGAGGATCATGCTCAGTTAATTTAAAGGATAGCCCATCTCCTGGAGTGGCTTGTTGCAGCTGAGTGGCTGTATTTCATACAGCGTCAATTCAGAGTCAATTCTGCCAAAATAAAGGTAAACGTTACTATGTACTGGTACAGGTAACCATTCCTTTGGCAGAGTCGACTTGAAGATAGGTAGAATTTACCATTCCGCGGCAAATTCTACCAATCTTTTTTTCAGTGTAGGATCCCTCCATATCCTTTTCGTCTTCCTCGTCTTCTTTGTCTGTCTCGCTGTCTTTCAATTGCAACCAACAGACTGCTGTTTGGGAAAGTGCTCCAAGTTTGGGAAATGGGTTGGAAGATATAAAAAGCGCACAGGAACGATTTCGTCGAGGCCCGTTGGTGGCAACTTCGAGACCTCCGTAAAATCGCGGCGCCGTTGATAAGATTGATAAATATCCGGAAGTTAGGAAAATTGTCATTTGCATAGCCCATGGGTGGTTGCGCAGCGCATTTCCACCATATTTCTTCCGCCTCCTACCCCCTCCCCCGGGAGGATCCGTCATGCCTGGATTCTTTCTGATGAATGACTGTCGTGAACGGCGCCGCTGAAGCTAGTCGACTCAAGACGACGACGACGTCGTACAGAGGATCGACTCAACGAAAGAGGTCGGACAAAATTTGGGAACTTATTTGAAAGTTTATAACTCCATTTAAACAAAACTTGGAGGTTTTAAAAGTGGTTCCGTTGGTTTTTTGGTTCAATTTTCTTCTAGAAGCACACCTCAAAATTTAAAATGTAACGGAATAACCATGAAAATTTGAGATTGTAGTCGAACATTTTATGTCGGACCGCTCTGGTTAACTCAATCCACTGTGCGACGACGCGACGGGGAGAAATGTTGATAGCGAGGGAGAGGAGGCAAGAAAATTGAAGCCAGGGGAGAAGGACCAGGTGGCGAGGATTTATGAGCGGCTAAATTGCGATGACGGCCTCGGTTTGGGTCGATTGATTTCGACATGTTCTATAAAAGATGGGGCGCTCACAATTCAACAATGATTACATGGCAGAGAGGTCGGAATTAACAAACGCGTCGCAAGTGAGGGAGGGGGTCGGAATATCGGAATGGGTGCATTTCACTCAACTACTCCCCCCCCCCCCCACTCGAAAACCCGAGCGATATGGATGAGAAGTAGAGTATCTATGAAGGGAGGGTACGGTTATGTGGAAATATGAAGGTCTTTGGGCCCAAAAGTAGAGTACCTTAATAGGGACATTACGGCCAATAGGCCCCATGGAGGAGTTTAGGACCCCAAAATGGCTGTGCTTTGTTTTGGTTTTTCAGAATGGAAATGAGTCATTACCAACTTTTGACGATTATCACGAACCACACTAGCTGCCAATCTTACTACACCTAAGATGATTTTCCTCGAAAATTGTACACAATTAGCCGTAAAACTATGTAAATAAGTCAAAATGGAGCATTTGGGTTTTCTCGTTGCGATAAGCAAAGAAGACTACATTTTGAATCATTTAAATTACATTTACTAATAGCGTCCGCCTTTTTTGGGTCGTAGAAGGCCCCATCCAGCCTAAGACGGCTGAGTCAATCAGAGGTGGAAACCGAAGTGGCCTCTCCCTATTAGGGTACCTACTCCACCCCAAAAGGCAGGCAATAACCTGTCAAATCAAATTAACCAGAATTCTTTATTTTTACGATTGATACGACACGTCGTTTGTAACGCCCTAGTTTGACTGAGTTTTACAGACATTTATACTAATTTTTACAGAAGGACGCCCATATATGTACATTCTTGGTCATCTTGGTTTGATATTGGATATCGCAAAGCACGCCACGCGACTGTATCCTAGTGTTTTTCGTGCGAGAAGATCGGCTGCCCTTTTGGGCACTAACACACCTCCATATTTCGACATGTCCGCGCTCTCTATCCATGTAGGTACTCTAAGATGGATGAATAGTGAATTTCCGTTTAGCACAACTTTATTCTTCAGTTAAAATGCGCCGTAAGGATCACTCCTCAAAGTTTAAACTTTCTTTTCTGAATAAATTCTCTCTTTTTCCGTTCTCTAAATTATTTTAATTGTTGAATGAGATTTCCGCCCTCTTCTCTCTTGAAGAGGTTCCGGAAGAATATTTTTTCTCGGGCTAATTTAATTAATAGAGAAGAATCAAACACCGGGGACTGAAAAAAAGCCACGCGTAAGTACCAACTGGGTGAGAGGGGAGGGGGAGGGGGGGTATAAAAAATCTCCAGCCTTCCAACTCCACCGCGTGCTATTTTTGTAAGGATCTTTCCTCACGCCCGGGACCAATTAGAATGCTCCATTGCTGACAATTCATGTGATAAATCCTACATTTCTTTGACGGAAAAATTGAAATTAATATACTGATGGTAGAAATATAAGGCTATATCACACGAAAAAAGCATGTTTGTGGCTACTAGATTCCTGGGCATCATCTTCAGAAAATCCAGTAGCCATTAATATGTTTTTCACGATGACTATCCTTCGGTTAGTTAACGGAACTAGGTGTCTAATTGGACTACATTTTGCAATTAACCACTATTTACACTCAAAAATTTCTTGGGCACAGTTCCGGAATATTTATTTTCTATCTGAGATAAGTTAAAAAGTATTCTGGCACTGGAAAACAGACACGTACAACAGATTGCCCTAGTAGTCTTTTTCAGACATATATTTTACGGTACATATCGGCCAAGTTTGAGTCATTTTGATGGAAGTGATCTGTATTTTTAGAATTACACGTGCCTTTTTCCACGAAGCCTAAGGTGAGAATATCGACCACTCTAAGGCCTTGTCTCCACGGGACGTTTTCATGGGATTTTTCCCAAGTTCGAATCGCAGGAATGAAACTTCTGGGATTTTTCCCAGTTACCGTCTCCACGAGACGGGGCTCATAAAGTCCTGCAACTAGTTTTCGCGGGAAGATAAATTGGTTAAAGTCGAGTATTTAACCGGGATTAAAATAATAATTGCACTCAATTGACAGTTAGACACATTATTTTAACTAAACAAACATTAACAATGTAGTAATGAATAAAATATCGCACAATTCGTTTTCACTTCTTCTTCTTCTCTCAGTGGGTCCTAGGGGTACAAGTACCATACTTGGTACTGGGAAAAATATTGATTAACTCAATATTTTTCCCAACTTCGTAAGTGGGATTTTTCCCTGGGACAAATCTCGTGAAACGGCTTGTGGAGACAAGGCCTAACGTGCAATCTGACGACCATTAAATTTTCCTGCAGTGTCATTTACGCGCCTGACGGACAGTACGCACAGCTACCAAATTACGGTCGAACCCGAGGATTCTCTCCGAGAGAGAAAGGGAGTCTCAATGTTACTAGGAAAAAAAAATCCATCGCAGTCGGGCAACCTGGACCAAACACGATGACCCTTCCCGATATTTCGTTTCAATTAGACTCGAAGAGGAAGGGAAAAAACTTCGAAAAAAATTAATCGACGTTCGTGCTCTCGTTTTTTTCCCATCTAGCTCACTCGCCCCCTCCCCCCATTTCCACAGGAAGTTTTCCTCCGATTTTTTCCGAGGGGCCTTACCTCCAATCCCACCACAGTTCTGCTCGTCTCAGAAAACTCACCGTAGCTTGCCTTAAAGGTTATTCAACAGTAAATACAGAGGGCCGTATTCGAGGTCGTTCCTTGGAAAGTTCCTTTCCTAAGGAGGTCCCTCATGGTGTACATTGTAATTAGGAAGTATTTATGCTAAATGGAACTATATACGAGTGGAAAGATGGGGATCGGTCGTTAATGCTCGGGCCATAAGAATGAATGGGAAATATAAAGCGCCAGCGGCGAGCAACAACATACAGATATTGATAACTATTTTGTGACTATTCTGAAATTAAGATCTTTTATGTTGAATGAGTAGCTAGATCAAAGAAGTATTTAGATAAATCATCTGTTGGTTGCTGCTCGGTGGGGCCTTTGCTGGGAGACTGGTCTTGTGTCTTTTGGGTGGCCGTGTAAATGAACACTAATACCTCATATGTATATCCCTATTATATGTAAATATGTACATGATATAATTCATCTACGCAGCTTAGCCAGCCAAATTTAGCAATGTAATATATCAATAAACAATATGTAATTTTGATGATAATTGCAATGGAAATATGATGAAAATTTGAAGATAATAGTAATGTAACGAAGAAATCTCCCATTGATCTGTCGATGGGATGATGATATTCTGTCAAATCATGTAACTTGAGGGGGAGGGGGAATGAAGGGGGTGTCAAAAATAATTTAATTAAACGGAAAAGAAACTAACTTCATTTCGTCAACTTTCCACAACTTCAGGAACAACCTAGAGAGCATGTGACAGCTGTTCTGAGACCATAGACGTACTTCTTCAGCGTGACAGTTGCTGTGCGTTACAAAAACGTTAAAACCAACAAATATGTCACTTTTTTACGACCATGACAGAGTAGTGCCGAGAAGTAACGTTCGAAATCCTGTAACAATTTCGGCAACGAGTTTGAAACGTTCTCCAAGCACGTTCCATCTGTCGAGCATCAAATTGTTACGACAGCGCGGTCAGATTGAGCATGATATTTTTGAATAAAATAGCCCTCACTATTCCACCATCTCTTAACAGCAGCTGTGGTTGTTACGTGCCATCGTAAGTTTTTGCCAAATGTTACGGCAAATAAAGTAGTCTAGGGGTGCAAACAGTGGTGGAAATTTAATTAAGGAAGTTTGACTGAGAATTCGGCACTGAATGCCCCAGTCACAGTATCTTCATTTTCGTGAATATATTAAAAGACCTAATGGCGAGTCCATCGTGTATCCTTGCGTGGGTTAATTTACTAAAAACAGAGGTTTTGTTTAGAGAAAAACTGCAAAGTTTCGAAATTTCAATGAAATTTTATTATTCCTGGAGGGAAAAATCGGCCATCTGATTAGCATCCACGGGCTTTTCCTTTCTCTTTTCATGAATCAATGAAGTCTCCGTCGAATTATTAACATTTTCCGCAGCGAATAAATAACTATTTACGTTCAGCGAGTCCGTAAACAATTCATCAAAAAATTAATTAACCTGCGTCTCGCTCCTCTGTATAAAACTGTCCCCTCCATTTGTGAAAGCGTGTTATTCCTAGTTTGATTTAAAACTCAAAGCGCTGCTACCGCAGGCAGCGCGCATACGAACTGTTTGTTTAAAAGCGTTTGGATTTATTAGTTCAGCAACAAATTGTGCAGTTCGCTCCAATGTACCTAGTATATGAACTGTGTGTGGAGTGAGGTTCCCGGAGGATGGTTGGGCTGGGAGTGCGGTACGTATTCAGACATAGACCGCAAAACACTAATTACTTGCCACGCGTGGCTCATTGTTCTTCAGCCATGAATAAAGGGGGAAAGGGAAGTAGAAGCGTGCTGCACGCAGTCAAAGTCTTCGCATAATCCGCAAGAATTGTTCATTTCCGCATTTCCCTTCAGCCCTCCCGGGACGTTTTATGGATTGGTTAATTTATAAAGCGTCGCGGTGCGGGTAATTGATCTCCTGGGATATTTTGCACTAAAATATCTCCTCGCAAATTGTATTTTTACGAAGAAACTGTTGGGTACTTTCGGCTGAAATCTACCTTCATTTTACACCCAGTGATCAGCGAACTTTCAGACGAAAGTTTCAAAGTCACATTCTTGTCAAATATTGAATGTTTATAATAATTTTGTGACTTTGGTAACAAGTAACGTTCTTGCGTCTTGAAAACGTAGTATCTAGATGAACGCTACCTGCCGGTGCAAACAGTGGTGAGGCGTGAATGATCGATTATCGATATTTCCCCATTTGAAGCTGTGGTGAAGAATCGATTATTAAGGTGTTAGTTTCGAACGCTCTATTTAACGATCCCTTTCCATAGGTTTAAATGGCAGATCAATCGATGTATCGCAAAGCATGCCCCACCACTGAGTACAAATTCTCAACAAGATATTTCTCCGGAGAGCAAGAGATACGTGAAAAAAAAAAAAAAATAATCGTGCATCTTACCACCTTAGGATATATCTGTCACGTTTTGGTACTTACCTGAAACAAAAATTAAAATAAAATTAAAATGGTTGCAACAAATATAATAATTCTATTAAATACAATTTTCATTTTTGAATAATCACGCATGTATTCCATTAAACTTGTACAATCATTTCGCCATGGGCAAAACTAAGGGGAAAGGGGATGAGGCTGGCCAGAAATCTTCCTGGCTCCGCCTGAAGAACGTGAGAAGTTTTGCTGTATAAGTGCGAGACGCACCTTTCGTCTTTAAATTTGTAAATCGATCATTTTCTCGGCAAGAAGAGCCAACAATTAATTGCTCTTGGGAAGAGTCCATTTTTTAAAACTTTCCCGCGGAGGCCATCGGACTCTGCTTCGGAACTGAGGGAGTCATACTTTGAGCTGAGAAAGTCGCATGGATCTGTACCCCTTTGTATGATGTATTTTAGTCCCCCGTCCCCCAGGCTCATCAATTATGGTTATATGAGCGAAAAATAGAATTATTGACCTTCGAAATTCACTTTTGCCTCGCCTGATTTCATTGCTAAGATTGTTGGTGTGGGGTCTCTAACAATAAGTTGCCTCTGTATCTATCCGCCGCCGACGATAATTTGCTGACTCCTGTATCTATAACAGGGATTTATCGAATGGGTTTCTCAGCACCGATCCGAAAGAGATCGCCCCGTGGATGATTCAGATTAATTGACTTATTCCCACGATCTCCGTAATTATACGGCACGACCGACTGCGAGCGTGGTTATTGCAAAATACGAGCGAGATGAATACTGATCGGGGGCGTCAAAATCATATTCAGAATTGGACAACGAAGAGCATACCTATACACTTCATGTAATGTCATTTGGAGCCGGAGGGTGGGAAGGGGGGGGGGGGCGGCACGCGACGCCCACGAAGATGCACGGACCGAGGTTCCGACGCCATCCTCCGTGCTAAGGAAGAACCGCGGATGTACCGAGGGTTTCCTTGGGAGTTTCACCAGGAGATACGCGGTTTTTGCCCTGGAGGCAGCATCTCTTCGCTGCGTCACACAAGCGTGGAGAACCGCACCCTTCCGCACGGCGTTGTTAGATTTATCGTTTAAAAATGGAATATTTCGATATTTCGACTGAAATAAACCCATGTTTGATTCATTATCCGACAGCGTCGTTGCTATGGCGATACAAGGTTGGGCGGCTGCTACCGAGCGTGCGACTGCTTGTGACGTAAAAACTGAAATTGCTACTTGAGGAGTGGACAATCAAAGCATCCGGACCACCATAAAATGTTCTGACGAGCTGGGAAAAATGCCACTTGGGTATTCGAATGTTCCGTCTCTACGACAAAACACGTATTTTGAAATATTTTTTTTTTTAAATTTTCACGCAACATACAATTTTTGGTAATATTCCGTGAGTTTAAGGGAAAATAAATATAAAAGTTTCGAAGGTAACTTTTGAATACTTGGTTTGAACGCCAGGTTTTACATCGGAGTCATTGTGGAGACCATATATGGAAGCCTCCCTGGAGAAAGGAACTGTTTAACGTACAACTTTGATCACGTCTCTTTTAGGCGTAAATTTTAAACACCTTTGACATGCTTAACGTTATTTTCGTCTGACTTTACCACTCAGTTGGCTATACGTACCTCCTATGGGCAACTGACTCGCTGCGTGATGGTTAATTCACCCTCAACGTTTCCTCTGTTTTCCACTCGAACAAGGAATTACAGATTTTTTACAGTTTCCTCACACATCACGTACTTTTCGTTGTTTCAACGTCCGAATAAATCAATGCGTCGAAGCACATATCTACAGGGTGATGCACAAGTCCCGCACCACTTTTACCAGGCACCATCTTTACAACTTGTGAAAAAACTGAAATAGAGACTTGAAATTTTGTGAGTGCTCCTAGGTCAGAGGAGAAGACTCTTGTGATCCCCACAATTTTAGAGGGACCACCCTGGAAGAAGGCAAGAACTTTAAAGTTAGCAGGAGTGGTACGGGACTTTTGTATCACCCTGTATGGGGGTAAAGTGAACAGGCACGTGCCGTTAGGCCCTCGTGCGTGAGGACTGACGTGCGACGTGCTGGGGAAATCGTTTCTTCCGACTTAACACTGGTCCGACTGTGAAAAGTATTGTTAAAATATCATTTTGGTCTTGTCATATCGGTGGTTGAAGTCGAAAAATGTGTTTCATTGTAACGTCTCAAAATCTCTGATTATATCTACTTTTTCAGCCCTGATCTGACAGTCTCAAGTTTTTCAGACCCACTAATTGTCTCAAAACTGGAAAAAATGACAAAGAAAAAGTGAATGAAGAAGGTAAAAGAGAAAGAATCAAAAGAAACGGAAGAAAATACGAAGAAAAATACATTATTTTGCTCCTTTCTATTCCTTCCTTATTTCCTTTTATTTCTTCCTTCCCTCCTTCTCATTTTCCCTTTCTTCTTCTTGTTTTCTACTTTCCGATTTCTCATGTGCTCTCACCTGGCATACCATGTTAGGGGTGCTGTTAAACCAGGGTTGAAGAGAAAATACCGAAATATCTCCCCAACATTTTTTGTAAATATTTTCAAATGAGGTTACTGCCTAGGTAATTTTTTGTTTTGCAGGGTGCAGGGAGTAATAATATCATTGTTTGATATGCGCCACCGGGGAGTTCATCATCACGATGCAGGACATCAAGCCGTAAAAGAGCCTTCAAATGGTTGGATACTTCACGCACATCCGCAGGGTTAAAATAGTTGTATCATGCCGGTAATAGGACATTTCGTCAACGATTTTTTGTCCGTGCACTTGTCTTTTCCAGTAATTTACGTCCACGCGTTTTTTCGGCACTGGAGTTTTGGTCCACATGCCAGTTGAGACCTAAAGTTAATTGACCCACATGTAAATACAAACGACAATTGCTCAAGACGTTTTTAGATGAAAATGTATAATGTTTTGGAAAAATGAGGGTTTGCTTGTTTTTTTTTTGTTTTGTCTATTTGGTCCAACGGAGAATATATCGTTGAGAGTTTTGATGAAAATGGGGGTGCGTCAATTCCATGAGACAAAATTCACTAAAACTCTCTACACCTCTTTGGTGTAACAAGACTTAATTATCTTTCAAGAAATTCCCACCTTCTTATACCTGAACCGGATAAACCTCTATATTTGCCTCAGCTAAAGGCTCTTAGATTTTTCCTGTGTACGATAAGTATCTTGATTTATTTTGCGAGGAAAGATCTGTACTTTTAAAGGATGCCTGTCATTCTTAATACGTTCAATTTCGTATAATACTGTGCAACACCTCTGTTGTGAAATAGTTGCTTCAGGCGCCGCCGCACGGCGGGCGGGCGGCCAGCGCAAAACGCGCATTGGCGCCTACAAACCTAAGTGGATACTTCAAGCATTGCGCAATGCGTGAAGTATCCACTTAGGTTTGTAGGCGCCAGTGAGCCTCTCGCGCTGGCAGCACGCCGCTCCGCTCTGTTAGGCTTTAATATTTATACTCGCATAGTTAGCGATTTTTAAATCATGATTTTGAAATGTTTGCACACTCTGCATTGATTATTCTCATTTAAATTGATGGGAAAAAAATATGTTTCAATTTATCAAAGGAGAATAATAATATAATGTGTGTTTTTTAAATATTGGTGGTTCCGTGTCAAATTTAATGATTTCCAAGGCACTTCAATTTTTTTTTCTTTTACATTTTGTGCTTTTATTGTGCTGCAGCGAGGTGTACGCGCAACCAAACGCTCAAAATTTGACGTATTGACTCTAAAAGATCGATAGTTTCCTTAGATGATAAAACAACATTATAGCGTTAAGTTGCAACGATACACTTAAAGATACACGTTTTGTGGCTTTAGTAATTGATATCGATGAATTCCTTCGCGATAATCTCTAAGTAAAGCAGCTCATTTTTTTTTAAAATGAGCAATAACACGAGAAACTTGACAGCAAGAGGTCTCGTGACTTGCTAATGGTAGATTTACAAAGTAGTGGGGAACCAGAATACGAATTCATGATTAATGAGAAATGGAAAATGTTATTCTATTATACTTTTTTTCAATTTTTTGTGTAATGCTAGAGGAGGAAAATGATCATTTATAAAACCGAATTCTCATTAAATAATAATGCGCATGAAGAGGGAGAAGTTCCGCTACTAAAAAGAATTCGAAATTGCTTTGAATTAATGACTCTGTGAGACTATACTCAGAAATAGCATTTAAAACTAAACAAGCTAATAGGACTAGGAAGCGAACTCTCGGCTTTCACACACTCAGCCATCGCAAGAGCATGACACAAGAAAGTCAATCTCTATACTGATATGACTACTTTGACGCCTGTGAGTTCGGGATGTATCGATTATGGATTAGAAATCAATTAATCGATTAATTGGCATCTTTCAATTATGATCATCGATTCAATTACTCTGCTCGCTGGTATAATCGAAATTAGACGAATGAAAAAAAAGAAGAAAAAAAAAAACTGGATTCATCGTAAAAATCAATCGATGTTTTTGAAAAAAAAAAAAATTGCGAGCCAAACCCGCTCCAACAAAGTTAAATTAATACTCATTTGGTATGCAACATTTCTTTGAATATGAGGACATGTTCAGGGTTGTGCCATTAATTTTTCTATGGATTATTAAAAAAAAAAACCCAAGATATTCGACGAGAGATAAGAATTTAGACTAGTTTTGGTTTAATCTGCCCAATACACACATCGATTTTTTATAATTTCGATTACTTCGCGAAAATAATTATTGAAATTGAGAACATTTCGATATCAGTGCCGCTAATTCCTTCATGTACCTACAATTAAAACGAACTCTTTACTTCGGAAGACTTTTATGAAGTGTAAAAAGTGTAAAATATGGGGTTCCCAGGCCCCTGACCCCCAAACACCACACTCACATGGAAGCAGTGGTAAGGATCCCAGCTCAGCGCATTCATCCCGAAGGAAGGCAGCCGCGAACCGAGGACCGTAGCAGCTGAGCTCTTCTAATTTCCCATCCCCAGGGACGCTCCCTCCTCTCTCCTCCCCCGCCACCCCACCCCCCCTACCCCAGGGCCACACCGTATTCCGATCTGTCACAGCAACGAGCAACATTCATTATCGCGCGTCGTGGCCGGACCGAATACTCAACCGCGGAAAAACACCGTATCTCCAATTGAATCCTTACACACATACGAGGTTCTTCCCGAGCATAGCCCGGTTTTTCACCGGAAAAAGAACTATCCGGCAACAAGACCCTGCGTGTTCTCCGTTCAGCGTTGCCAAATATGTGGATTTCCCTGATTAATATCGTTCCGAGAGAGTGAAAGGGATTTTTCCACCGCGGTTTGACGGCTTCGCTGCGTGCAGGGTCTCTGCTGTGTGTTTGGTGAATGTGTTCGGTCTTTACTATGTCATCAATTACCTGCTCCTGTGGCGGATCTGGAAATCGTTCCACCCCTTTAACCGCAAACTGTATATTGTCAGATTGGACGACGAAATTCGCTTGCTTTGGAATTCTGAATTTCCGCTTACATTCCCTGGAAACGAAAGTTATTGAGTCAGGGAGCTAAGCCTCCCCTGGTAGAAAAGATTAAGGATAACTTGCAATTTGATCGGAAAATGTACCGTGATTTTATAGACGTCGATTTATTGCAATACTGTAATCCTCTCGAAATTTCACTCGAACTACTACAATTTCGAGTGAAATGCGTTTCCTAGCTTACTGCTCAATATTTCAGCCTTTGTCGAGACGAAGCCAAGAAACTGCAGCAAAGGCGAACAAGGAAGCAATAAGTGCTGAAATATATCCGATTTTTCAAAAAATTTACAGTATGAATGAATGCGGAGTTAAATTCATTTCATAATTTCAATAATTAAAATAATCAGCTCAGCTGAAAGTCACGCAAGATGGGTGGTTTGATGCGTTTCACAATCATTTTCCGTAGACGACAGGAGAGGCGCGCGGAAAAACGGAAAAATGCACCAAGCAACAAACACAATATTATGAAACACAAGGGTGGGCGTCCACCATGCAAAGGCGTAAAATAAAATTCATGTTAAACGCTCGACATGTAATATCATATGTTAGGGACAAAATACTTATCTTTTTAAATCCATCTGCATGCACACTTTTTAAGTATTAACGGTTATCTTCCTTACAATGGCATGCAGAGAAATTAGCCTCCAAAAAATCCAATTAATGAGGTAATTTATCGATGAATGTATATACGTAATTACTGGGAAGAAATTTGACAACATTGATATGTTAATGAGCGTTTTTCCTAAGTGTGGGTATACGGACATCAGGTGCATCTAGGCTTACGGCAGATTATTCAATGTGCGCAGTCACAACGTTAAAATCATCATTACACTCAATCCAAACAATGGGCAAGTTGACAAGGTATGATTTAAGGCCCCACAGTTTGAGTTACCTTTCCATAATTTTACCGATGAACCAATTCACGCAACAGAAAGCTCTAGAATCAACCCCTTGGTTGGATAAAACATAGGCGTACATTCAATACTAAAAAATGGAACACACGTCTTAAAAAGGTGACGTTTTGTGTGTTCTTGCAATTTAATCGATGTTAATTATTAAACTCCGAAATTATTATAACTCGAAATTTTTATCGTGTCCGTCTTTTTCTGCGTGAATATCTGAAGAGACAGAATGTCTCGGGATTTCTTCACAGGATGTATTTAAATCAGAGGGAACAATCTCCATTGTGACCTGGGCCCTGAGACTAATAAAATGTAAGCGTGCAGGCCACATATTACAATGGAGAAATTTCGTATTTAATCTGATTAGTCAAATCTTGGCGTTCTTGTCTAGTGCTTTATTATTTCTGGAAACTACTTTCTTCAAATTCTGACGCTTAAATCCATCCACATTTTTGCTCCTCCCTAAATTTCACCTTTCAATAAGATGGACGTCCATTCCATATCTACCAACCTCTTAGCGCATCACCGTAAAGAGATGTCGAAGGCAAATAGTAAAATCAGGCATTTTGTCAAATGTCTGGGCAAATAGTCAAATATTCTAACTTAGATTGAAATTCCAATTCTTTTCTTAATTTCAGACAAAATAATTCATTGCTCCTGCAAGAAAAAAATCTTAGTAAAAATTTGCAGCACACAATAGTATTTTAAAAGATTTTTAGCTCCTGAACAGACTTAGATCTTGAAATTTTCAGCATGATATAAAATACAGAATTTTCGGAATTTCAAGATTTAAAAATATGACAAGCGATTGAAGAGGAAGAGACAAAAAGATTTCGTAGGTATGATGAATTATTTTTCCAAAAATAGTGAAAAATCGTGAGCTCTTCGCCATCAATTCACAAAATTCTTTGGCCTGTCAAAATTTGACTATTTGCCTAGGCATTTGACAAAATGCCTGATTTCACTATTTGCCTGCGACAGAGATACATATAAAAAACACAGGGATGCGGCAACATCGTACCCCGAAAGCAAATGCGCTATCAAAAGAGAATCGCGCACCGGATTACATTTAACACGCCAACGGTTGAAATGTGTACAAAGTCCACGAGATTTTCCCCGAAAAAGTACTTTCCTCGGATGGTGAGTCCCTGCGGACTGACGGGATCTGACCCGAGAAGCAGAACGGCGTAATTCCAGTGGGATCCCTATGTAGATACGTGCTTTGGTAAACGATGCGCCACGCCCTGGGGACGTAGGCAAACTCGCTAACAACCCCGGTCGTGGATCAAATCCGGTCGCTACTCGAACGCAAGGGCGTGTCTCCATATTCACATGAGCCCTGGAAAACGAGGAGTTCTGGGAATGGAACGACTACATTTTGCAATGCGGTACTGAAATTTCTGGCACATACATGAAAGCACGTATCTGCACAAGAAAATTGATGAGACGCGCTGTTTCTAACCGAGATAGGGCGATTTTTAACTGCAAATTACAGTCCAAATGTAGTAACACCCTAATATCGTCGCTCCTTTGGCGTTAGGGAATATCTCAATTTTCACGTGAGCCCTCTCTTATATATAAATCTATGCTTTCTGGGGCTCATGCGGGGATCGAGATACGTCCTTACGTCAGAGAAGCGACGATATCGGAGGACCAACGTAGTAATGGTCTCTCGAGACAACTGGCGGAGAAGCTAGGCTGGGTCCATCCACTGGTACTTATTACCTCTGCATGATTTACTAAATGTTGCTTAGATTTGCTCGAACAATGCGTGTTTCAATGGAGGTTCTGCACCGCAAAACCTCCGAGTAGTTGGAATTTTTTTTGAAAAACCATGTGAGTGCGTTTATTCGTATAGGATTGAGCTGGTACACATTCCGTCGTTCCGCAATCGTAAGAACGTAACTATACATTCCAATTTTAGGGCATCTCTGCTTGTAAAAACAGTATTTTAGCTGAGAAATAGTTGAGCCTTTTCAACTGAAATTTCTACTGGCATTTCTTCAAAATTCACTCTAAAATCAGCGACATTTTGGGCAGAAATTGCAATATCATATTTTTGTAAAATATTTAGTTGTGGATTAGCCAATTTTGTAACCTTTGAACAAATTGAGTTCCTTCGTCTGAGGAACGATGATTTATTTTTTTAACTCTCCCCTTGTCCATCTTTCTATCGTCTATGTATTACGCCTTGAAGTTTTGCTGATAAATCGATTTTTAAAAAGTCCGAAAATCTAGCTTCACTCTGAACGAGGGAAATCGGATCGGTATACGTATCCCTAAAAAAAATTAATTCGTGAGTTGCACATATTGGCAACATTGCCGTGAGTGATGAGTGGTCCGAAACGGGTGCTCGCTGGATCCGGGGCTGATTTTAAAAATGCACGAGAGCTCACCGCCGCGCCGCTCGAACGTTTACGAGTGCATGATCAAAGCGCCAAGACGCGAACTTTTAAGGCGTGGAGGAGACCCAAGCTTTAATCTCCCGTTTCAACCCCGCTTTCAACCCTTTCCCGCACCTAAAAGCTCCCGTTTTACATTTTTTCCTCAAAGGAGCTTCCGCTGATTTACGTGCTCTCAACTTTCGCGCTTCCGGATCTGCGCTTCCCGTAATTTAATACTGGGACAGTTAGTTGCCCCTGCATTGAGCCGCGTATGCAAAGGGCACGACAGTACGCTCCCTCTGGAAAGAATGATTAATGAAATTTCGTATTGATGCACTGAAGCTCGTATTTTTTAACTCATATACGACGGCTGTTTCTATTTTGATACTTCGGAAAGGACACACCTGCCGTGATAGCGAAGAGAGCAGTAAGTGCAAAAATGAAGTTTTGAAAAATGAACTTAGAAGCTTCTAATCGGAAAATTGTATTGAGAGAAACCTCCGTTCTTTGTCGAATTGCCACTAATCGTCCGAAAGACTCCCAGAAATTGCTAGGATTATTAAAATTGACCGATTTTATTTCAATTACAAAAAATGGGTATATTCCATTTTCATACTGGGTTATTATTAGACAAGACAGCCGTAAGTACTATCTTCCGCATGCTTTCGTGGTTGCGTTTTGGACACACAATAAACGCATTTTCAGGTTGGTAATTCGCAGAAGAAGGCGGCACTTTACTTAAAAGCACTGTTTTCATTGGCTCTCTGGAAGAATATTGACACTTACTGCTATCTTGCCAAAAACTACGTCATTTTTTGCGCACTTACGGCTGTCTCATATGTCTCGTCTTGATAAAATTCAGATGAATTTCGCTCTTTTAGCTATTTCAGTGATTTCGTCTAGAAAAGTTTAGACAAATTTTGAAGGAAACTCGATTTTGAAAATTTTACTTTTACTGCCCTTTTCGCTATCATAGCAGTGTACAGAAGCTTGTATTTTTTGACTGATGCGATGGCTGTTTTTATCTTAATACTTCGGATAGTCTCAGGAACATATCGTGCCTTTTCGAAAAGTGTATGGTGTAAACGGCTGGCGGCTCATGCGCATTTACCTGTTCGTCAAGTCCTTGGTTCATACCCACGCTTAGGCGCACGCCTGTTGTGGGTTGTGCCGCAAGCACGCGTTCGTCCCTCACAACACCGATAGACAAAATACATTTTCCATCATTCATCTCTCAGCTTCCATCTACGTCAACCGATATTTCTCAAATCGTCCCTCACATGTGCCTCCTAAGATAGCATCCGCTCAATTTGTGCGTCTAACTAAGGTTAAATAATGCCTATACACCGCACCTTCTTGCCTTCGGAATCAATAGCTCTACCTTTCGAAAGGAAACGATCGGATTCTGCTCATTTAGCTGCGGCTCGTACTGCCGTGCTAAGGAAAAACGCCGTATGAGCCTTTAGGCGTTGCCAGATTTTCATTAGTATATTAAAAATTTTCTGGGAAAATTTTTGAATATTTTTCCTTCAATTTTTCAGATAATTTTGTTCGCAATTTCACCTTCAGTTTCTGAAAATTCGAGGAAAAATATCCACAGCTTTCTTCCAAAATGAACATCTTACTGTGGAAAATTCGGTGAGTGGTGAGGGATTTTTGGATCACCCTATAAGCTTCCGAAGCGGCATAACACCTTGCATTCGGCCTGAAATTTTCGGAAGTTTTCATCCATCACTTTGAGTTCTTGTCGACTGTACAGTCCCTTTCCCCGTAGTCGTCCACACGTTATTTTTACGAACTGTAGACTTTTGGCAGGAGAAAATGGATCGCGTGCAGCAAAAAGGAACCAAGTCACATCAGCCGTAGCCAAATTTAATAGGGCACTTTAATTTTTTGCAAAAGAACGTTTGTGCGGATCCCTTTGAAAAGTTTAGGGAATTTCCTTCATACTATGCAGAAAATTCACTGAGATTCGCACAAAAATCCGCACAACCGTTCCCATGTAGATAATTAAACTACCCAATTGAAATTAACAATAGCTGATGTGGCTTGGTTCCTTTCTGCGTAGTGCGGTCCGAGTATGCTTCTTGGCAGGCTCAAGACTAGATGTCGCACAGGGAGTCGAGTCAATTAGAGAGGTCGGACATGAAATTTTTGACTAAAACTGCAAATTTTGATAGATATAGAATTTATTGATGCATACAGCCTATAGTAAACAGCTCTGGCACAAGTCAAATTTACAATTTTTACAACAATTACAAAAATTTAAGCAAAATGAAATTATACAGGTTCCTTAAAAAATTCTTTTAGATTATAATATGCTTTATTTTTTAGTTTTATTTTCAATTGGTTAAGGAATATTTTGACGGAACTTTCCTTGTACATTACTTTTAATTCGTTGGTCAAGGTGTTGAAAAATGTTATCGCTTGATTTTTCATTAATTTACTCTCCCTAGTTGTTACAATATTATTGTTCATGAAGCAATATGATGTTTATTTAGTCACAGATTAAATTTCAATGGGTGCTTGAGAAAGAAAATTTCACGAGAAAACTAACGGAACCACTTTTAGAGCCTCAAAGTTTTGTATGAACTGAGCTATGAGCGTTTGAAGTTTCAACATTTTGTCCGACCTCTCCTGTTGACTCGACCCACTGAGTGTCAGGCCCGATCGGGCAACGTACGGAAAGCAAAAATAAATCCGTAACCAGCAAAGCTCGGGCTGAAACACTCTAGTTACGGACCACGAGCGGACGACCGGGCGGAGGCTTGCCAAAAGAAACATTCGAGCCATGTCGAAAACATGTTCGCGCACGCTAGCACCATCGCGCGTCCGCGTTTAGCTCTGATTAACATACGCGCAAACGGGGAATCCACTTAATTACCAATTACTACTGATAAACACTCGAAGAAACGGCTGCAATGCTCGTTTAGACCATTCACTTTTTCAACAAGTACCACTTTTTCAAATTTATTCGTTTCCCGCTGTTTAAGGATGCGATGAAAATCATTGGAATGCCTCCCTCAGCGTATTACTTTCGATCTGATGAAAATATCATCTCTGATGTTGAGTTTTACAAATGGAAAAGGATGTAATGGAGCAGCTGTGTGTTAATCAAAGACCGGATACGAGAAGATAGTAATTGAAGTATTTTTTAATGAAAGGGCTTCCAGTGCTGCTAGGATTATGTGCATTGATTTTTTATAGGGGCTTAGGGTAGATGACATTCGTTCCCAGTCGAATTACTTTCTATGTATAGTAACGAAAAACTCAGAGCAGATTCAGGGCAAAATTCATGGTAGAACTATCGAATAAGTTACATTAAAGTGAAGTGTGCAGCTGTGTTGCACAATCTTAGCAGGATTGGAAGTCTCATACGCCTTTTTACTGAAAAATGTTTCAATTATAGCTTGGTTAGTTCTCGGCAGGAGCCGAATTCCATGGTTCCGCACTCAGCTTTAAGTTTTTTTCTCATACGCCGGACAGAAAAAAGTTCGGCTCACATCAAACACCTAAGTTTTCTGGATCAGCTAGCCAGAGTTTTTGGCCCCAGAAACCAGCTTTCAGTTTAGCTAACAAAAATTCTGTTCGTATGACTGAAATCTTTGTTTACCTGAGTCGGAAAACTTTAATGTTTCGTATGAATTGAGTTCAGTTCCTGTGACGAATGTTTTATGTTTTTTCAGTGTAAGCCGAAGTTTGTAGCTAAAATTCATGTAGGAAAGCACTTATCGGAGGCATTTCCAAAACATTCTCGGGTCGATATCCCTTATCACCATTCAGACTGCACATAGGCGCACATCCCGACGTAGAATCAAATTAAGTAGCTCCGGCCCCGTATCGCGTATCGAGTGGTGAGAAAACAAGGCCCGCTTACGTAAGCTCGCTCCCTTCCGCTGTTCGGTTTAATTTCGGCTCGAAATTAACATTTTTGGCTTTCGCGATCATCGAAAGCGCTCGGGAACGATGCATTTCAAGTTTAATTAATTAGTTGGGCTTCGTCTACGTGATTCATTTCACGTACGTGCCTCGCAACGCCACCCTCCCCCTCTCTCCGAACAAGGTTACGATACTTTTTCAATCCGCTGAAGTTGAGAAGCCTCTCTTGTCTGATCCCGTTAACATGCACAGAAGGATGGTTGAGTTACTGAGAAGGGGGCGCATGACGTTTCTCTACACCCACAAATATTTAGCCAGAATACCATTTCCTCACCCTTAGCCATAATTTTACCGATTGAACCTTACGTATTCTGCGGCATGAAACTGTTGAGGAATCACGTGAGGAATTTTGGCCACCTTAAATTGGCTTCTCTCTTTACATTGTAAGGCACGCAAGACAACCTCTTAACCCCCTCCCCTTTTTTAATTACATAAGACAGGCTCAATCCTCTCTCCAAATTTTGAGAAAATAAAGGAGAAAGCTTGAAAAGTATGACACAGGTGAACATTTTGTAAGAGGAGTCGTTCCATCCAACCCATGCATACTAAGATGCTATGCAGAATATTCAAAATCGCTGACCCCGACTTGCTAAAACATACGTGACGAGATGGGATTTTATCAACCAGCTTGTTTTGCGTTGACATTTTTCTTTCGTTCAGAAAAACCATGATGGTGCTTCCTCACGATTTACACGCCAAAATGTCAGCCATGCTGAATATTGTGTAGCATCCTGGTGCGCAAGGGATGGATGGAGCGACCTCTCTTACGAAATGTTCACCTGTGCCGTCGTAGTATATCGTTTCTGAAGCGGGAAATTTGGAAAAACACATCGACGGTGTAAGTCGGCAATCACAAAACTCGGTTTGCGACGTCGGAGACTTCTTATCATACTTTATTTATTAAACGGAAAACTACTCAACGGCCATTCTTTAAAACTGCCGTGATTTTTCTTCTCTATGCGCAGAAAATTCTGCAAAAACCTCAAGGAATGATGTCAATTTGCTCTCCTTTAAAAAAATAATATACAGGCGGAGATTTTCAGACACTGTAAACATGTGATTGCCGACTTACACCGTCGACATGTTATTTCGCAGATTGTGAAGTTAGGAGTGTGTATTTCAGAGCTTTCCGATGCATTCATTATAATTTTTGAGCCGCTTTCCTTATGAGGCAGCTCCCCTCTAGCTTTAGCAGAATTTTGCAACAGGTAAATTTGACATAAATCGTTACAAGTGTGGAGAAATGATACTGGTGGGAGTAGGTAAGGCAAGGATAGGGAACTCAAAGCGATGAAAGGCAACATTGACGGAGATTGTGGCCAGGAGGAGATGACGGGGACTTGAATGCGGTGCCTTTGATGGAAGTTCACGAACCGAGATAGGAGGAGGTTAGCAATCACGTGCCAAAGGAGCAGAAGGTGAGCAGAGGAAGGGGGGGGGGAGACAGGAAAAGTTTACAGCTTTTCATTTCGGGAATGAGTGACAGAGACTTGCCACCAGAGAACTCAATTCTATCTTTCCGCAGATTTCGTCCCCCTTGCTCTCCTTCCCCGCGGCCAATTCCACGCTGTTTCGCATTGTTCCTGCCGGCGCGACTAGACTCAATCAAGGGAGCGGGGGCGGGGAGGGTGTCTGATTTTATTCGCCGCGGATTTCGGAATGTAATCACGATGCGCGGCAAGCTTCCTGGGTTGCCGGAAATCAGCGTCTGTTCCGTCGTTGCCGGGAATCTCGGGAAATTATGGCGCTTCAAAATGAAACGTATATCACAGTTCATATTCTTCATAGGGGAGGTTGCAAGAAAAATGGAAGCAAATTCTTATTGGCTCCTGCTATTTTCCAGTCGCTGGTTGGCACCATGAGTGCGCGGATATCTCACGAGGACGATGGCGTTGTCAGGAGTGGGGGGTCAAGAGGCTCTGGATTCCCCTCACCCCGTTTTTCCAAAAATTCATTTTAAGTGATTTTCAGGGATGTTTAACACAATAATCTTCCATGAGACGTTTTTGATCCCCCTCCCCCCTCCTCCCTCATGAAAAATTTCTGGCTACGCAACTACAATGAAGGAAAAAGGATTCAGGAATCAGTACTGCCCTGCTAAGGTAGAACGCCGTGAGAGCATTCGAATGTTGCCAAATTTCCTACCAGAAAAGTTTTATTTTTGAAGAAAGCTATGAATATTTTTTCAAACTTTTTAGATACAATTACGAACGAAGGCCTCTGAAAAATCGGAAGAGAAATATTCGCACATTTTCCTGAAAATTCGTGATTTGCCGAAGGAAACTAGGCAACGCCTGAAGGTTCATGTGACGTTTTTCCTTAGCACGACAGAGTAGAGTAGAGATTACCAAAAAACATAGCAATTTTGGTAATCTTTGCGACAGTTTATTAGGACTCGTGATGACTGAGCTCTCCCTATTGGAAGACTCTATGTCAGCGATACGACAACATTGTTGTTAAAATTGCCCACGGGGCGCTCATACGCGGGAGCTGTTGAGGGATTTACTGTGTGCACTTGTAAGAGCTTCTGATCCCTCGCGCATGATTGCTAAACTGTTGCCTGCGGCGTGAGATACCACGGATTCCCTTTCCGTGATGACCCGGAAGAGAATACGTCGATTGCTTTTGAGTCCCCTTGTAGAGAGGGTTAAGACATATGGAATCCATCTCTGACTGGCTCCTGTGTTTACAGCTCAAATGCGGCAGCGAATTATCACAAATATGAAGTTTTCAACGGTTGCATATGTGGACCGCGTTAAGCAGAAAGGAACCAACCCACATCAGCTACTGCCAAAAACTGGAAATTTGAATTTTTTTCAAGAGAACGTTTCCGCGGATTCATCTGAAAATTTTGAGGAATTTGCTACGTACTAATTAGAAAATTTACTGAAATTTGCACAAAAATCCGCACATCCGTTTTCATGTAAAAGAATAAATTGCCCGATTAAATGTGGCAATAGCTAATGTGGCTTGGTTCCTTTTTGCTAAACGCAGTCCACTTATATTAAAGATCCTAGGGCACTATTTTCTCTACAGCAAAAAAAAAAAAACTTCGGAGTTTCAATGCTCCGATTTGCCTAATGACTGACGACCAAAAAGTTGGGCCATTGAAGAGAGAGAATGGACGTAAGTAGTGTTGCACCAAACAGCATATCTCTTTGAGGAAAAACTGTGCTCGGATGAGTTTTTCTCTCTGTAATGAGAATTTCAGCATAATGCTGAATTTTAACGCACATTGCGAAAAAAAACTACAACACACTTACGACCCGTGCGTCCACCGCAATCAGTTTGTGAATAAAAAAGACGACGATCAATCTACCTTATTAATGTAATATACGCCTCGTAAAAGTTGATCTACAAATATTATCATTCAGCCTCGCAAAATTTTTCTGCGTCTTCTTCCCTCCTGTTTAAAACTTCAAAGGCTAGAGTAACGTTAAATTAGCGGTGAGCATGTCTCGTCTCGAATTAAAATTAGATACAAATTGCACGGTTCTCGGCCTAATGCTGCCGATTAAAACGCAGTCATTTATCATTTGTCTCGGAGTTGTGCCAAAAATGTTTTGTTACACGCTCGCCTATTGTTTAAGCGAAACTACTATTAAACTTACAACAGCAATAATTGGTGTATGTGAGCTGTAGTCAATTGTCTATTTTCGTCTTAATTTTATCCATGCAATGAAAAAGTATATAAAACTGAGATATAATAGAACGAAAAAGGTCAAAATAAGATCGTTTAGGATATAGAGAATGGTCGGCAGGTAGGGCTCCAAATTCTCGTAGCTACTAGTTTCGTTATACCAAAGCATTAAACAGTAAAAGCAGCTGCCAAATATTGTTTTCTAAAAAACAAAATATAGTACGCAAAGGAATAAAAAGCATTAAGCATAAGGGAAAATTGTCCGTCAATAGTCGCATGTTTACAGTTTCCTCATCAAAACGTGATAATGTGGCAAATTCTTCTTAGACATAGATGCAATAAGGACTAGAAAAAAGAATCAGAAAAGTTTGACGAAGCAGCTTCTCATCTTTCCAAACGGTGGAAATCAGGAGGGGTGCGAAGTGATCAAATAAACGCGGAAGATAAATAAAAAGAAAGTTTCCAGCACGTGCACGCGTAATTTTCAGCACTTGCCGGGAAATTCTTGAAAGTTCAAAGTTTGGAGAGAAACGACTAGAAGAAAGGCGTTTCAAAGAAGGACCACTTTGTTTTGAAAGTAGTTCCGCGTATATTCACGACTGCACACTAGAAAAGAAACTCTTTGAACCCTATCTATTCATTTCTGCCGTGATCCTTCCCAAGTATCTGGTGTTTTCCAAGAAATGAATTATAACTTAAGAACCCTACTTCAGAGTGCAAAGTCATGAAATCATGTCGCCAGTACATTTTTTCTTTTTGAGCACCATCTCTGTGTGGTTTTAAGTTAAAAATATATGAATCAACTGCAGATATTAAAGGCGGACGACACCTTTCATTTGAAACTTCGGTCTGCAAACATGGACTAGAATTTACTATAATAATTCTAAGATAACTGGCTCAAAGGTAGAACGAATCTTTGGGAATTCAAAAAGGACAAAAAAAATTTATTTTCATCACCCAAATTTCAATTTATAGAAATACTAATAGTCAATTTCTGCACTCTCGTAAATGAAAATGTATTCAACTTCTTTAAATACGCGCAAAACAGTCCAGATAGCGACATCTTTTGTGTCAGAAAATATTGATATTTAGAGAAAAATGAAGATTCTATTAGGAAAGAAGGAGAAAAAAAATGCAGATTAATACGACAAAAATTCAAATCAGTCACAAATCATGTTATGAATTTGGAAAGTTTAGAAACTTGTCTTGTTAAATAAACCCGAACATTTTCCATTTTTACTCATTAAGGGCCGTCTAGGAACGACGGCGGGGTCTGGGAAAAGACGTTATGAAGTATGTACCTGACACTCTTGACGTGTGCCTGAAGATAAGGGGTCGAGCGAAACCTAGGTCAATCTTAATAGAACGTGAGCTGCTCAAATTAAAAAAAATTCTGATCAAAAATCGCGCGAATCACTGTTTTTTTGTGGGGTTGACCTGAATCTGCAGTGATTTTTATTTTGCCTGATGGCACGAATCGCCAATGTTTGTAGGTTTAATGGAGTGTGGGGGTCGACCCAAATCTGCAGTGATTTTTACGCTATCTGATGTGCTTACATGAGGAGGGTGGGGGGTTAAAATGACCGAAAAAAATTCTGACGTTATTAATTGGACTGCATTTTGCAATTTGGAAATGTAAATCCTGGCCTGGTTTAAAAAGAACGTATGCGCCATTAGTTTGCCTACGCACATAAGTCTTTCTTCAGATGAGCCAGAATTTATGGTTCCAAATTGCAAAATGCGGTCCAATTAGCGGCTTTTTACTTATCTCCTACATAGTGAATATAGTATATTTTATTTGTAATTACTGACAAATGGCTTAAAATTGTTCTGACACTCGGAAAGGAACGATGGTAGTTTCCAATCAACCGAATCGAACAAAAATGAATTAAAATCAATTTCAGTGTAAAGAGCTTCGTGAAGCTGCGCTTCATTCCAAAATGCGACAACGGATACGAAAACCCAGAACACATCACATGCGAGCTCTTTTTGTCATCCATGAAGGGTCGGGAAATGCTCTTATGATAATAATTGGTGAATGAAGCTTTCGGTCGCAAATTTTTCCACGGACTTGAGCCCCCAACGACGCGGCAAAGATCATCCCGGGCGCCACACCCAATGTCACCCGGGACGTGAAAGGGGGTTGGGAATGGGTAAGCGGGGCGCTTTTAATAGAAATCCCCCGGCCTGAAATTTTCAGCGATGCGGGAGAAAGTTGTTGACGGAAATCATTGATTTCACACGGTGTGGGGGGAGGGGGACGGGGGACGGGGCTGCCGGTAAAGGAGGGCGCGGGGTGTCAAATGAGGAGTAGGGTAGTTGAACAGTTGAAAGCTTCCCTGAATACCGATTACACCTAAACATACATTTCACTCCCGCTCTGAGCCTCCCTCCCAACCAGTGGCGTGGCGTGAATTGCGATATATCGATTGTTATGCCATTTAAACCTATGGAAAAGGATCGATAAACAGGGTGTTCGCAGCGAACACCTTAATAATCGATTCTTTACCATAGGTTTAAATGTCATAACAATCGATACATCGCAATTCACGCCACGCCACTGCTCCCAACTCCAGCATTACTCCTTTCATTCCGGTTTCCCGATTCTCATGACCCCCTCCCCGCCGCCCCGCACAGTTTGACTGCGGCTGTGACTCTTGAACTGGCACGTTAACTGTAACAAGTTGTCAAATCAGACAGAACAATTCCTCATTCTACGCATTTCTACGCATGTAATGCTCTGCCGTGCTATAAGGAAAAACGCCGAATGAGCCTTCAGGCGTTGCAAAATTTCCTGAGGCAATCACTAATTTTCAGGATAATTCGTGAATACTTTTCCTCCAATTTCTTAGATAATTTTGTTCGTAATTTGATTTAAAGTGTCTGAAAATGTCAAGGATATAAACTTTTCTCAAAAATAAACATTTTATCGGAGGAAATTTCGCAACTCTCGGACGTCCATACGGGGGTCTTCCTTAGCACGGCATTACTGCTTTACTGAGGAAAAAAATCGGTGCAAGATGATGACCTTTGGTTCAAATTCGTTAATTCAGTACGGAGCTTTTCCGGTTACAGAGGCCAAAAAGTCCAGTGAACCGAAAGAGTTCGGTATTCAATACAGACCGATGCTCAATATCTGTTAACGAGCTTTTTTCCTCATTGTCAGTGCATTAACTCCAGGAAGTATCGTGCCAAAACTTTGACGTAATTCTCTCCAATTGCGTGATTTGCCACAAAAAATCTGAAGCGACTACCTATCTTTCAATTTCAGTTTCTCTTCATGAATCTTGCTACGCAATGAATGTTCTAACCTAATTTTTAAAGCTTTGGGCTAAAACACGATTTTATTCTAGTTCGCATTACAAATCTACGATTGGAACCTCGAAAAAGCACAAATTCCCTTTAATTAGATTTCTTATCGTATCTATATGTATGTATATTAAGAACGTACTTTGCATCCAAATATACTGTAAATGAAATGGACATTTGTTTTATTGAAAGGAAACGTTGCGTGTCACTTGCTTCTACTTTTAAAAAAACCGAAGTTGATAACTTTAGTATCAGAGCCGACACTGCAAGTTCATAATTTATTAGACCCTATAACGTTTAAAGTTTTTTCAAAGCACGCATATTTCATTAGAGAATTATAGCACACAGCACGCTTTAATACGATTCCTTGTTTCATTTAAATTGTCCAAGTTTTCAACTTATAAAATTATATTAAAGACGCCACGGGGCCACGGGGACAAGCATTGCTCGGAGGCCTCGAGATTTTCACCAATATCGTACGCCAAAAACTCGGGAAATCGGTGAGAATCTGAGGGTGTTAGGAGGGGAGGTGAAAAATGGGATGTTTTCACAAACACCCCGACGACCTTTTTCCGCGCATGAGAGACTAATATTGCATTTTAACTTTTATATTTCCGCGCTCGGCATGAATAAGTGCGTTTTGCGGTCTTGAGGTGTATATTTTGTCGTTATCGCGCTAACGCCACGTTTGAACCAATAATACTCCCCGCATACAAATCCTCGTAAAATCTCATATTCCCCCGAGTTCCCTAATCGGGGCCAGGACCCCTGGCTTGGTACCACTACGTGCGAGGATTGATGTAAAAGCTAAAACGCAGTTTTCCGGGGTTCGCCATAGAGCTGCTGCCATGTCTACACCCTTCGTCTCGCATCATATTTTAGAATCTGCTGTGCACGGAGCTGGCAACACCGTAAACGATGCAGCCATATCACTTGGAAAATTCGCGGAGAACAGAAGGTCGACAGTTGAATCGTTATGAGACGACCTTTATCGACGGATCCCTATCCTAACGATTTCTATCGACAATCGATAGCGATTCGATAATCAACCCGAGAGCTCCGTGAGTGATGTTGCAATTAGGTCCGAGTCGCCCGAGAAGAATTCTTGAGGCCGGATGAAGGGGGTTTCGAGCCAGCGTTGCCATTTTCAGGTGAAGTCCTTTTTATGAACATGGGTCCTCGCCGGGAAATTTGACGGTGTGGCGGCAGTGCGCGAGTTGGGATCGGAATGAGGGAATGACGATATTGGGGCTAAGCCCGGGATTTGCCGCTCGGTGGCTGTTCAGGGGTTGTTGTTGAACTTCGTCCGAAAGAGGGCTCACGCATTATACTCGCTCTTATATGAGTTATACATCGAAGTTCGAGAGTTTTTGTCCTTGGTGAAATGTAAGGCTCCCAGGGAAATTAGTTGTCGACGTCAGGATTAAAAGGGGAGAAGGAGGAATACAGTAGGGGGACCTAACGTCTCACTTTAATTGGTACCTAATGATCAAATACACGAAATTTTTTTTTTACGTTTCCGACCATAAACCCTCTTTTTTATTATTAAATTGCGCCAAATCAAAAAAGTTAGTCCTTATACAAGCAACTAGTTATGATCCGATCATTGAGTTCTTGCGACTATATTCATAACTCTGCTGCCAACCTTGCGATTGCATTAAGAAACGTGCTCTTATTTTGAAAAGGAAATATTAGTGAGGAATCAAGCTCTAATTTTCTTTGCTATAGTATAAGTTGATTTTAATGCTAAGTGACCTACGTCGATAATGGTTTTTTGGCGAGTGGGAAATGTGAATTAACTGTTTATAATGTGAACTGTGGAAGTTTATTTTTTACTTATGTTTCCGTATTTAGTGATCTAATCATTAAGCAGTACAATTGACATGTCTGAATGCATTTCATGATGGAATCTCAAGGATATAGTTTCAAAACTTCTAAAATTAAAGATTTACTTGCTCTGAGGATGGTAGTTCGAAATTTGATCGCAGCTGTTTAGCACTTAGCGTCAAAGTGTATGCAATTAACAAGTGTCCAGGGAAAAATTCAAAACGCCTTCAATTTTTCGTGTATGCAACATGGACATCCATCGAGCTCGAATAGTTGCATCCAAACGTTGAACCAAACGGACTTCCTTTCGCAACTTAGATCTACCATTTCTGGCTTCCAATCGAAAGCAAGTATCTGCATAGACATATGAATGAAGCATATGTTGTTTCTGAAATGTGCCGGAAATCGTGGTTCCTCATTGCAAAATTGTGGCTCGCCGTCAGAACATTCAGAGTGGAGCTTGGCTGAGCTCGTCCCACGCACTCAGCCGGGAAGGAAATTCGAAGCGAAACGGCGGAAAGTAAATAGAGGGGACTGCCATGCCATCATCCCTTTCCTCACCCCTCCCACATGACGGGAACGGCCGTTATGGAGAATACTTTGACCTTTGATCTCAAGAGCCTCGCCTTCGAGTTCGGCAAGAGAGCTTGTTAGACTGCCTGGCGGCGATTTTTGGTTCGGAAAATATGGCTTTTAAAGTAGAAATTCGTCCGATTTGAGAGTGAACTGTCATTCGATCAGAAAATTGCTCTATGTTATCGGGTGGATCGAAGGCCTGGCCACTGTGTTGCCAAATCGTGGAGGTTTCAACAGTTTTACAAGTTGACGTCGTTTTCAACACAAAAAGAGTAAGCCCTCGTCATTCCACCCGAGAGCAGTGTCCTGCCGTATGCAAATTGGCACATTTTTCAGTTGACTAATACAAATAAAGGATGCGTGCAGAACATGGTGTTGAAAATATGAATGTCTCAATAATGTAGTTAATCCAACTACAATAACTTCATAACTATGTTCTAAACTTATTTGGTAATTTTTATGAGAAACCTTCGAAAATTAAAAATTTGAAGTCGTCAGCTCGAACATGAATTTGCACCTGATATAATTCAAGCGTTACGCTTCAAAACTGTGTGCTATTGAACAAAGTCCGGGGAGAAAAATCAAAACGCCTTCAATTTTTCGTGTATGCAACACGGGCATCCATCGTGCTCGAATAGTTGCATCCAGACGCTGAACCAAACGGATTACATTTTGCTACTGAGAGTCGCTACTCTGACGTGGATAAAAAATGCAGTAATCCAACTGCGATAACTTAAGAACTATGTTCCAGACTAAGTCATAAATTTTTATCACACGTATTAAAAATTTAGTTTTTGTGAACTAGGGATCATACTTCCACCGATTAATTTTGGGAAAGACATGCAAAGGAAGAAAGAAAGAAAAAAAAGGTCAGAATTAGAAATGTTATTCGCCAGTCACAGCTATTTATCACTGATAATTGCAACGAGGTAAGCAAGATGGAACCAAACCACATTAGCTACTGCCAAATTTAACTGAGAAATTTAATTTTTTAGCACGAAAATTTACAAAAAAAATGCATTACAACAGAAAAATTACACTTTTGTACAGATGTCTGAGAATTTTCTGCATAGTACGAAGTAAATTCCTTAAAATTTTTAAAGGAATCCGCACAAACGGAAAATTCTCTCACAAACGGCAAGTTCTCTTGTAAAAAATTAAATTTCCCAGTTAAATTTGACAATGGCTCATGTGGTTTGGTTTCTTTCTGCTAAACGTGGGCCACTTGGAAATCGGGGATTTTTCACTGATATTGAGATCGCGGCTACACCCCTGAACTCTAGCATCATGCGCTTTTCTCTTGCGAAGTTCGACGAGGTGAGGTGGAGGCGAGCGATCCGAGGCCTTGCCGGCGCCTGTGAGGCCGTTTCCTTGAGGAGGCGAGCTCAATTAGCCCGTGGATACGCGGCTCCATAACTCGCCCCGACATTCGGACCGGCGAATAAACAGACCCGACAACTCACAATAATTACAGAGAGCTCGGTGCACAATTCGCATCGATTCATTATGCTAAACAAGACACCGCGCCGCGCCACCGCCGTCTTGGGCAACCGTTACCCCTCCCCCGGATTCTCCCTTGCCAGTCATCCTATGCGAAAACGCCGTATGAACATTCAGACGTTGTCAAATTTCTGCTGGTTAAACGTCACATTCCTGGAGAATATAACACGATTTTTCTTTGAATTTTTCATAGAATATTCTCCAGGATACATTTTGCAATACCTGAAAATTTCAAAGTAATATATCCGTAACTTTTCCGGGGGGAAAATATTTTCCGAGCGGAAATGTGGCAACTTTCATATGCTCGTATGACGTTTTTCCTCGGGCGGATTAGGTGTGCACGCTTCCAAAGGCGAGAATACGATTTTAAGTGGAGTGGATTGAAACGTCACCCGGTTTGGTTATCGATTAGTCGTTGTCGCCTATTGTTTCGCGAGGCCACTGTTTACGGAGGCGTGGATGAATGGTGAGCGCCGATAATTATGTGCTCATCATGCACGATTCCGCCGGGCGATGAAAAAACGCCTATGGACTTCAGAATGCTCCCAACATTCGCTCGAAAAAATATTTGTTTTGGAAAAAGGATGATTAAATGTATAAGTCTAAGAATCTGATATTTTAACCCCCTTCCCCAGGGGCGGTTCCAGCAATTTGACAACGCAACGCAGGATTTCCAATTCATTTAAAGCTATGTTAAATAATTAAAAGGAGGCTGTGTAGGGGGTGTAATTGGTTTTAATAATTTACAAACCTATTATGGTAATTTGCATTTATATGAAGAGCAAATGGCTTGTGTAGAAGTAATGGTTACATTTAATTTCGAGCAATTAAGCTTGTAGGTCTTAAAATATTCCCGAATTTACATTGCTTCACATGGCGAAATAAAATGGAATCTGTTTAGAATTCGGTCATACGTGAGGAAACGTTGAGTTTCTAGATAAAGGTGCAGAGCCGTACTTGACTTGTTAGCTTAGCTATAAATAAAGGTTATGAGACTTAAGTTTGGAACCGTACATCGGAGTGACTCACACGTTTAGTCAAATGCAGTAAATCAAACTCGACGGCTTTACAGCTTTATGCCCAATGGCGTGGCGTGTTTTGCGATAATCGATTGATCAATCATTTTAACTTACGGTAAAAGATCGGTATTTGGTGTTCGCAACGAACACCTTAATAATCGACTCTTTACCATAGGTTCAAATGAGGACATATCGATAATCGATTAGCTACCGAATCGGCAACCAAAGCCTCTTTCAAGTAGTCATTGAGTACTCATGAGCTCTGAGTTCACGCTACTCTTTACACAAAATTAGGCAACGTAAAGATAGACTGCTCTTGTTCAATCCGTCCCATTGCTTTTTTTAGTTTCATCTATCATCATCAGCACACATTAAAAACACCAGAGTATACGTGATATCATTATTCTATCCTCGGAGCATCACCTGTTGCTTAATTCCTGAAATGAAGGCGGTTTGAACTCTTCAAAGCGGAATATTCATACGCGCTGGGTACCTGTCGTGCGCACAGAAAATGAGGAAACGTAAAATGCAGTTAGAATCTGATTAAATCCGTCCAATTTTTATTATAACTATTGTGCTATTGGTGTAACTATCACCATCGTTATATGTATATTGAAAATACCAGAGAATATAAGGTGCCATCATTTCAATTTCAGAGCATCTCTTGCTGCCTACTCTCTTAGATGAAGGTGATTGGACCCGAATTCGAACTGGGCCTTTATTTGACCGAAAGGGAGAATATTGCAAAATTTGAACGAGTTGAAGCGATTCCAACGAAAGGAATGTTTAGACGAAGAGCAGCTAACAATTATAGTGGGGATTGAAAATAACAGAGAATGCACGGTGTCACTATTTCAACTTCGGAGTATCTCTTGCTGCCTACTCTCTTAGACGAAGGCGGCTCGAAGCTCTGAAGCGGAATATTCACACGTGCTTGGCTCCTGTTGCTTGTTACTTTGCATCGATTCCTCGGTTCCCGCGCAGGCCCTCAAGAATATTAATCTATTCGCAAAGCGAGTATTGTTTCACGGGTTGCCTCGTGTTCTAGCTCCGGGAAACGGGAGTCCCTGATCTTGTCGATCGGTGACTGTTGAAACGTTGTCGGACGTTGAAGGAGGGTGAGAGAGAAGGAGTAAACAAATCGCTCATTCATCACTTCTCGAGTTGCACGCGTTGACGTGAAAACAAGATTCGGGGATCGGCAGCCCGGGTCTGGTGGGCGCTTCGGTGGAATCTACCGACGACTATACTACGCGTCGCGAAGGGCCGACATGGAAGGAACACCGCACACGGTAATAAGGATTCTAAAATCATGTTGCCATGTGTGGGAAACTCGATACGGTAATGGATAGAGTACCATATCGGAGGGTTGGGGCCTTACACGTGCTTTGATAAAAATATTCGTGTTCTTGTGTTTCTAATCTAGGAGGTGAAACACAAACCAACACAAATTTTGTGTAGAGAGACAGTAGAGAGACGGGGACATTTCATTCCTCTGACTGAGACGTTGGTACTCACCACTCGTTATTCTTTAAATTGCTTCAAGAAAACTAGCATAGCATTTTCTCTTGCAATTGTCAACCAAAGGCTAGGTTGGGGCTGAGTGTTAGTTCTCAAGAAAGTTCGCTTAAAAGTCACAATGAACGCATTAGGAATGCCCTTTGGCTACGCCATTGTAACCCGCAAGAATAATACGCCGTTTTGGTTTAACATAGTGGCTACACAGAAACTTTTATATTTAATATGATGACTGATTTCTGCCTTCTTAAAGCAAAGTGCACACTACTTTTGTTTTAAGACTCAAAAATCTTTAGATTTTACAGTATTCAGGATGGGACCGAATCCGAAATGAAATATTACTATTGTTAGTACCCCATTATTGCAACACTTTTTTTAACAGAAAAATGTGTCTCTGGTACATGCAATGTAGTTTTGCCTTATTTGGCAAGTACGTCTATAATAATCTGCATTTGTTCTTTACAGCGGTAATTCCATTAAACCAAACTCTGGCGCATTTCAAAATGAGTTAACTCTGCCCCTGTCAACGCATATATCTAAGCTTCATTCATTCTACAGCAACAACGCTGATGTCAAATTTAAAGTGAGGGATGGATGAAAAAGTTGTGATGGCTGATTAATAATTAAAATCGTAAAATGTAAATAAGAAGTATATAAAAATACAATAATGTGAATTAATACATAGTCTCGAGGGTAACTCCAAAACTTCATACGTTTAAAAAAAAACCGATAAAATTCGGTAAGTAAACTTGAAACCTCACGACAGAAGGGCAAGAGTTCACTTAAAAAGAAATCGAACTGTCAGCTCGCAAATAATACGTACAACATTTTACAATTCTCTGCAACACCAAAAATCTTTTGGAGCTTGAGTCTAAAACAAATTTTCTTGATGAGATAAAAAAACAAATTCAACCCTTGTCATTTTTGAAGTACCGGGGTCTGATCCGCCGTTTCAAAAATGCCCCAAAAATCATAAATCGAGAAAAAAAACTTGGTTCAAAACAACAGAACCTCGATTCCACTAGACTTGACTCGATAACGCCCATTAAAATTTTCGGTTCGAATTGCCGACTTTTATGAATCCATCTTCTGATTAAGATTTGACAAACACTTTTACTACCTTATAGATATTGATCAAAGGTTAATTTATTTAGATCCAAAGGTCCTGCTAGAATCAGAAGTATCAACGGGGACATCCCTGGTAAAAATTGGCGATAGGAGCTGCGTTTCAAAATACCATAAGAGCTCTTATAGCCGACTGAAGAGGGCGATGGAAAATCATACAGCTGGCTGTAGAAAGTGGGAAAAATCATATGGCCGGGCTACACGAAGCGATAAAAAATTATACAGCCGGGCTATAGTTCCTATCGCCGCGCTTTACACTTTTTCGCCTGGCTGTTGCTTTTTCGCCATTGGCTATAAAAGGCTATAAGAAATTGTGTAGAAATTCTTGTGCTTTGTAAATCCTTAAGTTTGTACGGAATCACCTTAATATTTACAAAACGCACATTATATTTTCCTTTACTACACATTTATTTTTCATCAATTAAAATGAGAATAATCCATACAGAGTGTGCAAACATTTTAAAATCATGAGTTGAAAAACGCTGACTCCGCGAGATTAAATATTGGAGCCTAACACAAAACGGAGCGGCGGCGTGCTGGCGCCTACAAACCTAAGAGGGATACTTCACGCATTGCGCAATGCGTGAAGTATCCCTGTTAGGTTTGTAGGCGCCAGTGCGCGTTCAGCGCTGGCTGCCCGCCCGCCGCGCCGCGCCGCAGTGTACCACGGCGCTTGAAGCAACTATTTCACACCAGAGGTATTGCACAGTATCATACGAAATTGAAGGCGCTCCGACATATTAAGAATGGCAGGCATCCTTCAAAAGTACGGAGCTTTCCTCGCAAATTAAATCAAGATACCGCGGCCCAAAAAGAGAACGGTAGTCCAAAAACTCACTAAGTCCTCGCATCCGTAATTAGTAACGTTTAGCATACACTTTATCGCCAGGCTGTTGCTTAGTCGCCATCGGCTATAAAAGGCTATTAAAAATTGTGTTGCCGGCTATAGAAACTATTGGAAATCTTACAGCCGGCTGTAGGTCTATGATATTTTGGAACAGAGATTCTACTGCCAATTTTTACCAAGGGTATGATGAATTAAAAAAGTAATAAATTCCACAAAAAACCGTTAAAAAGTTTTGCTTTGACAAGAGATTAAATTTAACCAGAGGTGGTGAAACTAGACCGGAATCGTTCAAACAAACCTAACTTTGGTTCAGGCAACCAAAGCTTTTGCCATAAATTACGAGTAATTGATAAGTAGCGGTTTGACGATTGAAAACGTTGATTGCTTGAACGGAGGTTTGGTTTTTTTGACCATGAAGTCCAGTAACCTGAATTCAAAAAATTGATGAGCCTTTGGAATCGAAGCTCAATTGTTTACTTAACAATTCTTTTCGAAGCGAGTTATTTCATCCGCAAAACTTGACACCCAGGGAGGAACAAAACCGACACAAACTCGCCGAATCAGGAGCAGAGACGGACAGACAAATGAATGGGTAATTTAATAATGAATGCAGCTTCCGCGAGTGCCTCCCTTCTCCTCCCCTGTGCTCCTCCTCCTCCCCTTCCTCCTCCACCCCCTCCTCTAGTCGACGACAACCCAACTTCGTGAGGGTCCGGCGCCCAGAATTTCATTTCGCGAATTTCACGTTCCCTTTAGCGGGAAAGACTTCGGAGTTGACGAGAGGTGTGCACTACGTAACGCTCCATCAGCTCAACACACGGAGGAAAGCAGGATTTATTATCACAAAAGAAAGTGAAACTAGGATTCACATACGTCGTTTTTGAAAAAAAATCAATAGGTTTGTTTAAAAAAAATATCCTCGGTGCAGACGATTTTTTCCCCCTTTTTTGAGAACTGAAGAAAGGCAGTTCACTTAGAGTGTTTGGCACAAATGCAATCCACTCAGGGTGTTTGGTACAATCAGACGGAATAACCGAGGGTAAAAATTTAGAAGAAAACTGGTGTATACTTCGTGAATATTATGCACCACCTGTCATCCTCCCAACCAGTTGGTAAAATGCATGTTGGTAAATTGGAAGCCTTGCTATTTACAATCGGGCGTATCTTTGCGTAAATACATGACAAAATATGGATTAGATCCTTATTTAAGGCGATAACAAAAAAGGATCACCAGGGATTCAACTTGAAAGGCTTTAACGAGCTTGGGAGTGAATTTTGGAGTCCCGCGTGTAGTTGTGGCATGTTTTCTGCGAAATTTTCATTGATTTTAAACTTTAATCCCAGGCGGGACCTTGTAGCCACTCCGTTCTCCACAAATTCATGATCCGAATATCAAAACTTGACGACAGATCGTAAGCTCCCACAAGGGCTTAAAAGTTAATTGCCACAATGGTATTAAATTATTGCCGGATTTCATTCTTTATCTTAAATTTGGTTGAATACTGCCTTGCTAAAGAAAAACGCCGTATGAGCCTTCAAAGCGTTGCCAAATTTTCTTTGATAAAACCCGTATTCTCGGGTAAACTTATTAATATGTTTCTACTGATTGTTTGAAGAATTTTGTTCGTACTTTGATCTAAAGTTCCTGAAAATTTCAAGGAAAAATATGCATAATTTTTATCAAAAATGGAATTTTCATGGAAGGACATTTGGCAACTCTCGAATGTTCATACGGCGTTTTTCCTTAGCACGACAGAATAACAGCAGACCATTTGCCTCCGATCCAGCATCCCTGCAAACTTATGTGGAGGGACCGTGACTGATGCATCGCTGCTAGGTGATCTTTTAATTGGTCCCCGCTGAGTGCTATCTCCATTGTTGCCTGTTTTCTCGAAAGTATTTGCCCATTTTTCATTGGCTCTCGTGTCGGCATTCATAGCACTCTCCAGAGTTTTGCAACGCTGTTCCCTTCTTCGCTCAAACTCCCTTACGTCATCATTTCATTTACTTCGCAGTAACGGGCGAAGCAGCCAACAAACCACTCACTCTTTTGGGCGAGTATAACGTAAATTCGGATTGCCTGCCAGGAAATATCAGCCGAAATTGTTGGCAGAGCTCTCTAAGTACGAAATTTCGGAGAAAAAAAGAAAAAATAGAAACAGGGCGGACTTATCAACTATTTTTTTGAAAAACTGAAGTTTTTAAGGGTGCTTAGTACAGAAAGCGCATAATTTGCATATTATTTTTACGAATTCTTAAAACGAAGAATTCCTTTAGCACTTTGATGTAATTGTATTGCAGACGTATTTTTGGTGATTCATCCATTAAATTTTTTATCTATATTATTCAAAACCAAGTGCAAGACCATCCTGACTGAGCTTTTAATTCCCATTACACGTGTGAAAATTTTTAATTCATTTTCACACACATTTTGTTAAAAACGACTTATCTAATGCTAAGCTTGAAGGAGCCTTTAAGGAAATCTCTGTATCAATAATATTTTGTATTATTTTTTATGGTAGCAGAATGTCGATCTGGACGGAGGAACTGAGTCATGTTAAGGATAATTTCCTCGGAGAAAAAAATCAGGTGTTTTGCACAAGGGAAAACACGCAGCGCTAGTGGGCGGGCCTGTTGACTTGTTGTAAAAATTATTTTTTGTCGTTTGATTTCTACAGGTATGGTCACGAGGAAACGCGTTCAATTGATAAATTTTAGGAAGTCAAAAAAGTATCAGCCAAATCTCTTGCTTAGATTTAAATGACCACTGAAACCGCTTTTGAACGCCTCTGTCTATCTTCTTTGACCAAGGCTAATACTCAACTCTGTGACAAGGTTTAAACCGCGAGCTGTTAAGAAAAGGTCCGAATCTTGAGTGTGTATTTCAAGAAACAAAGTAGCATTGAGCTCTGACCATTTTTCAATATTTTTTGTCAGAAGTCATGTTCATGAATGGCCAGCGTTCCAGAATTCATCTTCATTGGAAAATTATTTTAACTCTATTTCATGTATTTTTATACGTTTCTGAATTTATCTTAGATTATAAAAATCATACTAGAAAAATTCTAAGTTGGAATGCTGCTTGGTTTTCTGCTAAATTAATAAAACACGAGAGGGTTTTAGGTAACATATAATTGGCAGGCATGCATACAATTGATGAATGCTAAATTTAATGATTTATATGAGTACAGATATTTCTACCGTTTTTGAATTTAATTTTAGTTCAATTGAGTTTTAAGTTACTAAACTTTAGTGTAATATTGTCTTATTTATAATCTTTTAAAAAAAACATCGTAATACTTAGGCACCACCTAAATTTACACTTTACACTTACACTTTTTTAGGGGATTTACTCTTAGACTGAGTGGGACGGGGGCTGTTAGGCTGATATTTTGATTAAGTCCAACCAAAAGACACGCTGTTAAAAATACCAGTTTTAGGCATGTAAATTCACAGTCCACACAATAACGATTACGAATCCAAATGACGCGACACTCGAGTTTGCCACGGACTCGATTAGGACGTGTGAAAGGACCGCATTAAATTTCCACCACGAAATCTCCCTATCTGACAATTTGCGGTGCAGTCACTATGCACACAGGCGAGTGAGAAGGGTGGCGGAGGGGGGGGGGGCGCATCCGCGATGCGATGAGTAGTTTGACCCGGCGAAGGTCATTGGCTCCTGAAGTCATCACCACCGCCACCAATAAGGACTCTGCTAACTCACGGCGGTCTCAATTTAAGCCAACAATAAACTACCCTCCCCTCCTCGCCCCCGGCGTTCCCCACTTACGGACTGCAATCACCTAGTGGTCTGATGCGGACTCGTTGGGGTAATTAAGTTAATACGCAGCTTCCGTGCGTCAACTTCGACGTGGAGAAAACACCAGTGGCGGCACCTGGATGCCAGTTTTGAACTGGATTATGGTTAATAATGAGACGAAAATTAAGGGCTGATGGTGTTTCAAACAAGATTGATACTATACCTCCCGAAGCGTACATACATTTAGCGAAATTGTCATTTAGAATATGAAGATATTGTCAATCAATTGCATTCAAAGGGTGCTCTGATGACGTCATCAACAGATGCCACATTGATGTCATCAATTGATGCCCCGGTGATATCATCAGTCCGAGAAAGCCGTAAAAACGCGAGGAATGAATTCCGGAGAAAATATCAGGTTAAAAAGGAAATTCATGTCTCATAAAGAGTAGATCGTAGGGCCCTTACATTTGTAGTGCATCGGGGTACAAATAACTTGAAAACGGGAGCGGGTTACGTTAGAATGGAGTAGTTAAAATGACAAAACAAGTATTTAAAAAATAAAAAATAAAAAAACTTGGTAAATTTTAAACTTGGCCAATCATTGAATTGCGTTGTTTATTCAAAACAAGCTTTGATGAGCATACGAATTATTTGTTAACTCCAGTAGCTGTTCATTGTAGAGATCAGTTAGCATGGTATGCTTTGCGATATATCGATTGATCTGTCATTTAAACCTACGGAAAAGGATCGATAAACATGGTGTTCGCTACGAATACCTTAATAATCGATTCTGTACCACAACTTCAAATAGGGAAATATCGATAATCGACCATTCACGCCTCGCCTCCGGTAGAGCTAGCGCACGTCATTTCATGAAAATTTGATTTAGATAATGGAATCTATTCCGTAATCAACCAAATGAATACAAAGCAAATTTTATATTTTCATCAGATATTTGCGCTGTTCGGTTTCAACATAATTGGAAAATAATCAGGTAATTAACGCGATACACGATTTATATACTTTTTTCAATAAGAAGTCACTTTTTCCAGTTCACCCAAAATCACATAATTATCATGTGTACGGAAACTGAGGGTACTAATGTTGTCGCTAAAATGAATAAGAAATGGTAACCTTCTCTTTGAAATATGAAGTTCTTCTGATGTAAAATCTGAATGCAACTATTCGTGTTTGATGGACGTCCATGTTGCATACGCAAAATATTGAAGGGGTTTTGGATTATGTCCCTGGGCACAATCCAATGGAGTACATTTAGGCGCATAGTTCCTCAAATATCAGCTGCGATTAAATTTTGAGTTTCAAATACATATCTTCGGAGTAACTTAAATTTTAATTTTAAAAGATTTTTGCAATATAATTCTTAAATTTCACCAGTCGCATTGATATTATTAATTTAATTGCATTGCTTAACTCAATTCTTTTCGACTAAGCAGTGGATACCATTAATCCAAACTATCAGCGACGCTGTTTACTTACGAAGTCTAGGGGCGAGTTTTATCATTTTTTTTCAATTTCTACAATGATTTCATGGATTAAGTCTTTTCAGCCACGATGCCTACATAACATATGCGACATTTTTATTAATTTTATTGTTTCCAAGATGAATTTATTATTTGAAAACGTTGCTAAGAAGCGGTAACTACCAAGGAAAAGATTGAAGCCCAAAAAAATAGCTGATGCTTAGCTAGTATTCCAGTTAGTTCGTAAAAACTTGTTTTGATAGAGATTTGTCCAGGTTTTCTTTACAGATTTGCAGGACTAAGTATACAAAGGAAAACTGGACTGCATTTTGCGATTAGGAACTACAATTTCTGACTCTTTTGTAAAAACACTTATGTGCGTACGGAAACCAATGGTACATGCATTGTTTCTAAACTGAGCCAGGAATTGTCGTTCAAAATTGCAAAATGTGGTCCAACTATGCTTCATAGTATATAACGAGCATAATGTTGCAGAAAAAGGCTGACGCCACGACGTTTTTTTCTTTTTTTCCACGCAAAAAATGTATAAGTAAACAAACTGTACCTCAACAGCAATAATTTCAACCCCACCAAATAAAGTTACACTTACCTGCAACAGAGAGAAAAGAGAACGTTATAGTATTTGAGGAACCATTAAACAAAGTCAATACACACATCAAGAATATAGGAGAACATGTTATGAAAAAATACAGTTTAAAAAGGTCCAGAAACAATCGCCGAGTTCAACCATGATTCATTAAACCATGCTCAAATCCTTAGAATTAATGCTTTGATGGCACGCCAAAACAGGAAAAATAACTATATAATCTACTCATAACCAAGATTCATCTCCAGTCTTTCTAGAGTCATGTTATTTTCAGGATCCGAATTTGATAGCTAATAAGACTTCGGAAATTAAAACTGAAATTGACAAAATGCAATGCTGAACTGACTTTAGATTACTCTCGTTTTTTCATTGGAAAGGAGGAGGAGAAGACATGAGAAAGAGAAGGGTGAGAGGAGGAGGGGGAGAAAGGAGAAGAAGCGGATAAGGAACATGAAGAAAAAGAGGAGGAAGATGAGAAAGAAGAAGAACAAGAAGAAAAAGACAAAGAAGAGGAGGGATAATAAGAGGACGGAGGGAACAAAAACGAAAGAAGAGGATGAAGAAGAGGAAGATGCATTGAGTGAAGACGAATCGGATAAAGAATGACAGGTTCGATGTTTCATACCGATCGAACACTTCGGTTGCTCAAACCTAAATTTTGGTTCGAGTAATTGAACGTTCTGTCTTGATGATCTTTAGATGTAACCGGACTTACACGGGGAAAAAAATCACATTGGATCTGGAGTCCAGACTCTTAAAAACATCGACAAGAAAAAATATTCTTGATTCAATCGGATTTTTGCTTAAATCAAGAACCAAGCATCTTAATTTGAGCGGATTTCCTTTTGATTTAAGCGAAAATCTGATTGAATCAAGAGTATTTTTTCTTGCCAATGTTTTCAAGAGTCTGAACTCTAGATCCAATGTGGTTTTTTTTTCCAGTGTACAATCCACTCTGACAAACCGTTTAGTTTGACTATAATGCTCAATTCGGAGGGTCGAACTTTTCATCCGACAAAAGCGGAAGAGAAGTTAGACCGTCTGAATCGGGATTTACAGACTAGTAAATACACGTGATTACACGACTAAACCTCTCCTCTTTTTAAAAACTTGCTTTCCTAGACAATGCTTTTCTCACCGTACACAAATCACTCAGAGATCCACGTTCGCGGCGACTGAACCCGGAATTCGGTCACGGCGTCTCGAGTCTGAAAAGCTTCTCGTGACGGCGGCGACGTCGAGGAAGCGCCCCATTTTCTCCACTCGGGCGGGGGCGGGGGGGATGGAATAGAGAGGGCAGTGACAGGGCCGAGAACAGGGGGCGTGGGGGGGGGGGTGCTGATGGATTTGATTCTGCCCCGGGGACGGCTTAAATCGATGCACCACGACGCTAACATGCAGGGACGACCAAGATCCGGCCGGATTATAATTTCGGCGCTGCGCTCGGCGGCTTGGGGGGGGGGGGGGAGGTGAGAGGAGGGGGGAGCTGAAAGGCGACGACCGAATTAAAGCCACTGAAACCGAGATCGACGCAAGATCGCGACTTAACGTTTCAGCACGTACAAGTCACGGGACGAATACCGGCAGTGATGCTGTTTTTCCGTCGGATATGCGGAACCCGGTCAGAACCGCGTAACGCCTGCCTGAGTGATTGCGTAGATCCGCGGTTTTATTAGAGTGGGTTGGTTCCGCGTGAGAAGGGGCAACACCGCGGGTTATAGGACCCCGATTTAGCCCCGTCAAGTCGTAAAGCCGTTGTCACACGGCCGCAGACGTCGCGTCGTGCCGCCCCGTGCCACCGGGCCCCTCCGTCGTGTTTAAGGAACAAGGCTGTACGAACCCTCAGACGCTGCCAATATTTGCCTGATAAACTACAGAATCACGGGGAAGCTTTGAGCTCCTCCGCTGGGTTTTTAAAAATATTTCACACACGATTCGATCCGATTTCTGAAAAATTCAAGAAATAATGACCTACATTTTTCTCGAAAATAATTCTCAAATGAGGAGAAATTTTGCGACATTTGAGTTCTCATACAACGCCTTCTTTGCCACGATATTGTTTTGAGCGTGGAGTGTTGAAGGTTATAGGAGGACATTTCGTCAACGATTTTTTGTCCGCGCACCTGTTTTTTCCAGTAATTTACGTCCACGCGTTTTTTCGGCACTGGAGTTTTGGTCCACGTGCCAGTTGAGACCCAAAGTTGATTTTTTAGTTCAATTGAGTTTTAAGTTACTAAACTTTAGTGTAATATTGTCTTATTTATAATCTTTTAAAAAAAACATCGTAATACTTAGGCACCACCTAAATTTACACTTTACACTTACACTTTTTTAGGGGATTTACTCTTAGACTGAGTGGGACGGGGGCTGTTAGGCTGATATTTTGATTAAGTCCAACCAAAAGACACGCTGTTAAAAATACCAGTTTTAGGCATGTAAATTCACAGTCCACACAATAACGATTACGAATCCAAATGACGCGACACTCGAGTTTGCCACGGACTCGATTAGGACGTGTGAAAGGACCGCATTAAATTTCCACCACGAAATCTCCCTATCTGACAATTTGCGGTGCAGTCACTATGCACACAGGCGAGTGAGAAGGGTGGCGGAGGGGGGGGGGGGCGCATCCGCGATGCGATGAGTAGTTTGACCCGGCGAAGGTCATTGGCTCCTGAAGTCATCACCACCGCCACCAATAAGGACTCTGCTAACTCACGGCGGTCTCAATTTAAGCCAACAATAAACTACCCTCCCCTCCTCGCCCCCGGCGTTCCCCACTTACGGACTGCAATCACCTAGTGGTCTGATGCGGACTCGTTGGGGTAATTAAGTTAATACGCAGCTTCCGTGCGTCAACTTCGACGTGGAGAAAACACCAGTGGCGGCACCTGGATGCCAGTTTTGAACTGGATTATGGTTAATAATGAGACGAAAATTAAGGGCTGATGGTGTTTCAAACAAGATTGATACTATACCTCCCGAAGCGTACATACATTTAGCGAAATTGTCATTTAGAATATGAAGATATTGTCAATCAATTGCATTCAAAGGGTGCTCTGATGACGTCATCAACAGATGCCACATTGATGTCATCAATTGATGCCCCGGTGATATCATCAGTCCGAGAAAGCCGTAAAAACGCGAGGAATGAATTCCGGAGAAAATATCAGGTTAAAAAGGAAATTCATGTCTCATAAAGAGTAGATCGTAGGGCCCTTACATTTGTAGTGCATCGGGGTACAAATAACTTGAAAACGGGAGCGGGTTACGTTAGAATGGAGTAGTTAAAATGACAAAACAAGTATTTAAAAAATAAAAAAACTTGGTAAATTTTAAACTTGGCCAATCATTGAATTGCGTTGTTTATTCAAAACAAGCTTTGATGAGCATACGAATTATTTGTTAACTCCAGTAGCTGTTCATTGTAGAGATCAGTTAGCATGGTATGCTTTGCGATATATCGATTGATCTGTCATTTAAACCTACGGAAAAGGATCGATAAACATGGTGTTCGCTACGAATACCTTAATAATCGATTCTGTACCACAACTTCACGCCTCGCCTCCGGTAGAGATAGCGCACGTCATTTCATGAAAATTTGATTTAGATAATGGAATCTATTCCGTAATCAACCAAATGAATACAAAGCAAATTTTATATTTTCATTAGATATTTGCGCTGTTCGGTTTCAACATAATTGGAAAATAATTAGGTAATTAACGCGATACACGATTTATATACTTTTTTCAATAAGAAGTCACTTTTTCCAGTTCACCCAAAATCACATAATTATCATGTGTACGGAAACTGAGGGTACTAATGTTGTCGCTAAAATGAATAAGAAATGGTAACCTTCTCTTTGAAATATGAAGTTCTTCTGATGTAAAATCTGAATGCAACTATTCGTGTTTGATGGACGTCCATGTTGCATACGCAAAATATTGAAGGGGTTTTGGATTATGTCCCTGGGCACAATCCAATGGAGTACATTTAGGCGCATAGTTCCTCAAATATCAGCTGCGATTAAATTTTGAGTTTCAAATACATATCTTCGGAGTAACTTAAATTTTAATTTTAAAAGATTTTTGCAATATAATTCTTAAATTTCACCAGTCGCATTGATATTATTAATTTAATTGCATTGCTTAACTCAATTCTTTTCGACTAAGCAGTGGATACCATTAATCCAAACTATCAGCGACGCTGTTTATTTACGAAGTCTAGGGGCGAGTTTTATCATTTTTTTTCAATTTCTACAATGATTTCATGGATTAAGTCTTTTCAGCCACGATGCCTACATAACATATGCGACATTTTTATTAATTTTATTGTTTCCAAGATGAATTTATTATTTGAAAACGTTGCTAAGAAGCGGTAACTACCAAGGAAAAGATTGAAGCCCAAAAAAATAGCTGATGCTTAGGTAGTATTCCAGTTAGTTCGTAAAAACTTGTTTTGATAGAGATTTGTCCAGGTTTTCTTTACAGATTTGCAAGACTAAGTATACAAAGGAAAACTGGACTGCATTTTGCGATTAGGAACTACAATTTCTGACTCTTTTGTAAAAACACTTATGTGCGTACGGAAACCAATGGTACATGCATTGTTTCAATACTGAGCCAGGAATTGTCGTTCAAAATTGAAAAATGTGGTCCAACTATGCTTCATAGTTATATAACGAGCATAATGTTGCAGAAAAAGGCTGACGCCACGACGTTTTTTTCTTTTTTTCCACGCAAAAAATGTATAAGTAAACAAACTGTACCTCAACAGCAATAATTTCAACCCCACCAAATAAAGTTACACTTACCTGCAACAGAGAGAAAAGAGAACGTTATAGTATTTGAGGAACCATTAAACAAAGTCAATACACACATCAAGAATATAGGAGAACATGTTATGAAAAAATACAGTAAAAAAAAGTCCAGAAACAATCGCAGAGTTCAACCATGATTCATTAAACCATGCTCAAATCCTTAGAATTAATGCTTTGATGGCACGCCAAAACAGGAAAAATAACTATATAATCTACTCATAACCAAGATTCATCTCCAGTCTTTCTAGAGTCATGTTATTTTCAGGATCCGAATTTGATAGCTAATAAGACTTCGGAAATTAAAACTGAAATTGACAAAATGCAATGCTGAACTGACTTTAGATTACTCTCGTTTTTTCATTGGAAAGGAGGAGGAGAAGACATGAGAAAGAGAAGGGTGAGAGGAGGAGGGGAGAAAGGAGAAGAAGCGGATAAGGAACATGAAGAAAAAGAGGAGGAAGATGAGAAAGAAGAAGAACAAGAAGAAAAAGACAAAGAAGAGGAGGGATAATAAGAGGACGGAGGGAACAAAAACGAAAGAAGAGGATGAAGAAGAGGAAGATGCATTGAGTGAAGACGAATCGGATAAAGAATGACAGGTTCGATGTTTCATACCGATCGAACACTTCGGTTGCTCAAACCTAAATTTTGGTTCGAGTAATTGAACGTTCTGTCTTGATGATCTTTAGATGTAACCGGACTTACACGGGGAAAAAAATCACATTGGATCTGGAGTCCAGACTCTTAAAAACATCGACAAGAAAAAATATTCTTGATTCAATCGGATTTTTGCTTAAATCAAGAACCAAGCATCTTAATTTGAGCGGATTTCCTTTTGATTTAAGCGAAAATCTGATTGAATCAAGAGTATTTTTTCTTGCCAATGTTTTCAAGAGTCTGAACTCTAGATCCAATGTGGTTTTTTTTTTCCAGTGTACAATCCACTCTGACAAACCGTTTAGTTTGACTATAATGCTCAATTCGGAGGGTCGAACTTTTCATCCGACAAAAGCGGAAGAGAAGTTAGACCGTCTGAATCGGGATTTACAGACTAGTAAATACACGTGATTACACGACTAAACCTCTCCTCTTTTTAAAAACTTGCTTTCCTAGACAATGCTTTTCTCACCGTACACAAATCACTCAGAGATCCACGTTCGCGGCGACTGAACCCGGAATTCGGTCACGGCGTCTCGAGTCTGAAAAGCTTCTCGTGACGGCGGCGACGTCGAGGAAGCGCCCCATTTTCTCCACTCGGGCGGGGGCGGGGGGGATGGAATAGAGAGGGCAGTGACAGGGCCGAGAACAGGGGGCGTGGGGGGGGGGGTGCTGATGGATTTGATTCTGCCCCGGGGACGGCTTAAATCGATGCACCACGACGCTAACATGCAGGGACGACCAAGATCCGGCCGGATTATAATTTCGGCGCTGCGCTCGGCGGCTGGGGGGGGGGGGGGGTGAGAGGAGGGGGGAGCTGAAAGGCGACGACCGAATTAAAGCCACTGAAACCGAGATCGACGCAAGATCGCGACTTAACGTTTCAGCACGTACAAGTCACGGGACGAATACCGGCAGTGATGCTGTTTTTTCCGTCGGATATGCGGAACCCGGTCAGAACCGCGTAACGCCTGCCTGAGTGATTGCGTAGATCCGCGGTTTTATTAGAGTGGGTTGGTTCCGCGTGAGAAGGGGCAACACCGCGGGTTATAGGACCCCGATTTAGCCCCGTCAAGTCGTAAAGCCGTTGTCACACGGCCGCAGACGTCGCGTCGTGCCGCCCCGTGCCACCGGGCCCCTCCGTCGTGTTTAAGGAACAAGGCTGTACGAACCCTCAGACGCTGCCAATATTTGCCTGATAAACTACAGAATCACGGGGAAGCTTTGAGCTCCTCCGCTGGGTTTTTAAAAATATTTCACACACGATTCGATCCGATTTCTGAAAAATTCAAGAAATAATGACCTACATTTTTCTCGAAAATAATTCTCAAATGAGGAGAAATTTTGCGACATTTGAGTTCTCATACAACGCCTTCTTTGCCACGATATTGTTTTGAGCGTGGAGTGTTGAAGGTTATAGGAGGACATTTCGTCAACGATTTTTTGTCCGCGCACCTGTTTTTTCCAGTAATTTACGTCCACGCGTTTTTTCGGCACTGGAGTTTTGGTCCACGTGCCAGTTGAGACCCAAAGTTGATTGGCCCACATGTAAATAGAAACGACAATTGCCGATGAAAATGTATAATGTCTTGGAAGAATGAGGGTTTGCTCATTTTTTTTTGTTTTGTCTGTTTGGTCCAACGGAGAATAATATATAGTTGAGAATTTTGGTAAAAATGGGGGAGCGTCAATTCCATGAGACAAAATTCACTAAAACACTCTACACCTCGTTGGTGTAACAGGACCTACTTATCGTTCAAGAAATTCCCACCTTCTTATACCTGAACCGGATAAACCTCTATATTTGCCTCAGCGGGTCAATTGTTGAATCGTTATCGAATGACCTTGATCGATATATAGCATCGTGAAGATAGGGATTTATCGATCGAGATCATTCGATAACGATTCAACAATCGACCTGCAGGTAAAGGCTTTTAGAATTTTCCTATGTACGATAAGTATGTAGATTCATTTTGCGAAGAAAGATCTGTACTTTTAAATGATGCCTGTCATTCTTAACACGTTCAATTTCGTATAATACTGTGCAACACCTCTGTTGTGAAATAGTTGCTTCAGGCGCCGCCGCACGGCGGGCGGGCGGCCAGCGCGTAACGTGCATTGGCGCCTACAAACCTAAGTGGATACTTCAAGCACTGTGCAATGCGTGAAGTATCCACTTAGGTTTGTAGGCGCCAGTGAGCCTCTCGCGCTCATGGCAGTACGCCGCGCCGCCGCTCCGCTCTGTTAGGCTTTAATATTTACACTCGCATAGTCAGCGTTTTTTAACTCTTGATTTTGAAATGTTTGCACACTCTGCATTGATTATTCTCATTTAAATAGATGGGGAAAAAATATGTATCAATTTATCAAAGGAGAGTAATATTATAATGTGTGTTTTTTAAATATTGGTGGTTCCGAGTCAAATTTAATTATTTTCAAAGCACTTTAGTTTTTTCTTTTATATTTTGTGCTTTTATTGTGCTGCAGCGAGGTGTACGCGCAATGAAACGCTCAAAATTTGACGTATTTGACGCTAAAAGATCGATGTACAAATGGGTTAAAACTAAAGATTGCGTGCCTCTTGGTTTTTTCCCCTCTTTTATTCATATTTGCAGTTTCTGTCGGCACGACTCTCATTGAGATTAATGTTGCTTGGAAAAAGGTTTTACAAATATTTGTCACGTTTTAAAAATATAAATGTTTTCAAAATGAAGTAATAATTTCGTAAAGAAAAAATTAAAAAAATAAAAAAAGTACCTAAACATATATAAGGTATATTGTGTATCGAATATTTTAAGGATATAAGTAAAACTCAAATAATCACCGATGAGAATATAAAAAGGTGATTCAAAAGGAGAAAGTAATAACATTTCATTTAAAAAAATGAGCAACCATAACAACACCTCCTTCTCTATCAATTTCTCATTTCCATATTGTCAATATAATTTTACGTACAGACTAAAATATAACGCTTAGACCAAGTCACTGTTGCTATTATTTTACGCGTGGGCGTAAACTACTGGACAAAGAAGGTGCGCGGAAAAAAAATCGTTGACAAAATGTCCTGAAACCCTGTTGAATGGCATCGAATGACTTGATCGATAAACGGACTACGTATTGCAATTACAGGAACTCCAATTTTTGACTCATCCGTTAAAAAAGGTACATGTGTATAGGGAAACAATGGTGCATTCGTTTTTTTTCTGAACTGCACCAGTATATGTAGTTCCTAGTAATGATATGTTTAGTCTAAAGGGCATTACTGATACTGAAATGGGAATATACCAGTATCGTTCGATAACGACTTGCAAATCGAAGCGAAGCAAGAGAACATGCTAGACCTCAAGAAAGAGCAAGCGCTGTATCCAAAAATCTAAATCGTCTTTTCTACCCTTTTAGTGGGGCTAATTGAAAAACTATCATCAGAAAATATACTATTCGTGGTTATTGAAGGAATGTGCAATCATGATTTCTTGACACGTCTTAAACGCATTCCTATACTTAACTAATTTTTATGGGTTTTAGGGTCTAGATCACAATGGAGATGATTTCCTTTGGATTTTATGTAGTATATCCAATTTGCGGTTGTTGCACGTACTCACCCCCGCCCCTCCCACGTCCAATTGCCGTTCTTTAGAACTGTTTCGGTTCCATGTGCAAATTAATAACAAAATGATAACACTTGACTAATAACAAAATGATAACACTTGACTGAGATAGGAAAGCGCTGTAGGAGGGCTTAAAGTTTCGGGGAGTGACTGAGCAGATTTTGGCTAGTTTTAACAATTTAACCACTTCCCCTCGACTGCAGGCGCTTCTATGAAGTGGTGCAATTAATCCAGCGCTTACTCACGATCAAGACTGCCAAATTGCAAAAAATCTTCCATTTGTAATGGACCACTAACAAGGTCCAAAGTCAAGCATTCTGATACATGTTTCAGAACCAAAATTTTACGTAGAACACGATTTGCGCAACGAAAATTACTGAAATTAACTCCTAACCAAGATATTTAATTTTTCTTGACGCGTGAATTCAAACCGCTCATGGAAACTCAATGGTCTACTAGGGTCAAATCGCACACTAAAAATTACCGTGACACTCTCTGCGATATGAAAATCTGGCAACCTCAATCTTAACGCTTTGGCTTAGCTATAGCAAGTTGTAACACAGGGTGAGAAATGAACAGAGCTGGATTGTGAAGCCTGCCAAAACCGTTGTAGCACGCGATTGGACTCAAGTAGAGAATTGATTTTCTTGTGAACGAGCAATTCAAATTTCCCGTAGCCAATGTAAAGTAAAAACGTTAATATCTTAGATAGGAAATGATTTTGGTAATTTTCGATGGAAGAATCGTGTTCTACGTAAAATTCTGGTTCAAAAACAAGTATCAGAATCCTCAAATTCGTACCTTGTCTAGTGGTCAATTTTAATGCCTGAAAAAAAAAACTAGAAAAATTGGATGGAAATTATTTTGAAGGGCTATTTCTTAAAAATGTGGAGGAGACAATGGACTTAGGTTTTAAAAAGAGTGCAAAAATGATGGACAGATGGGTGTCGTTTGAAGTATAGAATATAGCATGAGGGTCTTCCGCTAAATGCAATCCAGATGTATACTATACTAAATTTTGATTTTTCCAAAATGTATTAAGTTTACCTTAGACTTTTGATACTTTATTTATTTTATTTATTTATTTATTTTTTTTTTTGAAACGTCTTTTAGATGTTGACTATGATGACACGATTCTTGCAAGATTTGACAACGCTCTCGGCTGCGTGCTCATTAGTTGGCGACCCTTCTACCACGGCGGCGCGGAAAACACAACGCAAAGTCATCCTTTGAAGTGTTTGAGTTTTAATGAGGAACACAGCTCTGAGAAAGTCGCGAAAATTAAGATGAATAATTCCAATTAGACCCAAAGCGTTCCACAAATACCCCTGCCTTCATCTCTCTCCACATAAAAGCTCTCGAAAAATAAATTTCCCAACTTCGCAGGGGCCTCAAGCACCTACCTGCTGCTCCGCCCTTCATGGGACCCGCTCGTCCACGTTTCAGTCTTTGTACGTTTCGATGGGTCGATCGCAAATGAAGTTTATCGATGAGGATCTGTCCTAGTCATGCTATATATCGATCAGGGTCATTTTCGATAGTGATTCAATTATCGAGGCACAGGTGACCTTTGACCATTCGCGAGAAAAAGAGACCAACAAGTGCATGCAGACACATTTCTCTCATTAAAGTAGAGGTACGATCACTGTATTAAAATTTTTAACCATTAGGTCGACTTTTTTGGGAAAATCAAAATTTCAGTCACTAGATCAATCATCAAAGGATTTTCATGCCGAAGTAATCTTCCAAAATATTGAGATAAAGTTAAAGCTACGTCTTCAATGACAACCGACTGATATAAGTGTATCGGTATCGATGACTACTATGATTAAAAACCGTACTTTTGAATTTATTTCGCAACTTTGGAGAATGATTTCTGGCACGAACGTTTCTTAATGATTAATATGATTAAAAACCGTACTTTTGAATTTATTTCGCAACTTTGGAGAATGATTTCTGGCACGAACGTTTCTTAATGATTAATATAGAGCAGTGGTAATTTCACGAAGTTGGCAATACTATTTTTCCTCCATTTAAATAAATGCATAACAATCGGTTCTTGGTGAGGTCTTCAACAGTGTGCCTCGCTTAGAATCGATGTTTTTAATGGGTTTCAATGGAAGAAAGCCAGGATTGCCAATTTCACAATTCTCACTGATCTAATGATTGAAATTTCGAGCTTTCCAAATAATCCCCCTTAAGATTAGACCTTACCCAGTATGCATTGCTGCAAAAGCTGAGGGTCCAGGTAGCGCGAATAAACGTCATCAGGAGCTTTGAAGCACTCAAGCTCGAGTTAATTTTAGGCTGAAAAGCAACAGTAGAAACGTCTGGGATAAAAGGAAAACTCGTGAATTCCACTTTCATGCCAGGCATTAGGACGATGCGCAAAGTTTACTGCCCTTTCTTTTTAATCATCTGTGGCCTGAATAGAGGATCCACATAGACGTTGCGATGAGACCATTGCTCTGGAAAACTAACCCATATTTTAGTCAGGCAAGAGTGTGGTGACGGCATGAATTGGCAATGATGAAATGGCCCCGCAACCAGTGCAATGAGCTTTTAAAGCTTCGAAAACAATGGACTTGTGGTGCCAAGTTGGAGAACCGTAACCATTTTGTTGGTACCTACAAAGTCATTGCAGGGGCTTGAGGCTTTCTTGTCATTATACACCCGAGGGTGCTCAGCAATATTCTTGGTTTTTTTTTCGAGCTTCTGCGCTTCTCAAAAAAACAAAAAAGAAAATTTACGAGTTTAAAGAAAAGTTTTATTGGTAAACTACGCTCACAAATGAGACATTACGTTTAAAAAGTTATTTATGTCTTAACAGTATGAGTGTCCACTTTATTCACACCTGCATTTATGTGCAAGGTAACACTTGAATTTTTGGCCGATTTGAATATTTCTTGGATTGGATCATAGGATTGGAGCACAAAGCGGCCAGGAGGTGCAACCCCAAGTAACGTGCAGTCGTAACTGCAGTCGTAAAAATGACCAAGAATTTCTGAATTGAAAGTATCTTTCATTCTATTTCGAGTAGTTGAGATGACACGCACCATGATTTCTACGACCGTAGAAATGACCGTCCAGCCTTTTAAATGAAAAATATTATTGCGTCGTAAGAGGAAAATGCTGAGCAAAGAATAAATTGCGAATGTACTTGAAAGGTATCTCATACCCATCTCTAGTTAAGCGGTGAATACCCTACAAACTCCTAAACATAGATCGACTGCAAAGGTTAGATGCTGGCGAAAAGGGGACTTTTCTGCAGTGCTGCCATTTCCCGGTATTAATTCCGAAATTTGGAACTTTTCAAATAATCGGAACTTTCCCCAAATCTTCCGAATCCCCGGAATTTTCAGCTATTTGCGGAAATTCCTCGAAATTTGCGGTTTTCCGCCAGTTTAATCATTTATTGGATCAAATTTAGGGACTTTTTGATCAAATTTGACGATCTTTGGAACTAAATTCTTCGGAATTTTTCTGGGAACTTAGGTGAATCGACAAATGTTTCCGGAAATTGGAATTATTTCGGAATCTTTTGATAAAATAAAATGGCAGCCTTGCTTTTCTTCGGGGATGAAGTTGTGACGACTCACTCTTTTGCCACCCTCAACCGCTGAGGCGTTTCACTTGGCACTTTAGCAATATCACCCTGATATCGTGCCCTGTAAATATTAGTCTTCATTCGCCGCCACCGTTGAGTGCTCGCAACACGGGAACATCCTTAATCAAAGCGAGGCAGCTACCTCAGTCTAATATCACTCGACATAAAAATTAATTCCAAACAATTTTCCCTCGGTCTCTTTCGCCACGTTAATCAATAAACCTTTCTCGACCCTCCTAAATTTCGGCTTCTCTCTCTCCCTCCTTTTTTTCGTGACCATCGCGTCGTGCTTCTAAACATTTGCATACAATTAAAGTAGACTGTGAACTCGAGAGTAAAAACAATCAAGAGCTACGCCCCCTGGCCGCTACGCGCAGGAGCTTCGAGCTCTGTAGGGCCCGCTTCGCGTGTTTTCGCGAGTTAATCTAAATAGAACGGGCTTATCCATAGGGACTATCTCTATCGATAGCATAATCATGAAAATTGGCCCGGTAAATTTTCAGAACGAACTAACGCACACAATGAACAGCTACATAGTTTAAATAGGATAATTCACAACTGGACCGCGTTTAGCAGAGAGGAACCAAGCCACATCAGCTATTGCATCATTTATCTGGGCGTTTTAACATTTTACAAGAGAACGTTTGAGTGGATTCCTTTAAAAATTTTAAGGAATTTGATTCGCACGATGCAGAAAATTTACTGAAAGCACAAAAATCCACACAGCTGTTTTCACGTGAAAAATTAAATTGCCAAATAAAATTTGGCAATAGCTGATGTGGCTTGGTTCTTTTCTGCTTAACGCGGTCCGACTCTGTTACGTTTTTGAAAAACCTAGGACATATCGACAGTTCTTCGACGAAGGAACGTAACTTCATTCTAAGGTTGCAAAATTGACGCAATGTATTACGTTTTCTACAGCAATTTTGTCCAAAATTTGTCTGCTTTTCGCGTATACAATCATAAGAAAAATCAGTGAAATTCTCAGTCAGAAATTCCCAAGATTATCCTGGTAAACATACAATTTGCTTGGGGAAATTTGACAACATTGAAACGAAGTTACGTTTTTCCGCCGAGGAAACGACGATACGTGTGTCGATACGTCCAGAATATGAACACAGTCGGCTCATTCAGGGAGTATATTAACTAGACTATATTTTGCAATTAGGAACTATAAATTCCGGCCCGGTTTAAAAACAACGTATGTGCCATTCGTTTCAGATGCGCATACGTGTTTTTTCAGATGAGACAGAATGTATAGCTCCAAATTGCAAAATGCAGTCCAACTTATTCCGATAGCCGCAATCATAATAATAATCGACCCAGTAGAACGATAGGACGATCTGTGACAAAAAATGAAAATTAAGCAGGGTCAGAGAGCTCATTGTGTTGATACCAAAGGTGATGTATCTACTTTTGTGTTTCAGTCAACCTCTAACCGCGGACCCCTAGTTGGGGCTTGACATCCCTCGCTATTGGCTTGGCACTTGGTGCAAACTCAATAGACAGCGGAACTGAAAGCCACGGCAGATTTCATTTATCTTGAAACAAATATGGGACAAAAGCCGGAAGAAACCCATTAACTAAATGAACAAACCTATCTCATGCAAACCCGTAGTGAGAATAGTAATGAGAGTGGATCTACTTTTTCCATTAAAGTTGTGCCTCACTCCAGGACATTGGATTTCTGAACATAACGGAGCCGAAACGATGGAATTGGAGTGAGTCGATGTGTTGTGGTTTTAGGAGTTTCCGATGCTGAATAACATTGATAGTACTCCACAAAACCGCATGTATCCTTTTATCTTAGCACCGTTGTAGACTTCCTCTGATACTTCAATTTCCTGATGATGTATGATCAAATTTTTCCTAAAATTTTTTACAAAATTAATTTACCCCTTCAAGAGTATTCCCTACTAACGCGTCCAAAAATTTCTATTCATCTTGCATACGTAAAGAAGAAGGAAATAAAAATAAACCGCAGTATCGTGATCTTGCTTTTGTAGTTTCATTGTTAATGCGTTTCGATCACAGTTAAAGTATTGCTTTCATTGTTAATTAAAGTAATTTAGAAGGTGAATTAATTAAGACGCACTGGAAAAAAAACACATTGGATCTAGAGTCCAGACTCTTGAAAACATTGACAAGAAAAAGGACTCTTGATTCAATCAGATTTAAGCTTAAATCAAAAGGAAATCCGCTCAAATTAAGAGGCTTGGTTCTTGATATAAGCTTAAATCTGATTGAATCAAGCGTATTTTTTCTTTTCGATGTTTTTAAGAGTCTGGACTCTAGATCCAATGTGTTTTTTTTTTTCTGGTGCGGAACTAGAGGCTTTTTGTGGGAGGCAGAGGGGCACCTCATCAGGGAAGATCTGGGGCCCAAAAAGATATCCCACCGAACGAGATCTAAAGGACTCCACCAGCTCCAAAAGGGGGGACTTCCTCAGCCTCAAGGAGGGGTTCAGGGAGCCCCGCAGGGCTAATTTTAAATAAACAAGTCTTGAAAGCAATTTTGAGCTTCTCTTACCGAGAAGATCCTTAAATTTCATATTTCAGAGGCGGAGGATAAGCCATACGCACTTATTAAGTAAAATCTCTCAAAAATTGTTGATGGGGATCAAGTAGATCTCTGAGGAAGAGAGGGCAAGCATCCCCCGTTTTTCCCCCGTTCCACCCACGAGGAAATTTAGCGAAGTTCCGATGCTCATTCGGTGTTTTTCCATATCACGGTGGCACACGAGAGCGCGAAAAATCTAAGCGCGGTGGTCGCGTAGCTGCGTTCAGTCGAGTGGACATTGAGAAGTATTGAAGTAAATGGAGAGTGGGAAGAAAATGATGTTGGGAAGGCAGGAAAAGCTTTGATCCATGGCTACACTCCCCTTTCGCCTGGGAAGAAAAGAATATGAGTTGCCAAATTGCAGAAATAGTATATAAATCAATATTTGGCCCTTTTCGATGAAAATGGAACCGCACAAACTCTCTTGTGATACTATTTTATTTGTCGTAAGAAACGAAAAGCTTTATTATTTCTTGTGGGTTAGGAACAGAGACAAGAGACCCTCCACTAGTATCTTGGCCATGGTGGAAGCTTTTACTTTCGGGACTTCAGCATTCTACTGTTGACTTACCTACATGGTTGATGTTCAACAACGTGTTGGCAGTTTCGTTTTGCAAACAAGCCGAAAATGGCTGACGTTTGGGAAAGCTGTTTGGTTCATGACGTCATCCGAAGCTCATCATCGACCATGTAGGTAAGTCAACAGCCGAAAATAGGGTGATGACTGTTGCTCCCTAATAATTGTCCATAAGGAATTGTTGAAACCCCGAAAGTAAAAGCTTCCACCTGTCGCTAGGAGGCCAGTGGAAAGTATCTTGTCTCTGGTTAGGAAAGAGAAAAAGTAAGCACCCACATTGAATAGGAGAGAACCATAGCATCCTGGGTTTCTCACGCTGACCAGTTAGCCAATCAGAACGAAACATGATAACCAAGTTTTTTCCTCTCGTGGGAGTGGAGGGATCATAGGCAATCCTTCAGCATAACCTCATCTTTTTCTCACGACCTGCTTATGATATCGTCAACATAATTTTACACTTCATTTTTTGAAACTTTGCGTTTCTATTGATATAATGAGCGGTATCCGTCTTAAATTCTTCAAAATGAAAGAACATCTAGATTTCTAAAATCTTACTCTACGAAGTTTTTAAACTAACCTGATAGTAAAAGACATGGACCAAAGTTGAAGTTGAAAGAGAGTGAAATTTCAAAATGAAATATCCTTGTTTTTGAGGCATTTGGTATCATCGATGGATAGGAAAAATTCTCGACGAGAACTCATTTCTTTAATTTATTTATTTTTTTTTATTTATTTACATTACAAATGTATTCATTTTAGATAATAAGCTGGTCTCAAGAAAAATACAGGCTGAATGAGGATGTCGATTTATCGATAAATAATCCTTAAAGGCCGTTTATGAATTACGTGAGGGAAAGGTTGTTTAACGTGTTCAAGGAAAAGGGCCTACGCCACAAACGCGTTACCATACGGGACATGAAATGGAAGGGGGGGGGGAGGTTAAGGATTTGAAAAAGAGCGTTACGTAATTTCTGAGAGCTCCTTAAGGGACGAAAATCGTGGCTGACGTGTCTATGATCAGCTACGTGAGACCCATTTTGCCACGATCGTTTCCCGTATTGAATGCAAGCTAATATATTTTCTTTGATTTGGAGCCAAAGTAACTGCATTATTGAGTGACGTTCAATCATACGTTTGTGTTTAGTAAGTTTTTGCTGTAAAAATCGACTACCTTCGAACGGGAAGGATACCTCGGCATGTTTGAGATGGGAAGAGGGTGAGGAATCATTTTCGACGAGAAAAATATGATGTCCCATTTTCTCCAGGACTGCGAAGGGAGGCCAGCTCAGCTCGTAAGTAATGAAACCGGACGCCGGAAGGGGTGAGCAGGGGTAGAAAGGGTGGGGAACTGTGGGGAAGGAGAGTTGGGAGAGTCGAGAGCCTGAAAATGAAGTTTCTCGGCAACCTAACACGAATTTTCCTCCTTAACGCAGAAAAGGGAGCCTCCAAACTATCGTTTGAGGTAGATTCCTAAAAATTTTCATGGATAAAAATATACTTCGGGAAGAAAAAACGGGGAGGAAAGAGTGAAAATGGGTTTTTGAAATTGCTGGACTACTGGAAATACTCGATTGTGGTGAAGTGAAACACAGGACTTGTTTCTTGATATGTTCGCACAAAATTTGTAAAAAAAAAAAAAACTGAATAACGGAGCGAATCGCACCACCCCTTGCTAATAATGTAATATCAGTAATGAATTGTATTCAATACACCGAACAGGTGCGATTGTGTCGATATCGATTGGTTCAACATGTATACATAGCCTCAAAAATCAATTGGTAATCTGAGGGAACGGGTTTTTTGTTGATGGATTTTTGATACTGATGAGTACAAAATGGCAATGAAGAGTGACATTGTTGGGAATTTTCTCATTTTTAGCTATTCAACTTGAGTCTTATAATTTTTGTTGGATGTTATATTCTATTGTTTTGAACCAAATAATACATCGAACCACTACCGAATACGATCTAAGAGGAAAACAAATCAAATTGAAGATTAAATCGTGGTTATATTGGTTGATATAAAATTCTGGATGTCATTTAATCAAGAGTGTCTGGATGGAGAAAATATGGCTAATTTTTTATTTTTTTATTTTATTTTTTTTTCTTTGTAAATTTTAAGAGGAGATATATGACTAAAGTTGACGCAATGAGAACTTATATCAAAAAACTAACGTGCAATGGCTCCCAACGATGACTGCCTATATTGAAATAATCGGGAAACAGAGATGTTGGGGACTTTGCGATGTTTATTGAAAAATTGTATGCGATCCACTAACGGGCTCTAAACGGCGCCTTTAGTGCGAAGGCCCGAATAAAATGTAAAGCTCATTTTCTTTGTGCATGCATAAGGAGTAGGAGGGCGAAGCTCAAAGTTTAGAAAAGTTTTAAAAACGTCGTTCCCCGTCGTGGGTCTCGCACATCGCCTTGTGGGATTAGCCGCGGGCGAGGACAGAGCTGTCAAATCTCCGAACATTTCACAAATTTACTTCGAAAAATCATCAAAAGAAAAGGGGGTTAATACTCAGACTTCCAACATAGGATTAGGGGAGGGTGAATATAGGTCGTTGACGAAGCTTGGTTTCGGAGACAGTTTTGCAGGGGGCGACTCTATAGCGGGGTGTCAGCGGGGCGGGGGCGGGAAGCTCTCTAGGGGTTGATGATAAGGGGAGGAGGGGGCGTTGGAGTGTGCTCCAGAAGTAGCATTGCTCTGAGTAGCTCTTGGTTGCTCTTTTGTTTCAAAGACGGAACGCGGTCTAAGCGACGGGTGAGGGGGTAGTTTTGCGGTGTTTGTGATGACACACTTGCTCCGGCAAGTCATCATACAAACGGAAAATAGTCTGCACGTTGACGAAAAATTCTCGCACGATTAGGCAATATTGAAAGGGGGTGATACTAATATCCAATTTTTGATAACCTGCCCTCAAGGGGCGCGACTTCCACGTATGATAAGTAGCATGATGTGACTGCCGGTGTAGAAAAGAGGTGGCAAAATTACAGCTCGAAAATTGAAAACTTGACTCCTTTTGATTCCTGAATGATGACTGAGATGTAAATTCAAGAGGACTCAATATTCTCCATTAAAGGGTCACAATTGGACGTATTTCTGTCAAACGGAACTATGTGCAGTTAGAAATGAGCCGCAAAACCCATTAGAACATATACATAACATGGCTCATGTCATAATGAACATAGTTCGGTTTCGCAAAAATACGTTCCATTCGTCGTTTCTCTCAAGAAAGAACGTAACTATACTTCAATGCTGCCAAATTACCCCTGGCATATTGCATTTTCACTAGGAGGATTATAGGCATTTTTAACTGAAAATTTCCATAATTATTCTTCTGGTCCTACGCAAAACTCAGAAACATTTTGGCAAAAATTGCACAGGTAAAATACTTGTAAAAATTGAGCTGTTCGAGCCACTTTCGCAACCTTGGATCGAGTTACGTTCCTCCCTTTTGAACCGTGGAGACGGGGGTATGAGGGACCATTCCTTGCCAGTCCCTGAAATGGGATTGGATGTATGGCAGCTTTGAAATATTTTTCTCGACTAAAATTTGATTCGCCAAAACATCGAAAAATGCCGCTATCATTTTGTCCCCGTACTTTTCAAAAATGAATAAAAAAATAACAGTACAAGAAACCCAGTGCGTGTTGAGTGACCACAAGAATGCTCGAACTCAAACTGTGGACTCTGGGGCCGAATTTTGTTGATCCTTCCACCGTGCTTAAATATACGCGAGGTGAGTCTCGACTGCACTCGAGTCCGGCATAGCGCTTCTGATTGGTCGGTGGTGCGGTTTGTAGTCTTCGATGGATGTTGCATCTCTGTGTGAAAAAGCCGACAAAATTCGGCTTCTGGACATGAAAAGAAGGACGCATTGGCTTCTTGATGTCCTTGGCTCATGGCTCACGCATGAGCGACTCCATTTCGCCGTGGCTCTACCCCTACCGACGTCTGAGTTGCGATAGTCGCGACGCGACGAAAAGTTGTCCCATTTAAAAGAGACACTTTCCCACGCAGCGTGTGACGAGTCGACCGTGCGGCCAACTGCAATGATTTTAAATCTGGTCTTAAGGTCTCGTTTTTCTGGTCGGACGAAGAGGAAAACGAAGAAGGGAAAGAGAAAGAAGGAGAAACGGCTGAAGAGAAATACCAGAGAAAAGATAATTGTACCGTTTTTTCACCGAGCGATACTTTGCGGTGACTTTATCTAACCGCAAGATTGCCTTCAGTTTTCCGTGTAGGCAACCCGAGCTCCCACGTGGCCGAATAGTGGTATCACTCTCAGGTGTCACGTATATTCGACGAAAAAAGCAGGAATAAGTCACCAAACGTCCAACCAGGACTTTTGGCGTTGAGCAGTGGATTAATAACGTATTTTTTTTATCCTTTTGCTAGATATTTTGCTGCTTATCACTTTGAAGTTGCTCTGTGGGAAAATGTATATTCTTGAATTGCTGTATTCGTACGATTAAGCTACGATTTACACAGGACAAATGAATAGGGGAGTGAGGCAAGGGGATTCATTGAGCTAATTCCTCTTCAACCTAGTAATGGACAAGCAGACAAATTGTTGAAAAGTTTATCTGGACGACCGCCTAAAAGACGGACACAAAGCTGGCTCTATTCTCTTGAGGTTGATTGAATATTTTATTGTTGTTTTTATTGATTTGACGAGTCCATTATTATTAAATATGTTAAGATTTTCTAATATTTATGTAAGTCGGCAGGGTATATCTACTAAAACAAGCTGGCGAAAAATCAGTACTTTTACAGTGCTTTTTCAGTACATTCCCGAGAAATGCAATACCTTCTCAACGGAAAAATTCAGTACTTTTTCAGTACCTCCATTTGACGAAATTCGAAAAATTTAAAACATTTGAATTTCTCTCTCAAATTGCGACAAAAACGATAAATTCCGGACTTGCCAACAGGATTTCCGCACTTTTTCTGTACTTCTGGAGCGCCCTTAAAAAGTCAGTACAACTTCCGAACTCTCCGGAAATTTCGGACTTTTAGACACCCTGGTCGGGCTTAAAACCACCGCGACCGGTCGCGCGGTTGACTTTGCGTCGCGCGCTATCTGTGAGACCGGGGCTCCACAAGACGGAGACGAAGAAGCCGATTGCTCTGCTCCGTAGACGGCTGTCATAAACACGAGTGCGTTGGCGTCCCGTTCAGGTAGAGTTCCGAGCTGTCAGGAGACTTAATTAAAAAAGTTATCGGCGCGACGGCCTTGCTTCGGTGCAGACGACCCGGCGAAATTGGAGGTTGGCCCACCGCGGATTCGGGCAGTTCCCGGCAAAAGCTGCCCACTGCCCACGGATAGAGTCCCTTTATACCCAGAGTTAAGACAACTCGATTATCAGCTGACTGGCAGCCGGCCTTGGCTGGCCATGGAGGCCGAAACGAGTGCACCCAAACGAACGATATTGAGGGATAAGGATCAGGAATCCTGCGATGTCTGTCACACAAAAACAACAACATCAACAAATTGATCAATTAAAAAGAAAATGAGATTGGTTTGTGAATGATTTCTTAATCTATTTCATTTTGGACCGATGGAAATAACAATTTACTCTTGACAATCTACAATTAGGTAATATTTTCATTATTCTTGTTCACATTCAAGGTACCGCCATCTTGGTGCACTCGTTTCGGCCTCCATGAGCGAGAACCAATCAGAATTGGATTTTTTTTTAGGCCACTTTCAGCCCAACCCTGGCCCAACCAAAAGTGAGTTGTCGTGACTCTGGGTATAAAGGGACTCTACCCACGGATCGCGCTCCGAATCGCACCCGCATTTCCTCCGCTCCGGAGTTGCCGAATTTATCGAGGCAATGGGTCAACGCTGGTAACAGAATCGTGTTTTGATGATAAATTCTTGTCGATTAGCTAAAAATAAGAGGAATGTCCAAACAGCAACTTTCTACGTTCAAGTTTAACCGCGCTTTGAAAAATTCGGTTTGTAACGACAACCACCGCGCTACCGTGCTAAGGAAAAACGCCGTATGAGCCTTCAGGCGTTGCCATACTTCCTTTAATAAGGAACGAATTGACTGGGAAAATTCTAAATATTTTTCCTCCGATTTTTCAGAGAATTTTGTTCACAATTGAATATAAAATATCTGAAAAGTTCAAGGAAAAATATGCAAAACTCTCTTCAAAAACACATGTTTTATTCGGGGAAATTTGGCAACTCTCGAAGGTTCATACGGCGCTCTTCCTTAGCACGGGAGCGTCGACACTATTGGTTTCTTCCACCTTGCTTTCGCAAATTCACGTTGCGTATCTAATGCGAATGTGTATCTCTCTGACTGATGAAAGCAAGGTGGAAGAAACCAAGGTGTAGATACAAATGTGGATGACGTCAAACACTTTGCTATTTTTCAAAGCGCGATATTTCTAATATCGAACGTAGAGAGTTTCTGTTTGGACATATCGACGGTGAAACTACCAAACCACGTATCTCGTTTGCGGTGTTTAAAAATCTACGCTCACATTTTATTTTTTTGAAGTAGACCAAATCAATATCATTCCTTTAAATTTTCACGGAATTTTCTCCGCTTAAAGAGGAAAAATCACAGAAATTTTCAAGACTGGATGTTAAGTAGTTTTTCATTTAAAAAATAAAGTATGACAGGAAGTCTGCGACGTCGCAAACCGAGATACGTGGTTTGGTAGTTTCACCGTCGATATATTTTAATTTTTAGCCGATCTAGGCATCAAAACACGATTCTTTGACCAGCACAACTGACCCATCTGCTGCAGCATCACTGAGTGGACCGTTGCATTTTTTTAACTCATTTTCTGCAGGTACTAAAAAGAATCATATTTCACCGTTTCTCATTTAGTCTTTTCGATAAAGACTGCGGAAAGTACTGCACTCGTAGCCGCAGCCGCACAGTGGATCGAGTCAATAAGAGAGGTCGGACAAAATGTGGAAACTTCAAACGCTTACAACTCTGTTTATACAAGACTTTGAGGTTCTAAAAGTAGTTCCATTAGTTTCCTCGTAGAATTTTCTCGCAGTAACACCCCTCAAAGTCTAGAATGTAAAGAAATAAACATCAAAATTCGCAGTTTTAGTAAACAATTCATGTGCGACCTTTCTAATTGACTCGAACCACTGTGAGCCGGGTCACGATACTGATTTTCGAGGCGCAGGCCACCGAAAGGCCTCAACCCACGCCCTGTCGTCGTCGCAATTACAGATATGCGAGCAAAACTTCGTGATCTATTTATTTACGCTGGACGCAGAATAATAAAAAAAAGAAAAGAAACTATACGCGATAAGAATAATTATGAATGAACCGCTCAGTGTTCCCGCGTCCCGCCCCTCTCCCCCGCCCCGGTGAGTTCAACCGATAACGGCAAGTGACGTAGTCGCATACGTATGCCGTTTTAGTATTGTCAGTTTTTCCTATGAATGTCTCTATTCAAAATTCGTGCGAAAACGAATGAAATGAGGTTTATTCGGAATCAAGTTCTATGAAGTTGAATGCGGAGACAAAACGGAGAGAAATCAAACCATGGTTGATGTACTCTGGAGTTTTAACGTGTAGTAATGGATCTTTAGACAAGGTGCGAATTTCAGCATTCTGATACATGTTTTGTAACTAAAATTTCCCGTAGAATACGGTGCGCACAACAAAAATTACCGAGGTTAACTCCTTACGAAGATATTTAATAATTCCTGATGCGTAAATTCAAACCACCCGCTCATGAAAACTTAATGCTCTACGTGACTCACATAGCGCGCTAAACGTTATCATGACAGTTTCTGCAATATAAAAATCTGGCAACCTAAATCTTGACGCTTTGGCTCAGCTATAGCAAATTGCTAATAGTTTGAACAACACATGATGGGAAATGAACATTGCTCGATTGAGAAGCTTGCTTAAACCTTTGTAGTGCGCGATTTGACTCATGTAGAGCTTTGAGTTTCTTGTGAGCGGGCAGTTCAAATTCCTCGTAACCAATGTGAAATAAAAATGTTAATATCTCCGTTAGGAGTTGGTTTCAGTAATTTTCGTTGCGCGAATCGTGCGCTACGTGAAATGCTTGTCCAGAATCATGTGTCAGAATGCTTAAATTCGTACCTTGTCTAGTGGTCCATTGTTGTTTTATGCTGTAAAAGCAGTGGCGTGGTCAAATGGCGAATACCCTTGGACCTCCCCCTCCCCTCATGGCTGGAAAATGTTCCGCAAAAATCGCCTTCATTTGTGATTTCCAGGAGGTTTTTACCCTCGGTCCCACCTGCATGAGAAACGTTTGACTGTTGATGACTATCCCCCACCCCCCACCTGCCCTACAACGTTTTTTTGCTATGCAACTGTAATAAAGCGATTCCGTTGACAAAATCATGCGTTCAGGTAAGATAGAGGCAAAAAGTCGTGCCGAGTCACCAAGGCCTGTAAGATTATACAGATTTATTTACAAAATGTTTCATGTTGTTGTACCGAATATGCATTCTGCCTGACGATAGGTAAGTGACTCGATAAGCTTCGTGTTTTCCATGCAAGTTATTTCCCTCGAGCCTTGAGGAGCCTGCGGGTTTACGCGAATGTTGGAGCTCATCTCAAAGACAGGTTACGCCCTTATGTCAATCGATCGAGCGGAGCTGACGAAATTCAAAGCACATATTTCTTGCCTACTTTTATTTACGGAAGATACACTTTCCTCCTGGACTTCCCTCCTCCTCGTGTAGGCGAAACAAAAAAAGAAAAAGAAGACAAGTCATTTGTCACAGGCAGCTCGGGCGAAGCAATGCGACAATCCGATGACTGCATCTACGCATTAACCACTTACGTAACTTAAACTTCTGTATTACTCAACCCATTTTCGATAGGTGCTATTCTGATCCATCTCCCCTCCTCTCCTACACTGCTTTCACAGATAACTCTGCCGTAGTAGATGATTTCCACGTCATTTTTGCTTACAAAATATTTCGTTCGAGCTCACGTGGCTGCGAATCCACGAACGAGGCAGTGCAGGCGGACTCCAATACACTACGCTTCATGGAAAAAATAGCCATGTTTATCAAGGCGACACTTTTTTAGTGGTTGTGCTGTCGTAATCCTGATGAGAGCGTTGCCGTGTGTGACACAGAATTTTGGTTAGACTTGTCTTTTAGCGATCGAGGAGGCTAGAACAGACCTCGACGGAGAAACTCGAAAAAAAAGAAATGTTCAAATAACTAGTTTTGATCACTTATGGAAGAGTAAAAAATGTACATGAATGAGAGCGCACATATTTTCGGCTATCAATAAGCGGATACATTTTTCATTGAATGTATTTTAGGGTGCCCTACATATTCATACGTAAGGACACGCTTTTGATTTCGATTTGATGGTGAGTGTACAACCAGCCCTGTTTCTTATACTTCTCAATAGGTTTTGTGCAGAATCTTAACTACATTGAGTGATGTTTTTCAACTTTTTCAGTTTAAATAAGTTTAGGTAATTTTGAAATGAAATGAGTGAAAATTTAGGAAATCCGAGTCTCGGTAGAATTATTTTGAACTTCTTAACTTGGTGTTTTTGAATGATTTTAAGCCCTATATGCACCATCTGCTGTTTACATACCGTCCCAGCGAAAAGAATAGGGGCAAATTATAAGAAGCCGGTTGTTCGCTTGGTACCTTATATTAAAAGAATGCATAGTTGAATGTTCATTCACATTAAATACGTCTTCGCAATATTTTTCTCATTTTTCTACTTGATGTTATATTTTACACAGGGGTCATAAGGGGTCATGTATTTTTATCGTCAGATGCCGCTCGTGATCCAATGAGACTGCGCAAAATGCCAGAGAGAGTGATATAGAGGAAGTCAGCGACAAATACCATACCATAATTGGAGTAATAATTTTATTTTAAGAACAAGTCGAGACGAGCTTGAGACAACACTACATGACGTTGAAGTCACTTCAGCTCGTTCTGAGTATATGTACAGTAGGGTGCTAAGCTCCTTGACCGCTTCGCGGTCAAACCTCCCCCCCCCCCCATCATCCTATCCTATAAATATCGGAAAATGTGCGATACGTAATGTATGAACGGTTCTCAACAACCATCAATTATAATAGAAATTCTGAGAAGTTTTGCACTCACCCCAAGACCAAATTCTACCGCTCTAAATTTTCCAAACATATAAGAGTCAACTGTAATGAGACCCTTGACGCAAACACCGATTTTGATGACTAGACCTGTCTATTTTATTTCTGTTCATACGCCGGGTCTGCTTAGTTTTTAAAATACATTTTTAAAATCTAAAAACTTTTGCACTTGCATTACTTGCTGAGGAAATTGAAACGGAGGAACAAAAAAAAAAGGTATATCGACGTCAACACTCCCACACCACGTATCTCGGTTTGCAACGTTGCAAACTTATGTCATGCTTTATTTATGATGTAGTTAATATTATTTTTTATATGTATTTATTTATGACGTGCTACGTGGTTTACGTTTGGGAGTTTGAACTTTGACCTCGGATGTATTAGAGTACCTATATACGAGAGAGTATTGCCATCTCGGGGCCGCTCTCTGATTGGTTCATCAGTTTTGGGCTATCATGGAGCTCCAAAGATGGCCCAGTGTAAACAAACCCAACCCAGATGCACACGTATTATCGGCTGAGAAATGAATAATAATCACACTCAAAGCTTCGTTTTCGGTAAAAACATTCATCAAAGTTCGATCCGAACTCAATTCAGAAGTTGGATATAAAACAATTTCTATCACACCCAAAATCACGTCTGGAACTTTGCAGAACTTTTTCGCGATCTTGCTTGTTTACATTGGGCCAAACTAGGAGCAGAGGGGCTGGGGTTTGTTTACATTGGGCCCACTTTGGGGCTCCATGATAGCCGACCAATCAGAGAGCGGCACACTTTTTCTGTAGTGAAAGGATTGACATGACAATACTCTCCCGTACATACACTGAAAAAAAAAAATCGGCGTTTTTACCAAGGTCCGTTGGTACCTTTACCATCTCACTTTTTTACCAATTATTGGTAATTTTACCAAGACAGACTGGTAAGATTACCTAAAAACCTATATTTTTACTGTTTTTCAGGTAAGAATACTACTTTTATTGGTAATCAATTCCCGGTAACTTTGCCATTTTATCTAGGTTATCTACCACAGTCGATAAAAAATATTGGCGTTTTTACCAAGGTCCAGTAAAATTACCGAGAAAGTTCAAGAATTTTACCGAGATTTCTCGGTAAAATTACCAATTCCATGAATGGTAATTTTACCAAGAAAAAACTGAGATCAAATAGAACCCTGAATTCTGGGTAATTTTACCCTTTTCTTAGTAAATACACCGAGATTCTTTTTTCAGTGTAGGTACTCTAGGATGCATAATTTGAAATGTTGAAAGAGTCTACTCACTAGTCTCGCTTGGACCTCTCCTCCCAGACCTTGTCCCAGAAGGAGGAGCGGGGCTTGATCCTGAGGACGCTGGTGCTGAGGGTGCGCGGGAGCTTCCCGGCGGCGGAGCCCCCCGTGGGCGACTCGACGGGGGCCCCCTCGGACATGGCCGACACCCCGGAGACGGAGGCGGAGGAGGTGATGCTGAGGACGCCGTAGGGGTGGGACTTGAAGCCCAGGCGCCCCTCCCCGCCCCCCTCCTCCTCGGGCTCGTCGTCGGAGCCCGAGGAGTCGGCCAGCTTGAGGATGGATATCTTGACGCGGCTCAGGGTCGCGACCCCTGCCCCACCGGCTCCCCAACCGGACGACCCATCACTCCCAACGGCAAAGCACCCGGTATCAGGAGATGAGCATCACGCACTCGAATTTGGATATCAAGAACTTGCGGATCAAGACGTTAGCATTACACCCCGAGAAGGACGAAGCTATCACAATCCGAGAGGATGGTCCGCGTCGAGGGTTCACAACACCAGGAAGTTAACATCACACACGGGATTTATTTTTAAACTCTCCCGGAGTTCGATCCGACGGTTCGGAAAACTGGATCCACGTCACGCGCGGAGAACAATTCAAAATCGATGGCTCCACGCCTGAAAGAAACAAATATTTTCAAGAAAAACTAACATCAAGCTGCTTCCAGAGATTAGCTTATTGACGAGTGATATCTGACGCAAGTAAAGAAATGGGCCGGACTTGATGTAGATCTCAAGTACGCATAAAATATACTGATTTAATATCTAGATTAGAACTGACTACTAAAACTCTCCCGCGGGCGAACCACCTTCAATTTCTCCTGCACGCAACACGCACATCCATAAAGTATGTATAGTTGTGTTCAGGCGCTGACTTAGGACACATGTCCATCCTCTGAGATGAATACCAAATGGCGTCTTTTACTTTCTTTCTACATTGTGTTTGGTGCATACAATTCACAATCGGGTAATCTTATATTCACGCAAAAAAAAAACAAGCCAAATCAAGGCAATCTTATAACTGCCTTGCCCCTTCCCGAAGAGAAATCAATGAATCGAGGATTCGTTCATGAGAGTTCATATTTATAGGTGCACTCGATAAATAGGATATTAATGTGTGTTTTACAGTCTTTAAGTCGTTGCAATTGATCTGTGAGCGTTTGAATTTGCAAGCTTCGATCACATTGCAATCGAACAAAATACATCCACAAACGGTTATGTATATATCCCGCAAAATTCAGTAATTTTTTTCCCCGCAACCAAAAAAACATTGATGTTAGATTGTCTTTGAAAAATTTCGTATGTCTAATCATTTTGAAGTAAGCTAACAGATTCACAAGTGGAAATAAATTGAGGCGCAGCGCTGCACCGTTTGTTATGGCATCTCAGCCGATAGGCACGGCGCAACGGACTTGAATCAGCGATTGAATACAAATATTCGTGCTTTATGGATATGCGTGTTGCGTGTAGGAGGCTTTGAAGGCGTTTTAACTTTTCTAGTTTTTGGAAATACAGAACATAGCATCTCTTTGTCGTTTCGGGCTACTGGCAAGATGTTGCTCTGAGAATCAAATCTAAAGGTCGGTGAAGTGCAAGCTTAATGTATTAGCATTATTCGATCATTCGGAAAACTATTCAAAACTAGGGAGAAGAAAGGGATTGAATTAGGATGAAAAATGAGGACTAATTATTAAGCGATAGAGAGGTAAGCTGGGCCGAAATAATCGCTTAGCGATCCGAGATGAACACAGCCGCACAATCATACTGCTTCCGAATCAGATGGCTAAATAGCACCGGAGGCGAAAATCTATTGCGATTTCACGCACTTTGGGAGCTCTCAAGCCTAGGGCGCACAATCACTGAAATTAATCCTGGGGGCGAAGAGTGATAAAAGTGACCCTGCTAACACAGAGCGTGCACATGGTCACAGGACAGTTCCGCGCGGCTTCCACAGAGAGAGAGAACACACTTTCAGAGACGGAGAAGCATAGGAACGCTGGTGCACTTCATTCATTTGAGACCGATGGAAGAAATGTAAAAAAAAAAGGAAGAGAGAAAAATAAACAACTCTTTTGCATGTAGGGTGAAAATAATAGAAGCCGAATCGCATTGCGTCAGCAATTAATTTATGTTTCACTTGAGAATCACGTCTTTGAAGAATGTTAAAAAAACATTTGAATTTCAAGTGATTAAAATTGAAAAGTTAAACTGAAAAAAAGATTGGAGATGAAAAAAAAAAAGATCAGAGAATAACATGTTTTTCGCATTACGGTCAGCCAAAGAACTCCGATGGATACAGTATCAAAAATAAAGTGGCTGAAAGGAGTGACTAAAGTTGAACATCATTCATGAGCACGCAGAAATTAGGTGAACGCGTGAGTGGCTTTTTCATACGACCACCAAGGGTCTAAACCTGAGATTTTTACCATTCATAACGGTAATTTTATCTCTCTTGTTCTTCTTCTTCTTTTTTTTTACAAGACTTCCACAGTCGAACTTACTCGCGGCCACAACACCTATGATTTACTTCACTCGGGACGCTGAGTGTTTGGCGTGAGCGACGCAAGGAGGAACACGACAAGGAGTGAACACGACGGGAACACGCGCCACGCGGGAGGACGAGAGCGACTGGCGTGCGCCCGCGCTCGTCGCCGGCGTGACGCCGCGTCGCGACGCCACGGCTTTTGCGCGACGCCGCTCCCAGCGCTATCTGCCCAGCACTCGTCGAGACCCGCGCGGACCCTTCAAAAAAACCGCGTCTTCCCTGGTTTTTGGCGCCAACTTGGCGATGGACCTCCAATCTTATGGTCTATCAATGGCAATGATTATTGACATTAATAGACAAAGTTATATATACTGCCGTGCTGAGGAAGAACGCCGTATGAGCCTTCAGACGTTGTCAAATTTCCTTGGATAAGATACGAACTTATAGGGAAATTTTTGAAGATTCTTCCTCTAATTGTTTCAGAAATTTCATTCGCCACTAGATCTAATCACTGGGGAAAAAAACTCGAGTGGATCTAGAGTCCAGACTCTTGAAAACATTGACAAGAAAAAATACTCTTGATTCGATCGGATTTTTGCTTGAATCAAAAGGAAATTCGCTCAAATTAAGAGGCTTGGTTCTTGAATTAAGCAGAAATCCGATTAAATCAAGAGTATTCTTTCTTGTCGTTGTTTTGAAGAGTCTGGACTCTAGATCCAATGTGTTTTTTTCCAGTGTAAATCATCTAAAAATCTCAAGAGAGAATATTCACAACTCTCCTAAAAAATGAGCATTGTATGGGAAGAAATTTGGCAACTCTCGAATGTTCATACGGTGTTTTTCCTTAGCACGGCAGTATAGACAAAGCTATAGACAAAGCAATAGACAAAGCGATAGACAAAGTGATAGAAAAAATGATAGAAAAAGTGACTAACAAAGAAGACATAAGGAGTATGGAGCGATCTTATTGGTTGAAATATAATGAATAATTTATCTATTCCTTGGGCAGTTTGATTCAGAAGCTCACAAAAAAATCTTGTGATCACTTTAAACGAGCTACCGCGCTTATCTCCGATGAATCGATACTATGTACTAGTACTAGTTACTGGTTGAAACTCCGCCCATGAGAGTCCTCAGCAGTTATTTACCAAATGTCAAAGAGAGGACGCTTGGTATAATGCAAAATTATTCAGTCCTTTTAAACGGTTTATCTTACCACGGGCAACCTGCCGCTCAGTAATTTGCCATTTTTCTTCTTTTTTTTTGCCGCCAGCCCCGCATCTATGACCTATGCTAATATCGACCCACTCACAACGAGAACAGATGAGGCAAGCTCCAAAAGGCGTTCCAATGTCACGCTTTCCTTATTGGACGCGCGGGTATCAAAACACTCGTGCGAGTGATAATATTAATAACAGAGTAAGGCGATTAAAGTAATCGCTGCAGTAACCTCTAGTCGTAAAATTTTTGCGGCGGATATTCTTTGATCTCATTATGTTATTAGATTTGCCACAAGCCTAATCGGTATTAGAAGACACACCCTATACTCCAATAAAAGCAATGCTGCTTTTTGTGGATTCAGTTTGCACGATGGCAAACTTGAGCTTCCACGATGGAGCTTTCTCACGAAAAAGCCTTCTCAAAAAATAAAAAAAACACTTTTTTTTCTCTCCTCTTTTTTTAATTCGTGAATTTTATCTGAGCCAGCAACAAGCGCTATCCAAAAATTTAGAGTCTTCGTTTTCATCATAGGGCTTTCACATTTGCTGCTTTCCGAGACAGCTTTTTCGTCCACATTATTTTTTCAGACCCCCGAGGAGGACGGATTGATAGGCGGAGAGCACGGAGCCTTTAAACAATGCATTACGTCACGAAATTCACTTAGGGTAAACGACTCTCCGCATCGAACAGGGCTGCCGAATTTCGCTCGGATCATTCTCCACACTGCGCTATTAACGCAATTTTCAAAAGGCTTTTTCCCTCACGAAGACAACGGTGCTTGGGTTCCCTTTGAGCGTCCGAGCGCAGGAGACGCTAGCCTGCGCCAGTGAGCCTCCGACAGTGGTGGACAATTGGACGTCCCGCAGGGACACGAAATCGACTTCCCTCTCCTCCCCGGATATGCCAGATCAGGCTATACTAAACCCGCCCACATCCGCGGTTTGAAAGTACGGAAAAAACGCGCAAACGCTGGCAACGCGGTTGTCGTCTAATCCGTGCCAAAATTGACGCTCGGTGACGTAAACATAAGGCCGTTGAATACATCTCCGAGGTTTATTCGGAAAAAGTCACTAGCTGCACGTGACGAGCATTGGCCTTTCAAAGGTCTGTCGATATTTTGGGCGTTCTCATGGGATAAGGATTCATGCCGCGAGGAGACAGTTCAATTCAATCGGTGGCGTGGCGTCCTTTGCAATATATCGATTGATCTGCCATTTAAACCTAGGGAAAATAATCGATGAACAGGGTGTCCGCAACGAACGCTTAGATAATCGATTCTTTACCATGACCTCGAATGGAGAAATATCGATAACCGATCATTCACGCGTAGCCACTGAGTTCAATACTAGAAAGACGTTTCTTAATATGAGTTAATCATGTATAATTATAAATGGTTCCACTTGATTACTCTCTCCATCAAATATAATACAAATAATGCTAAAAGTTTCCATCGCGATTTTTCCTACTAAACACAAGACGATAATTATACTTCCTGAATAAAAAGCGGAGAATTCCGCAGGGCAGTTTATGTCACAAATATTACGACTCTGGTGTGAGCGGTGAAGTATTGCGCGGGACTGAAGGGGTTTTCGTCTGGAGCCAACAGTTTGATTTGGTGTAGCTCACCACAACAACGCGTGATACGTAAACAGATCAATTGAGCCCGCATCCCCCCGTCATTTTTGTGAAGATGAGTCAGGATCCAACAAGCGACAATATATTTAAGGAACTCGAAGAACAGGGCGCAGACGTACAGTTTTTGCTATCTCGAGAAACACGTGTTCAAAGTTTCGGAATTACATGGATCCTTATACGGCGGAGAGAAAGTTCAAACTGATTTCTTGATGCTTAAAAACTGGAATTTGGAAGCGAATTTTTTACAGAATATGCATTCAGACTAGTTTTACTTGAAGTCATTAATACCTCAATTTTCTCAAAAACTTTATGCCCCGTGTCCTCCAAGCCTCTCATTCGGGAGAACATTTTCAAAATTAATGCTGATAAAGCATTTCGATGGTCAAAATTGTGTCGCGTGACGGGGTTGTGAATGTTAATTCAGCAACCTTCATGATTGATTCTGCATTCTCGGAATGTTAAAATGACTATTCCGTAGCTAAATCAGCGTTTAGGTCTCGCCAGACTCAACTTTGGCATCCAAACTTACATTTCGGAATGTTATTTTTTTCGGTGCGGCTATAAAGGGAATCCAGCCGCGACTCGTCGCAATGAGTCTTCGGTCTACGTGACATAACGAACATGGACGGTGTCTCCGAATTTGAATTTCAACAGAACCGTGTCCGAGCGATGAGAGAAAGAGCAGTATCAGGTGGGGGGCGGGAGGCCGAGGGGGGCCGGGGGGAGGGTTCGGCGTCCACGCACAGACTCCGCCGGGCCGCGGTGCTCTCGCCATGATCGTGGGATGAATGATCGGTGACAGGCCACTATTGCTTTTTGCCAAATCGCAACAGAGAAAATATATTCGTAATCATTTTTGATCAGCTATTTTCCGTAAGAGGTCCAGGGCCGGATTAAGGGGATGGCCACATGGGCCGCGGCAGATGGCGGCAAATTTCGCAATTTTTTGAAATGAAGTATAAAAAAAAATTACAAACGAAAGAAGGCGACAAAATCTGTCATTTCCTTTGAGTAGAGTAATTTCCAATTTTGACGTTTTGCAGTGATACAAGAGACAGCAACTTTAAGTAGCCGAGTTAAGAGAGAGACCAAACACGCAATTTTGCCTGGAGAGAGCAAAGAGGATGAAGACTTGAGATGAAAAGGAGAAGCCCGCGGCGCGGCGGTCGGCATGTAACACATATCAGTGCCTACAAGACTGCATGAATACTTCATGCATAGCGTCAAAGGAAGTGCGGTCAGCAGCGGTCGATATGAGTAACGCATAGCGCCTACAAGACTGAAGGAATACTTCAAGCATTGCGTCAAACGTACCTATTGCGATCAGCGCGGAGCGGCGCTGCGGAGGAAGTTAAAATTATTAAACCACATTTATGTTTGTTATTTCATAATTTTTTCGTTCATTTCTTAAAAATGGATGGCCTTGTCCACACAGAGATAGGTTTACGGAACATAACTTTCTCGGCAAGTGCCGTGAATTTTTACTGGTAGTGTTGACAGGACTTTCGCAAAAAATGTGTCCAACACGAGTAAACGCGTCTTACGCACACCTCTCCCTCCGGCATGTTTACTTGATGGTTTTTATTGATGTTTCAAAACGAATGAGAAGGGGGCGGCAAAATACAAGCGGCCCATGGGCGACAAGTAGGTAAATCCACTTATGGTGGAAGGAGCCGTTTAAGAAAAGATTTTGAAGAATATGAATACGGACACAAGTCCTCTACTCTTTCTCTACGATTAGTTCGAAATTGAAAAACTTAATGTGAAATCTGGCAACTTTGAACGGAGTAGCAATGATGGGATTAACAATTTTTGTGAGGGAACTCTCTTTACTTTACATTGACCCTTTATGCATGGTTTGAGAAGTGTTCATAACTTGGCGACAATGGCTTATTTGCGGTTCTTTTCGCACGAAGATTTTGAATACCTCCACGTAATCGGAGATCGAGCATCTCTTTTCTTTCTTTTTTCTGCGGTTTTGGAGCATCTTCGCGGATAAAGCGTTGGTCGCAGCTCAGGAGACAAGCTGTTTTGTTGAGAAATAACGTCGGATGAACATTCAAATGTTGCCGGATTGCTTGAGATTCAATATTTTTTTAAGGGAGACTAAAGTAATTCCCTTAAAAATAGACGTGCTATATTAATGCTAAATTTTAATAAGCAAACAAGAATCTCAGGAGAATGCAAATTTTTCGTCCAATCCGTACAGTGTAATACAACATTCTTAAATTAGATCAGTGTCCAATTAGCTTCGAGCCGAATTTGGGATCTAAGCGATTTGGAGGTTTGGCTTGACTACAGAGATATTTCCTATGGTTTGAGTGTAATAAGAATATTAACTCAGATTTAAGTATTAATACGAGGTTCAATTAAAATGGAGATGAAGAAATAAACTGTACTTACGGTCTTTCGATGACAGGTTCAGCCTCTTTTTGTCTGAAACGAAAAACAAGTAAAGTCAGAATATTTTCACAAGGAATAAAATACACTTTTAAGGGGAGAAACATATTTCCGCGAGACCCATCTCATCCTTTCACCACGTTACGTATAGCTTTCCGACAATCTGTAGCATCCCTTTAATGAGATCCAATTCCGAGATTCAATTGAAGTCACTCGCTTTCCGAGAAGCGCACAAAACCAAAATTCATGATACAACTATTTCAACTCCTAAGCCGCTCAAATTGCATCCGTTGAGTTGAAGGTGAACTTGATTTCTCGATACATCTGTTAGTTTTCGACGGTGCAAAATCGTTTGCATTGATTTCACTCAGTAATTAAAGAGAAAAAAACACTAAAACAATACAGAAGGAGTAATGGCAGGGATACACTACAATTAGGAAATAATTTATAACAATTCAGACCCAAAATGCGTGACGGCAAATAGAGAATTTGTAGGTGTCTCAAATTTGATGAATTTCGTGTTTAAGTGGAAACTACTGAGTGAACTGAACACGAGGATACTCTTGGTTCATGAATTTAACAATCATTGGAGAAGATATGACAAAACGATCTAATCTGTTAAAATTCGAGTGTTTAAATCGGGAATGCCGTCAGATGACGTCACTAGGCGGTGAATTTCTCACTTTTAAATATATTTTTATACTATTTCCCCTGACAGAAAACAATTATAAAAAGTACTGTGAAATCAGCTGTTTAAGCACTTTCAGATGAAGCATAAAAAATTTGCATGCGAATTCTCCATTGCACAATAATTGTGCGACCAATTATTGGTCAGCTTTCAGATTATCTATTGGCGAAATTAATCAGAGAGTGGAACTAAGAGCGTGGCTATGTTTATAAAGTATTTCAGAGCAACTGATAAGCAATTTTGGTTATCAAAAAACTTTGGTTCCTTTCAGTGCAACTCGTTATATTACGTTCATCCCGAAACCTCTTTGTGCGTACTATCAGGGACTCTGGAGCTCATTGACCTAGGTTAACCCTGTAATAATGCAGCTACGTGTCACAGCCGAATGACTTGAAACAGGCGAGTCTCTCAACTCGTTCCCCGCTTTTCAAACATGAAATATGACTCGGAGCACACGAAACACGAAATAAATGAGTCCTTTGACAAGGATACGCCGCGTGCTATGTGCCTGTACGTTACGGTATCTAGCGTGACAGTGTGCGTTCGGGACGACCATTATTTTGATGGTCGCGAGAGGGGGGAGGACCGGGGCGCATCTCACTCCGACCCCCCCCCCCCCCTTCTCCGAAATAATCCATCAATCATACCCCCGTCCTGGAGGAAAACCGCCGTATGGACATCCATGCGTTGCCCAACTGCTGATACCAACCGGGTTGTTTCAAGAATTTGAGGCAATTTTTCCTCGAATTCTTTTTCAGAGGATTGCACTCATTTTTAAAGCTCGAGCCATCGAAACCGTCAAAGTAGATAAAAATACCCCCCCCCCCCCCCAAAAAAAAAAAAAATAAATAAATAAATAAATAAATAATAAATAAATAAATAAATAAATAAATAAATAAATAAATAAATAAAATATATTAAGTATATCCCTAGCCTCATTTTCAGTCTGTAAACAATTCATTGTGTATTGATCGTAGAGGAATAACCTGTTATTTTTCGCATGGGGTCGTCCAAAGTAATACGTAAACCACTTGAGGAGGGCGGGGTCTGATCTTTCAATTTTTCCCCATTTTTTATCTCTGATTGGAAGGAAGAAAGAATAATCTCTATTTAAAGTATTTACTCTGAAATGTTGTAAAGGATACAATTTTGGCCTATTAATAAAAAAAAAAAAAACTCCTAGAGATTTCAAGCTTGCATAAAACTCAAGCTACAACCATCGCAAGATTGTATAAAAAGCAAGGACTTACTTCTCAGCGAGGCCTGATTTTGGAAGAAAATTAAGCAAACTTCAACGCATTTTAAGGGAGACTTCTGATCGTGATAAGCTCAATGGAAATTAACTCACTTGCTTTAAAAAAAACTCCCCAACTATTCGAACTCTCATCGAATCGAAACGATGCATCACAAAAAGCATTCAAACATTATAATATTAAACTAAATTATGATGTAATATTAATACAATTTGCTGAGTAAGAAACATTGCAACCGAGAGAGATCGGCATTTCCGTGACAGAAGGAAACTCGTTCGATCATGAAAGTCTCAGTGCCTGAACGTAAACGAAAAGCATTTGCTTTGCTTGGTCTGGAATCATCAGAGCTCTTTGCGCCACCGTATCGCCAGGTGCAGTTTCCTTTCGCATGTTTGCTTCCCTTCTACAAATCCCACCGAAGTCTGTGATCAAACCTATTGAGCAAACTTATTTCTACCTCATATCTGCGAGCCACAGATAAGACACCGCGCCACAGTTAGATCATACCCGCTCTTTTCCTGTCAGTCCCTATACCCACAATCGGATCAGCCCCTCACCTCGAGTGGTAAAACTTACAAGATTCCTTAGATTGGATGGTATCGATGGAAGTTCTTAGAAATGCGTGACCTCAATATAACTATCTTGCTCGATTTGGAGCCTTTCAAGTATCACGTAAGCTGCATAAGGGGGGGAGGGGAGGTCGAGCTTGATGCCTTACAAAACCTTAACAGGAGGAAGAAGATCGAGCCCAGTCGCATATAAGCCTCTAATCTCTTAAAACAAATTATAAAAAAAAAATAAAAAAATTCTCAATATAAAACTTTTTTCGGTTATATTTCTGGCTCGTTCCATTAATTCCTGAAACATTGGAAGGGGGGAGGGGGGTGTCAGGCCAGTCTTTCGTCATTCCAAAGGGAAGGAGGAGGTTGTACTGTACGGGTACCTCGGGAGGGGGTCAAAAAGTAGGTCAAAATACCGTATGTAATATTTGGACGATCCCCTGAGTTCAAACAAAATTGTACAGAGATGGCAATTTAGATTGACTATGATGAACTTGGAAAAGGTAACAATTCACTAGTATTAAGTAATTTTAAGAGGTTCAAGCGCTTTTTGTTCATTTAAAACTTTAGAATGGCTCATTTTATTTTTTGCATAGACTTCAATGTATAATGCAATGTTTTGCGATGAACCTAAGAAGAGGCTGTTACATTGAAATCGATGCATTTTACGTACACTACATATGCATATCAACGGTAGTAGAGAGATACGACAAGAACTGTAGAGAACGGAGAACGGTAGAGAGATAGGACGGAAAAAGTACACTGAGAAAAACCATGATTCAAATTACCAAATTAGCATTGAACTCTATATTAAATGTCGTCATCACTGAAAAAAGTGCCTTGTCCGAGAAACAAGGATTCTAGTCCCCCAGACAAGACCGTCTTGTTATATTTGATCCACAAGGCATTCTAGTTCATGGGACCCATACAGTCTTGTTCAGGGAACAAGACTTCCTTGTTGCATAAGTCAAAAGTCTAGTCACTGTAAAAAAATTGTCTAGTTCTGGGAACAAGACTTGTCTTGTCAGAGTATTCGGAAGAAATTAAAATTGCAAAAAAAATGTCACAAATTTATATGAATTGCACGATTTATACGAAAATATATTTAATCTCTACTTCCTTCACTCCTCTTATACCAGAATCGTCTTAACCGACCCTTCAAATTGTACCGGCCATCGGGATTTGAACGCGGGACCATCTGCTAACGGAACGAGTGTTCTACCGACCGAGCTATCCGGGCTGGTTATTTGCGGAGCCGAATTTTAAGTATAAGTACAGCCCACAGAACTACTTTTTCATTTTGTTGCTATCTCAAGTCTGTGGAATGCGTAGAGCATCAGATTGTTTGGTTTTTTTTCTTTTTTACCATTTACCGTTTACGAAAAGGAATTTACATTCTACGTCAGATAAAAATGGACAATTTAGGCCGAAAAAATGTGTTTCTTCACGCAACGATGTTCCCTTTGTTCCGTGTTTAGGATTCTAATTTTTATTTTTATTTTATATCATGATAATAATTAATAATATATAAATAAATCAAACGTTAAAAAAGTAATTATATTATCAGATACATTTGATTTTAAAACCTTACGCAAGAGCGATTTATTTTTAAAAAAGAATTATAAACTTATTGTTTTTACCTTGTCATTAAACATTCAGAAAAATTTTCGGGGAACAATTATTAAGCGTAGTTCTTAAAATACTCTTTCAAAATATATAAAATAATACGCTCTCTTTGAATTTGACCATTACTCGCAGTGAGTAGAGAATCTTGTCACAGTGACAAGACTATCGTGGCTCAGAAACCTAGCATATAAAACAAGACTGGTCTTGTTGCATTAACAAACGGGTGTTGTTTCCCAAACAAACTGAGTTGTTTGGCAGACTAAAAGTCTTGTTCCTGAGACAAGGCAGGTTTAACAAGTTTATCTTGTCTCTGCGGCTCTATTATTTTTTTCAGTGCACAACCAAATATAGTAAGGTAAACTCTTTCTTCATGATTTTACCTTTCATTGGTGATTTAACTCCTATAGGTTAGTAGGATTAGCATTTAATGGTAGAGATAATACTACAAAAAGAAGTTCATAAGGACCACCATTAATTCTGCAATTTTAACTAGAGTTTTTTTCACTGCAGGATAACGGTCCCAGTTTAAGTTTTTGAAGTTGAACTTTCCATCTTCCAGTTTCCAAGTAACCTAATTTTACGAGAACTTTTAATACAGTCCCTTTGCGCTGAAATCTCTACGATAAACGAGCTCAAAGCGTACATGGTGAGTAGCTGACCTTTCAGCCTTAATTGAGAAAAAACGACATCCAAATGGAATCTTTTTGAAATGAGAGCACATTCTACCATCCCCGAGGGGGCATATCCATGAGCCATGCACAGATTAAAACCTATCAAGCTTATAGCTAGGAATAACCGGCCCAATTCCGCACGGTAAATGAAAATTGATTAAAACTTCATAAAAAAGTTTTTTTTCTAGACGAAAAATCGAGAATCAAGAACAAACAATAAAGGTGCAACCAAAAAATGCTAAATTACAAGTAAATTATTTTCTCATTTTCTTCTATGTTGTCGGAGCATGTTGACCCAATGGATGAAGAGAGACTAGCAAAAATCTGTATGAATGGACAACCCTTAAGGAAGAATTACCTGGACGACCGCCTAAGAGATTGGCACAAACCTGGCTCTCTTCTCCTGAGGAGGATTGAAGATTTTATTGCTGTTTTTATTGATTTGACGAGTCCTTTGTTTCAAACGATTTTCAGATTTTATTTTTAATATTTATACGATGTATTGAGCTCGATAATGGATGACCTGACAAACAGGACTATGACCTTGTTCGTGAAAGAAGAAGATTTTAGAAGATAGAAAAAGACTAAACCAAACCGTAGGCTATATTCCATAGACTTTGCTGGTGAGAAAGGAATGCAGTTTCATCTGACATGATCATAAATTGTGATTTTTTCACGAATCCATGATGAGTTACCTGGATATTGCTCTTTCATGTATTTCTTGTGTTAATTTCTCTCATGTATTTAAAAAACGACTAATTTTGTCTTATCCCCGACTGAAATTGGCTTTGAGATAGGTACATCTTAGTGAAAATGGAGTGCCTTCGTAAAAATAGCCAGGCCCGACAATGAAAACGCAGCGCACCTCGAGGTCGGGGCAGGAAAGATGGGGAAAAAAAGAGGCGGGGGGGGGGGGCAAAGAAACCCACGAACAATGAAATAGACAAATTGAGTGACGACGAAGTTGGATGCTGAAAAGACTGACATGAAACCTCAACGTTGCCAAGATAATTTTTTTCTAAAAATAACATCACATTCGCCCATAGAAAACGTTAGCGGCGAAGGTGGATTTTCACTATTTGCGATAAAAATACCCTGCGGTAGGCATTTCATAATATTTCAACTTGATTATAACTTCTTAAACATGCTAAAAAAGAGATGAACGTGAAGACGCAAACATAATTTTTAGTCCTCTTTTAGTTCAAAATCCAATCGAAGGCGTTGCTTATCCACGGTGTGGCATATCTACGATTATCAAAGCTCGACAGGTAAACTATTTTTCTAAGGATCACGCAAGTGTATCAAGACATCGAGAGGGCTATATTGTCGACACACAAAATTAACAGTGAATCATTCAATATGCCTTAGGCATACAAAGTAGTGAAAGATAAATTGATAGTTATGTTGTTTTCGTTGAGATGAGGAGAAAGATATTACACTGAATAAGACATCCTCTTCCTGTTTTGAAACTACATTTGCGATCGAGCCTAACAAAACTTTCAGTCGGAGAGCAATAATTCTAGTCCGGTACGCCGAATAAGTTGATCAACTAGAAAACCTGGTTGGGAAATAAATCTATGAAATAGAGCACATCATATGTGTACTAAGTTTTATTACTGACGATACTGGTATTGTTAAAAGAGAAGTTTCAAGTCAAAACATTTTTTTTTTTTTTTTTTTTTTTTTTTTGAAAAGGGAACCTTTCAAAGATTTATAATTTAAAATGGAGTCCACTGTTCAGTACACTCAATTTTACAAGATTTCAAGAGAGGAGGGATCGCTTTTTAAAAGATTTAGGCGATGATTTTGCAGCAATGTCACGTATGGTGCCATGATGAGAGCTTTGCTGCTGGCCAGGCTCAGGTTGTTATTGTTTATTCTCGTGAATTTTTACTCTCAGATCCTCTGACACGGAGTGAGCTGTTTTTCCAAAACAACTCACGGCTTGAACCGCACAATATTTCCTGTTAACTTGCAATATCATAGGAATTCGGTTTTTTTCCAGGTTCCGTCATCGAACCCATTTTCAGCGAAAGCGCCTACAAGCGGAAGCAGATTGTTTGGGTGCGAATTTGGATCTCTGGCTCCGACGCACAGCGAATCGAGTCAATAGCAGAAGTCGGACAACATTTGGAAACTTTAAACGCTTATAACTCCGCCAAATCAAAACTTTGAAATCTTAAAAATGGTACCATTGGTTTTTTCGTGAAATTTACTTCTAGGAGCACACCTTGAAATATAAAATGTGACAAATTAAACATCAAAATTTGCAGTTTCAGTCAAAAATTTCATGCTCGACCTCTCCAATTGGCTCGATCCACTGAGCGGCGTAAGAATCAATTGAACGAGAAAAGGAAAATAATAATAGTAGCGGACTGAACTGAGGCTCAAAACCTCACATCTGAAACGAGGCAATTGCGGGAAATATGCAGCACTGATCTTTGATGTTTCCAAAATATGTTTTGAGTTTCCGACTTGTTTGTAATTTTTTTGAATTCGCTTGAAAAATTTTATACTGCAAAAAAAAAAAAAAAATTACGGAAAGAAAATTCGGGTTCAGCAATTCAAAATACGTAAGAATCGGTGTATCGTACACCGGAAACATATTTAAAATTTATTTTGAATTCATTGCTCTACTGTGACTCATGGGAGGTCTCAGGAGATTCTCAACGTACGATACATAATTATGATATTTTATTTTTCTTTTTTTCCCTTGCGAATCCATTCACTAATTATTTTATCGAGTCATAATGGCAATTTTTATAAATCCATCGCATTATTCTCACCAATAATATCTCCCAAAAATCGATGTCTGTATAGGTTCCTTCCTACCTTTGCAATCCGTAAAAATAATATCATTTTTCCTCCGAATTTTTTTAGTTTATTGCAGCGGCAAATCATTTTTATCCCCTGCGATGACTTGTTTCCAAAGTTATTCAGTTTAATTTTGCTCAAGACTCGTAAAAATTGTTCTTTAAATTACGTTACGTAAAGGATCTCCTGAGAGCCTCCATAGTCACAATATAAACCATACGAAGCCTAAAGTGAAAGAGCTGTTCAGGAAGCGACTATGGACGAGGCCCCTAGAGAAGGACATCTCACATCTTCTAAAAGCGCCGTAAACTTTATTTCTTGGGACTTTTATCATTAATTACGATTTCCACCCAACACTCCTCTCTTTTCACCGTAGAGCGGCCATGATGCACTACTGTCGACTGCTCCCCCTCTTATCCCCATGACTCCCCCGAATTCAGTTCTCGAGCTGACCCCTTTGTGCTCTTCCGGCATCGGGTTTTCAGATAAGAAACCCCTGGGCCGTAGAGCCCCTGCGGGGCGATTATTGAAATTGATGGACAAAGCTATAGACAAAGAAGACATAGGGAGTATGGAGCGATCTTATTGGTTGACATGGTTGGTTCTTATAGACTAAGGAAGAAAATGATGGACTAACTGTCGGGTCTTTAGTAGGTTGCCATTAGTTAGTCCATTACCTACCTCCTATGTCCATTGCCACCACCTGCTTCCACCAATAGGATCCCTCCAAATCCCTTTTGTCGTCTTTGTCCATAGCTTTGTCTATCAATTTCAATAATCGGCCCGCTGGTAGGTAATCCTTGATAGAGATATAGCAAGCTTTTATTAGTAACAGTTTCCCATTGAGTAAAAAAGCAGTTGGTTAAGGCACAGAGCATGCTGCGTTTTCTGCACCGCGCCATAATTTAAATGCATTCCTTTGTTTGCTACGATCACTTGTTGTGTGAGAGAGAGAGACTTTCGTTTTAACCGAATGGATGTCAAGTTACTGATAAAAAATTTAGCAGACAAAAAATCGTCTCCCGCATGAAGTAACGCAACTCCATTCCAAGGTTGCCAAATTGACTAAAACAATTAATTTATCTTACACCGTTGTGCCTGTATAAGTTTTGTCAAAAACGTACCCGATTTTTGCATGAGATCCGAGGAAAAATCAGTGAAATGTTAAATAAGAAATTCCCAATATTCTCCTAGTTGATATGCAATTTTCGAGGGTGAATATGGCAACATTGCAATAAAGTTACGTTCTTTCGTGAGGGAAACGACGAAAAGTGTCCACTAAAGACGCGGTAAATCAAATTAAAAGAGAAACGCTGATTTCCCCGCTTGACGTGACAACCTAGCGTCCCTCAAAATACTTTAACTGGGTCAACCGTTTTCATCCCCAATCCGACGACGCGCCGGTAGATTGAAAGGTGGAAAAAGCACGGTCCATTTTCCTGCATTAATTAAAATACATTTTGACCACCCGGTTAATCTTGCCCAGGATCCTCTGGGGTTCTCGGTTCAAGGTCGTGAAAGAGAAATTACTCCCACGAGCCCACGACTGATCGTCGGCGATTTTTATTGGCACTGTCGGATTTTCGTCAGAAACTTGAAAGTTAAGGTGGCCGGTTTCAGAAATAGTCTACTTTTTGATAGAACCAATTTTTCATCTAATTACGCGTAAAAATCGGTTAAATTTCGAAATTAAAATTTATTATCATATTACACTAAAAATTCAATTGGATGTGTTTCTGCCAAACGGAACCTGAGCCGGTTGGAAAACAAGGGATGTGCTCGTCAGCCGAGGGCCGTAAGAATAAGTGGGAATTATAAAGCGCCAGTGACGTCAAGGGCTATGATGGGAGCGACGACTTCCCGTCGCCGAATCATCAACTCATGAGCCCTGTCCACAACGCTCTGGTCACATGCCCATGGCTTACGAGTTAGCATACTGCAGTTGGAACATTTTTCGGTTCGCCAGAATGTACCATCCCGCTTTTCCATTTCTCCAAAGGCATCAGGTCCACTTTAACATTGTTCCTTTTCCACCTTTCTCGAGTACACTCCATCTTTCCCACATGTCTGTGGTTCCGTTTGGCAGAAATACGTCCAATTGTTGTACGTCTCAGTCCAGATGAGATTTTTTCTTGATATGAAAGCCGATCTACGCCAGAACACCATCTTAGTTGCCTCTAAAAACATCCGGGCCCGTTTTTTAAATGGTCCTACTTCCCACCCGTGGACTAAGAACTGCATGCTTACGTGTCGATCGTGAGAATGCAGAAATGCGTATCTTGATTTGCGGAATTGCAGACATCCCGTCATAATTTATTTTCCACATGGTGAGTTACTTAACTTCATTTTTATGAACACTTCGATTGATTTTCTCATTGATGTAAAGAATATTCTGTAAAAACTTCAAGCCGTTATGTTGGCTTGGTCTCCTTTGAAAAAAAAATATAAATAGGAGCGGGGATTTTGAAATATCGCAACCGTAAAATACGCATTTTTGCAGTTTCACCATCGATATATGTCAGTGGCGAGGCGCGTAAGTCACGTTTTTTCGTAGGCCACCACCAATCTACAGTTTTTATACCGTTGGGTGATACGGATATAAGAGGAGTTAAAGGCGGAACGAGGCTTACCTTTCACTGGCGATGGAGGAGTTTCTGGACATGGACTTGGGCGACATGTCGAAGTCCGAGTCGGAGCGGTAGAGGAAGGATTCCCGCCGCTGCGGCAGGTTCTGGAGGACGAGGCCCGCCGAGGGAGACGAGCTCCCGTCCAAAGGCGATCGACCGGGACTCCCTCCATTTTCCACATCGAAGCTGCAACACAAAAACCACGAATCCATGTCATTTGCATTCCTTCTCAAGTAGCATCATCCTCCAAAATACATATTTACTATCAGAAACATACACGTATTTAGCAAGAGGGTATGATGTAACCCCGCGGCCCAAACCCCGCGGAGGGCGCCCCCTGAGGCCCCGTGTATAGGTCAGTTGCGTTAGTCACAGAATCGTGTTTTGATGCTTTATTATTCCAGATCAACTAAAAATAAAAAGATCTGTCTAAACAACAACTTTCTACGTTGAATATTAACCGAGATATCGCGCCTTGAAAAACTTGATTTATGACGTCATCCATCGCGGTAGTACATACCATGTTATATGCACTACCGCGATGGATGACGTCAAAAACCCGACTTTTCAAAGGACGATGTCTCGGTTGATATTGAACGCAAAAAGTTGCTGTTCAGACGGATCTTATTATTTTTAGCTAATCTACAAGAATCAAGCATCAAAATACGATTCTGTCACCAGCGTAACTGCCCATTAATCCAAATAGCTAAAAAGCTTCATATAGGATTCTTATGTGTAAATAATAAGGGAAAAGTTAGCCTTGATACCTTTTTTATAAGTTTATTCTCCTACGAGGCCTTTCGATTACAAACAAACATCATCAGACGGGACACTTGTTAAATTGGTCACAAATTTTCGGTCTACCAAAAAACCAAATGCCAATACATAGAAGATACATCATACTTAAAATTCAATGAAGTTAGGTTTACAAACTACAATAATCCAAAAAGGTAATAATAGAGGTTAAACGAGTGTAAAAATCAATACAATTAGATAAGTGATCAAAATCAGTACCTAATTGAATGTGATATGGCTGAATTAGTACCTAATCAGATATATCGCATTCAATTAGGTACTGATTTTGATCACTCATTTGATTTATTGATCTTTACTCCTTTACCCCCTATTGTTACTTTTTTGGATTATTGTAGTTTTTAAACCCAATCAAATACTATCAAATTTTAAGTATGATGTTTTTCGTATGTTTTGGTATTTTTTTTTCTTTTTTTTTTTGGTCAACCAAACATTTGTGACCTATTTAACATGTGATATAGTGTCCTGCAACACGATGATTGTTTGTAACCGGAAGGTCTCGTAGGAGAGTAAACTTATAAAAAAAAGGTATTAAAGCTAAATTTCCCTTAATAACCCCAAATAGAGCTGGCTCATCCGGTGACTAACTTCTATTGATAGCCGCAAAAATCCTAGAGTGGGAAAAAATCCTTGCAAAGAGAGGGAGCGAGAGAGAGAGAGATGGATTAAAAGGGGGGCTGGAGAGAGAGAGACAAGAGAAAAACTAAGTTGCAGGAGGAATTGATTTTAAATGACCGGAAAAGAATCAATACCATATGATGAAATGCGTAGGTTATAACCAAGGCGCGCTCAAATTAGAGCACATGTACGTCTCCCCCAGGTGCGGAGCCAAAATAAGTTTCTAAAGCTCACGGATCGCCGATTGTGGATTTAAATGCATCGACCAAAAGCTCAGTAGCAAGCTGTGTATTGAGCGTATAGACAGACGTATTTAAATTAAAATAAACGATCCTCATTGCGAGGTGGATCCTATTGTGCAAGTATTTCTATGGGTTTTAAGGCCCAAGTTACGGTATGTATAGCTCCTTGAAATTTAAATACGTCCATTCTGCAGATCTGTGGCAGCGTTGAAAACGTCTCCGACGTCTCGTCTCTTGGGATTGTATTGACGACAAGGCCATTGTACGGCCACCGCTACCTAGCGGCAGAGCTTTCAACTACAGCCAGAGCTTTGAACTACAGCTTCTGCGGTCGTACGCCAGAGAGCGCTGCCTGTTACTGAATAGACGCACACGTTTTGGTCAGAACATTCCCTGTTACCGCGTTGTTTGCTCGCAAGTATTCTGGTGCACAGCTCATATTCGAAGTAGCTCCCTTTTAAAACAAAGGGGCTACAATTAGTTTTTTTACTGGTCATTGTAGTGATATGGCTTTTTTATGTTTGAGAAACACCATATTTCCTGTAACAATTATAAATCCAATTTATATTTTTATTTTCAGTTTTAGTTTTATACTTTTTTCATAATTACAGTTAGTATTATTTTTTTAATCCATTTCGGGTGACTATGATTGACATTTTTGATGGAATGTTTATTATTTTTGTAATATAACCGACATTAAAAATAATTAGAACATACATTACCATTCAGTTTTATAATTTAAAGTAATTAAAAATAAGAATTTATTTTACCAGCTAACTAAACGCCATCAGTTGTGGTTAAACTTGAGGTTACCTAATTTCATTTAAATACGTTGTACTGTCCGAAAAAATATTAATAAAATAAATATAAATGAGTAAACAATTCAAACTTTACGAAATCTTAACAAGCAGGTAAAATTATGAGGAGTAAGAATAAGAAGGAGAGGAAGAAGAGGAAATAGATAAGGGAAAGGAAGAAAAAAGAAGAGGAAGAAAGAAGTGGAAGCGGGGGAGGAACAGAGAAGACGAAGTGAGAAAGGAAAAAGAAAAGAAGATGGAGATACTTGTAGTGCCGCTCACGATGCGACGCGACAGACCCGCGCATATGTTACAAGAAAAGTTGAAACGCCTTCAATTTTGTTGCGGCAACCCGGACAACCATTGAGCACGAATAGTTGTATCCGGTATTTCATGCGCTTCTTTCCAACGAAGTCACGCTCGCCTTCCTGCTCTCGACGCAGCGGACGGAACTGTACAAGATGAAACTTGCTTTGGTTGAAGATTCGTAAGGGACAATATTTACTTCACACATGCACACTTATGAGTGCCGTCTTTTCCTAGGCTATGCCAACTTTCAACAAAAAAGTTAGAAATAAACCGGATCCTCCGCAATTTTATCGTCATTTCTTCTCCGACTGATTAATATTCAATTAGAAAACTTTTCACATTGGAGAATTTAAAGTTAAAATATTAGCCATTACTACCAAGTATCGAAAGAAGAAGAAAGGGAAGATGGTATTTTGCTGCATGTGTTTCTCGGGGCCAAATTTAGGAGATGGCCACATAGACTGCGACCCACGGCGGCAATTTTAGGGGGCGGCAAATTTTGGAATTTCTTAAATATTATAAAAAAAAATCAGAATCCGAAAAAGGATTAAAAACGAGAGAATGCCAAGTAATCTCTCATTTCATTAGAGTGCAGTAATTTCTGATTTAGCACCTTTAACAAGTCGAGTTAAGAGAGAAACCAAACACGCAATTTGGCGTGGAACGCGCGGCGTAGAGAGCAATGAAAGGAGAAGCCCTTGGCGCGGCGGTCGGCTGGTAACACATATTAGCGCCTACAAGACTGCATGAATACTCCACGCATTGCGTCAAACACAGTGCGGTCAGCAGCGGTCGGCGTGAAACGCATAGCGCCTACAAGACTGCATGAATACTTCACACATTGCGCCAAACGCAGTGCAGCCAGCTAGCGCAGCGCGGCACGGCGCGGCGCGGCGCGGCGGCGGAAGTTAAAAATATTAAACCACATTTTGTTTGTTCTTTCATAATTTTTTCGTTCATTTCTTATAAATGGAGGGCCTTGTCCACAAAGAGATAGGTTTACGGAACTTAACTTTCGCTCAAAGTTCCGTGAACTTTTGCTAGTAGTGTTGACGGGGCTTTCGCAAAAAATGTGTCCAACACGAGTAAATGCGTCTTATGTACCCCTCCCTTTCCGGCACGTTCACTTGATGGTTTTTATTGATATTTCAAAACGAATGAGAAGGGGACGGCAAAATACAGGCAGCCCATGGGCGGCAAGTAGGTAAATCCGGCCCTGGTGTTTCAAGCATTTTGGGCGCTTCTGGGTACCAGATGCGCCCTTCCAACCGCTCGACTCCCCCGATGTAACATGTACTATACTACATGCCCTTTTGCCTTATGGGTAATGACGCCATTCTGGTACACCCGGAAAATTTGATTTTTTTTCTGCATCTGGTATTCGTAAAAGTTTTCGTGAAATGTTTTGCTTTTAAGCATAACAATCTCGCACGGACGTATTACCTGGTTAAAGTATTTAAGGCTTCGTTATGCTTAAATGCCTCATATTCGAGGTTGTAGTTTCAGATTGATTCGAAAAAATCACGAACAGTCACGTGATCTCTTCATTTTAGTGACGTATTACTGTGCTATTTTGTGATTGGTTCATTTTCTCGGCGCAGCATCGTCAAGCGTCAGCTGTTTGCGGCTCTGGGTTGAAGGTTAAAGGTTATGTCAGAGAGAATAGAAAGTTAGAGGCCCGACTCGATGCTAGGTAATTGAAACAGATGCGCTCGCAGCGCGCTCGCTGGCAATGTACGCAACTACTATTTTCTATTGTTTTCCAGAGACTGGCGGCGGGTATGTTGCTGCCGGACCACCTTCACGTAGGCAATTTGTTATACATCGTCCGTCCGCAATACTCTCGCTTGGCCGTATGAAAACGTTCCTCGCATGCGCAGGGTTAAAGAAGCGCCCTCCAACGCTTTGGTGTTGGAACTGCTTGTTTTGAACTCCCTCTGTAATATGATTTATAAAAAAGAAACCAGGAAATTATGTAAAGGAAACTTTAGCACTTGATCTGTGATGGTTTGTCCATCATAATGTCTCATGCAAATATGTTTTTCTCCTTTGCCAACTTTTGGCAATAATGAGATCCAATGGAAATCGTATTATACAACGTAATTTTCAGTGTTCTCATTGCCTTTTTGTTACGCTTTTATTAAGAAGGTTATCTTTTATCGGTACGAGTGCATGGATAGAATAAAGTTTGGGGATTGAATTAAGTAAGTGAAGTTAGAGGAGTTTAAAAAAAGCCCCGAGAATTTCACTGACAACGACGGCAGTTTTTAAATATTTTAAAGTATCTATGTTTGCTTTAGTAGTTGTCAACTTGTAGAGTAAACACGAGAAAAACGGTATGTTGAAGATTTTGGCATTTTTAATGCATGACTTTTCAAAATGTACATCAACAATTTAAGACCCCCTTTCAAATAGGTTTGTCTCTTTCATCTTCCCCCACAATTGTTAAACACTATAACAGAACTTAACGGAAAAGAAAGATGGATCTCAGATTTCTAGCATTTTTTTCTAGAATATGGCATCAATGGCAAATATTGATACTATGATATAAATTAATTGGTCAATGAAACTCTCAGTTTTTTTTTCTACATTCTTCCGATTTTTCTCACATTACTCGCACCAATGGTAGCAAAACTTTACAATAAAAACAATGCAAAAATGATAAAAGAACATTGAAAATTACGTTATACCAAGCGTTCCATTTTATCTAATCTTCATAAGTTGGCAAAAGAGGAACAGATATGTGCATGAAACATTATAGTAGAAAAAATCACAGACCAAGTGCTTTAGCTTCCTCTACATTTTTCCAGTATCTTTGTCAAAACCCACGTTGCCAAACATTATCGCAATATACTTAAAACACCATGAATCTTACATCTTCTTCCTTGCTCCGCTCTTAATTCGAAATAGTGGAAAATATTGTTAGTTATTTTGGAAACTTCATCTTTGGTCCATAGTTTATCCGTGTCAAAAAAGTTCTGACAACATATAAAAAAATTAGAATGGCAATAACACTGAAATTGAGGAATATTCCATTCATATCTGAATTTTTGTTTGAAAGTTGGCAGCCTCGGAAAAACTGATAGTCACGAAAACATGTGTGAAGCAAATATTATTGTCCTTCGCGAGTTTGTAGCAAAGTCAAATATTGCCTTCTAAACCTCCGTTCTAGGTCGAAAGCAGGAAGGTGAGCGTATAACTCCATGGGCAAGTAACGCCTGGAATATGGAAGTGATGCAACTAATCGTGCTTCATGATCGTCTGTGTTGCATTTGGATGCATTTCTGTCAAACGGAACTATGTGCATTATGACGTGAGCCCTGATATGCATGTAATCTTATGGGTCTCAGGGCTTATGTCTTAATGCACATGGCTCCGTTTGGCAGAAATACGTCCATTTACAACGATGAAAGCGTTTTGATTCTCCTTGTTTGCGCAGCAACAAGAGCCGTCGAGCCGTTCGAGGTGGATAATTGTGGTAGCACACATCTGTTAATAATAGCTGCTGAGTAATTTTAATTGCTGAAGGATATTTATAATAACTTACTCACTCACAGATCAAATCCTGACTTTTTATACTGTTCAATTTACTGCAGAGGTCGATCCATTCTAGAAAAATGCGGCACCCTCGTGGCTAGGCAATTGGAGCGGGGCACCTGTGCTGCCGTGCTAAGGAAAAACGCCGTATGAACATTTGAGAGTTGCCAAATTTTCGAGGAAAGTTATGAATATTTTTCCGATAAATTTTCAAGAACTTTAGGTCAGATTGCAAACAAAATTATGTGAAAAATTGGAGGAAAAATATCTTCAAATGTTCCCAGAAATTCGTGATTCACGGAAGGAAATTTGGCGACGCCTAAAGGTTCATACGGCGTTCTTCCTTAGCACAGCAGTGTGCAGCAGGTACTAGTTTAGTCCCTTACCGCAACGCTCGATACGAGAGGGATTATTGGAAAAAGATTAGCTGCTTACGAAGCACGAACAAATGCCACAGGATTAGAGACACAAGTCCTCACTACGGCTGAATGTGCGAATCTCAAGCGGCCTCCAGATACGGTACGCTCTTCCAGGTTGGCTCTGATGACATTTTATAAAATCCAGGGCTCAATGCTGGAATAAAGATCTGCAGCTTTGCCGTTTCGCCAAATGACTTGAGCGAGAAAAAGATTAAATACCTTGGGTTAATGTGTATGTATGAGCCGCTTTTACGGCGCGCTAGGGCGCTCTGCGACGCCTATTCTCCACAGGAATCTGTCATGGTAGAGATCCTCCGGAAGCTGGCATCTCTCCATCTCTTCATGGATGCCCTCTACCCACCGTTTGGCTGGACGCCCTCTCCGTCGCCTACCTGGGGGGACCCACTCCACCTTGGGTTAATACTATTCGTATTTATACTTGAAATAGATTTACGAACATTTTTATGAGCTCTATCAGCGTGTTATTAAAATCTTAGAATTTGCACTTTTTTCTAGTGACAACACATTGCAATTACGAGCGAGGACGAATGCTTCTGGAATCACACTGACGGATTTTACTCTAGATTCTTTGCAATTTTTTTTCGCACAATGTACTAACCGATGTACCGATGAAAACCTTTCTAGTTCTGAAACCTTCCTGAATCACTATATGGGGCTACCTTAGAAAAGGAGTTATTTAGGGATGACCGACTCTGAAAACGGGCCTTAGTGTAAACTGAGCATCTGCTAATTCACTGACTCGTTTTGAATGAGCTTGTGCTATAAATTATAGGCAGTTTCCCTGTGATTGATCTAATTAATTGCCAGTAAATGAGGTCTATTGTGTTACATAACGCTATAATTAGATCGTCGTAAATCAAATTAAACTCCTGGAGACATTCCTATGGAACCCCCAGAAATCATTCAAGTCTAAAGTTTCCTTACAGATTTACATGATCAGATCACAGAGAGTAAATTCTCAAGAATATAATTTGGGAAAATTGAGCATTTTAAGGGAGGAGAACCTCTCTGCGATACAATATTGTGGGGACACTTTCAAAGCATTTTTCTGCAGGCCTTATGTTCGTTCAGAGGTAATATTGTTTCCAGTAATTAAAGATAAATTCAAATAATATTTTAGGGAAATACAATTAGATCACTAAAATATTGAGCTAGAGTTGCATGACCTCAGCAGGATTGTGAGGCAGAATAGCTCTTCCGATACAAAATACTAAATTCGTCGGTTCCTGATGGATAAAAGAACGTAACTGAATTTCAACGCTGCAAAATATTTACTCACAAATTATACTCGCAAAGCAATTGGTAACAATTAAAGTATTTGAAATTTCTAACGGAAAATTCACCGACTTTCCTCTTAAGTACACGCAAAGACCAGACATTTTTGACAAGCCTATCACACGCGTATTTTTGAAAAAAATTGAGTTGTTTGAGACAGTTTTTAAGTGTGGAATGGAGTTACGTTCCTACCTTTTGGGAACGAGGAATTGATCGTTTCACACAAAGGGAATATTAACCTCATTCCACGAACTTGAGAAGCGGAAACCAACTTAAGCTTGCGGCCCGTTATCTCCAAAGATTCCCAGAGCCGAAGCCCATCACTCTCTCGGCCACTTTGAATCACAAAGGACCGTCATCCCCCGTCCCGAACCAAGTCCTAAGGTAAACGTGTGAAAAGGAACCGCTTTACGCGGCGCGAGAGCCCCGCGTGGCACGGCAACCGGGTCACCGTTCAATCGAACGATGTGAATTTCCCATTAGAATGGGTATATTAAAACGGCGAGGACGGAGAAAATTCAGAGTGCCTTCAATTTAAGAGATATGCAACATTGGCATCCGTAGAAAGGAAATAGTTGCGTCCAGGCATCAAAATAATCGACCGAGTGGACATAGGGATTAGGTACGAATGACGATTGTGAATGAAATGTGAATTTCCCGTTAAAATTGACATCTTATAACGGCGAGGACAGAGAAAATTCAGAGTGCCTTCAATTTTAAAGATATGCAACATTGGCATCCGATGAGTGCGAATAGTTGCGTCCAGGCATTAAAATAATCTACCAAGTGGACATAGAGATTCGGTGCGAATGACGATTGTGAATGAAATGTGAATCTCCCGTTAGAATGGGCATATTAAAACGGCGAGGACGGAGAAAGTTCAGAGTGCCTTCAATTTTAAAGGTATGCAACATTGGCATCCGTTGAGTATACGAATAGTTGCGACCAGGCATCCGTTGAGTACGAATAGTTGCGTCCAGGCGTCAAAATAATCGACCGAGTGGACATAGAGATTCGGCACGAAGGGCGATTGGATAAATGCCCCTGGCGGCTTTAAACGAGTTAAATTTTCACCTGGAGGGGAACAACCTGTGATACTCGGAAGGAGGCTAAGGCTACCGAGAAGTTGAACAAGAGAGGGAGGCTGTCAAAGTAAATTCCTCCAACAAATGAAGCTTTTAGCGAAGTCGGGAGACAGGGTGACTGAGGCAACATGCATCAACGCTGCCGAATCGGATAGTTTTGCACTACAACATCGTGCCGTAAAATATATTTCAAGTAGTTTTGGCAACATTTTCGGATGAGACAGACATCGCTTAAATAATGGAGGTGGAGGAATTAACAAATGATATCTCCAAATACGCGACGCCTGGAGAAGGAGACCCCGCCACGTGGAGTTAGCTGTACTGAAAATGAGTGCACTTTGTTCTTTGGTGAAAAATGAGGATTAATTGATAGTAACGTCACCGACTACTTGACAGTCGAATGAAATGTGGAGATCATCCGAAGGTATTAATTTACGTGCGAACCAAACGCTTAATGGAGCTCTCTGTTTTAAATTATGTGATGAAATTGAGAAAATGAAATGGCCTCGTCGTTGTGTTCTTTAAGGAATCGTTTTTCCTTTCACCTGCAATTTCACTTTCTGAACAAGTAATTCAAAATCGCCTGATTTGTGTTCCGGGAAAAAATTGCGGGCCATGGAAAGGGGGCGCCATATTTTACCTATTTGCCAACACTGCTCCAAAGACACTCTCCACTTCCCGGCTATTAATACTTGGATCACATTTATCAAAAAGAAACGAGCGCGATTATAGTGTCTTCAAAATCAAGAAAATTCCTCTTTTACTTTAATTTATGTACAGCATTAAGATTTACACAATTATTTTCCTCTAAAATTGACAATTTTTTGGTGGGAAGGAAAAACTATTTGTTATTCAGGGAGACGTTTTAGATAATTCTGAGGAAGTAACACTTTTACAACACTGTAATCGCGCTGCTTCCTTTTTGCTACATGCAATCCACTTTATCGAGCGTCAAAAAACTCTCTCTCTCTCTCCAAAAAAAAGAGAAAAAAAGCTTTAACCGGTAGGTGGAACCTACTCGGTTTTCTCCTGAATAATATTTTCGTCATTGCAGATTTCGAGGCACTCTTGCAGTTAGTCTGCACGGTGCATGAACAAGAACAAGCTGATCTTTCATACAGACATAACTTCACCGGAGGGGACTGGCTTTCGCAGTTTCACCCATGCTACGAAGTATTACGAAGTATTACGAAGTAAACACATCAAAGTTCGTTGACTAATTGGAGACATGCGAGTCACTCGCTGACATGCCGTGAATACTGAATAGTGAATGAGTCGGAGTAAACCAGGGTCGGCACTCACGCTAGGTTCGAACACCAGTGGAGACGCATGACAAGAGATGTCCCGGACTGCACCGCGTCGGCTGAAGAGGAAACTATCCACAGGGCAACTTCACAGTGGCGAGACGTGAATGATGGATTACGGATATTTCCCCAATTTGAAGCTATGGCAAAGAATCGATTCAAGGTATTCGTTGCAAACAACTTGTTTTTCGATCCTTTTCCATGGGTTTAAATGAGAGATGTATCGATACATTGCAAAGCATGCCACGCCACTGACTTTGAGGGCCAGTGGCGAGGCGGGAATGATCCATTATCGATGCTCCTTCTTTTGAAGCTATAATAAAGAATCGATTATTAATGTTTTCGTTGCGAACACCCTGCTTATCGATCATTTTCCATGGGCTTAAATGTGAGATAAATCGATATCTCGCAAAGCATGCCACGCCACTGTTAAGGTCATCCCGTGAAATTGCGTGGTGACACTGGCAACTCACCCTTATTATATTCATGCGACATCAACTGAAGCAATCAGCTTTTTAAGTTATTTTTAAAGTTTTTTATTTGTTAAGTTGGGAGCCAAAATTGAAGTCTGTTTAGTTTATGTGTTATTTTCTTACGGTAGCCGATCGCCATTCAGTTCAAAGTGATTGGGAGTAAGAAGGTCCAAAGTCACTCACCTGAAACAAAGAATAAAAAAAAAAAAAAAAATTACTATCACTGCATACTGCATACGGTACTAAACTCAACATTTGAATGTGTTCATTTTATTCTGAACGTCGTTAAGTTAGCATTTTTTAAGATGTTTGAAACTTTTCGGGCTTGTTTTAAACAATATAAACGCTACATCAACATTTGATTTTTTTTTTCTTGTTCAATAATACGGCAAAATACCGATCCGAGCTTAACATTTGAGAATATAGGTTTACAAGAGAAAAGAACGGAGGAAATCACATACGGGCATGCACGAGTTAGCAAAGGCCAAATTCCTTTCAATTTCCTGTAAAAATCCTTTGTACTCTCAACTTAGGTGTGAGCTTGACGAGCGGCAGTCGAGGAGTATAAAAAGTTAAGATAAATGAGCTTCCCCGACACATACGCGAGGCCGGCGGTGGGGGTAGGGGGAGGGAACGGGAGTGTGAATAAGGGCTCGATTCAATCAGAGCTGAGTAGGGCGGTGGTGGTGGGTTGCTGGAAAACCACTCCATCTCGTCAAGTCGATGGCTAAGTGTATGCAAAAGGTGTCAGGCGACACAGGCGCTATCTGTCCGCCGTTGACAACGACTTCCACGGAGCCAAAAAACGTTCTGCATTCAGACGGGGGTAGCCGTTCGTTTTTCATGCGAGGCTCTTTGGCCTTCAATCAGCGTGCTTGAGATATCCCTGTTTACTTGATGAATTGACAGTTGAAAGCCCTCTTTTACTGAAGCGAGTCCTTTAATTCAATCCATCCATGAATAATAATGTAATATATACCACCGAGCTAAAGGGGAACACCGCGTCGTATGAGCATGAAAATATTGCCGAACCCTCTCTGATAAAATACCGATTTCCCGAAAAACCTTTGGTTTATTTTATCTTCATTGGGATTACATATACATAATCCCATATTCGTGGTTGTTCCTTAATCCGTAGGTGCCAAAAGCGGGTCAAATTGACCTGAGGTTTGCTAAAAACGCATGTCCTACGCGTTGTAAAGGGCCGGTACATACAATCTTCAGATAAAAGTATATTTTATCGTAAGTAGAATCAGATACTAAACAAAAAGAAACTCGAATACCAGGGAATTTTTTTAGACAACTACCTTTAGCAATCTCCAGTCGGGTCAAATTGACCCGACATGCATCTCTTCTGGGAGAGTTTTTGGAACATATGAGCTCCAGATAGGTCTACAAATACATCCTAGAAAAAATCAACATCAGATTGAAAAAAGAAAAAAAACCTAGTTTCAACACGGCTAAAAATAGAAGAGATGTGTTCGGACCTAGTTTTTTCCAACTTTTCATCCGAATCCGAGCGACTCGTCGTTGGGAGCATATTGGGAGCAATGCAAGTTCACGCCTCTCACGTCATCGCGCCTTCGATTTTGCAGATGCAACATGGACATCCAACAAGCACGAATAGTTGTATCTCTGCGCCGTCAACACGCGCGTCCTTTTTCTTGCTGTGTTTCCATATTATGTTTGTTCCTTTTTGTCTTACTTGCAGAGGTGCTCCAAGGCCTCCAAAAATGAACCAATTAAAGAACGACTTTGAACGTGGCCCTAAAATGGTTTGAACAAATCAGGGTTCTCCTTGATACAAAGGACTTTCATCTCGATTGGAGCATTTTTTTTTTTTTTTAAATTTAAGCAATTTTGTTTTTTAGTCAAGAAAAAATATTCTTAGTGGCAAATTCAAGAATATTTCTGTCAAATATTTCTGTTTGAATTTAGTCACTTTTTTTCAGTGCTGATATTCCCCGGAGATTATATTCGCAATTAAGTTTAGCGTATGTGAACATTTCGGGGGAAAGCATCCATGACTTTTCTCATAAAGAATAATCTATCAAGAGAGATTTTGCAACATTTGAATCTTCATAGGGTGTTTTTCCTAAGCATGGAAGTATAGGACCTCGTTTTCCTGGAGTATGTATTTACCTTCCAGTGCCAGAAGTCTTGTCATTTTGATGGATCCCCAATTCAGACGATTTTCAACCGGAAATACATCTCCAACGTACTTTTACTTTCATATTCCCTCTCATTTTGAAATTTTTTGACAGGGGGTTCCGGGGAAGTTTGCCTCATTCCTGTCACAGAAAAAATCAAATTGGCTAAAGAACTCAATTACACTCCGGTGAACCACATTTTTTTCATGTTTTGATGGGTGGAAATCCGACGGCATCAAAAATCGTTTCGTGTCACGAAAGCCGTGGGATTTCCTCAATTATTCTGATAGACCGAACTAAAATATTCAAGATAAACATGCTTTAGAAAGGTGGTATATAATTAATGTATTCTTTAACGCACCGCTGACGCAGAGTTCGTGCAAGATCCGCTAGAGTTACGAACAACGAAACCGCTTTCGAACATTTCTGAACACCATTAATACTTCAAAATAGATTCCCCTTTGAAATTGTGTCTTTTAAAAATTCAATGACTACTCACTGGTCAATATCTAATGGATGAGTTTTTCCAAGAGTTTAAGTATCAATAATATTGGATACTATATTGTAATCGTCACCTCTGGTGTTATTTACTTTAGATACCATGTTCATAGGCACTTAGCGAAAGATTACGACGAATATTAAATATTCATAGTGGGCATTATTTTTTTTCATTTTAGGAAGCAATTTAACTTCAAATGGATAACAGCCCCCGTATAACATTTTTAAGTCATTACACACGTGTCCCAGATAAGACAGAATATTTAGCCAATATTTAAACAATATTGTTTTGGTATTTATGCAAACATTGGGCCAATATTGGTTAAATATTGAGCCAATGTTAAATCGTACACCATCTTTCCTTTTGGCATAAATACTGTGCCAATACTTTGGCTGAGAATACTGTGCCAGTACTTCAAAGGGAAAGTATTTGGATATCAATATTGAGACAATACTACACCAATATTGAATCAATTTAGGGGTTCGCAGCTAGGGATGGTGGAAAAGGGTTAATTGTGGAAATAATTTTAGAAACCATGAAAAATAAAAATAATGAAACCACTGGGATGTTATTGAATCGATTTGCAGATTAGAAATTTTTCATCCACCTTGGGGATTGAACCCGGGACCTACCTTACACTAACCGACGACCCTACCGATTGAGCTTCGCTAGACGATGTATTTTAGTGACTTAAAACCGGTATTTAACGTCGAGTTGGACGGGCAACTAGGATATTTTCCATCTGCCTGGATTTGTCCGTGTATTATTTTACTTTTTACTTTACTATATTTTCTAAATTATTTTATCGTTTTACTTTGTTTTATTTCCTTGCTGACTCTATTTTTTTCTTCACTCTATTTTTTTTTTTCAAGCACTTCATTTTTTTCTTTAATTATTTACTTCTTATTCCTTTACTTTGTTTTGTTTTACTGTAATTTATTTTAATACTTCATCATAATTTTTTTGACTTCAGTTAATTCTTTAAATTCATTCTATTCTTTAACCTCATTTAGTTTTTTCCCTTATACTTTATTTTTTTTCTTCATCTCAGTTTTTTTACTTCATCTCCTTGCTCCCTCTAATGTTTTACTTCAGTTTAGTCTTTGACTTCATTTTATCATTAATTTGATTTACTTCATTTTATTTCTCTTCTTTTGTCTCTGTTATTCTATTATTTCCACCATTCTATTATTTTATTTATTTTTTTCTCTTAAATTTTTCATCGACATTCTGAGATGCATTTTGCATTTGATTGCAGTTTGATGTCTTCCTCATAAAGACTATGCAGGTGCGATTGCCATAATCTCACAGCTGCACAGCTACTAAGTGCAAGTTCTACAGGAGACCAATAAGCACACGAGATCAAGAATTTCTTCTTCAGTTGAATTTAAATGTTTCATTTGAAATTTGAAAAATAAAAAATAAACAACCAGATGTGAATGAATGATAACATTCTCATTCAATGATAATATTCACAACAGTACATGAACTACAAACGAAACAAAAAAAGAAATAAACTGAGATCACGCGCAAATACATTGAAAATGACCTCAAGGAGGTGGAAATTCAACAATTTCTTGGGAGGCAAAAAAATATATATTATATTATATTATGTTAAATTTGACAACAACTGCAATAACCTTTATGAATAATAAGGTTGAAAATAATGGATAATTGTTCAGAAAGAACACATTTGAGCTACGTCTTAAATCTAAGCCTTATTATGTTTAATACTTTTCGTTATGGGCAGGCATTTAGTATGATGACTTATACCGATTAGGATATCGAAAATATTTTAAAAATATTTTGAATAGCAGTATTATTGTTTAAAATATTTTCAAAATATTTTGAAAATACTTACCAATGCATTACTGTCTTTTACAATGTTTTTTAAAAGATATAATAAATATTTTGAATATAAATATTATATGTACTGATATTTTAAAAATACTCTCACGATATAAATTTTTACAGTATTGAAATACAAATATTTTGAAAATATTTTTATGATGTTTTGGGTAAACATATTATTTTTAAAAATACTAAATGATGATTCTTTAAATATTTTCTAAAAAAATAATTTTGATTATAATATTATCAAAATATTGTCAGTATTGTGTAAATATTGCGACAGTACTGACAATATTTGCCCAATATTGTAAAAATATTATGTCTTATCTGGGGTGCGTGTGTTTGTTTGTTTGTTTGTTTTTTTTTCAAAATTACTAACGTTGGGACGATCTTAATTTCTTATTTCCATCCGATTACCACCAAACTTTGGGTTCATGACCCGATTCAATTGGAGTGGGATTAACGTCTAATTCCGACCAATGGGATGGCGTGTTTTGCGATATATTGATTGATCAGCCATTTAAACCTACGGAAAAAGATCGATACACAAGATGTAATTAACAAACACCTTGATGATCAATTCTTCATCACAGCTTCAAATGAGGAGTTATCAACATCGGTCACACACGCCTCGCCATCGATTCCGACATGCTCTCAAAGCGAGCATAGCAAAAAATCGATAAGTGAGTCTTTTTAACGAATGAATCTTCACTCAATTAAAAAGTAATAGCGAAAAAACGACTAAGTAAGTCACCGAAAACAAATCTCGAGAAGATGGGATTTGGAGATGGCAAAAGATGAATCAGAGAGCTAAGGTACAACGGCACAAGAGCTTTCAAATGTTGTCAATTGACTCCGAAAAAAAACCTATTACGGGGCAAATATTTTCACATTTTTCCTTCAAATTTTCACTATGCTGCAATCTACTACAAATTCGTGAGAAAATGTAAAGAAAAAACCTCTAAATTTCTTTAGGAAATTACGATATAATCGATAGTATGTGGCAACGCCTGAAAGTTCATGAGGCGTGGGGGGAGAATCAATCGTTGCGGTCACGCCGCGAGGAGAGAGGGATCGCGGGAGGTAACAAATTAAATCAGACGCTAATTTGAAAACAATAAAATTCGGAGGGAACACGGATTGATGCGATGGGGCGGAAATTCGAGGGAAAGAAGTCAGTCGGTGCCGAAGCTTTCGGCGGGGGGAGAAAGGGGAGAAGTCGTAGGGACCAAAACAAAACGGAAAGAAAACCGCGGGGTGGGAGCGAGTGGGTCAAGGTCCCTTCATCACGTGTCACGCTCCCTCCACCTGGAGTTCAAGCAATTCACCTACGGCACAAACATAGCTACGTTGCCGGTTCTACATGTGAGGAGTAGGAATTCAAAATCTGGTAAGCGCCATTGAAGTCCCTTAATACTGTGAGTTAAGACATCAGGAACCCATTTCTGATTGGCTCCTGTATTTTAGGCCCACGCTGTTGTGCATTCTTAGAACCGGCTTGAAGATTTCAGTTTCACCGATTGCGAAGATTATGATCTTTGAACTGAGGAATTAGAGGTACGTCAGGGGACAAATGGAATGAGAGAGGGAACGAAGGTGAGGTGTACGTAACATGAAAAAAACCGAGGTGGAAAACGGAAAGCGAGGTTAAAAATACAACACCAAACCCCGAGACGTTTCGACTCATAACCGAGCTTTTTCCAGTCGAAAAAGAAATTTAAAGTTAAAAAAAAATCGAAGAAAAAACCTGACACCTTCATGTTGGTGGCCGATATCCGAAAAAAAAAAATCGGAAAATTAAGTAGGATATCATTGTATTTCAGGTGACGAATGTTTATATTTTTAGCTTAGCGACTCATCTTTACATGGAAATGTTTTTGGTGTCTAATAAGCAATGGGCCCCTACATAAAAAAGGTCTGAGCTAGCGAAGAATGTCGCATGTTCTCTATGCAAAATCTTACGTGGAAAACTATCCTCAATCTGAAGTTTGGAAACCAACTTTTGAACGATACATTTGTGATAGCAAGTATTTTTAACACAGATCAAATGGATGTCAGATTATACAGATGACGTCATTTTTTTCTCCCACACAACCATGTTGATTGTGAATGCGTACATCTTGTTTAAAAGTTGATTTCCAGATTCCTTGTTGAGCAATTAGTTATCCTCGAGTTTTGAAGTGTGAATATGTTGCGTGTGGTGTTTTAATTAATATTTTATCAAGTGGTTCATTCCGTAAGTTAATTCTGTCTCTCTTTACCTATGATGCCTCAAAAAATCCTGAGCGGTGAATTAAGTTCCTTTTTCAAGTGGCGTGGCGTGCTTTGCGATACATCGATTCATGTGTCATTTAAACCCGTGGAAAAGGATCGATTATCAGGGTGTTCGCAACCTAATAACACCTTAATAATAGATTCTTTACCATAGCTTCAAATGGGGAAATATCGATTTATTTTGAAGCACGCCACGCCACTGCCTTTTTCCTAATCATCTCTGGAGAGCGTTACTCCCGCGGCGTATGCCGAAAGGTTTATTCCGGTGAAATGTCCGTTCAGGGTTCCAGGAAGCAGTAGGATTGGGAGGACGCGGAGTTGGGGTTGTGAAGTGGGGGGCGGGAGCTTAAGTGGTAAACTCCCCTGTAAGCAATAAGCTGTGAACTTACAAGGGATCGGAGTTTGCGGAAAGGTGTCGAAGCCCCAGGCTCTCGGGGATAAATATGGAAAGGGTGACCCTGGAATTACGAATTTCGGGGAACTGGTCGGTCCGCCGGAGGCGTTGGATTGAACCTTTCTCGAAATTCGAGCAAGATTTCCATGCTACCCGTCGATGAACCATAAAAAAACTCCTGTTCTCTAAAGCTATATTCAGAATTCAAAGTCAAATTGTTTATTTTCATACCTGAATCCTGAATGAGAAAAAATAAAAATAAACATATGAAACATCGTCATATTTATTCATCATTCTGAGACAATCTCATCTCAAAAACTTCTGTAGATCCATATGCTTTTGTAATTAAATGGGTCGGTTGCACTTGACACTAAATTACGTTTTGATCGTCAACGCTTTGAGATTAGAAAAAAACGTAATATTCGCACAAACGCTAAAATTATACGTCCGATAATAAAGGATAAATTTTGAATTATGAAATTATATTTTCAATGGAGTGAGATAACATATTCCCACATTGAGCTGGAAATTTATTTTCCGATCCATGTCTCCTTTTTGTTCGTAGGGTTTGAATTCCTGTAAGACGCAGCTGTTAAATCTCGTCACGTTTCTTAGGTTGGTGCATGACGGGTAAAATTTATTGATGCAACCTCATACGGAATAGAGGCTTAATGCACGCTGGGCTTGTCGATTTCCTCTGAAATTTTTGCAGTTATCAATGCATATCTGAAGTGCGCTTCAGCTAAAATTGTATTTACAAATGGGTCGTTTTTCTACGAGGATTACAAATAAACAAGTGGCACGGAATATAACAAAAGAATATGAACTATGCAAAACGATAATCCGGTATCGGAACTTGGCTGATTTGAAAACGCCTTCAAATGCGGCGTGATACCTCAGGCATTCCGGAGAGTTCAAATAGTTGTATCATCCCACCTTAGAAATGCGACGGAAGATTACAATTGAAATAGCCTTCATACACGCTGGCCTTTTCGATTTCCGTTAACATTTTTGCAGTCATGAATGCGCTTCAGTGCGCTTCAGCTAGAATTGTATTTAGCAAATGGGTGGTTTTTATAGGAGGATAATAATTAAACAAGTGGTTAGAAATGGAAACAAAATAATATGAACTATGCAAAACGATTATTCCCACGACGGAACTTGGCTGTTTTGAAAACGCCTTCAAATGCGGCGTGATACCTCACGCATTCCGGAGAGTTCAAATAGTTGTATCATTGCGCCGTAAGAATGTGACGGAAGATTTAAATGGAGATAGCCTCCATGCACGCTGGGGTTGTCGATTTCCTCTGAAATTTTTGCAGTGGTCAATGCATAGCTGAAGTGCGCTTCAGCTAGAAGTGTATTTAGAAATGGGTCGTTTTTCTACGAGGATTTAAAAATAAACACGTGGCACGGAATATAACAAAAGAATATGAACTGTGCAAAACGATAATCCGGGTATCGGAACTTGGCTGATTTGAAAACGCCTTCAAATGCGGCGTGATACCTCAGGCATTCCGGAGAGTTCAAATAGTTGTATCATTGCGCCGTAAGAATGTGACGGAAGATTTAAATGGAAATAACCTTCATGATAGACCACCACGCAAAGTAGGAATTTAAGCCAAAAAACAAAATGAATCGGTCCATACGTAAATTGGAATCAATTCAAAAACTTTCTTTTTCATCCAACACTAAACTGTGGTGTGCACATCAATTTGTTGTTGTTGTTCTCACAGATTTCCATAAAAAAAAAACATCGATCTTACTACCTCTAGAAAGAAGCTCTGCTCAAGAGCTCAAAGAATGAAAACTAAAACTTTGGGGCAGGGATGCGGATTTTTAATGATTTTGTAACCAGTGAAATCAATTAACATCGAGTCGAATTTTTTAACCTCGATTTATTGGTGAAATCAATTTTTCCTCTGAATCGATGCAATTTTGCGATGTTTGAGATTGTTGGATATTTCCGTAAGTTATATATAATTCTTGTAATACTCAAGCGTTAATTTACATTTCCTAATGAAAAAGTACAGCCTGGATAAAAATCGATTTTAAAGAATCAATTTTTACACCTGAATCGATTCAGTTTCAATCGATTTCTGCATCAAAATCGATTTTCTTTTGAAAAAATAATAACTTAAAAAAATCGATTATGTAGCATGGTGTCAACGATTACGGTGTCAGCGATTATGTTGTCAACAGACAGTTTCTCTGAGTTATTGTTCACATCACGATCATCCAAAAATAAATAATCTGACTGTTATGAAGTATGATCACGGTGTCAACAATCACGACGTCAACGAAACTTAAAACTTCCTTCTAAAACATCTTTCAAATTTCAAGTCTTGTTTTTCTTGTGATATTTACCTTAACCTAACCTAACTTAACCAAACCTATCCTAACCTCACCTAATCTAACCTGACCCCTGAACTAATCGAACCTAATCTAACCTAACCTAACCCAACTTTACCTTACAAGACCTAACTCACTTTCATAGAACCTAACTTTCCCCTAACTTAACCGACCTAACTTTAGCCTTACCTACCTAATCCAACCGTACATGCTCTGATCTAAACTACTAATCTAACCATACGCGACCCAAACCTCTCCTGTACACTTAATTTTTTAATTTTACTCATGAAGAAGATATTTTTCTGTTTGTTGACACCATGCTCAGGGCCTATTTTTGCGTTTTACTGCCTGAGCACGACGACAACAATTGTTGACTCCATGATCAGATATTGGGTTTGTTGACACCATGCTCAGGGCCCTTTTTCGCGTTTTACTGCCCGAGCACGACGTCAGCAATCGTTGAGTCCATGATCTGACTTTGGGTTCGTTGACAAGCATGATCGTTGACAAGCATGATCGTTGACACCATGCAACGTTACCAAAAAATCCGCATGCCGATTGCGTTTACGGCGAGAAACTTACGTCCAACTCCAATTTCGGCTGAAGGTGCGGTCGCACAGAACGGAACTGCTGACGGAGCGGTTGGCCCGGTAGATGTTGCCGGCAGCGTCCGGGCGCATGAGGATCCCAACCCGGAGTCCGTGGTTCGAGTCCCGGCGGGGTCCCGGCTGCGGGTTCTCCATCGCGGAGCAGCACAACACAGCGCGACGCGACACTCAACGCAAAGCAACGCTCGACGAGTGACTCGCTCTCCGAAAATCCACTACGTCATAGTGTATTAATAGTTACGTCACACAGGGCTAAGAATAAAACACTTCATGCAAGTTCATTTCACTCCGGCCTAGACAGTCTCGACAATGGATACGTGATCACACGTCAGTTGGATAGGCGACATCTGGGCACTTCACGGTTAATGGAAAGGTCCAGGGGCAACACAGTTTAGGAACCCCGCACCAATAAGCTTTCTTAAGTGTGCTTAAATTATTCCTAGAAGTCTACGCTCAAATATGCCTTGCACTGAAAAAAATAATATGCTATTTTAGAACCTAGGATGTCAAAAATGTGTCTGGCGATCCCAAGGTACTGCCTTTACTGCCTTCGCAGTTAACTTAACATCCTATGAATGCAAATTCAACTGCGTGGGCAATCAAGGTAGCATCTTAGGATCCCCAGACACTTTTTTGACATCCTAGAGGTGCTAAAAACAGCCTACCCTTTTTTTAGTGTGGGATGGAACTAACTGCCATTATTTTACCAATAGTCATTACCTAAAGTGCAGTGGTGACTATTGAGAGTTAGCAACACTGTTCTTCCTCGGGAGAAGCAGCCTCTCTCAACTAAAATCGATATTTTTAATGGATTCATATGGAGGAAAAACAATGTTGCCAACTTGCAAAATCACCCCTGCATCAGTGCACTCAAGAAATAACAGTCATCAATAACAATTGTAACTCTTTTATGGGATAAATCGCCTAAAATTCGTTTCCTGGCCTGTTTGTGTCGATCGAAAAAATTGACACCCCCCCCCCCCCTCAACATGCTTTCAAAGGGTCCTTCCTGTGAGGTTCTCAATGCGTTAAGAAAATTATCCTCGCTCCTTCCCCTCTCTCCTCCGAGAAAGGTAAAATTCCTAACGGTCCTCTTTAGTTATCGGTGATTGGCGATATTTCGTTCCTACTGGATTGGACTCTATACCGCCGTACTAAGGAAAAACGTCGTATGAACATTCGAATGTTGCAAACTTTCTATGTTAGAAAAAATATTTTGAGAGAAAGTTAGGCGTGTTTTTTCTTGAAGTTTTGATACATTTTAGATTGAATCGCGAACAAAATTGTCTCAAAAATTGGAGAAAAATATTCACGACTTTCTCGATAAATTCGAATCTTATGGAAGGAAATTTGGTAACGCCTAGAGGCTCATACAGCGTTTTCTCTTAAAACGGCAGTATTGTAAAACACTTTTTTTCTTGCACGTGCTTGCTCTTTTTGGTAGCGGGGCAGCGACGGAAGGTGATAAACTTAAAGAAGCGAGAGAAATTGGACGAGAGGTGCTCGAAGTTGAGCCTTTTTCATAGAAATTAGTCATAGAGAGGGAATTGCAGCAACAAGTTGTAAACACACAGACGACTAGACGTGCAAGGTCTGAAGGGGCCACGAGCCATCTACCGGCACTCTGCCGTGCTAAGTAGGAACGCCGTATGAACATTCGAGAGTTGTCAAATTTCCCTTGATAAAACATGTATTTTTGACCACATTCATGCATATTTTCCCTTGAACTTTTCAGATATTTTAGATACAATTGCGCACGAAACTGTCTGAAATTTTTGGAGAAAAAATATTCACAAATTTCCCAGTAATTTCGGTTTTTATCGAGGGTAACTTGGCAACGTCTGGCGGCTCATACGGCGTTTTTCCTTAGCGTGGCAGCACTGACGACAAGTAAACAAGAACAAAGAGGCGTAATGAAGTGTCGACGTCGAGACGAAAAGGCGTTGCCGTCTTTCCTCAGAATGGGTAATGAGTTGCATCGAAATAAGGATCCGTTCTTTCTTTTTGTTCTCCTCCGTGATTGAGCGGCAACTTTGAGAAACGGTAGCTCGGTAGCTCAGCCGGGAATTTTTCAAGACCACAAGGAAGGCGTGGAACGAAAGCTGCAACTAGGGGGAGAAGGGCACAGGCGATTTTGATCTCCGGTGATCGCTTCCCGTGAGAAGATTCCCCAAAAACGTCATTTTTGATGATTTTTAGTAATTTTTAACCTGAAAACCCCCACATGAGAGATATTTCGTAGTTTCAGCCGAGAAAAAACGTAACTACATTCCAATGTTGCCAAATTTCCCCTCGCAAATTTTATTTTTACCATTAGAATTTCGGGAATTCCGAATTGAAAATTTGTTTGATTTTTCTTCAGATCTTACGCAATAATCAGAAAAATGTCGGAGAAAAATTGCACAAGTACACTCTTGAAAAAATTGTATTAATACAGTCAATTTCGCAACTTTGGGATAAAGTTACATTCTCTCGTCCGGGGTACGACGATTTGACCGTATCCCCTCTCCTTGAGAAAAATTCCCTATTTACGCCACTTCTTGGAAGTTCACTAATTTTCGCAAAATTGATGCTACTGAGACCGTGCAACTTCTACGTTTACAGTTTAACTGAAAGCAGATCGAAATAATACATATTTTGAGGGATCGTCTCGATTACCAAATATTTTTTATTTTTTTTTAATTTTTTTCTTTATTTTTTTTTTCAAAGCTGTTTAAATTAGGTATTCCTTATAGCTCGAAAAAAAAGATACAAATCAAGCAGCATAACAATTCTGGAAGTTCCGTGTTGTCAAACGCGATCGCGATGAAGTAAAAATGTCTATTATACAGATATGAATCCAAAGGTAGTGAGCAATGTCAAGCAGAAAATGACCTCATGTGCCCAAAAAATTTAGTAGTCGTTGGTGTCAGGACCGCCCCCTCACCTTGAACACCTCTGTTGAGAATCTACTTAATTCGGTGAGATAAAATAACTTAATCCCTTAGATAAAATTCAGCATGAGCAATGCCAAGTCTGCTGACGTATGATTCAGAGACTGCCTCTCGTGTTTGGGATTTACGGTGAAATTGAGTCTCAGTTCTTCGTCTGTCGCCATACTGCGCCTAAATACAACAGCATTCACTTATGAATACATAGTATAAGAACAGTTACATCGGATATCTCCCGAGAATGAACTTTCTTGACGGATAATTGCCTTCATAGTACTTCATGCGCATGCAAAAAATAGTGGCTCCCAATTGCGAAATGTAGTCCGCTATTGGTTTAACGCCTGAATGCAACCACTATTCGTGCTTGATGTATGTCCACGTTGCATACATAAAAAATTGAAGGCGTTTTGGATTTTCCCTTGATCACTTCTCGGTCGGACTTTTGATGCACAACGCTCGGGGCTCGGTATATCAATGCCGATAATAGTTTTGTTTCAAACTGACATCCTTGGTAAAAGTTAATTTTCAATATTGGAGGGTTTTTGAAACTTAATCCTTAGAATTCTTGAGAAACTTGAATATTGTCAAAAATATTAGTGCAGAGGAAAATTCTTCCATCGTAAAATATACTGATATTATTAGTTTAATGCTTTCTATTGTTGTTTTCCTGTGAGAGAGAAGGGTATAATTTAGCGTAGACCAAAACAATTTTTTTTCCAAAATATAGTTAAACTATAGAAATTTTAGTGCTTCCACTATATTCTACCTAAAATTTCAACAGGGAAACGTAAAATATGGTGCTAAGTTTTGTAGCCTAACTTGCCATTTTGCCATTTGAAACAGCGGCCAAATTAAGGATAAAATGATAATAATGATTAAATTTCACCCCATTCGAAACATCGGAGTTCGCAGAATCACCGCTGTGCCTATTATTTGCTGTTAGCTGGCTGCCGCAATTAGGCCTTTATTTAAATTCGGAACGAGCAACTTTCAGGAGGGAACGAGATGTGCGATGATAGCAATCAGTTAATGCGTTACAACTTCTGCGTATTTTACAAGTTGCTTACTGAAATACCTTTGGCTAGATAATCAGACGCCCGAAGAAATATAGGGTGTTTAATAAACTACGATCACTTGAGTTCTGGGGTTCCATCCTGTTCCAATCCTTCTCTTTTTATTCATTAAATCATTCGGTTAAATGCTACGACTAACGATGTAATTTCTAATATTCAAATGACAACTTGACTCATCTGACTTGAAAATGCGAGATTGCTTTGAAGAAATCGAAAAAAACAAAACATTGACCAATGTTTAGTGCAGCTAACATTCGATTCATTCACATTTTATCGAAATTTTTGAATTATAATGAATTTAATTTTTTCTATCGTTTATAACCTCCATAGAACTCTTAAACCTCATAAGATATCTCCAATAGGAGCTGAATTCACCCGAAGTCCTAGAAGTCCTACCCTTTCCTCCAGCCAACGTCAATCCCTCATTATCGGAAAAACCTAGAAAAAAAAAACGAATCTAATCTCAACACGGACAGCTCAAATGACTTCCGCTTGCAAATTCTTTGAATAACTAATCACAGACCTCACTAATGGGTTCCTATCGTAAAAAAAACCAGACCAAGCTTTATTCAGGTATTTTTTTCTCTCACTTTTTTCGCGTCATCCCTTCCTCCTTCCCCCTTCCCCACCCCAGAATTCCATAGATAAGCATCCGAGAGAAGATTGCATCCCCGTTAAGGATAGAGGGGGTGCCTAATGACGAGGCACAATAATTAGAGGAGCGAGGCGATGCAGGTGGGGGTTTAATGAATTTTGCCGAGCTGCCGGGCACTGCGGGCTACATATCTCCAGGCGCGTTTCATTGCAAAGCGCCGCACGTCTCGCCTTGTCGCCGCGTCGCTCCTCACAATGCCTTCCGCGCACCCTGGGGTGTGAGCGATGAGTTAAAACGTGTTAGAAAATGTAAAATTATCGTCCATAGTTATTACACAATCCAGCAGGAAGGAATTTTCAGAAAAATTATCTTTTAGTTACGAGAGGGCCGAGAGGAGGTGTTGTATTCATTCGCATGCTAATATTTTTCGGAATATAAAAACTTTTCAACTTGCGGTTATCGTCTTTAAGGAGGAAAGAAGAGCAGAATTGAAGAGCGTCGTTCAAAAAAATTTGAGCGATTTGAACAAAGAGATGCAAGTAAAAATTTGATGAAAAGTCTGCTATAATTTTTTCATATCATCAGATGCAAAGCAATTAAAATGTAAAATCAGAAACGCTCAACGCCCTTCTGGTAAAAGTGCAATATTTGAAAGTGGGTATTTTGCGACGTTAAAATTTAGTGAGGTTCTTTTATCTGGGGAACAAGGTTTGGTCATCATTTCTTTCTAACCTTTGCACTCTATACAAAATGCAACTAGTTGAATTTTAACACTTCACCTTGAGGTGTTCTTTTCCTATCAAAGCCACCGAATTAGGTAATGCAAACAGTTGGACTGTGAATCGTTTTTAATTTGGAGGGCACGTTTCAGACAAGAAACTAAACAATTATTCCTCTTAAGGTTACAAAAAAACGAAGGGACCTCTTAATACGTGGGGGGGGGGGAGGGGGCAAGGGAAGTGACCGCACGCCGGCCGGTGAGGAGGCGAATTACTTTCCGCGAACTTAGCGTTTCACCTCATTCATCATTTCGACCCCAACTTAATTTTCGCGACACCGCTCGGGGGCCGTAAAAGTTGGCGAGTAACTTTCACCCTTAGCAGAGCGACGTTTGGCTGAATGAAAGCTTTTCGTAAGGTTGCCATACGGGAACGAAAATCCCTACTCTAATTTTAGGTGCATTAAATTGTATAGCGGCTCTATCGACAATCGTGCGTGTCACAAAGAGGCAATTTTCATGAGCTCTAAATTGATGGCAGTCGGCACCTCAGGCACAAACTGCAAAAACGCGTCACTCGTTCCCAGTGTTTCAAAATCCGCACTCCTGTTTTCTTTCATCAGAGGAGAACGATTTGAAATTTTCACAGAATATTTTTGATGCAAAAATCAGAGACGTTATCAAGTGATGTCGGTGAGTATTTTTCTAGTAAGAGAGCAAAAAACATATCAGGCCGATAGCCATACCATATTCAGTGATAAACTTGTGACATAAGTTTTGACTACTTTAATTTGCACTGGCACGGAAAATAGTTGTCTGCCACATATTAGCACACGCTACAACGTGGCAGACAACCATTTTCCGTGTCAGTGCATGTGAGGCTATCGGTTTAAGTGGTCAAAACTTGTGTCACAAATTTGTCACAAAACGGACCGCGTTAAGCAGAAAGGAACCAAGCCACATCAGCTACTGCCAAATTTAACTGGACAATTGAATTTTTCATATGAAAACGGTTGTGCGGATTTTTTTGCTAACAGTGAATTTTCTGCGTAGCACGAAGCAATTTCCTTAAAATTTCCAAGGGATTAGCACAAACATCCTCTTGCAAAAAATTAATTAAGAGACATTTTCCTGTCAACACCGTTAAGGAAATAAAAATAACTATTCCCCAAGATCCTCGACAACTCTGCAGACTGCGGCGTTTAACAGTTACGGCACGCACTAGCGTCTAACTTAACAAGTTAGATGGAGTTAAACTTCAACTGGAATATCACTCCTGACTGCCAACCGTCAGCAGAACCGAAGCGCGTCAAACTTCCGACTTGTACAGCTTAAGATTTTTTGAGCGTCAAAGAGAGACCACGAGGACTTCAAAAGTTCTAAATCCCCTCCTAAAAGTGAATTCTGGCAACCAATTAAAATACGAACTCAGACGGTAGATCCTCGACCTTCCACCGGCACGTAAGTTCCAAGTTCTTGTCCTCTCTTAAAGAGAACAGAATATACTTTCCCATGTCCCGTCTTCAACCGTCGATAGTTTTCAACCATTTCGGCTCATTCGGAGACAGCCGATTACACTCATCGCAAGTTAATTCACATAAACGTCCTTCTGCACAAAAGTCTGCATAGTCTTTTCAGCACAATTACGTTGGGTTAATCAAATTTCTTCCTTTTAACAGAAAAACCTCCATACATAATATATCTTAGATTTTACGATTCCACACCAGGGCAAAACACTTTCAAAGGGAATGATCAATTGGACGTATTTCTATCAAACGGAACTATGTGCATTAAGACATGAGCCCTGAGACCCATAAGAATACATGCATAGCAGGGCTCACGTCATAATGCACATAGTTCCGTTTGACAGAAATACCTCCAATTGAAGATGTGGAATTGATGAACAGCGACTAAATGCAGTCTCTTTGAAGAGGGGAAAAATCCTTCATGTGAAATACCATGGAAAACAACGGACGAACCAACAAAAGCGCGGATAATGAAAAGTAAATGAACCTGGTCAAAGCGTGCCCCGCTGAAATTCCCTCGAAATTGATAATTAATGCAACAAAGCTTTGAGTGATGTTATGAGAATCCTTCTACCACGCTGCACACGAAAAAGTGCGTTTCCGAGACGAATAAGTATCAAACACTGACGTTCCTGGAAGCTAGAACCGAGGGAAACCAAATAGAGAAAATAAAGTTGAAAATAACAACGTTCCCGGGTGCTCTGAATTGAACTCTGATTATTGACACAAACTATGCGAAGAAAAAGTGATGATAAGTCTTTGAAAGAGGAGGACCGAATAGTGATACACAAAAACGAATCAAAGTCAAATTGCGCTCCGGCACACTGAGAAAAAACTCCTGTTAAAATCATATGCCACGACAGGAATTCTCGTTTAATCAACCGGAAAAATCTCTACAGAGGAGGGACGTCTCATTGACATTGTACTGCTTGAAACGAGTAAATTTCCTCTTGTTTCAATGAGAGATCCATTTAATGATATTTTTCTTGGTGCACGACAGATCACACTTGGATTGCATTTTGCAAAAAGGAACCAAGAGCATTCCAATGTTGCTAGGATTTTGCAACATACATCCTTTGCAACATAATTACTGAAATAATAGAAAAATCATATTTACAAGGATAATTTTCCTCTTTAATTCATAGTATATTGAGAGTAAAGATAAAGTTTATATAGATGATCAGTATTGATCAGTTTAGATTTGCATGGTAAAGAAAGTTACACAATCTTAGCGACACTGGAATGTTCCCGGTTCCTTTTTGCAAAATGCAATCCATTTTATCTACGTACCAACAAAATTAGAGCGTGTGTAGTGCACATTTCACTTTTGGTGTATGCTTTGAAAAACAACTACAAGTGGCTAAGATTCTGTATAATTTTATACAGTTCGGATAAAAATTTCAGGTTCGAAACTTTAAAAACTTTCAGAAGCAAGGTCGTTACTGCTCCGGTATCACATCGGGGATAAGAAACATGCACATTTTTGATTTCACGTGCGCACCGACACAACTGGAAACATTTCCTCTTTGTCTCCCGTCATTCTTGGAGCAATTCAACAGCTAATAGCCCGCCAGAGTAAACACTTCACACACAAATCTCGCGAGAGGCCGACTACTGTTTATCTTTTCAGAGCACATTAATTGCTTGGCAGCTCGCGGGATTTCCACGGGAGGGGGGAGCAGAGACGTGGAGGGGTACTCACTAAAGAATATACCCCTCCTTCCTCCCGTCTGAGAAGTGTTTAAAGAACCTAACCCTCCTCCCTTACTGGCTTTTCGCGAGTCGTTAAAACGTCAAACATCGGCAGAGTTGCCAGCTTGACTTGGAGTCTCTGAATACAATTTGTGCTGGTAGTCTGGCCAAGTTCCATGCACGATTTGGACCGAATTTCACACAAACAGCAGACACACCAAGTTACAACACGTTTGAACTGAAAAAAGAGGTTTGAATAACTATTCAACCATGAGACTCGATGTTAAGGACAAATTTTAGCGACTTGCTCGAAATCTTTATTTTGGATTTGAATTTTTCACCAGGGCAAAACGACCATTGAATTCAAGACTGTTCAAAGCTCATTTGATTTCATAAATGTGATCCAGTGAGTTTCTGGTAAGCTCGTCCTATTTGAAGTGACTTTTGAAGAGTGTGATTTCGTTCACTAAAGTTATCTGATAGGAGCTAGGTAGTATTGTTGTTAGAGAGTGCTTAAAGATTTTCTTGTTCTATATGTATTTTGTCCGTCATGAGATCCGAATAAAAAAAGAGCTACTATTAAAATCGCTTGGTCTGAGCTTTGTTGAATTGATTATTTAATCTCACAGATTTTGAAATAACTACTTCCACCAAGACCAATCCAAACAGGTCGGCCATTGCACATCTTTTTGGTTTGAACAAAGAGTTCGATATTATATCGAATGACGTAGTCACTAAATCAGTCTATACTCGTCCACGATAGTGACTGATCTGTGTGGATTGGTCTTGATCCCTGTTCTGAACTAAAACTTCCGTTTCTCAAAGCAAGAAGTATGCTTGACGACTCAAAAACATAGAGTCAATTCAATTAGGGAGTGACTTTTTAGCGTTTTAATAGTTAACGGAAAATCGCAAGAGCATGTTTTTCTTGTAATACGATGCAAAGGAAACGGTGCAACGGGATTTCACTTTTCTCCTTAGAAACTTGAGATACTTTAAATTTTAATATTCTTGTCGCGGAGAAAATGTATTTAAACTAATGTCATCGTCAGGGAAATCTTGTTTTGTTCCTTTTTCGATCGAAAGATATTCGGTTGAGGAACACGAGAAGAAACACAAACAAAGCGGTCTGAATAAAAATAGAAAGAGAATGGGAGGAATGGAAAAGAAAACAAACAAAAGACACCCGCTGCCAAACCCGCGTGAACAAAGATTGCACGAAGAATATAAGACCAGCGTGATTTCATTCTAAGATTTCTTACATTGCGTCTAAACTTGGCCATCAAATTAATTTTGGCTAAGAATAACATTTATTTTGTTTTCTTCGCTTATTATTATGCTCCTTAATGGGGCTCATATTGATGAAATCTCTCGGATAGAACAAGATATTTAAGCTTTTTTAATCATTCAAAGACCTTGTTGTTAATTTAATTTTCCAACCATCATGAACGTCCAGGTAATTCTTTTACGAGTAATACAATACAAAAATGCGTCATTAGGAAAATCAGAGAAGTTGATTGCAGTCAAAGGACAAGAAAATTGAAGAAACTCACATTTTACAGCATTAGAATGCATAGACTGTAATATTACTTGAAGTTGCATTGCATTTTTTCATTTAAATCACCCAACTATTCAACAATGATGATTCCAAGTAAGATTTTTTAGAACTTTCTGTCTTCCTTTTCTCGAAAAATCGATGTAGCTCATTAATTTATGCTGCCATATTCCTGAAACGTGAGCCAGCCAATCAATAAGCAGAAAAAGCGAGACGCGTTAATTTGAATTCTCGAATTGTGCGTGAAGCGTCACGGCATCATCCTAAAAGAAATATACAATTCAAAAACGCGTTAATAAGCACGTAAGAAAAACGAATCCAAGCCAAAGAACAAAAACTCAGCCTGCAATCTCCACTACTCCGCGAATGAACGCTTTCGGACTTCCCGATGAATATATTTTATGTATATCTTATATTATATATTTATGCGATCCTGCCTTGCTGGTTGCAGGCAGGCTCCGGGAATGCGGTGCGTCAATCCCTATTAGCACAAGCTCATTGTCGATTCATTCTTCATTTCCACCCTCTTTTTCATCCCCTTAATCTCTCCTCCAGCTCCTCTCTCCCTCGGCAATTTCCCGGTGGCACGTGAAGAATCCGTTATTTAAGTAAACAACAGAACGAACGTGTCCAATGATCGTGACGCTCTGACATGAAAAAATTATTCCTCGACGCTGAGAAAAATCGGATTTATTATAACAAAGAAATCTGTTTCCTTGAGTTTTTTTAAACTGTGCCGAGAAAAGACATCCTTGCGTTAAAGGGACAACTCGTCTTTTCCTGGACGAAGGACTTCAACTTCATCTCACAATTGCGAAATAAAATTGACTAAAAACGTTCAATGTTTTGCAAAAATGCAATTTTTGTCCGACATTTTTCTGATTTTTGCTTCAGATTAGATGAAAATCTAATGGAATTCTCACTTGGAAAAGCCGAAGATCCTCCTGGTAGGAATGCAATTTACGGGGAGAAATTTGGTAAAACTAAAATGTAGTTACGTTCTTTTGTGGGCGGAACTACAAATTTACTGCAGTAAGTAAACTGAGCGATTAGACATTAGACAAGGTCTGAATTTGAAGAGAACGTCACATGTTTCACCTTCAAAATCTGAAGTACAAAACGATTCACACGACATGATACTTGGAAATCAATTCCTGAATGAGACATTATGAAGTGTTTTAACATACATCAAAAGGAAGTTAGATCATACGAATGACATCATTTTTATATTTGCCATTTCACCAATATTAATTGTAAACACCTATATTTTGTTCAGGGGTTGATTTCCATGCTTCCCGTTGTGTGATCCGTTTTTTTCGTGAAATTGTGAGGAGGAAACGAGTTACTTAGTGCTTTCATAGTTTGTATAACGGCCGATTGAAGCCCTCAATGCTCCCTCACAAGTTATTTGGAGCAAACTTTGAGGTCCGGATTATACTTAAAAGTGCGATAAGGTTCGAAAAGGAGGACATTTCTGGACGGACAATGAAAATTTCCCATCGACGCCTCGAGTTAAATTACACGCTCGTCGTTGACGTAATAATTTATTGACGCAAAGTGCAGATTAGAGACACTTCTCTTAATCAAACCAAGTCTTTGTACACAACATGTTGAGAATTCAAACACTTTGCTTGATTGCCTTTCAATGTACAATTGAAAGCCTCAATTTCGGCTTTTCAATGATCCGTGCGATTTCGGATCTGTGATGTCAACTCCAACACAAATAACAGAATATTGTACTTGTGCTACGCGTGGGAGGTCGATGAACCGAGGGTGTAAACTAGGAATATTCTATTATTCAACTGATCGATTGATCTCAATACTTGGACTGCCCAGTTTCGACAATCGATTCTCCCGAAAATTTGAATATAGTGATTGGTCAATCGATTATAATTCGAAAGAATAACTTGTACCACTATAAACTCTAAAAAGAGTAATTTGGTCTAGTTGGCATGAGTTTGTTTGTTATTTAGGAGCGAATTCAGTTAATACGATCAATAACATTCCTTGAATAATCGAGGAGGAAGTAATTTATCACTATTCGGTAATCAGAACGTAATAATTATTCGATTAGTCCTTTAATAATCGCTAATTGGAAAATCCCTACTGAGTACTAATTTCGGATATATTGCGAGAGAGACATGTATATGAAGTGCACGTCATACATGAGCCCTTCGGCACGTTTATTACTATGTTGATGCTTTTGAGTAACTTTCACAGAATGAGCTTTAAAGCTAAATTAGGTATGTTTGATAGGTACTTGGACTTTATTTGAGTGTGGCTAGGTCAGAGTCACATAAATAATTCATGGTGAAAAAATTAAACACCTGTCTTGAGGATACTCTATTTGATATTGGTGTTATAGATTTTTAGAGATGATTCTTTCGAGTCGACGTAGTATATAATATAAAATCGCCGTAGTATAAATCGATATTTGGTACTGTCATGCTGTCAATATTTAAGCTTCCTCTCTAACCGGATGCCTTGAATGACGAGAAAGCAAAACAGACACCGTAAGGAAAACTCCGTATAACCGGGATCATTAGGGCTCATTTAAATCAAAAGGACCCATCTCCATCCAGGCCAAGTCTTGCTGTAAATAACCACTCTTCCTGGGTCGTTTCAGGAACGTCATATGCTCAAATAATTTTTTAAGCCAGAACTAGTCATTCTTAGTTGAAAAATTTAGTCAAAATTGGACCGCGTTGAACAGAAAGGAACCAAGCCACATTAGCTAATGCCAAGTTCAATTGGGCAATTTAAATCTTCACACGAAAACGGCTCTGCGGATTTTTGTGAAAATTTCAGTGAATTTTCTGCGTAGCACGAAGCAATTTCCTTAAAATTTCCAAGGGTTAGCACAAACGTTATCTTGCAAAAAATTAAATTGCCCAGTTACATTTGGCAATATCTGATGTGGCTTGATTCTTTTCTGATCAACGCGGCCCGATTATTGGTATATCGCTCACCGGGATTGCCAAGTGCATGCAAAGGTTTGACATACACCCCCGCCCGACGGTGGCGCCCCCGCTGAAAAATAATCCCTGTTCTCTTATTTTAATTATGGCCGCATAAAAGCTCCGCCCGAGATAAAACCCCACGGGGCACCCGGGCAGGAAGGGGAGGGGGGTTCAGGATGAGAGCCGTTCTTGAAAGATATATATGGCACAATTACATCTTAGGGGCAGCGGCTATTGTATTCGCCGGCCTGTAATCGCCCCCCCACGTTGCCGAACCGCGAGTAAATTCGCCCGAAGCTCGAGTGAGCGCGCGGGCGAATCGGCACTCGCGCAAATATCCACGCTTTTGTCCGTTTTTGTTCACTTAGCTAATTGCCTTCACAAAAAGTTCACCGAGAATCGGTCACGTTTCATTCCCGGGGGGTGAGGGGGGAGGTTAGCTGGGAATCGCCGTGGAAAAAGTTGGCGACATATGGGAGCTGTCAACGGGCCCCGAATTCCATCTGGGAATCGACTTGAAACAAATGGAGCCATTTCCCGTCCTCTGACAGGAGGAATAGTACGATTCAGGAGGATTGATCTTTTTATGTTCGCGTAGCAAAAATACACTGAGGAGAAAACAGGAGTGATTCGATATTACTGGCGGGATGGTGGAATAGACCGTATTCGATAACCGTTCGATGTATCGATGGTTCAAACCAATAGAATATAACCTCAAACCAAAACTGTAAGGATTTAAGTTGGAAAAGCTGAAAATGAGAAATTTCCTGACAATTTCACTATACATTGGCATTTGGTACTCAAAAGAATAAAAAATCTGTTTCAAAAGACCCGTTCTCTCAGAGTTCTGAATTTACTTTTGAGGCTATGTTCATGTTTTGAACCAATCGATATCGATACAATCTCACCCGTTTGATGTATCGAATACGATCTATGGGGCGCTGCGATAACCTCACGGTGAAAGAGCCTACCGAAAAGTTTCCCCTTTTTCGGGAACCCGCGCTCATTAACTGAAATATGGTTGAAATGAAACCCGGTAATGGGGAACTTCTATTATTTTTAGACTGTGTTTAACGTTGATTTTGGTGTTGCAGCATTGCTAAGTTTACGTGTTTAAAGCACATACGTATACATATATATTTTAATTAATTTAAGTGAAATTTGCAATGTCAGCTGCAGCACCAAAACCACCCTTGAGTTCAAATTAGAACTTTTAAAAAGGAGCTTGTATCGTTATTCGGTTTCATTACAGCACTTGTTGATAAAATTCCTAAGTTTTCCGGGAAAATGTGAAGAAAGGTCCTTCTTTAGCCAGATCTTTCATGAAAATGATTCGTCCATGTTAAATTTTATACTAGCGTTGCATGACGTAACTTCCTTCGGTACTTTTTGGACGAGAATCTAATTATGGAAAAATAATGGCATTTCACCATCTGTGATGAGAGATGAATAAAATAGATTCCCTTTTCCAAAGGGTATATTTGAGTAAAAATCTGAACGTACATATAAAAACGTTTTCAATACTGAAAGAAATTTATGTCCAGGAAGTTTCATGATGCGTCCTAATATTTCAATTTTCATTTAATGCACCATCGAGTTTTATAGGAAGAGTATTGTTTTTAACAGAATTTCAAAATAAAACTGTATCTGCATTACACTTCCATAGATTTTTTCTGCAATCATCACTTTATAAAATGATTTTTTTTTTTAAATAGAGGGCATTTCCGTGAATTTTTATAGGTCTTTTTTTACTATTAATTAAAAGTCAGCAAGGGCAATCCATTTTCTTTATCTGAAATGCTTTTGAAGTACTTATTCTCAAATGATGGCAACAATGATCTCAGGAGTGGATATTCGGTGGCTTGCGGCACACGAGCTTATTTTGAAATTAATTTGTAGAAGTGCTCTCCAGAAACCTCATCGGCAGGAGAAACAACTTCTCTTGTAGAGGTTTTCAGCTGTAACCCTACGGTCACAATGGACCGCTAGTCAAGGTACGAATTAAAGGATTCTGATACATGTTCCTTCACCAAAATTTCACGCAGAACACGATTCGCGCAACGAAAATGACTGAAACCAACTCCTAACGAAGATATTAACGTTTTTATTTCACATTGGTTACAAGGAATTTAAACTGCCCGCTCTTAAGAGACTCAAAGCTCTACGTGAGTCAAATCGCGCACTACAACCGTTTCAGCAATCTTCTTAATCAAGCAATGTTCATTTCCCACCATGTATTGTTCGAACTATAAGAAATTTGCTATAGCTGAGCCAAAGCGTCAAGATTGAGGTTGCCAGATTTTTATACCGTAGAGACTGTCATTATAACGTATAGCGCACGATGTGAATCACGCAGAGCATTGAGTTTTCATGAGCGGGTGGTTTGAATTCACGCATCAATAATAATTAAATATCTTTGAGAGGAGTTGATTTCGGTAATTTTCGTTGTGCGCGTCGTATTCTATGTGAAATTTTAGTTAGGGAGCATGTATCAGAATGCTGAAATTCGTACCTTGTCTAGTGGTCCATTCGCTCCGTTTAAGGGTCCTGGCCCTCGAGTTAGGTTCCGTTCCTTGTTATTTTCATAACTTCTGATCAAGATTAAAGGTTTGCCGTACATTAAAATATCTAATCTCTGTAAATTAGAAATGTTCATTTAATAAAATTATCTTTACGGCTGGAAAACTACAAACGCAATCGACCCAGTTTCAAAGATAACTATACTGTCGGTATTGGACTGTGTGTTTTCCGAAACAAGTGTGCAAGTGCACTGGCTCATTTGTTCCAAAAAACACTTACCGCACTCCCACAATTTCTCGAGAAAAAAAAGGTTATTCTTCGGTTACGATAGTAGAACCGAGGATTTCGGTAAGAGTATTGATGAGCATAGTAGCATAACCATGCTCATAGTAGCATTATTGTGCTCACAGTAATGTTACGGTGAACACGTAACATGCCCGTTCTCATTATTACAACAATCATTAAAACCCACGGTTCTACTACTGTGGAATCCCGTGTGACATTACTGCCGTGGTAACCGTAGAATAACCGTGTTTTTTTCCTCCGCGTGGACTAAACTGTTGCTAACTTTCATTGCATACTTAATTGGCTCACTTGAGAAATGTGGCGCTGCTTAATTCGCTTGAAAAACTGAGAGAAATTTTTCGCTCTAAAAATAATCGTCTCTTTACCATAGCTTCAAATGGGGAAATATCGATAATCGATCATTCACGCGTCGCTACTGGCGCAATACGGAAAACGCAAACCGTGCTTTAAAAATAGGATTATCAACATTTTTGCTGAGCTCACAGTGATTTTCATCCAATTTTATAGACAAAGATGTACTCAGTTGGCTGCAACTATAAGATGGAACAGATCCATTGTCTGATGAATTATTGCAACCCTAAGGATTTTACGCCCTCAAAATGTTCATTAATTACGCGACGTTCGCACGCCGCAATCTTAGGAAAATAAATTATATGAAAAATATTTAACAAGCGTACCCATTTACTGAAAGAAGTCAGAAAGAACTTTCCGGCTTCAGCTTCAACCAGACGTCTCTGAAGTCAAGTTCAAAGGGGAACGAAAAGCTCGCTTTGACTAGAACATTATTTCATCGAATTTATTCTCGTAAGCTTTCTTACTTTCAAGCCCAGATCTCATTGAGAAGACTTCGAGGCACGGCTATAGGCTTCAATCTTGCCGTAAAAGTCACGCCAGAAACCGTGAGGAAATTTCAAAAGCCAAACTTCTTGGAATAAATAAAACCTTTGTTGCCTGCCTACGATGTTCTCAATGCGATCTAATTATAACTCAATTTGAACAATTTTAATTTAATTTTGATGATGTTATAATACACTTCTTTTGAATAAAAAGCAACTGAAAAGGAACACGCACGGTAATCGAAGGTACAGACAATTTTGAGATGAGTTTGGTGTTCGGTTTCTAATTAAGCTTAAACCAATATTTTATGAGTGAATCAGGCCACATGATTGATATCATGCTGCTTTCAGGCCACGGGGCACTGGAAACTGAATATTAAAACAAGAGGTTGAGGGTCGAAATATAAAGCTCAAAACCTATTTTCACGATCGGGATATTCTTTCTCAAATTTGAAATTTCGACAGAATTTTTTGGTATCCTAAAATGAGATTCGATTCCTTTCTATTCCATTCAAAAAGGTTAGGAACGAAGATGCGAACCGATTGGTAAAAACTGCCACTTTTTCAGGAACCGGCGCTATTATTTAAAGAGTCGCTGAGATACCTCTCTTATCAGACACCTTTTTAACGACCCGTGGCGCTGCGCGCATTGAAGGTGGATACGGCACAATACGAGATCAAACACACCTCACGTACGGTCGAACGAAAAACTCATCGCGGAACGCGCGAACTCGCACATGAAACGCTCGGAATATCACACGGCGGCGTGAGGCGCGAAATGCGACTGAGCGAGCTGGACCTAATTGATTCATCGGACGCTCGCATGGACACTTCCGGCTCTAGTCGTTGCTCTACGCTGCTAAGCTAGGGAAAAACGCCGTAAAAATCTTTGAACGTTGCCAATTTTCCACTGGCAAATTACTAATTTCCAGGAACATTTTTGAAAATTTGTCCATCAATTTCTCAGATAATTTTGTTCCCGATTTCACCGGAAGTTCCTGAAAATTTCAAGGAAAAATGTTCATAGCTTTTTTTAAAAATAAACATTTTATCGAAGGAAATTTGGCAACTCTCGAATGTTCATACGGCGTTCTACCTTCGCACGGCAGTGCGATGGACCGACTCAATTTTTTCACCTGTCACGTTTTCTGGGCCGCCGTCCAGTCTGGCAATGGCGTAAACTATTTTTTCTCCACCGTTGTCGCTATCGGGAATTGACCTGTGCCAAAATATACGCGGCTGAAACATCGGCGACGCGATTTTTTCTGAGCCTCGTCCAAGGCTACGTCACTGCGTTACGGAACGCGGAATGAAATGTATCGGGAATTGTCTTTGGGTCAACGATCGAGGCGATCTGAAACGAGAAAATGTGCGTTGATCCAATGGAAAGGTAAGTGAGAGTGCATGGTCAGGAAGACCTCTAGATGGGAAAACTACGTAATTACTTCGACAAAGTTTATAATGAAAGTCAATCATGATTTCTGGCTTAATTTAAAGATAACGTAAGGACCACATTTTGCGATTCGGAACCACTACCCCGGGTTCATGTAGAATAGAAATATCGTCATCTCCCGGAAGAAGGAACGTAACTCCATTCCAAGGTTGCCAAATTGACCCGAGTAATTAATTTATTTTACCGTAATCAAGGTGTCTACTGAAACTGGCTGATAAAAATCAAGAATTTTCACAGAAATTTTTCAGAACCTTTCCAAAAAATTCAGTAACTCAGAAGCAGGAAAATGCAGTACTTTTTCGGTACATTTAAGTTGATAGTTGATTTAAGCTCCTATTATTTGCCTATAGTTTTTACCGCATGTTTATTTTTCCATAAAATGATCCATTTGCTAAATACAATCCTACCTTGAGCACCCTTTAACTATGCGGTCGCAACTGCAATAGCGGCAAAGGAGAACCGACAAGGCCAGCGTGGAGGCTACGTCAATAATAATCTTCCGTCGCGTTGCTACGGCGCAACCATACAACTATTCGTACTCTCCGGGATGCGTGAGGTATCACGCCACAATTGAAGGCGTTTTCGAAACTACCAACTTTCCACATCAGGATTCTCGTGTCGCATACAATTCAGAGCTTGAGATAAATGGAATATACTAATGGAACTGCGCATTAGTGCATCAGTTATGCGTATACCTCCTTCTTTTAATTGTTTGTTAACATAAATTCAGTTTGTTTATATACTTCCAGTTGATAATGATAATGTTGTAATTTGCGCGGATTTATTTTCGTTCTATTAAAGCTTTTATGCACATTTTTTACTGTAATCTCTTTTATTTTATTGTTAATTTGAGTTCCTTTTACTTATTTATTTTTCTTACTGCATGTTTATTTAAATTCTTCTATGAAAATCATCCATTTGCTACGTATAATCCTAGCTTGAGCGCCCAGAAACTATTCGGTGACAGCTACAATGGCAGCAAAGAAAAACCGATAAGGCCAGCGTGGAGACTACCTCAATATCAATCTTTCATCGCATTGCTAAGGCGCAACGATACAACTATTCGTACTCCTTGGAAAGCGTGAGGTATCACAGCACAACTGAAGGCGTTTTCAAAACTACCAACTTTCCACATCAGGATTCTCGTGTCGAATACAATTCAGAGCTTGAGATAAATGGAATATACTAATGGAACTGCGCAGTAGAGCATCAGTTAGGTGGCAGTGCAACTGCCAATTTTCCATATCGGGATTCTTGTGTCACATAAATATGTTGTCTATTAAAACTGGCTGGCAAATATTAAGTACTTCTACAGTGCTTTCCAGTGTCTTTTCAAAAAATTCAGTATACCTCATAGGCAGAAAAATTCAGTACTTTTTTGATACTTTTAAGTGACGAAATTCGAACATTTTTTAAATTGGCAAGCGCAAATCGCGAGAAAAATGACGTAGCCAAGAAATTCGAAGCTCATTGGTGGCCTGAGGATCAATAAGTCCAATTTTTTAACGAACTATATTTCTCTAAATACTTCTTATTTCAACGTATGTTACACACATAATCAATAGAAAAATTGCGCATCTTTCGGAAAATTCAAACGGCAGCGCTGGATCTCAGTAACTCCGAATCAATGAATCGAAATCGCGTTGGCAGGTCAGGTGAGTATGCCAGGCACGGTTGGCACGCGTCATAGGTCGCGACCAAGAGTCACCGGTGACGTCATCGACTGCAATTGTTTGCTGGATTGAGCCGTCACAAATCCGCCAGCCGCTGCACAGTGTGTCAAAACCCCAATCTAGCTGCTCAAAACCTCTTCACGTCTCTAAATTTGGTCGGATAACCACCAAATTTCTCACAGGCATTAGTGTAAGCTTGAAGAAGGTTCGCCTAAAATTTCAAAACTTAGTCATCAAAATTTTCAAAATGGCGGCCATCTAAAAATCCTGTTCAAATCATGTAAAAATCGTAAAATTCCAACTAAGTTTTAGGCGCCTTATGTGACCTGATGAACCCCAAAAATTAGTCAAATTGTGTTTTCCGATCCAAAATAAGTCCTGGAGGATGTCTTGGGCTTATGCATTCCACTTCAAAATGGCGAATTTCTCATTTGGCCATCCAAAGAAATATGAATTCCATATTATTAAAATGATACGTTTCGGCAATTCTAAGTGATAAGTCAAAGATAATATTTTCAAAATGTTTGCCAGTAAAGGAAAATTTCGGCGGCCCCCCCCCCCCCCTTTTCATTTTCCTACGTTTCATAAACCATGCCCGAAACCTTTCCTCATTAGAAATAAATAAGAAAGTCTGTTTCAAATCATACAAGAAACTTGTTAAAAATACGATGCAACTTTGTATTTATGAGGACCCCCCTCCCCCTTCCATGGCAGTATAGATAATGGGAAAATCGTAATGAAATAGAAAATAAAATTTCAAAAAATTGATCTGCTCGGGATTTGAACCCCGATCATGCAAGTAAAAATGAAAGGAGCAATCAACTGAGCCACCACACTGTCTTATCTGAGGCGGTGAAAAGCCTCATGATAAGGCTCACTCAAATCAGGGGACCGAGCGCGCGTGGTGAGATGCTGCCTCCGTCTCACTTCACCTGTGACAGCCTGTAGGGGGAGATCGCAAAACGCCGCCCGCTCGCTTTTACACTAGGAATCGCCGAACAAAATGAGCTCTTATTCTCAAGGTTGCGGAAGGTAGCAGTAAAACTAAAGACATTTCAAATCTAGATAGTTTTCTGAACACTCTCATATAAGTTTCATGGTGTTCCGTGTAGTTCCGCGCTTTTGCGGCTCTATTAAAGCCAGGAAAAGTAAACGGTCTTGGGCACTGTTTTCAATGAGCAATTATAATACTTAAATAATGATTTTGGAGAAATCAACGGTCATATTTCCTTTCTCTGGCCTTTGGCATCTCGTTTCATCCAGAAATGACCCTTTTTCGCCACGAAGTACTCTAAAAAAAGCAATACAGTGGCACCACTCCTGATGGCGAGATTGAGGTTGGAGGTTTACCGGCTGCAATCCCTATCATTTTAGCGACCAAAAAATTTATTTTTGTGATAACCATGATAGATACGTAACCAGTGGGTGCCTGTGGACCCACTCTGACCATAAATAACACCATTTGTTGACTTGATATAAGGGGGGTTTTGAGCAGCTAGATTGGGGTTTTGACACACTGTGCGCTGGCTCGACCGAGCCTTAAAAATAACAATGAGATAACTCGTCTGTCACCGCGCCACCGGGCTGTTCATCTTTTCAAGTGAACATTCTGGTGCGTTAATAGTCTCAACTTTGCCCCCTCCCTCCCCCTCCCCCCGCCGCATTCTTGTGTGTTCAACTGCCAAGAGTTACACATACTACCGCATTGTCGCCGTTTTTCTCACGCAGTGGTGCTAGATTTGGGAGAACTTTCGGCGATAAACAACTGTTAGAAAAGTGTTGTTTATTGGGCCGTTGCACAAGGTGTCCTACTAGAATTCTGTGGATTATTCCCGAGCAAATTAAGCCGTTCGAAAGGAAATGACGTCCATCGACGTAGATAGATTTTCAATAGAGCGATGTTTTTCGAGTTGGATCGGGTGGTGGAATTTTGGGATCTTGACAAAAAATACAATACATGTCAAGAGGATTCGTTCATTTATTTTTAATTGGATTTACTTCCAATTTGTCTTGGATTTTGCGGGATGCTAAGTCGGGTTCACTGGCGAGTGTGATCTACTGATGAGGTCTAAAAAGACTCAAAACGTTATAGATCTCTTGGCGTGACCTCAACTTACTAATCCAATGCAAGCTGCACACTCCCCCTTATCGATCTTGTACTGGTATCCGTTGGAACTCAAGATTTTTCCTCTGATTTACATGTTTTAACTTTTTGGCTTTGTTTTCTCTGCAAAATGGTGTATACCCAGCACCATTTTACCACCTTGTTACATACAGTTAGGGCCACATTCCTGTGCACTAAACATGGGAGACTGGACTTCGAAAGGACTTTTTTTGGTAAATACAGTTTTTCTTTACATATTTATTTAGTTTAGGATGGCAATATCCTCCTATCCGCAAGAGGAGAAATGAAGTAAAAATCCGTGTACTTCAGCTCTCCAACTAGTAGCCCAAATACACATTGAAGCTAATCTCGTTATTTTTCCCTTTCATTCAGGGGGTGAGTCTACTGCTTCTTTTGGTTGTTTTCTCCCTCCCCCTCACCGCCAATGATTCATATAGAATTGATATTTTTGACGAAGGGGGGCACAAACTCTCGAGAAGATATTTTTAACTGCCTTGTTATCTGTTGAAGTATTCCCTATCTGATTTAAAGTAAGAATAAAATAATACCCCCCTCTTATAACCTCACCATCGCGTTCAAAACGGATATTTCAGGATTCAGATACGAATGGAAAATTTCGAACAAACTCGCGAAAAGGGAAAAGTTGTGAGCTCCTTCTGAATCGCTGAATTCCCGAATAAGATTTCGCAAGTTTCCGAGAAGTCGAAATAATTATTTTCATAACTTGAGTTTGGGATGAACGCATCGACGCTCATCTCTTGCGCTAATTGGTTTAGGGGGCAAAGAATTTAATCAGCAGTATTCCACCCTCATCTCATCGCAACTGGGTGGAGAAGAAATTAGTCAGATATTTCGTAATTTTAGGAGGGAACTATAATATTTCCGGTTCCGTCGAGTAGTTTAAGTGCTCCGGGCAAGATAGCTACCAACTTTTACTTAATTAAGAGTAGTGCCGTTGCTTGACGGGATCGAAGGTAACCGCAGGATTTCAAGAAATTCGATCACTGCATATTTTCAAAATGTGGGAGGTAATTACTCCCTCAAAGACTGATATTTACATGAAATTAGCTACATACATATAAGTCGCTTTACAGCACTCCCTCGCGCTCTACAACTCCTAACCTCCACTGCTCTCTTTCAAACCACAAATCTTGGGGGATTGAGCACCTTAACATTTCCGCTTCAATCCCTTCCCTCCAACCTTTCATTGGGCGCCCTCTGCGTCTTCTCCCAGGAGGAACCTAGTCAAAGACCTTCTTCGGTAACCTGTCTCCTGCCATTCTCTGGACATGACCATACCAAATGAGTTGTTTTGTCATAATGTCATGCACGATGGTCTGTTTGGCATCCATGATCTCCCGTACCGTCTGATTCGTGACGCGATCCCTTCTGGAAATACCAGCGGATCTACGCCAGAAGTCCATGACTGTTGCCTCTAAAACCTCCCGCCTCCCTGAAATTAGCTACTTGTGTTAATATTGGGGGTACAATAAAACGGTATTGGAAAATCACACAATGTGAAAAATGCAATACTGGATCGGTTATGGGTGCTTATTTTTACCAATAATCACCCTCGATTTAACTACAATTTACAATAGGTAAGGAGCTTCAGTTTTTAGTTCATCCATCGGAGTACCTATCTGAATAGGAGAACTAAATGACACATAATCTTAACAACTTAACATAACTTAATCTAGTTAAAGGCAAAGGCTGGAAAAAAAAACAAGATATCAAAAAAAAAATACGGTTTTATTGATTTTTTATCTTTTGCGGCCTTTCCCCAGATTAATTTGTTTTAGTTTGTACATTGGGTGATTAAATTGCTCATCAATGACACATAGGTTATTTCTAAAATAATCTAGTAATATTTGCAGCAGTCCCTTGTTTGAAAAGGTAGTAAGATTAATAAAGCACACATTATGAAATGTTCATTTAGCAAAAACTTTCAGTGTTCACCTGTTATAGCAAATCAGTGTAAAAACTCCCTGTATCCCTCGGTTTTTCTATAAATTCTCCTCGTTTTTAATTTTTTTTCTCTTTAAAAAAATTTATTTTGCTTTATCGCTTTTTTTCTGGTGGCTTTTTGAATATTTGTTCTTCAACAGGATTTGACAGCAAGGCGACCCGCAAAGGAGCGCTATCCACTGATGAACCCCAGTGGCGTAGCGTGAATTGCGATATATCGATTGTTATGCCATTTAAACCTATGGTAAAGAATCGATTATTAAGGTGTTCGCTGCGAACACCCTGTTTATCGATCCTTTTCCATGGGTTTAAATGGCATAAAAATCGATATATCGCAATTCACGCCACGCCACTGATGAACCCGTTTCACACCGCACCAAGCGAATCTCGGTTGAATCCGCGCCCGGCGCCCTGGCATCGTAAAAAAAAGAAAATATTGATCGACACTTTCTGCGAGGCTATTAATTTGCATTACGGCAGCAGACACATTTTTCAGGGAAGCAATGCCTTACCGAGCTGAAGAAATTGAGAGGAGGGAGGATGATTCGTTTTATGACTGGCTCATGCAGTATATCGTGTCACTTTCTTCGAAGAAGGATCAGAAACCGGTGTTGCGAGACGAAAAGTTTCGCAAAAAACATGCTTTAATCGAAGATAATCAAAGCGTATCAATCTCTTTTGCCGTCCTGAAGAAAAATCGTCGATGTTAGTTGACGGCACTGAGGAACTCCTTTTAAAAAACAAAAATGAAAGGCACCTTACATCGTTTGCGAAAAGCTTTATGAAGTTAGTTGTGCACAGAGAGAAATTTGAACGTTAATGTTTGATTAAATTATTGTCTCGATGCGCTAATGAACCGTAGCCGAAAAAGTACTTATAATAAAGTCAAATTACTCTGGAAACTATATCGTCAACTAAAGCACACAAAAAATGCCTACTTTCGTTGCAATTTTTTTAACACTCAGATTGAGTTACATTTTAAGAGATGAAAAAAACTAACCAAAATATCTTCTCAAAAGCTATATATATTTTTAAATGAGCTGGAAAATCTGTTCTCTTCTGATAAAAAAGAGTAGGAGGAAAATAAGACATGAACAAATATTTCAAACGTTGGAATCCCAATTACGCATTTGTTTACTTCGACCACCGATACGCGATATTTTGATTGTAAGTGATATATCAAGGGAAACGTTTGAACTTTCCACCAAAAACACGGAGCAGAGCTTGAGGATCAAGCGGTATTCGTGAAGAAAGTTCATGAGAAACCTCTGATCCTTATAAGATATTTACTCAACGTCCCGACAAAAGGTGAGAAGACGAGCTCAGGGCTCAAGGCAACGTCAATATGAGAGTGGAAAGCTGGCTCTTCACTGTATGCTTCAGTCCCAACAGTTCTTACTTTACTTTCAAGAGTATCAATTAGGCAGGATCTAATTGAGTCTCATTTTCATCCCTAAGTTGCACTTCTCCTGAGAGACGTAGAACTTCCTTCGACCAAGGCGGCTCTTTGCCCCGGGACGGTGGAAAAAAGTCGCCCAATTATATGTTTCAGGGGACTAAAAATAAGCCTCTTTGAATTTCAAGCGCAGCCGAAGCTGTTTCAAGACCGCTGGTGGAGGAATATTGTTCATTTTCTTTTTCTTCTTTCATAATTACCTACTTTGAACCTCAAATCAATCTTAACTTTTGTTTCGTCTGAAATTCTAAGGGGCATTTTTGTGGATGAAATCTGCGTCATAACTTTTCTTCTCAGCATTATTCAATTTGCCCAACTTCGGATTTTCGTCACTGATGTCTCTTTTTTTGTAGCCAATCGTGTACATTTGTATTTGTTTTTCCAGTCATTCATGTCCCTCAAGAAAAGAAATCTTAATTTTATAGGAGGCAAAATGCACATCTAGGTGATTTTTGTCAGATTGGGTGAAAAATCTCTACATTGTCCATAAAAATGAAATGCAAGAGGTTTATTTAATTTAAAATCAACATCAATAGGCATAAAAATATATTATAATTCGGTCATTTCGTATCTAGTACATGGGAGGCTAGAATTTCAAATAGCTTTTTCCATGCTACGTTTCTCAATGAAGATTTTGTATGTATAAGGAATTTGCGATTTGACTGATGATTCTAATGTAATAGTTCCGCGAGAAACACGATGGTGCCACTGGTTTTCTCTGAAATCCACTCCCAAGCGCAAAAAAAGCTCTCAAGTTGAGGCAAAAATGGAGGGGATATCCCACGCTATCCTGAGAGTTCACCTCTACATCAAAACAAACTCTCCATGCAAAGATAGGGAGCAAATACATTGACAGGGCTGCCACTTTATTTGGAGACTCTAAAACTGAAAACACGGCAACCCTGCTAATGTATTTGCATTTATATTTTATCGGGAGAAACGAGGCAACGTCGGAATGCTTATGGGGCGTCCAAACATAACATGGGCCTCTTAAGTCCCATTATTCGATGCCGCGATTATTCTAACGAGAGTTCGAATAATCGCGCCCAACACAGTGCGACCGATGTTAAACGTACATTAGCGCCTGCAAGACTGTCGGAATACTTCGCGCATTGCGCCAAGCAGTGCAGCCTGCGCGACAGCATGTTAGCGCCTACAAGACTGCATGAATACTTCTCGCATTGCGCCATACGTAGTGCAGCCGGTCAGTTTATAACGTGAGACGCATATCACGCATTGCGCGCGCTTTTATCGTTGTAATTTCTTGGTGTCAACCAACCATCCGCAGTGCGGTGGACACAATATCCAACCAGTATACAACGCGAGTGTGCAATCCTCGAAGGATCGTGGTGATTTACCTGCTTTCTGCTATCTGTCCCATTATTAAATAGAGATGTTGCATGTGAGAAAAATTTGCGATTTGACTGTTGATTCTCATGTAAAAGTTCGCGAGAAACACGATGGTGCCGCTGGTTTTCTCTGAAATCATCTCCCAAGCTCAAAAAAAACTTTCAAAGTGAGGCCAAAATAGAGGGGATATCCCACGCTATCCTGAGAGTCCACCTATACATCAAAACAAACTCTCCATGCGAAGATAGGGAGCAAATACATTGACAGGGCTGCCACGTTATTTGGGGACTCCAAAACTGAAAACACGGCAACCCTGCTAGTGTATTTGCTCCCTATCTTTGCATGGAGAGTTTGTCTTGATGTAGAGGTGGACTCTCAGGGTAGCGTGGGATATTCCCTCCATTTCGGCCTCAACTTGAGAGCTTTTTTTGAGCTTTGGAGTTGATTTCAGAGAAAACCAGTGGCACCATCGTGTTTCTCGCGAACTTTTACAAAAGAATCAATAGTCAAATCGCAAATCGCTCACACATGCATCATCTCCATTACAGATTGCAACCGTCATAACTCTGATTTGGCATCACATCTTCGGATGTTTTTTGTCTCCAAACATTTGTTAGAAATTCGCTCGTGCTGCGGATTGAGAATCTGAGCTCAAATTATTGAAGACTCAAAGTTTTAGGGTGTCTCATTTAAATAAAGCTATCCTCTATTACTTACAACTTGTCCATGAACCGTAAACTGGAAACTGTCACTGCTCCCATTTCGTGGAAAATATTTGAGAAATTTCACGTAAGGCACCCTTCAGAAGCATTACTATAAAAAAATCTCAACTTTGAGGTGAGATGCATTCGTAAAACCAAGGAGTAAGTAACTTCAGACTCCAAAACAGCTTACGTGACGCTTGACTGGTAGGAAAGGAGGACGATTGCGAAAATTATGAGTACATTTTTTCGGGGTTTGTTCCCTGCTTTCTTTGCACCCTTCGAGTGAAACTAAAACCGGAAGTCGTCGTAGCCTGGTTGAACGTGATGCGTTCCCCCCGAGCTACCCGACAGGTTAATCTTGAGCGAATTAAAGCGTCAGTTTCTTCCTCAAGGGATGCGTCGCACATTGGATCGAGTCGATACGAGAAGTCGGACAAAATTCAGAAACTTTGAACGCTTAAACCTCCGTTTATACAAAGCTTTGGAGGTTCTAAAAGTGGTACCATTGGTTTCCTCGTGAAATTTTCTTCTGCAAGCTCTCACTAAAATTTAAAATGTGACAAAATAAACATAAAAATTGAAGGTTTTAGTCAAAAATTTCATGGCCGACCTCTCTAATTGACTCGATCCACTGTGCGTCGCGACGCCGAGTCCCAGCGACAGCTCGCAACAAATTACTTTCGCATCTCGCGATTCACCTGTTGTCCCCGGGTAACCCTCACCCGACTTCCAGTGATCCCCCCGAGCCCCTTACGCCGTCCTCCGGTCTGGCCAGATAAAAAAATCACGGTTTCATTTATTTGCTGCCTGTCAATCGAGATGTTAGGAACTTTTCTCAGAACATACACACAGATTTAACCGGAATCAATGTACCCGAATTTACGTTGTCTAATGGAGCAGTTGCATATTTTTTGAAATTCATTTTATGAATCGCACTTAAAACTACTTGACCGTTTTCCAGTTGATCGAATACCAGCAAAAGACAAACCCAGAGCCCTAAGTCGCTGAAAATCCAACCTCACTTCAGGTACACAAAAAAATATCCCGCCAGCAGTTTTCGGGGCGTCAGTTGAAAATTTGCCGTCTTAGCTGTTTCTAACGTAGCTGTTTGTGTTAAACAATATGCCGTTTTGAGTTTGTGTTGTCTTCTTACGATCAAGTATTCCGGCTTGGGTTCCTCACTTCTCCATTCTCTATTTACCACTCAAGTTACAAAAGTAATTGATTGCACACAATATTTGTGTACATGCGTAATTGAGGCTGTCAATTGTGCAGTTTACATTTGATGGTTTGAACCGTGGGTCGGCGCTTTACGTGACGTCAAAAGTCACGGGCCGATGAAAAAAATTGAGCACCCACCTTTGACTTTTATCTTGCCTTTGAAAGTTTATGGAGCATTCATGAGCTCAAAAACGTGTTCCGCGATGATTTTTTGAAATCTACGTGCATTCAACGTACATCATGCAAATGCCCTATTACCTTGTTTACTCTATTTTATTTAGGAAAAAACTAACCCACTTAATATTAGGAAATATGTTGTGACCTCTTCTTGTATAATCAAGCGTACACTCATATAGAATCAAGGCAAAACGTAGCTTGGTTTTTTTTTTAAAGTGATAAACAGACAAAAGATAAATTTAGGCATCAGTGAAAGGGATTCTAGTTAATGTCGGCAATATGAGTCCAATTCTCTCGACGGAGCGATCACATAACACGAGAGACAAGATCAGTTCCTGGCAGATCGAAATGAATACGGGTGTAATAAATATAAGTTTTTTGTCGTTAAGCTTCACTAACAGTGCCCAATAGACGAAGTAAGCATCTAAACACCACAGGATATGTTTCATCTTCAAAATCATTAGATTAGTTACGAATTATTTTTCGATGCGTTATAAAATAATATGAAATTAATTAAACCTGCTTTTCACTTAATGATGATTTTTGCTACAGGAATCCGAGTTTAAGAGTCTCTTGTTTCCAAAATTAGTTTTCGACAATGGTCACTTACCTGAAACAAAAGAGAGAAAAACATTTGTAAAAAATTGGTAAGATATAAAGGAGATGAAAAAATTGCACACAAGTTTCCTTGCGGTAATACTGAATAACTCTCCTTAATTTGCTTAACTTAAAAAAAAGTTACATTTACCAGAAAGCCTGCATGCTTTTGAGTACATCCCTATAAGATTTCCATTCACGCCCGACAAGAGCTAGTTACTCTCTGAGATGAGTATCTTTACCTGATAAGAGAGCGAGGTGTCGAGCATTACGCTCGGTGATAATACACAATTCTCGCGTAACAGGAGCAGAAACCTAAATTATTCCGGTCTGTCACTCCTTCACTTATGAGTGATACTATAAGCATTGCGGGAAAGTTAGTTTAGTTGCCTCACATAGCCGATTTCCCCTGAGGCGTTTACAGTTTAGGAAGACCAACCACTGGGAGGCAGCAAATACAAAATGGCGTCATCTATGGTGCAAAAAGGTGGGTATTGACCCTGAATTTCAAATTTTACTCTTTTGGGGCCATTAATGGTCCATGTTTTTTATTTACTTCCCGATATTTTTCGTTGGTGCTTGGAGTTTTGCTCCTTCCCCTTCCGACATAGCAAACTTTCCTTTTCGGCAATGGCCCCCTCTCCTTTGTTGTATTTTTAGTGGAAAACGCGTCAAAAATCATTTCTCCCCTTCGTCCGTTTATAACAATTTCCGGTTGTTTTTGACTAAATTTAATCATACAAATACGTAGAGGAAAGAAGATAAAGAAAATGTGTTTCCGTTGAATAAATATGTAATTCAGTTGGGGCAGTATCAACTTGTCCTTTATCTCGTATTTATCACGTTTCGAGGCTTTCGCCTCCTGTATTTTCACGACGCAAGTCGACAACCAGTAGAGAATTGCTCCATGCTTCGATTGGGTAGCACTTTTTGCGAAAAGAATTCTCAGAGGACGGGTAAAAGAGGGAGTCGCCAACCCCACCCGTTCACCGCGGATGATGCGCCGTCGACCAATAAAGGAGAAGGGGTGCTGGGGGTGAAATGTCAACACCACCGTACCTGACATAGTCAACTGTCAACCCTCGTAACCATCACCCAATGTTTGCCACATGGGCGGCTAATTTGCAGTACAAAGTGCAAGGAAACGAGACTCGTCGATCCCTAGCGAAATCCGACAAGCACGCTTTATATCAGTATAATAACAATAACATGGTTATTCTTAACTCCACAGTAAAAAAAAAACTCTGAGAAAAATAACAACTCTCTGAGTGAGTTATTTCCAACGCACTCTGCTCATGCTTGGATGTCGGGTTTTTCTGTTCGTGGAAAAAAAAAAAGCAAGAGGTTAAATTGCAATATTGATTTAGCTGTGCAATGCGTCGAGAGCCATATGTACGTTTAAACGATAGTTAGATGCATTGGATCTGAAATAAACCGTGCAGAAAATAATGAACTCAATTGAAAGGCCCTGCAAATCGCGTAAATCCTACGTAAATAGTCTTTTTTATCTAATTTATTTGTACATGTTTACTTTTAAAAAGAATGTATACGTTAATACAGAGCATATTAATTCATAGTTTAAATTTGTTTTTGTGTTATGGTTCTACGTTAACCTCGTATTCATGCTGAGTATAAAACTTACACTGAATTTAGTACTTATATGACATCATTGAATTTCCATACGATCAAAAGTACACCAAAAGATCATGTTGGTGGAACACTGATATGAAAATATTTGCGTTCCCCGGTTACATTTGGTTAGTATGGGATAAGTAAAACACAAGTCAACACAAATTTTGTGTTGATGTTGGTACAGTTTCCGGTGAAGTTAGCTCAGAAAACAGTGAGGAGACTGAGAAAACGCATTCCTCCGATTGCGAAGTTGGTATTCACCACTCGTTTTTTTATCGAATATCTTCAAGAAAACTAGCTGCCATTTTCTCTTGACGTTGTCAACGGAAGGATATGGTTATTTTGTGTTTTACCTCCCGTATTGACTAAACTTTTGTGTTGAAATTTCTCCTTGTGCACATGAAATTTTTTTGTCCAAAATATGAGTCTATTCCGCACAACAGGTACAGCCAAATGTTTGGACTTTAGATCACGTTGAGCGTATAAAAAGTGTTAAAAATCCACAACTTATCGCAAGATTTGACTACGTTTTGCAATAAAGAAGTACTATTTCTGGTTGATATTATGTGCCACGTATACAACAATAGTTTTCCTATACAATGAGGGAGCTATTTCTGCACAAGAACATTTTAATTATTTTTTTTGTGCAAATTGGTGCTTTTATGGATGAGCCAGAAACAATATTGCAAATTGTTCGATTTACGTACTGTAAATTACACAGTTTCAAATTTATTGCGCCCACATAGGCACTTTTACCGCCCAGAAATTGGTTTGCCGAGAGAGAGGTGGCCTAAAACTTATAATACTAGGGAAGTACTATTTCCAGTTTATTTATGAAGGTGCTTGTCTACGCAGGGCGGATCCAATGGCATTCAAATTCTCTCTTGAATGAGTGAGAAATGCAATAGTTTTTTATTGCAAACTGTAATCCGAATGTAAGAAAATTTATTGTAAATAATTACTCAATTTCACTAATTGTTACAAATCTCACATTTATGATTTCAATGCTTCTAAACTCGAGGCTGTCAGAAAAAACAAACGCTTGCAAATTATTGAAATTGTAAGAAAATGTTTTCAGGAGTGACTGTTTACTTTGGTTAAGCTTCCTCACGCTTGTCTTGGCAAAACTGATTTTCGCGCTCGGTTCGTGCAACCTTAACCGCACTTATTCCCACAAAATGCTTATACAATTATAAAAATTATTGTAGGAAGTAAATCAAAAAAAGAAAAATAAAAAAAGAACAAACTGTGCGAAAACCAAAATTAAAAACTGCTGCTAAAAATACAGGCGTGATCGAGAGATAGTGAGCGTTTGAGTTGACCTTTTTTCACATAGAGACATTGGGAATACAAATAATTGCAGGGTCAATATTTGACTGAACTGAACAGTGCGATGCACATTTTATCTTGTTCATTTTCTGCACGATTCATGCATCAGCACACAAATAAAAACGCTGTGCCTCTATGAGCACACTGCGAGACGCAAAATGACCGTATTCTCTACTTGCATACGAACCTATACAGACCGAGTAATACAAGTTCGACTGGCACACATACAAGCGAACTAATAGCTGTGCATCTGGCATACCATAACACGATAGATAATATCGTCATTTTCTGCGTTGCTTGAACTATACGTCTAGCCGCCTGTATTACTAGCACAGGTCTTTATGTTCACTCTCACTTGGAAATATAGACTTTACGAATGCGAGGAACAACCAAACCTACCCCAGAAATTTTGGTGGCAAATATGCAATGCAAGCAGCGCTCAGTGCGAAGTTATCACCTACCGTGATGTGCCCCTAGCACACCGCGTTAGATGTGAAAAAGAACATAGCACATAACATTTTTCCTTCGTGATAACATGGGACGGCGAGTTAGATTTAATATAAAATACTAATCTGGAGCTATTTATTCACTAAAGTTATAATTTTCTTTCCAGTTGTAAAAGAAGCGAGAAAAGTAATTATACGCGCGGACGAGAGTCGGAGGCGAATTTTAGTTTTCTCGAGAGTATTTGAAGGAGAAAAAATTGTAGTATTTATACGCCTGGCAGCGTTGTTCCTTGCTTATATGCGTCCGAAGGCATGCCGGTCTTTTTCACAAAGCCCGATTCATTTTTCTGTCACGAAAAAGGAATTGGGTTGTCACCTTTCGCTTGTCTCCCATTTGCAGAATACCGAGACGGAAAAAAACTGCATGCGCAAAAGTGCACCGAGGGAGTCGCCATGAAATATGCAAGTGTGACACGACATGGCTTCATTTTTCAGCGTCGATAGAGAGAAAGATGACTTAAAATGTAAACTACGTCAAAGCAGAAAATAGAGCTGTTCTAGTAGGTTACATATTCCGAAATTTATGACGACTTTATTGCAAAATTGGAATGTCGGGTGCTAAGGTTTGAATCATTTTCCTTAAAGGGAAATTATGGTTATTTGTGAAAACTAGAAGGCGTAACTACTGGCTGCTACAAGGCCCAACCCCTCGGAGGTGCTTCACGTCCTCCAAAGTTCTCTTCGCGGACCCCTTGTGAGTTAACCTATCACTAAAAAAAAGTATCAAAATCCCAACTATACTTCCGACTGATTTTGGCGCCAGATATAAGAGTAGTTGCACCAGCCAGAGTATGGTTGATCCAACCAGACTGTCGGTAGACTCAACCGCACCTCTGACTGGTGCAATTATACTCTTATACATTTTCTGGCGCCAAAATCAACCAAGAGTCTACACGGAGAAAAAAACTTCGTGCGTGGGACCCGAAGTTGAGGTCATATGGATCTCTGAAGTTTTCGGATCACGTATCTAAAAGCTTGAGGTCCAGCTGCCGAATTTTGGGCCAGACATCTGAAGTACCCCGATATATACCGAAGGGTTCGGGTCACACATCTGAAGTACTCCAGTACATACCGAAGTGCCTCGATGTCTGACCCGAACTTCGGCATCTCGACCTCAAGTTTTCGGATGCGTGATCAGAAAACTTCAGAGATCCATATGACCTCAACTTCGGGTCCCACGCACAAAGTTTTTTCCTCCGTGTAGTTGTGATTGTGATGCTTTTTTACCGTGAGCTCATTTACCGGGGCTACTTCGGTTTCTGTTAAGGAAACTTCGGTTACCTGAGCCAAGAAACTTCGGTGTTCAGTATGAACCGAACTCTTTTGCGAACCATCTACATTAGGTATTTTTCATAAGCAAGAGCGAGTCTTTTTTGTCCGTGAGCTAATTTACGGGGGCAAAGTTCGGTTTCTGTTAACGCAACCCTCTGTTACCTGAGCCAAAAAACTTTGGTGTTCAGTACGAACCGAACCTTTTTCTCTGCGAACCATCTACATTTTGTACTTTTCGTAAGCAAGAGGATGGGAAGGGCACGAGCATGCCAGAACCACGGCGAAGCCAATTTCGACGCACAATCTGAGATCGGAGCTCAGGATATTACTTGCTCTGAGCTCTGACTTGAGCAATCGGAAAGGTTAAGTCCCTGTGACTCTGTTTCCGAACCGACGGCGAGCCCGTGAATTTTCCGACTCTCATTTCTGGCTCCTATTGAATTTTATTTCTGGGGAGGCAACGCTCCTCCGGAGAAAACGAGTTCAATTAAGACTGCATGGGATTCCGCTTTGTTCCCGATCCTCGGCGAATGATGAAGGGGGATGGGGGTGGATGGGGGTTGAGTCTGAGGGTCGCGGGAGAGAGCGAGGGTTGTCTTGCGACCCACTCGCGGATGACATGTTTCGCACGGAAACCCGGTCTGGCTCCTAACGGGTCTCGTTCCGCACCAATTAAACGTACAGCGAGGGACGGTGCAGCCGTGAACTGGGAAGAATTCCGGTCAAGTTGTCAGATTTTCTGGCGGACCCAAAATATTTTTGTGACCCCGCAAGGGTGGCATGAAACGTAATAAAAAAATGAAAGATAGGAAATTTCAGTGAGATGTTTCATGAAATTTCACGAGGCTATGAAATATTTCATATTTTTCAGGGGCTGGAACATGCAAACCGCACTCAAACGTATAGAAGAAAGTCAAGATTTTTATATTTTGCGAAACATGAGAAGGAACCAGTATTTTTCAATATCTTTCATGAATTCTGAAATTTCAATACTTTACTTTATTAAAGTTTTGCCACCCCGGACTCCACTGAGGTCCCCGCACTGAAAAGCAATGACAATGGTAGACAAAAAAAGTTGAGCCACATATTAGATGCTTCGAAACTTCGAAATTTTTCGAGGAAGGGAGCCTCCCGGACCCTCCTTATGCAGCTCCAGTATCGTTCCTAAACTGAATAATTAAACTTCGATTGTAATCTGAATTGCCTGTTATGGTTCCCATGACTGAAAACTAAAGTTCCTTATTAGACCGAATACTTTAGTGGGCCGCATCAGCAGCGAAGCTTTTGTCTCCGTGAGCATGAGATTAGAGACTGCCCTCAGTTTGCATTGGGGCGAGGATATTCGAGAAAAGCGTTTTAGAGGAACCGAGACAGGAGGCTATTGCGGATATGGATATTTGAGCGTCTCGTGAAATTTTCAAACAAGATTCCGCACCGCATTGCCGGGCCATGAATAATACTGCTGTGCTGAGGAAAAACGCCGTATGAACATTCGAGAGTTGCCAAATTTACTTCGATAAAATGTTTATTTTTGAGGAAAGTTATGAATATTTTTCGCTGAAATTTTCAGAATCTTTAGAGGAAATTGCAAACAAAGGTATCTGAAAAATTGGGAGGAAAATATTCATAAGTTTACCAGAAAATTTGCGTTTTATGATAAGAAATTTGGCAACGCCTGAAGGTTCATACGGCATTCTTCCTAAGCGCGGCAGAATACCTCTTAAGCGGGGGTGTGCAGTGTGCCTCCCTTGAGTCTCGTTGGTCTCCCCCTCCTCAGACGAATATCCGTCATTTAGAATATTCAAACGATCAGCATTGCCACTTCCGAAAGACTTCGGCAAATTCGCTGCGCTAGAGACAGAGAAACGTATAGACATGAAGGATAGAATCGACATCTATGGGTGAGGCTCACCGGGCCTAGGGTAATTTGGTCTGACAATAACATTAATCAACACAACACTCGTTGCCAAATTCAATGTAGCCGATCCGATGAGTAGAATCCTTATCTACCGATGGTATCGTCGTAAAAATGAGAATTTTTCCCCGAAAAACGACATCATTGCAAATAAAATATGCCCGACTTTATGAGTGATATTTATCCATATTGGCCTTACAAAATCTATGCACGTGACTGCATTCGCTAATTTTGAGTGGAGCGCGAAGAATTTTGTTTGTGACAATTGATCTTCTGTAAAATTCTTGCGATTGAACCCTGCTTAATTTCTTTTACTTCCGATTCCAACCTGAGGAAAAGCTCCGAGGGTGATTCCACAGAAATTTGGGGAAGAGTTCGATAGTTGATCGATCAATTGATTTTTAACTGGAATTCTGATGGGCATTCCCTCTAAAATACTTAAAAATTGCACCATGCAACCGCGTGTCGAGTATCAATGTACAAAATTTGAAACGAAAATAAGTTCTTGGAAAAAATCTCCAAAATTGCTTCTTTCATTTATCTTGGAATTCAAAAAGACGATAGAGTTCGTGATCATCATTGGGGAAGCTCTATCAGAGCTTCTTTGTATGCACTTATTAATCATATTTCTTACATGGATTGACTCACCGTAGCAAGAGAAATAAAATAATTGTAGGTTTTTATTATATTTTAAAATAAAAAATGTGTCTCATTTCGTTTCAGAATTATTCGGCATTCTTCAAAAACCCCATGATCTGCGGCCTTGGAAACTGAAGATTCATTCAGAGAAGCTCCACTCTGCCACAGAGCTCACAAACAACCTAACTGTCATGGACGGATCCAGCAACTTGGCAACATCGGATTTCCTCCATTTAAACGTATGTTAAATAATCAAATTACTACCTAAACTTAAAATAATCGATTCTTGACGAAGCAACTGACCCTTACAAGAATCGATGAATTATTACCACAAGTTTAAATGGGAAAAAACAATGTTGCCAATTTGCTGGATCCGCCAATGCTCACCGTTTTTCTTCTTTACAGGTCAAGTACTTGGAAAGGCTTTAAAACCCTGATTATCCCTTGGGTGTCTAAAAATTCACGAGTTAATGTAACCTGGAATCCGCTGAGGATAACGAAGGAGAGAGCGAGGAGGAAGAAAAACAAACGGGGTTGAGCCATAATTATTATTCAGAGGAACTTTATTAACATCTGGGAAGCCGCAACGAATACTGCGAAACAAGAGGGTGAGAAAAGGGCTGATTATTAAATCTGCATAGTTAAACACAGGAGAGAGGACGGATTTGAAAATTGGAAGATAACGAATGACTCTTATTCACTATGGTCTTTGTTTACTGACTGTTCCGACTGTGAGAAAATATTTCCGTGAGGTTTGAACGCAAGTATTTGAAATTAAGTTACGTGGCTTGAATTTGACGTCTTTAACTCGAATAATAAGGGGTTACTTTGAGTCCACGATGATCGAGGAAATCCATGAAGCGCCTTGAGGGGAGAGGCCGCAGCCGCCACGCCATTACAGCCAATGTTGTAGTCATACATTTTCCTTGGGTAAAATTTTTTAAAAGCCAAGTAGAATCTGGAATAGCATCTTAATTCAATTTCAGGGATATCTCACTTTCATGTACCTGTTCATAAAAAATATAGCTAAAATTCAAGGAATTTTACAGTTTTTGTAGCCTTAAAGGGTCTAACGATAGTTGACGTTTCAGAGTCAATCTCTTTTTACTTGTACATGTTTCTACCAAAAAGGCTTGAGTTTTTCAGTAATTGTCTTAAAAAAAGCATTTTCTCCCAAACATCCGTGAAAAGTCACAGGAGAATCAACATTTTGTTGTTGTTGTTATTGTTGTTTAAAAATCTAAAAAGGCCAGAGGAAAGTAAATAAAAATTCAAAATTGTAAGTGAAAACTTGGCGCTGTATTATCACCAAAACCAGTTTAGAGGGTGTTTGGTCAAACGCTGCCGGTGGAAAAGCGAGGAGTTCAAAGATTTTCCGTAAACTCATATTTTACTCAAGAAATTCATGGGATATTGGTAAAAAAAACCCTAGAATCTGAACCTTAGGTCTCCCATTTTCATTTTCCCTCCGCTATACCTTTCATTACAGAATTTTGATTAGGTATGATCATATGTGGTCGAGTACTAATTCTAGTTTTTAAATAGTACTATTCATTTTTATTATTAATTTTTTTTAAAATTTAAAAATTTCACTTGTACCTCAATTTGATTTTATATGTTTATCTTTGATCTGATAAACGGTACAATTTAGTATAATTTACACCAACTGTGACGTCCTCCTTTCATGCTTAAAAATTCTTTTTATAATATCTTCTCATGGCCGCTAAGAAAAATCTTCTCTCTCCATCATCTTTGGTGATAAATTTTGATACCTCCTCGGCGTAACCATGCCTCCTTCCATCCATCCATTCATCTCTTATCTAACTTCTTCCTCCCTTTGCAATATCAACACCACGATCAAATTGCTCTGTATACAAAAACGATTGCTTCAAAGTGGGTTTAAGATGACCTAATCTTAGACTGCTCAAAGATGAGAGAACTATCGATTCACCTCTTTGAAGCTCTCGCTTTGACCGTGCAAAGGTGACCGTGGATAAAGAATGTTGAAATTATCGATTCACAGTCACTGCTTGTTGATTCTCTACGATCATAAATCTATTAAGGTTTGTCAACTTTGTAGAATTCACGCTATTGACGATTTATTTTAGAGAGCCTACATTACAATCTACCGTATAGTGTAACTTGTAGTAAGGGGCAGTAGCGTGGCGTAAATTGCGATATATCGATTGCTCTGTCATTTAAACATATGGGAAAGGATCGATAAACAGGGTGTTCGCAGCGAACACCTTAACAATCGATTCTTTACGATAGGGTTAAATGGCATAACAATCGATACATCGCAATTCACGCCACGCCACTGGTAACGTGTAATGAGTACTTTCAAAATCCAACGCTCAGATTCGTCTAAAATGATGACCGATGACAGAAAATTTGAAGAATTGGGTTGACAAACCTTACCACTCGCATAACAAAGCGCTTACCTAGACATTTATCAGTCACCATTTGGTAAATTGGGTGCTCAACAAGTTTCGTATCTATCATTGGGCGAAAAATAACGCTGTCCTCCGAATTTAACTTATCATCCGATTACAATGCTACGGTTTTCGTTGCGAAGTTTTGAAATATAATGTTTATCTGATCCAAGCATATGCTAGGCTACGAGTTATTTCATAATGCAATACATGTACAACAAAGCGTGTATATGCATCCAAGTATTAAATAAGATAACTTCGCTAATTGTTAGACCCTAGTAAGACAACTCCACCCCCCCCCCCTTCTTTTCAATTGCATGAGACGGGCCAAACCGTCACGTCCCCTTTTAGAATTTTTCAGAAGATAACGAAGGAGAACTAAAAAATAGCTGAGAAAAGTTATTTTCATCGAAAAATATCGTCTTTCTCTAAAGTGAAAGGCTTGCGTTAAACTGACTTTGACCTCCTTTCATGTCGTAAGACCTTGTATAGCAAGCTCAGACCCCCTCTCTCATCAAGTAGCTTACGAAAGACGTGAACGGCCCCATACAAAATCCGGCTACGTTGTTAGCTGCTTGGTTCTCAAGGGGGGATTCATTTGCTGAAAAGAAGCGACTTTGTCCAGTTTTATATCGTGAATGCCGACTCTTCCGAGAAAATGTTGAGCTATTCGCCAGATCCAAAGGGTGAAAACCTATTTTTGTGGTATTTTTGACAACTCGAGGCGCCCGACGAACCCCCATTTAATTAGCCCCCGTAAACTTATCTGCGCAGCTCCGCAAACAGATCTTCCTGTCATTGGATTAACTTTTCCCCCCGGTTTAATTTTAACTATATATTTATTTTTTACCTCCCTTCCCTCAGCTCCGTCGTGGAGGAGTCCACCCCGTTTTCAAAAAAGAAACGAGTCTTACGCTCTCCCCTCGCTGAGATTCAATCAACCCCGACGAATAATGCCCTCCAAGACGGGGATCCGTCCACAAAGATTTGGAACGAAATTTGATTCGCAGAGAAGCCAGGGCTCCTTCAAAGGCGCCCAAGTTGTGAACACCTTCGTGTTTCATTTCAACCGCGCAGTAACGACGAAGCGACGCAACGCTTTTACAAAGCAAATCCGAATGCAAAATTTCAGGTTGAAAATTTACGACGAGAGCACCGCAATAACATTTTCCACATAGCGTGTATTCCAGAAATGAACGCACCGTTGTTACACAATCATCTCTTCATAAAAAATAACTAATTTATCCGACTTCTTGTTTCTGTAGATGTAAATCAAATGATAAAATTGCAATGGAATAATTAAAAAATTGATTTTTGGTGGTTTTAACATAATGATAATTAGTTAAAAACTTTATAATTTTACTACTATCGATGATTTTATGAAATCATTTTCATGTGTTCGAATCATATTGATTAATAATATTGATAATCTAATAATGGACCACTAGACAAGGCACGAATTCAAGCATTCTGATACATGTTTCATAATCAGAATTTCACGTAGAACACAATTCGCGCAACGAAAATTACTGAAACTAACTCCTGACGAAGATATTAACCTTTTTATTTCACATTGGTTACGCGGATTTTGAACTGCCCGCTCACAAGAAACTCAAAGCTCTACGTGAGTCAAAGCGCGCACTACAACATTTTCAGCAAGCCTCTCGATCGAGCACTGTTCATTTCCCACCATGTGTTGTTCAAATGATAAGCAATTTGCTATAGCCGAGCCAAAGCGTCAAAATTGTGGTTGCCAGATTTTCATATCGCAGAGACTGTCACGATAACATTCAACGCGCGATGTGAATCACGTAGAGCATTGAGTTTTATTGAGCGGGTGATTTGAATTCACGCATCAGGAATCATTAAATATCTTCGTAAGGAGTTGATTTCGGTAATTTTTGTTGTGCGCATCGTGTTCTACGTGAAATTTTGGTTAAAAAACATGCATCAGAATGCTTAAATTCGTACCTTGTCTAGTGGTCCATTGTCTCAGTAATTAGCAACATTATGAAGTATAAAGAAGTATGACATTCTAAATTTATTATTTTAGTAAATAACAATATTACCACCTGAGTACAGACCCAAGGGTCATGTTCATAGTTGTTTTCAGTGCTGCTGTGAGATAGATTTTCGCGACCCACGAGGGGCGATTTATGAGGGGGACCCTCCATTAAAAAGGGAGCAATTAAGGGTAGGAAGGAGGACCCACGAAGACTTTTAAAATATTATAGCATTTCAAACGGCATTTTATTTAAATTCAGTACCAAATTCTATTCTTATATAGAGCTGCTTCAGTAGTATTAATGAAGAATCAAAAGCTTTCTGTCATTTTAGATTCTCGCAGTAAGGACTGCCAGTGTCTTAAGTGACGCACCGTGATTGAGGCGGTGAGGAGTCAAAACGCCTTATCTTGCTTGTGTATGCAACATGGGCATCCATAGAGCTTGAATAGTTGCTGTAAAAGCTTTAGAACACTGTACAGTTTTTAGTTGCTACGTAACTTCCCTCCGTCTTTGTATATATGTCTTACAAGAAACAGATACACATTTTTACGAAGCAGCCCGAGACAATGGTAACATGAAAAAAATAAAAGGGATAAACGGGAAACAAGGCTAAAAATACATCACTAAAAACCCAAGAAGTTTTGACTCAAAACTGGCAATGAGTCATTTTCAGTAGAAAAATAAATTAAAAATTAAAAAATGTGTGACCTATGGTGGCCGAGATCCGAGAAAAACGAAAGAAGAAACTGATAAAAGTTTGTTATCATCTTTTTTAATCGGTAAGTATGTTTTAATTTTTAATTTATTTTCCGACTGAAAATGACTCAAGTTTTGGGTCGAAACGCTGAGTTTTAGGGTTGTATTTTTAGCCTTGTTTCCCATTGTTCTCCCCTGTTTTTTTCATGTCTTATATGAATATATTGCATTCCACATTCAACATCTTCTTTCTCTCTAATAAGTTGATCCAACTAATAAATATTGCTTTCGAAAATAGCTCCATTTGGCGTTATAATGAAATTTGTTTGGTATCTGCCACACGCGACGCCAACTGAAGCTTTGATTGTGTCTCTTAAATCATGGCTTAATACCGGCGTTGCGCTGCCAATAGTGCCATTGATGTAAACCATTACTGAATTTTATCGCAAATATTGAGAATTCTCCGAGAAATACATTGTTAGAATGTATTTCAACGTTGCCAATCCTCGAAATAGCAAAAAAAATTGGGTTTTTCTGTATAATTTGTAAAGTTTTCTCAGACTTACTTCAAACAGTCGCCTAGTGTTCGGATCCCCACACACCCCCCCCCCCCATCCCCGAAAAAACTAATTTTGACGTTTAAATGCAACATTTTCGAAGAACAATCCTAGTGAATCGGACGGAATTTGGAACACAAACGATAACCGGTTGTCTTCTGAAAAAATTAAATGCGACAGGAAATCTGTAACATTACAAACTTAAATTCACTTACATCATTTCCTGGGTGTAACAGCAAAACTTGGCTCAATAAAGTCTAATACTTAAATTTATTAGTAAAAATTATATTATGTCCTGCGCTTTCCCTCCTAAAATGTGGGCTGCGTCTAGTAGCAAAGCGAGAATAATCCCCTATCGAAATTTTTTCATTTGTAGCAATGCCAAATAATCAATTGTTAGGGTGTTCGTTGCGAAAACCCTGGCGATCAAAACTTCAAAACTTTCAACCTTTCAAACTTTTTCAAAACTTCAAATGACAGATCAGTCGATTCATAGCAAAGTACGATTCGCCATTTCTAGCTGCACTCCTACACTTGCTGACCAGGACATTCCGTCAACGATTTTTTGTCCGCGCACCTGTTTTGTCCAGTAGTTTACGTCCACGTATAAAATAAGCAACAGTGACTTGGTCCAAGCGTTATATTTAAGTCCGTACGTAAAATTATATTGACAATATCTTAATCACAAAACTGAGAGAGAAGAAGGTGTTCGTTATGGTGACTCATTTTTAAGTGAAATGTCACTTTCTTCTTTTGATTCATCTTTTCAAATTGCCATTTGAGAATATTTGGTTTTATATCTATCCTTAAAATTTTTAATATGAAATATACCTTTTTTTCTTATTGAAAACTTCATTTTAAAAAATTTTACATTTTTAAGACGTGGCAAATATTTGTAATTTTTTTTTAAAGCGATGGCATCGATATTAATCTCAATGAGCCGTACTTGTGTTGAAAGAAACAACACATACATGAAAAAAGACGAGAGAGGGAAAAAACCAAGAAGCACGCAATCTTTGGTTTTAACCTATTGGTACATCGATCTTTTATAGTCAATTTTGAGCGTTCGATTGCGCGTGCACCACGCCGTAGCACGGTAAAATCACAAAATATAACAGAAAACATAAAAGAGCTTTATTAATCATTAAATTTGACACGGAACCACCTTAATATTTACAAAAAACACAGTACATTTTCCTTAAAACATTTTTTTTTTTTTTTTTCATGAATGTAAATGAGAGTAATCCATGCGGAGTGTGCAAACATTTCAAAATCATGAGTTGAAAAACGGTGACTCCGCGAATTTAAATATGAGAGCCAAACACAGTGCGAAGCGGCGTGCTGCCATCGCGTAACGCGCACAGGCCCCTACAAACCTAAGGGGATACTTCACGCATTGCGCAATGCTTGAAGTATCCACTTAGGTTTGTAGGCGTTGGCTGCCCGCCCGCCGGGCCGCAGCGCACCACGGTGCCTCAAGCAACTATTTCACAACAGAAGTGTTGCGCAGTATACGAAATTGCAGACGCTCCAACATATTAAAAATGACAGGCATCTTTTAAGATTACGGAGCTTTACTTGCAAAATAAATCAAGATACTACGGCACAAAAAGAGAGCGGTAGTCCAAAAACTTACTAACAATAAGTCCTAGCATCCACTTATGTAAGCATAATCATTGAATTTCATTAAAGAGAAAAGTGACTCGATTTAGGAACAAACATTCTTGAGTATGCCGTTAAGAAGATTTTATTTTAAATCAATAATAAACATTACCTAATTACAAAAAGTACCATTAGAGCCTATCGAAAGATATGCTCGTACTTCTTCCAATTAAAATATGTTCATTTTTCCTTTTTAAAACCAAACATAAACAATCATTCTTTGCGTGCTGGAAAAGGTTTACCAGAGATAAACTGCTCAAACCGTTTTCAAAAATTGCAAAGAAACAACAACAGGTTATTTGTATTTTTTCCTAAAAGATGGTATCTTGAAAATTGAAACGAGAAGTTTGTACAACAAAAGTCTAAGGGTGCTTTTAGGGTGCGGCAACGGAATCAAACGACCTTTTTGCATCAAGGAAATAAGCCGAACGTGCTGGCGACGACGTTTTAAACGCACGTGTCATGTTTTCAAGCGTTCACTCCTCCAGAGCCGCGTGTGTGAGTTTCAAACTCAATCAACTCAGTAAAAGCGCGCAATTCAAACTCAATTCACCGTGCTACAACCGCCATTGTCTACGAAAGCTCAGTTTCTCGCCTGTTTTGAAGAAAGTTCGGGCTCAAAGCCGAAGAGACTCGAGTTACGGTCTGTTGCCGGGTCTATAATCCAGAGTGCAACCCTCGAGGAACCCGGGTTTTTTTCGTGAGGAAACGCAGCACTGGCAATGATGCGGGGGGTTTTCATTAGCGTTCGTCGCGCTGCGCGACTGATCACTGACCGAAGTCGGATGAAAGGATGGAAATAACGCTCGATTCCCGAAAACTCCTCGCTTGGAAGCTTAGGCCGCCCGAAGCTTGGTGGGAGGGGGAAAGTTGGCAGATTTCCCCCGAGGAACACTTTTTGATCTTGAGTTGCATAGCTATCGCTTAAAGCGTCTGTTTCTTAGTTCCCGGTCCGAGCTACGACCGGAGCCCATCGTTTATTCTTCAAAGTGTTGAACAAAGCGCTCCGCGTGGATTTCCTGATAGTACATCCTCCAGAGGTAACTAATATTTCCAGTAATATTGAAACAAAATTTCAAGAATTCATTTATATGTAATTTTCTCCATTCCAAGAATCAATCGAATGAAATTATTTCTGTGTGGGTAGATTTTCCTGGGTCGATTTTAATCGAAAATTACACTTGAAAAAAAAAAAAAAAAAAAAAAAAAAAAAAAAAAAAAAACACATTGGTTCTAGAGTCCAGACTCTTAAAAACATAGACAAGAAAACATACTCTTGATTCAATCAGATTTAAGCTTAAATCAAGAACCAAGCCTCTTAATTTGAGCGGATTTCCTTTTGATTTAAGCTTAAATCTGATTGAATCAAGAGTCCTTTTTCTTGTCAATGTTTTCAACAGTCTGGACTCTAGATCCGATGTGGTTTTTTTCCAGTGTATGGTTTGTGCAAAACATTCTCTGGGGCTGTCCCTAACTTACGTAACGCTCTAGAAGGGAAGAGGGTCCAGAAGAGCGTTACTCCATTTTCTTTTCTCGTTTTAAAGGATATGAACTTACGCCACAAAAGCGTTACAAAGCAGAGTGGGGTCAAAAATGCCGGAAAAGTGCGTTACGTGATTTAGGGACGGCCTCTCAGCATCAACTTTGAAGAGATGTCTTAGAATTCTTAGATACATACATATAAGTCGCTTTAAAGCACTCCCTCGCGCTTTACGACTCCTTACCTCCACTGCCCTCTTTCAAACCACAATACTTGGGGAAATGAGCATATTAACATTTCTGCTTCAATTCCCTCCCTCCAACCTGTCATTGGGCGCCCTCTTTGGGTTTGGGGGGGGGGATTCTTAGTTAAAAAGAAAAAATAACGGGGGTAAATATTCAAGTGGGACCGGTCTCCTAAAAAAGTATAACGTCAGGTCGCCTCTCAGAATTCGCAAATCCAAGCTGCATGCGTGCGAAACCATCATTAGGGCCCCGATGCGGGGGGATTAATGGTGGAACCGGCAAAGGCACCCTCCATCAGGATAACGTCATCGGCACTACAGTCCACTCACACGTCATCGATTTCACGGGAGGGGGCGGGGGGATCAGGCAGGGGTTGAAAATGGAGGCGCATGCGATCCATGCATTTTTTCGCCAGTGACACGTGACCCGCTCCTCTTCCGCCTGTTCGCCGTTTCAAGTCGCACCGTCTACCAAGAAACTTACCTCGATAAATCATTTGCGGTCTAATTTATTAATGCACTCCGCTCCACTCCCCCTCCTCGCCCTCTCGCAGCTCTCCCCCGCCCCTCGCCCGCAATCCTCCCTGAAAAGAGGCCACTCAACGAAATATGCTCGGCCGTTTTGTTCCCCGCTAAGTCCCCGCCACCGATGCGGCATACAATTCCTTTGCCACCCCCCCCCCCCCACCGTTGCTGCTCACCGGTGAAAGGAATTCAAAACCGCGGAGAGAGAGGTAATGAGCAATTTCTACGGTTTCAAATCGGGGAATAAAGGGTGGCTTGTGCGGAATCGCGCACGACAGAAATCTCTCGCGAAAAAGTTTGGTCTCAGGTGCGGGAAAAATTGAGCGCGAGAGGGTGTTGCCATGTCGAGGCGTAATTTCAACCATTTCTGACGATCCGGGCGATCTCTCATAACCCCATTCTAAAAGACTCGGCCCTACAGACTTCTAATACATATCAAATGTGGATGCAGTCAAAATAGGAGAACAAATGAGAAGCAGGACAGGGAGAGAGAGGAAGGAGAAGAAGGAGAAGAAAAGGAAGGCAAAGAAAAAGAAGAAGTGGAAAAGAGAGGGAAGAAGAAGAAGAATAGAGGCAGATGAACGAGGAGAAGAGGATACTGAACAGAGAGGGGAGGAAGAAACAGGAGAGGAAGTAGAATGGGAATGAGAAAAACAGAAAGAACGAGGAAAAGGAAAAGAATAAAAATGTGAAGATTAAATAGGAGAAGATGGAGGGGCGCATGACGAACGCAAAAAGAGAAGGAAAAAGAAAGGGAGAGAGAAAAATGGAAAGAAAAAAAAGGAAGAATAAGATGATGGAGGAGGGGAGAAGAGGTACAATAAAAAGGAAATGAGGAACAGTTTGAATTTCTATGTCATCACTCTTTTCTGTTTATTCTCATTTATCTTATTTCGCTCCCTATCCTATTTTCCTTTTATTGTTGCTTCCTCGCCTAATTCTCCTTTGTCATCTCAAAATTACAATTCAAAGACGATGACAAGATTTAATGTCGTTAATATTTGTATAATAATGGGCGGTATTTGAACGTATCGACGTTCTTATGATCAACTGTTCGGATACGGTTGCGGGATCAAGAGTTGGTAAAAGTACTTCTAGTCCCATCTGTTGTCGCCTATGAATATGAGACGAAATCGAGACTGCAACGGGGATGTAGCTATTTTGCAACCGTTTGAAAACAATGATTCCCAACTAAAGAGATGAGATATTCGGTCATTTTTCAACTGGCATTGCTTCGCTTATCTGCTCCACTTTTTCTCCCCGCTTTGTGCCTTTAAATTGCTGGGAAAAAACAGAAAGGGTATGCGTTCATGGATGCATGCATTTAGACAAAGCCACCTTCTCTGGCTTTTAGTTGGAATTTACAACGCACACACTGTAGTTTTATATTTTTCACACGTGTATTATCTGATGAAAATTATCCTACTTTAAGATTCTTTTTATGAGCTTATGGCTTTCACAATGTCTGCAAACCGTGAGTAAGATTCAACAGTGAGATCTTTAAAATCGATCCTCGCAAAAGAATTCCTCTTTCAAAAGAATCCTTTAGAAGCCTAAGCATCGTAACGGCCTTCGGACCAGGTTCCTGACTAAACTGGCTGTAGTTTATAAAGAATACAATAAACATTTTCAGGAGGAAAAGTAATTGAAAACAAATTTCTCCTTGATTTTATTTTATTTTATTTTATTTTTTTTTTTTTTTTTTGCGTCTTTTTTGGACAGAAAACCAATTTTCTTTACTCCATCGGCGCTGCGTGCTTTGCGATGTATCGATTGATCAACCATCATTTAAACCTATGGAAAAGGATCGATGAATAGGGTATTCGCAACGAACATCTTAATACTCGATTCTTTATAACGCAGCTTCAATTATGGGAAAATCGATAATCGATCATTCACGCCTCGCCAGTATGCTTTACTTGGATAGAACGTTCCAATTCAAAAGTAGGTTTTTGTATACATTACTTTTCTAATCAGAGACAATCGATTCAATCATCGGATGACAAAATAATCTTCAAATTATGTTAAAACAGAAATAAAACTTTGGGAGGGGGGTTTCTGGAGCCAAATACTTCTTAGAATCCAAGACAAATTTGTTTCAAAATTCAGAGACGTTTTTCAAACTTTTTTTAAATGACCGAAGCGGCAACTCTGCCCACAGGTGGGCCGTCGGGGACGGAGACGGGATAGCCGAGCACTTTGGAAGGAGCTTTGTATAGTAACGTTGTAATAAAATTGGAGGCAGGCCGGCCCCGGTGAGTCCTGAATTCGGACGGAATGAAGGGTAGATTACCGCTGAAAAGAGATGATACGCTCCAAGGGAGTGCCACGGGAGAGGAGAAGACGTAACTATACGACACTTGAAGAGTTTTCTTACGGTCATTCACCTCCGTAGCGCGTGTTTTTCCTCTGCCGCAAGGACCACGAGCGATAAATGAAGAGTGAAAAGTAGAATGGTGACTATCATTAGAGTCCCTTTATACTAAGAGTAGAGACAATACGAATCTAGAGTCCCTTTATACTGAGAGTCAAGACAATTTGAATCCATTTCTGATTGGTTCCCGTATTTTAGGCCTCCACAGTGTCACAAACGGGAATAAAGATTACATTTTCACCAATTGCAAAGATTATAATCTGGAATGGACCAGGGAATTACGGGTTTGGCAAGGAACAAACGGAATGAGAGGAGGAACGGAGAAAGGCATTTGAGAATGGGCCGATCAAAGATTGCGAAAAACGTTCAATTTCTGTAATCTTTATTCCCGTTTGTGACATCCATGAGCCGAATTGTCTTGACTCTCAGTATAAAGGGACTCTATACGAATCCATTTCTGATTGGTTTCCGTATTTTAGGCCTCCGTGTAGTCCCTATATAGAGAGAGTTGAGACAACGCGGTTTGTGAATGTCACAAACGGGAGTAAAGATTACACAAATCGGTAATGTTTGATCAACCCATTCCCGAATTCCTGTCTCCGTTTCCACTCTCATTTCATTTGTTCCTTGCCGTACCTCCTATTCCCCGGTCCATTCCAGTTTATAATCTTTGCAATCGGTGAAACTATAATCCTCATTCCCGTTTATGAAAATGTGAAGGCCTGAAATACGGGAACCAATCAGAAATGGATAAGCATTGTCTTTACTCTCAGTATAAAGGGACTAAGCCTCCACGTGGTGTCACAAACGGGAGTGAAGAAAATATTATAAACTGTAATGAACTAGGGAATTAGGGGCACGGCACGAAACGAACGGAGAGGGAACGAATGAGAGAAGGAACGGAGACAGGAATTCGGGAATGAGTTGATCGAAGATTTCGGAAAACGTTCAATTTAAGTAATCTTTATCCCCTTTTGTGACACCCCCCCTCGTCCCCTTTTGTGAGCTGCGCTGCCTCCACGCTCCCTAGAAGGGACTCTAACCACCATCAGATGCTAGTACAATATTCTCAAATTTTCCAGCATTGGATAGTATCTTATGGCCTCAGAATTAAACTCTCGCTGTAAGAATCTATGACCAAAAGTGAAAGAGAATGGCAGTATCATAATGGATACTTTGACAGACTTTCCAGTGCAGGGCCCTCAAACGCCAAAAACATTTTATTTCAGTTTGGTTCCAGGATATGAAAATTCAAGTATTGCCAAATTTCCTCTCAGAAAATACTTATTTTTAAAGGAAATTATAACTGTTTTCCCTTGAAATTTTCAGCTTTTTTTAGATCAATATGCGACTGAAATCCTGAGAAAAATCGGAGGCTACTAGAATTCCAAAATTTTCCTGGAAATTCATGATATGTTGAAGGAAAACACTTAATGACTCTTACGGCGTTCTTTCTCAAGAACTTCATCCAAAAAAATCCACTAAAATTTGCAAAAAAATCCACAAAATTTTTTACACATACAAAATTAAAGCGCCTGATTAAATTTGGCAAGAGCTGGTGTGACTTGGTTCCTTTCTGCTTGACGCGGTCCAGTCAGGAAGTGCATAGGTGCCTCATTCCGCGGTGAGCTACGGTACGTATGTTTTTACGTTTATACTTCTGGACGCGAGTATCGAATAGAATCAATGGAAATAAAACGTAAACGTAGCCTCATGTTATACTTGGAGGTATGAGCTAATACGGTGTGGTTTACGGTGTTTCGTGCGCGGTGGTCTGGCAGAGGTCACACGATCAGATGGACGTATTTATGCTAAAAGGAGCTATGTTCCGAGCAATTCCTATGCACATAGTTCCTTTTAGCGTGAATACGTTCGCACGGGCGAGCCGCGTAAACAACGATGACTATTAAGTTTGACATAATCGCGCCACCCAGAACCCACCTCGGAGCGTCCGCACGAAAACCACGTAACTCTAACGTGGATCTTACGGAGATGAGTCGTTTATGCCTGGCCAGGTGACATGCGTGCCTCGACCTCCCGCGCTTTCTCGCCTGTGCTGTCACCGCGGAAAACACTTTGCGTCGGCCTACCTGATAAAAAAGGGGATCCGCTTGCTTTTTTACGGTAATAGTCCCGGCGCGACGGCTTATTGCTCTGGCTCATGAAGTCGACCTTTCTCCTCTTTCGTTCTACGGAAAGAATCCCGTATGGGCCTCCGGGCGTCACACACTGAAACGAGCTAACAGGAGAGGTCGGACATTAATTTTTTTGCTAAAATTTAAAATTTTGATGTTTAGTGCGTCACAAATTATAATCCAAGGGGTGTTTCTGAAAAGAAATTCTACGAAAAACCCGATAAAACAACTTTTGAACATTTTTGGTTCATATTTTTGTGAATGTAAGCTTTCAAAGTTTTCAAATTTTGTCCGACTTCTCCCACTGACTCGACCCACTGTGCGTCATCGAATTGCGGAGTGCGTCGACAAATCACAGGTTTTCTGGGGAACTTGCCAACATTTCTCCCTCAACTTTTCTGCGAATTTCGTTGGCAATTTGGACTGCATTTTGCAATTTGGAACTATAAATTGGACGTATTTCTACCAAACAGACCTATGTGTAAGTGAGAAATATGGGATGTGCTCGTTAGTTCTCTTTGCGTAGGAGTGAATGAGAATAATAAAGCGCCAGTGACGTCAGCGGCAATGGATCGAGCCCCAGAGCGAGGAGCGCGATCTTTGTCTGGGCGCTTTAACTCATGAGCCCTGTCCACAACGCTCTCTTGCCATGTCCGCGGCTCATGAGTTCCGCATTCAGTTGGCACATAGGTCTGTTTGATAGAATGCAATATCCCGCTTTTCCAATTCTTCAAAAGGAACCACGCCCACTTTTACATTGTTTCTTATACAGATTTCTAGAGCACACCCCATATTTCTCACCTCCACATAGGTCTGTTTGGTAGAAATACGTCCAATTCTGGCTCTTATGGAAAAACACTTATGTGCATAGAGAAACTAATGGCACATATGTTGTTTTTAAATCGGGTTAGAATTTATAGTTCCAAATTGCAAAATGTAGTCCATTTATGGAAACGTATTTTGACACGACGAGGGGAATTGGACTGCATTATGCGACTAAAAACTAAAATTCCTGGCTCAATTTAAGAAAAACGTATGTACCGCCAGTTTTCCTGTGCACATAATTGTTCCTACGGATGAGCCAGAAATTGTAGTTCTCAGCTGCAAAATGTAATTCATTTAAATAATTTTCCTTGATACATAAAGAAAAAAATTAAAAATAGGGTCGACGTCACAACCAGTGGCTGGTTCATATTGCACCAGCTACCGTGCGTTAGTTATACGACAACTACCGTGGTAGTACGGGGTGGTAGAGGACAAAACTAACCGAGGAGTCAAAAAACTATTATAGTATTTTCTATAACAAACCGAGATCGACCGAGATAGTTGTGCGGTAACCATCGGGGAAGTTTTGTCCTCTACCACGGTGGTTTCCGTAACTAACGCACGGCAACTAACGACTAACATTATTTATCAAAAACCGAGAGGAAAATTTGCTTCACGGTGCACTGACATGAATACTACTGCAGTGCAGGAGTGACTGGCTCAAAGTATTCGTTTAAATCGTGAAAAAAAGGCAATCTGACTAATATTCATTATTATAATATTAAAAAATGGCAGGCGCGTATACGTAGTATACCGCCTTTGCGATCGTTTCGAACCCTACTCGATACAATAACCGAGTCCCTTAGTTCCTTACCGAAAAGTGACTACCGCGAACTTCTGAGATTTTCCAAAGCGTGTAAAAAGTTTATTTATCCATCAATAATTATGATTTAAAGTTGTTTCTCATTCTGGGGCTCATTAGTTTATGTGCAGTGAATACCAAGAGTCTACGTTACTTGGTTTTTTCAAAAAAAGCCTAAGAATGCGACGCGCTGATTTAAATTATGCATATATAAGCAGAATCAAGCGAATTGATTCGAGGATGGCTGAGCAGGTCGGCACTCTCGAAATGAGAATTTAACTCCTCCGTTTTGTTCAAAACGTTGCTTTGACAGATCTGTAACCTCGGTTATAATTTCCAAAAGTTGGTACCCGTGCTCTGATAGTGCAATCTGTGTAAGTGCAATCTGTGATGAGCCTCGAGACTCAATAGACCATTAGCTAAACGTGGCTCATACAGGAATCCACTTACCCCTCTCTTTCCCACGCTCCTGCTCACTGCGTCGGCGTCTCGACGAACAATAGCTAATGACGGTTGCCAAGCGATGCCGGGATCCTCAGCCCGGATCCAAGTATAAAATTGGTGATGTATTACTTCGCCACTTCGTCGCATTCCTTTCCGATTTCCAACCGTATAGAGTCAATCCACCGTTGAAACAGCAAATGATGAATAGGAGTCACGAGAAACCATGAGTGTCATATGAAAGCGTGCTATAATCGGGTCATGTACTGCGTAAAGCAAGAATTGCACCGTCTGATTACTTTGCTCTCATTGGTTATCCCTTATGTACGTCATGATTGATTGCCTCCGCATTTACCCCATTTTATCGGTTGGTGTGCTCATCTTCTTAGAGTTTGTCTATACTTCTTCGCCGTTGCCTAGTTCCCGATTTCACTGCTATGTCTGTCCGCCATTTTTGCGAGTAGATTCCGAGCTTCGTTTTTCGAGTCCTGTTCTTTTCTTTTGCGTGATTTTCATCGTTTTATTGAAAGTTTCAAGTGTGCATCTGTCTTCCTGCACATCCAGCAACATCCACGGTAAGATTATTTTATATTTACTGCTGTATTTATCATCCACAGTTCGTCTTATACATGGCTCTTTGTATACAACGGAATTCAGCCCACTATGGCATCAGAGTAGTGCTATTGCATCAATAAGTGAACATGTGATTCTCATTACCTTCAATCCACCGGGCAATATCACCTTGAATGAAGAATCAAAATTTTTCATCATCTTATTTATTTAATGTGACAATTAGACCAAAGTCCCTTAACCCCTTCTTGGAAGGAAGCCCATTTGGTTCACGTCACTAATTACTGAACATATCAATATTGGGGCTATTTTCAATCTAAGTGATGGATCATGCTGTATACTTTGGAAATTTTGATACAAGTTTCTATCATGGGGTTAAGTGAAACTTATTCGAAACATACATGTCAGTACTAGGTTTGTATATCAATTATACCACAGTAAACAACCAGACTTGATCAATACCATTGTTGAGGTATCGTTTTAGATGCATTGTTAATCTCAGCCGACTTAAAAGTACGAAATTGCATGATGCCATCATGAGTATGACAAAAAAGTAGACATCCAGCCGCTATTCCAGCAATTGCGTTGTTGCGGTTAAGCCAGTTGTGTAGCGATGCCCAGAGCTCACTGGTTCACTGGCCAACTCGTCAGTCTCACAGTTGCTCAGCGCACCATCACATAGTATTGAATCATTGTGACCGTTTAATTTTAATTTCATCTATTCAATAATTTTCTTAAGTAAGACATATGAATTGATTCTTCCAAAACCTTTGATGATTTTCCAAATAAAACTCCTCCTGCATTATTTGTTATCGGCAGCATGTAGGTAATATAATGGATGGCATTTAACATTGTATTTTTCAATCCTCTATCAACAAGCCATAAGTTTTTCTTCATATCTAATTTTTCCCCAATGCTTTGAAGATGAGAATTAAATTTTTTTTTGTGAAATGCTTATCTTAGCTAAATAATTTTTTTGCAGATGGTTCGTACAGTAGCGCCAAGAAAAAGAAAAAACTTCCAAAGCGAGAAAAATACTCCGCAGCGCAAGGTGCTTAAACTTCAACATGACGAAGCAGAAAACCCTTTAAACGTGAGTACTATGATTTTGTCATGGGAACGGAGTTCCCCATGATATTACAATCGTTCCGTTGCTTTCGCTATGGGATTCCCTATACCTCTGCGACCTTGAGCGTTTCGCCCAGTCTCCGATTTTTGGTTGATTTTCCGATGTATCAAAAACCGTTGTATTTTTTAGCCAATCATGTCTCTACGTCAAGTTGTGTTGATTCCTAAAATTCGCTTTCAGCGAGTTTTTTTCCACCTCGAGATGTCGTGTCTGACTGGTAAATCTGCGCAGAACCACGAAGTTCCGTTTTTAGGCAAATTCTTTTTTTTGGGAGGTTCTGATTGGTTATTTTTCGCCATCAGTCTTCTGTTCGTTGGTGCAAAAGATCGCCTACCTCGTTGCTCTTGAGAAGCCGCCATTATCCCACCTCAAATTTTAAACATAGATATGTCACTTTTGCAACTCTGCTGCATTCAATCCTTTCAAAATTAATTCTGCATTCAATAATTCATGAAAATTTAGTCAAGATACTTTCTAAATTGCATCTGAGCAATATTGAGAGTGTAAAATCACATCTCACCTATCTGCCTACTATGTTATCATTTACATTATAATAATCATTATTTGCCGTCGTAATCTGTATTTTTCTTTTATAATCATATTTCCAGAAGATACTGATATTGACGATGTCATCTCCGAAGTTGATGAACAAGATAACAATAAGAAGAGTACCTGGCATTTTAACGGTAAGAAAAAATTTAAATGCGAATACAATATACACTTGTAAGTTGATGGTGTAACTGCAGCAATACATATCTCCATTTGCAGCGTTGCAGAATTCCTGGCACATTTTATTTTCTACTTGGAAAACTACTGAACATCATGGTTTCAAAATTTCAATGATTTTCCTTTTTTCTATGAAGAATATTCTATGAAATCTTCAAGCCATGATGTTGGTTTTGTCTCCTTTTAAAATATGAAATTTTTGCAGAAATTTTGAAACACTGAAACCAAAATACGCATATTTACAGTTTCACAGTCAAAATATTACTTTTTTAAAATATAACATACAATATTCTTTTTGCTTCAAGAGAAATAGATTAATGTAAAATATGAATCAACTGTGGTTATGCATAACTGTGCATCGCTGATGTGCTTGTCTAGATCATTTAATTATTTGTACCTTAACACAAATTAAGAGGATGTGTTCAATGATTAAGCCTCCTTTTCCAAACCAATGAAAATATGCCTGACCAAAAATAATCCACCCTCAAAATATTTTCTCCACTATTCTGCCGTGCTAAGGAAAAACGCCATATGAACCTCCAGACATTGCCAAATCTCCTTCGACAAATCACTAAATTTCAAGGCAGTTTGTAAATATTTTTCTTTCAATTTCTCAAGTATTTTTGCTTGCAATATCATCATAAAAGTCTGCAAATTTCTAGAAAAAATATTGATAATTATCGTCAAAAATAAACATTTTATTGGAGGAAATTAGGCAACTCCCTAATGTTCATACAACATTCTTCCTTGGCATGGCAGTATCGTCTATCCTGGTTACCTCCTTTTTGGTTTCATTCATGTTCAATATCATACGAATAGTAATTACGTGTCTTATCACTGATGGACAGAAACAGGCTCAAAGAAATCATGAAATGTATGTACTATTCTTAAATAACATGCTCTCTCCTCTGTTTCTCTATAATTATTGAAGAGTTAAAATATCAGCAAGTATCATGGGTTTTTATTCCTGTAATGACATTTCTTTCCTATTGATTTCTATATCTTCATTTTTTCATGTAACTATTTTCAAAATTCATTTCTTATTTTATATTGTACATTATGTTTCATAAACATTAGATGAGTCTGCAGTAGACGTAAACATGCCGATCACACAAATTAACACAGACAAAAATCAAAAGCCTATAATTGGTAAAGTAGTCTCGCTTACCAGTCTTGCTTCCTATAAAAGCCCCCAGAAAAATGGACTAATAATTAAGTCCATCCTTCAAGATATGTCTGGCCAAATGGGCCTGTTGCAAACTTTTGCTAGAGCAAAACTAAGAGTTGTTTCTTACAGATAATGCCTCCAAAATCACGATAAGCGCATCGGTAAAGTCTGAAATGCACTCACAACTTCACAATCTGCCTAAGAAATTTGCGGTTTTTTGAGCTTCCCGCTTCGAAAACGATACTACGGTACAGGTGAACATTTTGTTAGAGGAGCCGTTCCATTGGCGGCAATACTCATCATGGCCGACGCCAGTCCGCCAAAACACGTGTGATGGGACGAGATAACATCTGAACAGGATTAAATCAGATAACAATCGGCGTGTTTACGTTTATATTTTCCTCGCCCGCCTTAATTGATCTTGAACTCTCCTCGAATTACTCGCGGAACTGCGCAAGCGTCGGCCATGATGAATATTGCCGACGATGGAGGGACTCATCTAACAAAATGTTCACCTGTGCAGTAGTATCGTTTTTGAAGCGGGAAGCTCAAAATAACGCAAATTTCTTACGCAGATTGTGAATTTATGAGTGCATTTCAGACTTTGCCGATGCGCTCATCGTGATTTTTGAGGCATTATCTATAGGAAACAACTCTTCATTCTGCTCTAGCAAAAGTTTGCAACAGGCCCATTCTGTTAACAGGATTCAATGAACAAGCTGAAAAATTAGCCTCAATTTTAGAATTGAATGAAAGTTATCAAATATCGAAGGCAATAGTAAAGCCTGCTGCACCACTCTTTAATAAAACAAGTCATCCCTATGAATTAATTGCGTCCCAGAAAACACAAATCGAACGAGTCAGCAAAAACAAGGTCAATTTGCCTGATGTCACTCACAATTTTGCTGCATTTGAAGACATTAATAATAACTTGATTCCCCAAAATACTATTGTTCATGTCGAAGGCACTGTTACTGAAGTATTTTCTGCTTCCTCCGGCATAAATACATATCAGAAACCATATGAACGCAGAGCAGTAACACTTACAGATTATGCTGATAATAAACTTAATCTTATTTTATGGAACGCCAATGTTAATATAATTCAGAAAGAGCATATTGGCCGCAGAGTCAAAATATTTGACACGAAAATTTCCTTATTTCAAGAAGCTGTCTATGTAAATGCATCCAACTCTAGAATGGAAATAGATTATTAATGACACACTTCTCCAATTTTTATCAGTACAAATTCTTAACTTCATAACAAATTGATAACTTGTAAATTTTACAAATATTTATTAAAATTTATATCTTTTAAATTTTTCATTCAGTATTCTTTTATAAATAAACAATGTATCATTTTCTCATATATGTCCAGTTTTTATGTAGTCTATAAATATAATGTTAATAAAATCGTCTCATTTTTACAATAACTGTGTACACATTTGTTTTAGATCACAAACCTGAGTGCCTTAGAGATATGACAGGATTTTTTGGCTCCTTTATTGTGACAAGTGTGCAACATCCAAGGTACGAATTATTGACGCGCCATATCAACACTTTGTGTTGGATATCTCTGCTTGTTTTTTTTTTTTTTTTTATAAATTTTATTGATATTAACCAATACAATAAATGTCACTACTACCTAATTAACCTAAGATATCTATTGACTATTTTTAATATTAAGTTAAATTTTTAAAAGTAAAGAACGTATAATAAGTATTCTAATACGATACTTATTATTCTAACTAACAGTATTTAATACTGCAGTTATTGTCTTAATATAATATGTACCAAATATAAGTGTAGATATAACTTGTAAAGGGAAAACAAAACAAAAGAGAAAATTAACAATGTTAAGGAGCAAGATTTAATAAATAGATTAAAGAGGATTTCTGTGTGGTTTTATTTGCTCCATGTGCCATTTTTGTGTCAATGCTACTCTTTCAAGCCGCAGACTAGTATAGGTGCAGAAATCTGCCATCTAGATTAGTCCTCAAGCTATCAGACTTATTATCGAAAAAATAAGTCAGAAAATATTGAAAAGGTATTTTCATTCGTTTGTAATCTTTTTTCATTTATTCGAACTTATACACACTGGGAAAAAAAATCACATTGGATCTGGAGTCCACACTCTTAAAAACATTGACAAGAAAAGATACTCTTGATTCAATCGGATTTTTGCTTAAATCAAGAACCAAGCCTCTTAATTTGAGCGGATTTCCTTTTGATTTAAGCAAAAATCTGATTGAATCAAGAGTATCTTTTCTTGTCAATGTTTTCAAGAGTCTGGACTCTAGATCCAATGTGTTTTTTTTTTCCAGTGCACTCTGCGCTTCTAGAGAAAAGAAAATGCATACAGATATTTTACCTCATCGATGGTTTTGAAGTATCCTAGCGCTTACATAACGTCGCTTCTCTGATGTAAGGGTGTATCTCTATATCCACATGTGCTCCGGAAAGCATAGAGCTATACGGAGAACAGGGCTCATGCGAAAATCGAGATACGCCCACACGTCAGAGGAGCGACGATACGAGTCCTGAGCCTCCTGAGGGCATTCAAATTTCAGGTGTCACTTCCAAGAATGATTGAGTTGATCGCTAACTTGATGAATTCTCAGTTCATAACGCTCGGTGAGATTGAATTTATCTTCCTTTAATAAGAGATTGATTGGAAAAAACACGCCTTTTCAGTGTGACTTTTTTGTCGCCTTTTACGTCGTTCTGATTTCATGGCAAGATAAAAAAAAGAGAGGATGTTTGATTATACGTATGCAAAACACATCCAGACAAGGATTAATATTCTTTGATTAAAATTAAGCAATTACCTGCCCGAGTCTCGCCTTATCAGATTCGGAGTAGTCCAACGGTCGCGATCGTAGCGAGCGCCGGAGAGAGGGAATGAAAAAATGCGGGAGAAATTAAAATCGCGTGACCTGAATGCGGCGAACTACAATGAAATCTAAAAAATCGCGCCACACGCTCATTATTTAAATGTGTCAGGTTTATCGGGAATTCTCCGGGGTACGGGGTAAAAAATTGGATGAAACGGAAAAAAGGAAGGAATGAACGATTATGAGGACTCGTTAATTATGTTGATAAAAGCATCGATATTTTATTATGATTTCGCACCTGTGTGATGTTGACAGTTGCGGGGTTGCCGGGTTTGTAAAATTAGCTACGCCATAAGCGTACGACTTTACGGATACGGGTTTTGCTAAATTTTAAAACCATCTTGCGCGACACACACACGTGCGCGCGCCCCCCTCTTCCGAAAAAAGAAAATAAATAAATAAATAAATAAACTGTCAATCGTACGATTAAAAGGGAATGCAGTTTGTAATAAGGTGCTGATATTTCTAGATAAAAAATGAAGTCTTTAAAATAGTAAATACGGCCGGCATTAGGATCCCTCCGCAGATATGAAGAAAACGATTCCTTATTATTGCAAAATGCAGTTGGACTTCTCATTATTCGTCACCAATACCATAGGCCAAGGGGCCTCAGGGCGAAAGGGTATATATTCTTCTGAGGAGAGTGATTAGTCAAGATCAATGGGTCAATTGCACTGGTCATAGAATCGTGGTTCGATGTTTAATGATTGTAGATTAGCTGTTTTTAATAATAAGATTTGTCCAAACAACACCTCTCCACGTACCCTTGGTTTCTTCCACCTTATAAAATCATCAGTCACGGAGAGACACGCGTTTGCATTGGTTATTCACTACGAAACTTGGATAAAACTATGGTGAAAGAAACCAAGGATGTTACAATTGTTACAACCGCGGTGGATAACGTCATATACCGAATTTTTCAAAGCGCGATATCTCGGTTGATTTTTACCGTAGAAACATGCTTTTTGAACAGATCTTAATAGTTTTAGTAGATTGAGAGGATTATGCATCAAAACACGATTCAGCAAGCGCAACTAGTCCATTGAGGAAACAAAATGATGACGTAACAATCCACAACATATTCTAGGAGCACAGCTCCAGATTTCATGATTTTAAGACGGAGATAGGGGTAATAGTATCAAACTTTGCCCAAGATTCCAGTATCGTTAAAATTGATGTCAACTATTCGAAAGCACGCTGTACCAAACACATCGTCGTTGGATTATCGCAGCCATTCTTCCTTTTCTCAGTGATCACCGAAAGCCTTTTGCGGAAAGGACCGAACCTGTATGCTCGGGTGCAAAGGGACGCGGACGCTCGCGTTTTGGCGATTCGAAAGGCCGAAGGAGCAGGGCTTAACGAGGCATGAAACAAAGCAAGCGTTTGCAGGATGTTTCAGAGGGGTCATTTGGGGAGGGGATGGAAGGCACTAATCTACTTGTGACAGAACTGGACCACGATATCTTCCGGAAAGGTAGAGGAAGCAGTGTTGCAATGCAGGCCAGCCTCTGCTCTATCGGAATGAGAACAAAGCTCAATCGAAATTTTCTCGATGAGGGATTTTGATTTTTTTTGCCCGCACTGGAAAGAAAAACACATTGGATCCAGAGTCCAGACTCTTGAAAACATTGACGAGAAAAAATACTCTTGATTCAATCGGATTTTTGCTTGAATCAAAACAAAATCCGCTTAAATTAAGAGGCTTGGTTCTTGATTTAAGCTAGATTCTGATTGAATCAAGAGTACTTTTTCTTGTCGATGTTTTTAAGAGTCTGGACTCAAGATCTAATGTGCTTTTTTCCCAGTGCGCAAATATTAAACAGGCCGCAAATAATCAGACGGTCTCTCATCTTTCTGTACAGGGCCTTCATGAAAAATATGTAACACTGCGGGAAAGAGGGTTCAGACCTTGCGTTACGGGCGCGTTATAGGGGGAATAGGGCGTTCAGGGCTGCATTATTTAACGCCAAAGTGTGCGTGTAGTGCCGATTTTTCGAAACATCTTTGATGCAAAATCGATGCGAGATGGCGATTTTCCATCCAAAATTCCTCATTAAGCGCTGATTTGAGGAAGGGAATTAGAAAAGTGTCTCAAATATTCTCGGAGGGTCTGCAGATTTAGGTTACGGGTGCGTTACAAGGATAAGGGGAAATTTTAGAGTCCAATTTACAGTGTTGTGTGTATTATGCACACCTACTGAAGCTGTTTTTCAAGCAGTCAAATAACCCCTCCCTCCTCCTTAACTACCCAACGCCCTTCACAAACGGGCCCTTATTGGATCAAACGGAGGGGAGAGGCATGGAACACCCTGTTAATAGTCTATAGCAGCGGCGATGGTAGGTATCGGTAGACGGTTCAAACCTGGTGGTATGATTTGCGCTCATTATTTCGAAACAATGGGGAAAGAAGAGGAGGGGTTGTGAGAAGGGGGTTAGGAGAGGGTCCAGCATTCACGATTAATATTGCTAGAGGCGTGTAAAGATTTCTCGGTGGTAGTCCAGATTTATGGAACGTTATTAAGCGCTGATGTAAAATAAGCGGATTTTCCCGAAAAAATTAGCATCGTCGCACAGTGGATCGAGCCAATGGGAGAGGTCTGACAAAATTTGGAAACTTCAAAAGCTTATAAATCCATTTATTAAAAAAACTTTGAGGTTCTAAAAGTGGCTCATCTATTGGTTTCCTCGTGAAATTTTCGTCCTGAACCACCCCTTAAAGTTTGAAATGTGGCGAAATAACATCCAAATTTGCAGTTTTAGTCAACTATTTCATGTCCGACCTCTCTAATTGATTCGATTCACTGTGCGTCGGTGGCTCCGCTCTGACTGGATATTAATCCCCGATCAATGATGAAAAAATTCGCCATTTTATGCTCCGCTTCCGCAGAAAAGGACGGTCATCGTTGACAAATGCCCCCGACTCTCGTAATTACGTTCCGTGTGTAATGACCCTCATAAGGCACAACTTGGCAGCTATGGGACGGGTCGGAGTGTATGTATCATTCAAAAGCGGGGATCAAAGGGGCTCAACGTTATTTCCCGTCCGAACAGGCCTGAGATAATGAAAATATTTCCTTCCGTTAACTCCACCGCTTTCACAGTGTGTTTCCGCGATGGGGTGAAAACTGAGCCTGCATTCGTCGAATGCAGATTTTCCCGATTTTTTCCCCCCGCGTGCAACTTTGACGGCGAGCTGTTGGGATCATACCGTCGTATTGGCACAAAAAAAGAGCTTATATGAGCTACAAGATTACTGCTGTGCAGTGAAAGAATGCCGTATGAGCTATCTGGCGTTGTCAAATTTCCTTCGATAAAAATAGAATTTTTTGAGTTTTTTTCTCCAAATTTTACAGAGTATTTAATCGCGAATGAATCTACAGTATCTAAAATGTTAAGGAAAAATAATTAAAACTTTGCGGAGTGATAAAGATTTTATCGAGAGAGATTTGGCAATATTAAAATTTTCATCCGAAGCTTTACCTTAGCACGGCAGATTAAAGGATCGGAACAAATGACCGTTAACTTGAATACTTTACAGAGGGAAAATCATATTTTACCTCCAGTGTGTTTACTCAGGATATGAGAAAAATCACCCCTTTCGTGCACGTTCCGAACTCCCGGCTAACAACCCGCAGCATGCCCCCCTCCCTCCCCCTTTAATATCAATAAAACGGTAATATTAAATCTAACAAAAAGTTCGCATGAAAAACATAGATTTAAAATAATTTAAACAATATACTTCACGGTTGTTTGTATGAGTTTGAATTTATGTTAAGAATTATGATTCGACCATGTTTTGAAGTAGATTTATTCTGACCCAAAAACGAATAATTTGATGTTCAAGGAAGACTTTGTCCAAACGTATTCAAAATTAAATCCGAAGCCCAATAGCGGGACCAAGCGAGGAATTTCGAATTTCGCCGTCTCGAAGAGAAATTATTAATATTTTATTATAAATTTAATAATTATAAATATTCTTAATTAAGGATTTGAGAAGGGATATTTTAGTATTAGGCAAAAGAAAATGTTTTCATTGACAACTGTTTGGTGCTACTCGGACGGAGGAACTTAACGATCTTCCAACGTTGCGAAATTTTTATTCGTGAATTATATTTTTGCTTCGATGCGCTTATGCGCATTTGCAACTGTGGGAATTTTTAAGACTTCTCTTTTAATAACATGGAAATAGTAAGCAACATTTTCGACGTACAAAAAAGTCATATTCTAACGAAACCTTAATACTGCCGTTAATTTTACAACCTTAAAACGGAAATACGTCTCCGTGGCTGGGGACAGAAGATTGTGCGATCTTTCTCCTCCAAACTAGCAACCAAGCCACCCTCTTAATCCTTATTCAACCGCAAAATTGAATAACCTGCGTTTAGCGCGGCGGATAAGAGGCGCATTATTCCGGTAAAAAAGCGACCGCTTGGAGTTGAAACGATGAATCGATTAATGTCTCTAAAAAATTCCGCGTTTTACACGGGTAAAAAATGCAATCGCGACAGCGAGATGCGGTTTCGGAGTAAGTATGGTTCGACCTCTCCGCTAAGCCAATTTTGATTAAAAGAGATGCTGAAACTTTCAAGACCGGGGATTGCCAAGTCGCAGATGACCCTCACATTTTACCCTGATTCTGGAAGGAAAAATCCAAGTTTGCGCTGATAATTCGCAACCATGCTCAAGATTCAATGTGGACTTATTGGGTCACCGACTGCAGGCGCATGAAATCAGCTTAAAGGTTCCATTCAGATGAGAATTTACGTATTTTCCTTTGTCAACGTGTAAGGCTCGATTAGTTAAACTAACTCGCAGCTTTAAGCTGTATTCACGGATTCTGACGAAAGCGCAAATTGAAAACAAATTCTCTTGATCTCTTATTTTGTTGGTGATTTTAAGTAGAGAGCAATCGCGTGCATTGTGAGACGCTTGAAGAATGATGAATGGTGAATTTATTTGAATACTTTAAATAAAATGTTGAGGACCAGAGTGATTCGACCTGGAAATCTTAGAAGTCTCCTTTCATAATACTCTGTGGATATCCCGAAGGACCGTAGAGCATGACACCAGTAGCGAAGCATGAATGATCGACGTGCGGCTGGCCAACTACAACGCGCAATGGCGCCTACAAACCTAAGGGGATACTTCAAGCATTGCGCAATGCGTAAAGTATCCCCCTTAGGTTTGTAGGCGTTAGTGCGCGGTTCGCGCCGGTAGCACGCCGCGCCGCGCCGCTCATTTCCTATTTGAAGCTATGGTAAATAAAAGAATCGATTATTAAGGTGTTCGTCGCGAACACCCTCCTATTTATCAATCCTTTTCAATTATTTGTTATTTGTTCAAATAACAGATTAATCGATGTATCGAACAGCACGCCACGCCACTGCATGACACCCTCCAGTTGCATGACGACAACGCAGTATTCGCCCAAGTAGAAGCTCGTGTTGCCTACACTAAAAATTGAAGGCAAACTGGCATGACGTTAAAGTAACCTCTTCTCGAAAAGACCGTCTCTCAGTGCGTTCGTAGTAAGCGCGTCATTTCTCGATCATAAATAATTATTCGACCATGTGGGAGCTCGCATTGTCTATTTGGCGGTAGCAAACAATCATCTGGTGGGAGCAGAGCGTTTGCGATTATCCCTCATTGGCTGGTGCGGTAGCCAATAAAGATGCAAGACCCATTCTTTTCACTTGATGGTGGTTGGCTACCACTAAAAATTGAAGACAAACTGACATGGTGTCAAGGAATAATCTCTTCCCGTTTGGTAAAAAGCTATATTATGAGTGTGTTCCAAGTGAGCGTGATATTTCACGACGACACCACTATTCGACCGCTTGAGAGCTCGGGTTGCCTACACTGAAATTGAAGGTTGGAATCGAAGATAGAGCTACGTTGCACGCACTAAGAACACGGTTATGAAAATCGAAAGTGGGCTCAGGCAAACCGAATAGCACGGCCACTATACTGCCGTGTTGAGGAAAAACAGCGTATATGAACACTAGAATGTTGCCGAATTTTCACTTAGGAAATTTTTATTTTTAAAGAGAGTAATGCATTTTTTCCTGGGAATTTGCAGACACTTCAGACCTAACTCCGAACAAAACCCTCTAAAAAATTAGATGAATAATATAAGCAGATTTCCCCAGAAATTCTAAATTAGTCCGAGGAAATTTTGCAACGTCTGAAGGATCATACGGCATCCTTCCTTAACATGGCAGTAGAGCACCGTGCTACGAGACAAATAATCAAATTTTTTTTTTCCTCTCACTGTATTCTTATTTTCGGTTTTAAGTTCGGCATATTTTCATTCTCCTTCTCTGAGCTCATGATTGACCATCGAAATCGTGACATTGCAAGTCCGTAATCATTTTGCTGACCATGTCAGTATATATTTAATGTTGAAAAGTTTTTCATCCAATGAATTTATATTTTAAAAGGCTCTGATTGAAGTTTTCGCAGTCAGTTTCAAAAGCGTAAAACGCCAGACCTCTTTCACCGCGGAGCTACTTGAGGAGGTTCAAAGCTCTCATTGATGAGCTTACAGGTACAGAAAGTTAATGGCGTTTTAACCGGATCACTGTCCGGGAAACTGCCTCGCGAGCAAAATTATTATTCATGAATCTGACACTTCAAAAGATAGCAAGGTACATTTCAGCAGGCGCAAAATCCTTCTGAAAGGCACGATCGACGAATGAGCTCCGACGATAATACCCGAATGAAGTTCTCCGAAGTAAAATATTTTGTGCGTCGGGGGCGAATTAAATCCCTCACTATGTGAATTAATTACTGCCATTAATTTTACATGTTTCATAAGAGCTGTGGAGGAGTCATTTCCACGTTGACGTAAAATCACAACCAGTCAAAGTTTCATCAGTTCCACACCGCGAAAAATCACAGCTTTACGGCTCTTTGATTTATGTGAGTGCTCTTTTTAGATTAAAAAGATGCTTACTCATCTTAGTCAAACGGTTTTTTTCGAATCCAATTAGTGGATAATTTGTTCAATATAAAGAGATGCTGGATACGCTAACTACTTTCTGCAACTGTCAGATCGGTTAAATTAAAAAAAAAATTTCATTTTCTTTTATTCCTAGATTATTATTTTATTCCGAGTATTACAAAGCTCTGTCCGCTCAATATGACAACAGTGCGAGCTCGTAAATGTCAATATTGTGCCAAATTATTGGAACGTGTCGATCGGAATCGAATGAATCCTTTATATTACCCTTGCTATTCATGATGCAACGGCTCGGTTGCCAAGTTTCCTAGATTATCCAAAGACATGGAACTGGGCGAGCGTTGCAACATTTGAAGCGTGGGAATTATTCAAAACCAAGTAAGCATCAGAGGGTGTTGCTAAGATTATGCATGGTGCGCCAACTGTAGAGGGGCGAAAATTAAAAATAGGGAACATTTCAGAGTGAAAAAAACCGGAAAATCAGTCGAGGGGTCTAGACCACCACCCTCCACCCGGCTTCACCCCACTGTCCACCCGTAACATGCGCCACCATTCATAGGTGGCATGGACTACACAGCCACGTTTGGCAAAAAAGCTGTATGAGCAGATCATATTCGGATAGTGCTACGATGCAAGAATATGGATATATTTCGAAAGTTCATTCAACTGATTTGTCGGAAAAGTTTGAATCCAATTAAATCTTACCCTGCAGTTCCAAAGAAAAATATAAAACTTTCCTAGAAAACGATTATTTCATGGAGGAAAATTTAGCAACGCTCAACTGCTCTTGCAGTATTTTCTTGCGCATGACAGTCAATCACCAAATATTCACGCATTAACATCTCCAATGTAACAACCGTGGTCGAGAAAAGAGCAAACGTCGAAGCTTACATCAATGCCCGATGGCCAGGAAACGCAAACATGCTCTCCAACTGCAACGTCTGGCCGTCAGTCAAAGGTTTGGACATTCCGTGCGCTATTCAGAAATCTGGAAATCTTGATTGATCATGATCGAGTGGTCCCGAGTTAACGCGTCGAGCGGAAAGCTATACACTACCAAGCTATAGAAGAACGCCGTAAAGGCCCTCAGACGATGCTAATTCCCTCAAATAAAATGTAAATTTTCTTGGAAAATCATGGATATTTGTCTCCCAAATTTTTTCAGGATTTCGTCCGCAATTTAATCTAAAGTATCTGAGACTTTCAAGCGGAAAAGTTCATAGATTTCCTTCAAAATACAGATTTCATCGTGGGAAATGTGGCAACTTTCAAATTTTCACACGGCGTTTTTCCTCCGTTAAGCAGAACACGAGTTTGGATGTGGTCGGTGAGTGGGGAATAGGTGTATCTGGTGAGAGCATCCGTCAAATGTTACATGTGTGCTTTGGAGTGTCAGAGTGCGCTGTATGGCGAAATAGAGGGGAGGGGAAGTGGGGGAGAGATATTTATACGTAAAAACGTTTTACACCTGCGTATTTTAACAAGAGAACGTCCGCGACGTAGGGATCTTGGTGCCAGGAAACTTAGATTATGTTCATGGTACCATCTCTAAAAAGAGTATTTTATGATTTTGGCGTAAAAACTGCTCAACATTTTCTCATGAGAGATGTTAATGTTTCAGGTTCTCATGAAAGAAACTTCATGCACGAGATCCGAGGTCATACAAATCTCTGAAGTTTATCGGACTGTACAACCTTTAACTTGAGGTCTCTTTTCCCATGTTAGGGTCACAAATCTGAACACTGAGAAAAAAACTATGGCTTATAAACCTATTAGTGGTAAATATGGAACACCACTAATAGTAGTACCTCTACATATAATAATAGCACATATACCTTAGTTATGGTCTCTGTACCTTAATTAGGTACAGAGACCTTAGTATGGTTCACAGACCGAGAATCATTAGTTTATTTACGACTATTATAGGTGTTCCATATTTACCTCTAATAGGTTTATAAACCATAGTTTTTTCTCAGTGAAGTACATATATATTTAGGGGAAACTTCGGAGTCTTTTTGTGAGCTTTCTGTGATTCAAGCTTCGGCAGCTGGAACTTAAGTTCTCAGACTCACGATCTGAAAACTTCAGAGATCCATGACTCGATCTTCAAATCTCGCGAACGAAATTTGTATTCTCCATGGTGATTCGAACTATAGGTGAAAACATAATGATCCACGATAGTGGTATTTTTATCATATTTATATCGCGTTGATACGTGGTACACATTATTGAACGGTACAATACCACAAAAACTAGTTGTAATTATCCTCAGTAGACAGTTAAACTAATACTCATGACTATTAGCTACACCGTTATCAGAATTAGGGTTTTTACCACGCGAAGTTTTGAGACAAATTATGTGGAATTTCTGTTTTTCACGTTCAGAACTCTTTCTGCAGCCGCTTTTGGTTCTTTATGGTACCAACATGAAAAAAAAAAAAAAAAAATTTGCCCTGTTTCTCGGGATTTCCGATGGCGTTTTTACCACCTTCCATCAATTTTGATAGAGGTCCGCTGATGACAATGATAATGATAGCTAATAAATATGATAAATGAATGACAGAAAGACTATTTTACTCACGTATGTTTCAGACGCTAAAAGTGCTTCAGTGCTAAAAGGAAATTGCGTGTAACATAGTTCCTTTTAGCATACATAGGTATGTCCTGTTTAAAGTGCTGATTGTGCGAGGAATTGACTTACCTGAAACAAAAAATACAAAGAAAAAGCGTTACTAAAATTACTTAAAGTTGGAGTCTAAACGGCGCAAAAAAATATGTTTTATCTAGTATGTGGAATATTATAATGTTTCATAAAATAGATTGATTTGAATGACATGGAATGATACCAAGGATAATAGTATCAGCAAAAGATAAAATAATTGCAAAGTAATCCCAACTCCATTATTTGACGTATTTTCGACCGCGGCAAAGATTCCGAGACTTTTCAGTTTGTATAACTCGAAATAATAGCGTACAAAACTATGCGGTAAATGAACACGAAGCAGTAAAATCAAATACATCATAAGAGAATCTAACGAAGAGTAGCGTACTTTTTCTTTTCTCAAATGACACTGCAATAATTACAATAATCATAAAGAGAATAGTAGAATATATGCTCTATGGAGCAAACAGAGGATAAAATTATTGCACTGACGCAGGTAATTTGATAATTCTCTTTCTAACCGCAGTCAGAATTTCTGGAATCTTTCGTCCTCTCATCTCTGAGCGTTCCAAGTCTCATTCCTAGCCGGGAAATTGGAGCAAAGCAAAGTCCGTAGTGAGTAAGCTTTCAGCTTTCACAAAACATGGTATGTGAGATCTTTATCCTGTGGTATCAAACTACCTCCCCTCTAAAGCTCCCGCTGAAATTCCTCCTGAAACTGGGACAAGTTATTCTCGGCAATTTCTTGTGTTTCTTGGGAGGACAAGTTTTAGTTGCAACTAAGAAATTCGAAATGAAAAAGCTACTTTAAAATGTGGGTTATTCAATTAGGTTTCCCGTTTGAACTATGCTAATTCCATTATCTAAAAATTTCAGTTTTAGACTCACTGCTCTTTACGGTAAGGCGGCAGTAAATATGACATTTAGCCATTAAGTCCTTTGACTTTATGTCTGCCATACCTTGTCAAACAGCTGAAAATAAACGGAGCATATTGTGGCATTGGATCTCAAAAACCGATCAAAATTGTTTGTTGGCGGAATTCGCTCAATGTGATGAAGTTCTCACAAATTATACTAATTTTTAAGTAATAATAAGTAGAACCTAGGAGCTAAACATATCATGTGAGGATTTAAGAATGGTTCAAGGTATAAGGGTAGGTAGTCGATGAGGGTGAGAAAGATATTTAAGTATTCAGATTTCGAAAACTTTTTTTTTTTTTTAAACGTGCTAAAAATTGGTGTTTTTACCGAGTTTCTAGTCAACTACAACAGTGTGCGGGGGGAAGGTTTTCATTAGTGACACCAGAGCTGAAAAGCGTGGGGCACAGGGCGGCAACGAGAATGATTTCCAAGCACCAGCGCTCTCTACATTTATTTAAAATTACTACCTGCCCGGTGCCGGGTGCCGCGCAAGCAGAAGAAATCAAATTAATAGGGTAATACTTTTCGCATCCCCCCCCCCCACCCTCTGTCTCACGACCATAATCTTGTTACGTCGGCCAACCTCCTTTCATTTGAAAAACTACGGACCCCTAAAAGGTTGTCGGGATGGTACGCGCTATCCTGGATGGTGGGAAGTATAATTCAGCCCTTCTTGACGCTATTCGCCAGTCGATTACACTTTCACCCGCTGCGGTGAGCTTTAGTTTCATGGAGATAGAAATCCTTGCGGTATTTTCATTAGGCTAATCTTGCACCTTTTGCGAGCCGCGATTGCTGACGCTGATTATTTAAATTTTAAATTAGCCGACTACTTACGATTGACCTTTACGCGTCGCACTCTCTGTCGAACATCTCGGAGTGAAAACCAGAGTGCTTTTCGCTCTGAAGCCTATTTTGTCCCTTAAAAAAACGGGGTAATATCGTCCCCTTTCCGGTATCACAAGCGCCATGGGATGTTTCAAAAATTCCGCCGCCATTTTATTTTTTTAAAGGGAAATTGTTGGTTGAATCTGTTAGGAAATTTAACTGAATTTTATCGGCAGCACGAAGAAAATTCTGTGAGATTTTCGGACAGCTTCGTTGAAAAATTTCTCTGTAGAACAATAAAATGGCAGCGGAAATTTTGGAACGTCGCATGGCGCTTGCGATACTTTGGCCGGGAAGTGATGATATTAGCACGGATCGGAATCCATTCTTTCACTGAAAAAAAAAAAAATCCAGCTCCAGGAGCCGTAAATACGGGCTATATAGCGGGAGCCGGAACAACGGCCTGTAAACCCGTAGCAAAAAGAGCTTCCGGCTCAGTGGCCGATGCTTCGGCTCCTGAATGGGGGACTTACGGTCTCCTCACCGGATCGCACGGTAGTGCTATATAGCCCGTAATTACGGCTCCTGGAACCGGAGTTTTTTTTAAGTGTTGGAAAAGTATTCCATCACAAAAAAAAAAAATTGACACCGGCAGAGCGTCGTTCGTCTCTCAAGGTTAGGATCATCGTATAAAATCATCGGGAAATGGTTTGGCACCCCTAGCCAGAGCGCTTCTACAACTTGAAGCTTATCCTCGAGCTCAGTGGTCACTCGCGACTCATCGGCGAAGGGGGGAATGACAAGAGGGGGAAAGTTTTGAGAGAAAACATCTTGACTCCGACTTGGGTCGGCAGAGGATGAAACGCGATTGGACAAGTCGGAAAACTCCGGAAACGCCACTCTCCTTCTCAACGTCGAGTCCTTGTCATGCTCCCTCCTCTGCTCCCACCACTTCCGCTCCGGTCTCAGGATCCCGATGGACCTGTCAGAGGGGCCGCAATCATTGCACTACTTTAAACGGTTAGTGATACAGCGGACGAGCCTTTTTCGGCCCCTTAGTATGTTAAAAATTTTGAATTTCTAACAGTGGAAAACGGTTTCTGCGTGGCTCATTGCCGAGGTTAATGCAGATAATACTCAGGTTAAAGAACGATACAGCCAGGCAGTATGGTAACTTCCACCAAAATTATTGTCACAATAAGGAAGAATCTTGTTACCTTAACGATAATTTTGATGATAGTTACCATGCTCTCTGGTTGTGCCGTTTCTTAACCAGAATATGGTAACTGCTCCCTTTTTTTTTTTTCTCGAAGTGAAAATAATGCGTTAAATAAAGCACAATAAGGAATACATACAAATTAGAAATCAATGCGGTTCCCAAATTATTGAACTCCATACTCAATCAAATTTGGAAAAATCGATCAACGAGGATGCAGCTTAAAATCTTGGATGAAATAATGAGGCAAACAAATTAAGGGTGAACGTAGAGTCAAATACCGTGGATGTGTCGCAGGTAGTCAGCAATCGCCGGCTCTTTGCAAGCGGCATGCGTGTTAACTCGTCAAATTGCAGTGATTCGCAATAATTAAGTAAAGGTTTTATTGTGCCGAAATGCAAAAGTATCACCTCGGCTACAAGCGTCTTCAAATCTCGGTGATACACTCCCCCTAGTGGAAGTGAGCTATCCGCTGCGGACAGCTAGGTATCCGCAGCGGGTGCAGGTATCCGCAGGCTCGAGTAGCCATCCGCCACATGAGGTTGCACAGGGTGGTCAGGCAGTTCCAGGAAATGCTGCAGGAGCCTGCGAAGAGTGGCGGATAGGAGGTATCCGCCACCCCGGGTCACCTCAAGTAGGCTCGTGCAGCTCTCCGCAGCTTTCCGCAGCCATTCGCAGGCTCCTACCAGCCTGTGCAGCTCACTAATTACACTGTTTCTGCACACAGTGGGCAGTTTGTCATAAGGAGGAGAAATTCAACCCAAAAATCAAGTTCCTTTCTTAGGAGAATAGTATTTTATTAAATAATTAAGTCAGGAGAAGAATATTTTACTAAACAATTAAGTCAACATTGTTAAAAAAAATTAATTTTGTATTTGAATAATGCTAATCCAAGGATTTCATCTAAAAACTAGTCTCATTTCTGCTTTAAAAATGCCAACAGCCAAGAAAATTCAATTTTATGCCATAAATATATGTATAGGGCACATGTCAAAATTCTGATGAACCGTGAGATGAATTTCACCTTATGGATTCCAGGGCTCATCCGAAAATGGACATGTTCCATGCTGATCCGGGCTAGGCTGAAGCATTTTTTTAAATTTTAAAAGTCCTTTGTAATTCTCTGTGTATCATACTTTTGAAAAGTATTTGTTCACTCACAAATCCAAATTTTAATAGAGGGAGCAAGTCAACATGTGTGATGAGCCATAAAAAGCATGTATTCATATTGAGTCCAGGGCTCATCCTAAAATGGAAAAGCTGCCTTCATGAAAATATGCAACTGTGAGCTGACAAATACTCTCCAAAAGCAAAATAAACCGAATGATTAAATTGTAAAAGGAACATCATTCCAGCTTTTGAGATTGAAATAAGTCTCCTGAGTAAAAAATTAGAAACTTGATTTTCGGCTAATTCCTCCTTCAAAATGGATCATGTGTTTAGAGGAAATTGGATAATAATTCAAATTGAAAGCTCCAACAATCCTGTTTTCAATGAGTAAATAAAGGCTCTCCATTAAAATCAAGTATTTCAGGGCTTACTTGAATTTCTTCACACAGTCACTCACCAGAGTTCTAGGAACATCTTTCGTAATGTCACTCACTGATCACATTTCTATTGATGGAGCTTTGAAAGAAAATCACGGTCCAAAATTCCCCTTACACACATTCCTATCTCTTTCAGCATGCCAATTAATATGTAATAGGTAGCTGTACCTTAAAATTGTTCCTTTGGTTCCTTATAGACTCCACATTCATTCATGTGACCGCAGACAGAGGAGGCTCCAGGTTGGCATGATTTGACTTGGTCTCTCGCAAGATTTTCGATCGCCTTGACAAAACTCTCTGATCTTTCTGCAGCTCTGTGCCTGAAGAAGAAACTTCAAAGTGAACAAACTTCTTGAAATAAGTAAGTAAATAATCTCTCATTCTCTCCTTATTTTCATGACACATAACAAATCATTGTACCTACTTCATGCCAAACTTATCTTCTCACTCTAAAAGTGCATTAATTTAGTTGAGCTGTTATCAAGTAAAATTGCAGACTTGAAAACCCCCGATATAAACTGAGTCTTTGCATGCAAGTACATTGAGGTTACAGGCACAGAAAAGTCAAATGGACTCCTCAAAGCTGAGACGACAGTCGAACAGTAAAAGCTAATCATTTTTCTGGTACTGCAAACTCAATCGCTCTCCTGAAAATCACTGTATCTCAGAGCTGTTTAGAGGTCCTGTCCCATTAAAATGTAAATATGCTGTCATGTTTACTCGATCAAAGCGAGTATTTTTATTAGATCTGGAAACAGTAAAATTCATACCTCACAATTAACGCTATTATAATTGATAGTTTGCTTACCAACAGGTCTGACAGGGCTCAATTTCATGATACCAATCACAAGATTGATCGGCGTCGAAAAATAAAAACGAACTGAATCTCAATTCCAAAATCACATTGTTAGCACACTTTCCATCAATTCACCAAGAAATCCTTTCAGTTTTTTGAGAAATTACATACTCACATAAAAAATACAACTGTAAACAGTGCGAGACTTGCATTGCGATGCAGCGATGAGATGAATTTAAGGTTAGAACTGTTAGCTGCCACATCGTGTGAAAAAAACATATCAAAGTCAACTCGTTCAGCATCTCTTACTATTTGTATTAGCGAGCAATTCGTGCGGCTTGGCAACGGTGCGCCGATGACGTATCAGCTGACTGTCCCGAGATATTTTGCGTACTTGCCAAGCTGAGAAGAAAAAATTGCAAATATCGCTGTAGATGGGGAGTGGTAAAAATCGATTATTTTTTAATACTGATTATAATTAAAGATTACAATCACCTTATTTTACTAAAAATGTACTTTTCCTCTTTTTCAATTTTTTTTTTTGGCTGAGTATGCTGTAAAAATTTCAAGTTGGCTTTTTTTCTCTTCGTGAAATTGAAATAGGAGGGGAAATTTTGTAACACCGCAGTGAAGATACGCGATTATTAATTTTGGCCAGCGAATTATTACTTTTGCTTTACCATTGCATTCATCAGTTTTTTCCCCTCCCTCATCTTCTTGAACATGAAACAACATGATCTTATTTTCGGGACCAAACAAAAAAAAATTTTCTATATTTGTCGGTAAAAAAAAAAAAAATCATAAATAAATAAAGGGAGTCTCGTATCGATCAATAACTATCATCTTAAGCAGCTTAGATTTTAGGCTGTTACCTCCGAAATTGGCTTGAGAGACTCGCATTGGAACCTTTGGATCAATTTCCACGGTCATAACAGTCCGTATTTCCCCAATCCCCAACCGGTCGGGCAATTTACAATGAGAGCTAAGCTACAGGTGTGTTGAACAATGTTATCCAAGGTCTGTCTCCAGTGTGGGACATTCCAAAATCACGTAATCCTTCGAAGAATGGATACCGCAAAAGTACTTCTGATATTCCCGGCGCACGGGGTTTGTTGGGGGCATTCATCGAAGCGTTTCGTAACGATTTTGAGTCGCTGGATGTTCATCGACGGAAGTCCCCGTGCTGAAAATTAGAGAAAGGGGTGAAGAGGGAAAAAGAACCTACCGTCTCATTCCTTACATTTGACACATTGACCGATTGTTAACTGGGTCAGTAAAACGACCGCTTCACCTATAAACTCGACTGGCTAAGAAAATAGGTTTATCCCTCAATTTCAGTCCTTACCTTCGAGCCTTCGACGCATAGACCTTTTGTTAAAGTGGGTCAATTATAAAATGACCGCTTCACCTACAACTGCGACCGATTGGGAAGATATAGGTCATTGACCGATACCAGAATTTTTATTTTATTAGTTACAAATGTAAAAAAAATTCCTTGTTTGGTCCCGAAAATAAGATCATGTTGTTTCATGTTCAAGAAGATGAGGGAGGGGAAAAAACTGATGAATGCAATGGTAAAGCAAAAGTAATAATTCGCTGGCCAAAATTAATAATCGCGTATCTTCACTGCGGTGTTACAAAATTTCCCCTCCTATTTCAATTTCACGAAGAGAAAAAAAGCCAACTTGAAATTTTTACAGCATACTCAGCCAAAAAAAAAAATTGAAAAAGAGGAAAAGTACATTTTTAGTAAAATAAGGTGATTGTAATCTTTAATTATAATCAGTATTAAAAAATAATCGATTTTTACCACTCCCCATCTACAGCGATATTTGCAATTTTTTCTTCTCAGCTTGGCAAGTACGCAAAATATCTCGGGACAGTCAGCTGATACGTCATCGGCGCACCGTTGCCAAGCCGCACGAATTGCTCGCTAATACAAATAGTAAGAGATGCTGAACGAGTTGACTTTGATATGTTTTTTTCACACGATGTGGCAGCTAACAGTTCTAACCTTAAATTCATCTCATCGCTGCATCGCAATGCAAGTCTCGCACTGTTTACAGTTGTATTTTTTATGTGAGTATGTAATTTCTCAAAAAACTGAAAGGATTTCTTGGTGAATTGATGGAAAAGTGTGCTAACAATGTGATTTTGGAATTGAGATTCAGTTCGTTTTTATTTTTCGACGCCGATCAATCTTGTGATTGGTATCATGAAATTGAGCCCTGTCAGACCTGTTGGTAAGCAAACTATCAATTATAATAGCGTTAATTGTGAGGTATGAATTTTACTGTTTCCAGATCTAATAAAAATACTCGCTTTGATCGAGTAAACATGACAGCATATTTACATTTTAATGGGACAGGACCTCTAAACAGCTCTGAGATACAGTGATTTTCAGGAGAGCGATTGAGTTTGCAGTACCAGAAAAATGATTAGCTTTTACTGTTCGACTGTCGTCTCAGCTTTGAGGAGTCCATTTGACTTTTCTGTGCCTGTAACCTCAATGTACTTGCATGCAAAGACTCAGTTTATATCGGGGGTTTTCAAGTCTGCAATTTTACTTGATAACAGCTCAACTAAATTAATGCACTTTTAGAGTGAGAAGATAAGTTTGGCATGAAGTAGGTACAATGATTTGTTATGTGTCATGAAAATAAGGAGAGAATGAGAGATTATTTACTTACTTATTTCAAGAAGTTTGTTCACTTTGAAGTTTCTTCTTCAGGCACAGAGCTGCAGAAAGATCAGAGAGTTTTGTCAAGGCGATCGAAAATCTTGCGAGAGACCAAGTCAAATCATGCCAACCTGGAGCCTCCTCTGTCTGCGGTCACATGAATGAATGTGGAGTCTATAAGGAACCAAAGGAACAATTTTAAGGTACAGCTACCTATTACATATTAATTGGCATGCTGAAAGAGATAGGAATGTGTGTAAGGGGAATTTTGGACCGTGATTTTCTTTCAAAGCTCCATCAATAGAAATGTGATCAGTGAGTGACATTACGAAAGATGTTCCTAGAACTCTGGTGAGTGACTGTGTGAAGAAATTCAAGTAAGCCCTGAAATACTTGATTTTAATGGAGAGCCTTTATTTACTCATTGAAAACAGGATTGTTGGAGCTTTCAATTTGAATTATTATCCAATTTCCTCTAAACACATGATCCATTTTGAAGGAGGAATTAGCCGAAAATCAAGTTTCTAATTTTTTACTCAGGAGACTTATTTCAATCTCAAAAGCTGGAATGATGTTCCTTTTACAATTTAATCATTCGGTTTATTTTGCTTTTGGAGAGTATTTGTCAGCTCACAGTTGCATATTTTCATGAAGGCAGCTTTTCCATTTTAGGATGAGCCCTGGACTCAATATGAATACATGCTTTTTATGGCTCATCACACATGTTGACTTGCTCCCTCTATTAAAATTTGGAATTTGTGAGTGAACAAATACTTTTCAAAAGTATGATACACAGAGAATTACAAAGGACTTTTAAAATTTAAAAAAATGCTTCAGCCTAGCCCGGATCAGCATGGAACATGTCCATTTTCGGATGAGCCCTGGAATCCATAAGGTGAAATTCATCTCACGGTTCATCAGAATTTTGACATGTGCCCTATACATATATTTATGGCATAAAATTGAATTTTCTTGGCTGTTGGCATTTTTAAAGCAGAAATGAGACTAGTTTTTAGATGAAATCCTTGGATTAGCATTATTCAAATACAAAATTAATTTTTTTTAACAATGTTGACTTAATTGTTTAGTAAAATATTCTTCTCCTGACTTAATTATTTAATAAAATACTATTCTCCTAAGAAAGGAACTTGATTTTTGGGTTGAATTTCTCCTCCTTATGACAAACTGCCCACTGTGTGCAGAAACAGTGTAATTAGTGAGCTGCACAGGCTGGTAGGAGCCTGCGAATGGCTGCGGAAAGCTGCGGAGAGCTGCACGAGCCTACTTGAGGTGACCCGGGGTGGCGGATACCTCCTATCCGCCACTCTTCGCAGGCTCCTGCAGCATTTCCTGGAACTGCCTGACCACCCTGTGCAACCTCATGTGGCGGATGGCTACTCGAGCCTGCGGATACCTGCACAGACTACCTATCCGCTGCGGATACCTAGCTGTCCGCAGCGGATAGCTCACTTCCACTAGGGCCGCTTTACCAGGCAGTTAGCTAGTTTAGTTGCCTATTCAAACAAAACCCAACTTGGGTCACTGATATCACTAGGTGCACGCACTCATGAATGTGCTAGCTGGTGCAATGCACTTACGAAAAAAAATTGAATGTACTTTAGCATTTGCAATGTTAAAAAATGTGCGACAAGTACAAATGCTGATTATACAATCGAAAAAAAAGTGCTAGAATGACTGGATGGAGTTAAACAGAAATGAACGAAGCCACATCGGGATCGAACCGAGATAGAGAGGTTTAAAGTTTGGCTCCTGCAAAAGATTCAATGTAAAAGATAAACTTCAAGTTCAATTTCTGCAAAATTTGCTCCAACAAAAACTTCAAATTTTTGGGGATAGATAGTAGAGCAGTGGTTGAGTTCAAATCCACTCATAACTCAATTTTTTCCAAAATGTGGGTTGATTCCTTTCTGCTTAACTCAGTCGAACTCCACGGTTAAATGAACGAATTCAACGTTGAGTTATCATTTTTCAAAATGTAAAATCAGCATTTGTTACTTGTCGAACATTTTGCTAACAGTATAAATACTAATATAAATCAACATTCAATTTTTTTCCCTGTTCAGTATAAAAGTAATGTATGTTTAAATTGCAAGCATCACTATCAGCATTTTCTTTTTCGCTTCCTTTGACTTCTGGACTCTTTACACTCTATTATTCGACACAAATAGATTGCAATCTGCCGGAGACTGCTACTGCTATGCAACAGATGCACACTCCCACGTTTTTTGCGCGCAGTTTGGCAACGAATAATTTTACAAAATTTATTTACAAAATGTTTTAATACACCGTTTTAAAGCTTAAAAATTACTGTCTGCAGCTTTTGATCTTACCTCTTGGCCCGTCGTGGCTTGGGCGGGAGTTTGTACTTGAAGAGTCGCTGGACGTGGGTCTTGCTGGACGAGCGCCTCCTGTGGATCTGGACGGAGAGTTCCTCGGGGCTGAGGCAGAAGGTGTCCTCGTCGTTGGACTCCTCGCGCGTCACCTCGGGGGTCGACGCCAAGCGCCCCCCGCCCCCACCCCCGATGTCCATGGGATCCCGATCACACATCGCTTCCGTCTCCTCAGTCCGCTCCGCCGATGATTGGATCATGTTCCATACTATCACTGCCACTGTTATCATGGCGCCCCTCGGGGGGCTCCCATAGCGCCCCGAGGGCGCTCAGAACAAAACACCCCGATTTCAGCTTCGAGGCATCCCGGAAGAGGCGCCTTGAAATCAACACTCCCGGCACTATCCTTCACTTATTGTGGGGTTATGGTTTTATGCTCTGGCTCTATGGTCAGAGGATCTCTAGTCCAGGGAACACTGAAGAAGGATGGAGCTCTAAGCGCAAGATTACCTTCCGGGGGAAGGGGGATGTGAAGTTGAAGTATTAAAAATCTGGTTGATTGAAGAGTCGTTTGAACGCACACATGGAGTCAAAGGAACCTTCAAACTTTCACAATTTCAGGTAATCGAAAACTTAAAAAAGGAGCTATTTTAAAAACGCACTAGTTGATATTCACTGTTCGACTTTTGATAGGATGACGGTGTCGCGAAAAATTGAGTGTTTTGAATTTAGCGTTGGCTCCATTTTGAGAATATCCATCTTATGCAAGTATGAACAACTTATATTCGCAACCGCTCTATCATCTTGCAAGACACCCGAAGGGAAAAGTTGAGTGAATGGAGTTGAAATCACGATGGAAGAGCAAACTAGTTCCTTTGAAAGTTCTGAGAGTTTCACGGCGGTATTGATAGGTACTTTCCGATACGATTGTTGGGCTTGTAAATTGATAACTATGTATCGGAGTCATTCATCAAGAGGGTTGGCGAATTGTGCCAACCCGCACTAAAATCACAGACTTATCCGAGTTCATTGTTTGTTGCATATTCGAAGTATCTTCAATCTGTCCATGATGGAAATCAAATGAGCTGAGGCCTTTTATTTTCTACAATGTTCTCTGAAACACCAAAGTTTCCTTTATCACTCAAGGTTTTCCCTTCCTTCCTTAAGAATTATTCCATTAAGGGTGGATCAATGTCATTGTGACAAAGACCTCATTCCCCTGATTGCACAATTCCTTGCAGAAATTTTGGATAATTTTTTTTTTTTAAAAAAAAATTCAGGAGAGGGAGAATTTTGAAACAGTTTTCTTGTGTAGGAATACATTTTTTGGAAATAATGCAAGATTATAAACGAATGCACAGCACAGTCATAGGCACTAGACTATCATGATGAAATTGTTGAAGACCAAAATCACTCGAATAAAATCTGTTAACATTTTTTTCTATAATGCAATACAATATTCCTTACAGATGCGCGAATTTTTCCGATTTGAATTTATGTTTACTCTTGAACAGAAAGTACCAAAAAAGATCGAGTTAGGGTTGTCTTATCAAGATTTTTCCCCAAATCGTATTTCAGAAGGTTTAAATAGATTTATAATAGAATCTTTAGGGTCAACATCAGTCTCTCCAGTGGTAATTTTTGGCAGGTTCATCTAAGATGTCCATCACTTTCCTAGAAAATATGGCTGAGTCGCGAATGGAAGCCGAGTTCTGTAATGTGTTGTCAACGGTACTTTAATTTTTAGTTTGGTAAAGAACACGAACAAAGAAAAACTGATTATCTTCAATTTTCCACGTTCAAATTCTCTTGAATCGTTTAGTTTGAAACCGACACAAAATGGCAGAATCCAATGTTTTCAGTGAGTTCCTTGGTTAATTTCATAATTTTAATAGTTATTACAAAGTTTTTCTTATTGCTTTAAACTGATTTTGAAACCATTCGTTTTTTGGGCTGATACGGATTTTTTATACTGTCTCTTGAAAAATACATGTCTTCAAGATTGGATCGTCTTTGAATTTAGCAATTTGACTTTTTGTCCAGCTTTACGGTATTTCTTGAAAATTCAAAGTAAGCCTAATTCTCCCGAGGAGAAAATTGTATTCAGGTGAAGAGGTGTGGGAATCGGAGAAGTTCCCTACCCGAAAACTTTATTCATGAAAACTGAAACTGAGGTGGAGACTTTTAACTCCAAAGTTCATCTACCCAATCTTACTTTCAGGTTAGCGGTTTCTGTAGAGGTTGCAGATCCGAACACGAAAACTTCTGTGAGGAGCAAATGCGAGAGAAGAGGCCTACGATTTGTCGTCCAAATTTCGCAACACTGCGAGGTTGGGCCGTAAAAAAACGTTAATAATTTGATAGCGACAAGTCTGCTTGTAAACGGGCCGTTCGCAAACTTTTCCTGTCGAGGGCAAACTTGTGAGCGCGAACTGTCAGAGAATAACTCAGTTTCGAAAAAGTCAAAGGAAAGTTTATTAAAACTCCCCCTTTACTCCACGTTTCTCTTAGGCAGTAAATCGCGGTCTCTTTTTGAAACGGAATTTCTCAGGGATAATATTATTCTCAAGTAGTCATCAATTGAAGAATGAAAATTCAAAGTATCTTAAACCGCACCAGGTGTTGCTAAGATTATGCAAACGTCTCTTTAATTCAATGAAAATCAAGGTTGGCTTCAGGATGACGACTTTCGTCCAAATATTGAATAAAAATTTGGAGGAAATCTGTACATGGAAAATGAATAAAACGGAACAATAAACGAATTTTAAATTGGAAGAGGATGTACTCAATTAAGCAACACCTTGTGACGCTAAGAGTGTTCTGCTCTTCCACTCTTTGGATTACGTGAATTAATCCAGAATTTATTTCTTCACCATGAGATTTGAAAAGAGTTCTCGGTATACCTGAACTTCAGTTCATTGACGATCATCAGATTTTAACCTATTGACAAATGGATAGTTAAATTATTTCAATTCAGAAATTATCGCTGAAAAAAATAATTGCTAAAATACGGTGACAAATCACCAAATTAGTTAAATCAACCCGGTGTTCTTAATCTATTTTGATGAGTTGTCACCTTTTTTCACTATTTCATGTGTTGATTTCAGCAGTTTTTTTTTTCAGTGTACTTTTTGGGATTTTGTTGTTGTTGTTATTAAACTCGGCCTATTTCACACCATCATTATTTTAATACGTATCTTCTTCGGAGATCCATCGAGGTATCCCTAAAAGGGGAAATTCTTTGATTTTCACTCCTAATTGGCAACTTTTTTCAAGGGAGGGAAGGATAAATGTCCCTCGGTGATCCCGAGCAAAAAATAGCGAAGAGAGGAAAGACGCTAATTCGTGGCAAACTCAAAAGTAAATACAACTTGAAGGAATCACAACTTTAAATCCAATTAAAAAAATATGTTACGCCTGCGCTCGCCTTGAAGTTGAGGAAAGCTTGAAGTTTCCCTCTGAGGAAACTTGCGTGCACAGTTGTCACGCTTAAAATTGGGTAGAAATTCACAATGCATCATTTCAGGGCCACTTGGTCCAGATTCAAATAAGTTGCCAACGCCGCGTTGGTGGCCTTACAACGTATATCCGGGAGGCAGACAAAGGGCCGGAAAAATCTCTCATTTCGGCAAAAATACGGCAGATGGAAAACGAAACAAGTCCTGCGATTAAATTCCGAGGTTGATGATGACTTTTGAGTGTTTTATTAGGGTAGATTTGGAAGGAGGGGAGATGATTCACAGAAAAAAGTCTCGAAAAATCGTGTGACGGTCTGATGTCTGATTCATAGCAAATTCTTCTGGTCTTGCTCGGTCAGAGGCTGATGACTCCCTGTGAGCTGATTGTTGAAAGTGATAGACAAAGTGATAGACTTAAGGAGTATGGAGGCAGTCTATTCGTGGAAGCGGGTGATTGGAACGGACAAAGGACGTAGATAATAGACTTACGGCACCCCGTGAGAGACCCGATAGCTATAGTCCATCTTTTATCCCCTAAGTCTATAACAACCCATTTCGACCAGCAGAATTGATCCATACTCCTTATGTCTTCTTTGTCTATCGCTTTGTCTATAAATTTCAATAATCAGCCTGTTGGTCTGGCCGACTCGAGATTTTTTGAGCCGAGACCGGATTCGGTTGAAATCTCAAGGAAAGAATGAAATAAATTAAACCCTTGAATAAAAAACGGTGACTTGAGGATATCACGTGACGAAGGACAACGAGGATGGAAAGTATCCTGTCGATGCATAATGAGTGCGGACGATGATAACATGTCTCCTTCAATTTTCGATTCGTTTAACTCACTAGAAAATCAATTAAGGACGGAATAAAAATTGATAACTTCAACCGGCGAAAGCTCGAACGAACGTGAGAAACGGCGCGAGAAGTGTACCGTCGCACAAAGGACCGAGTCAATACGAGGAGTTGGACAAAATTTGGAAACTTTGAAAGCTTACATTTTTTGAAAATGCGAAACAAAAATATTGAAATGTGATTTTATTCGTTTTTTCGTGAAATTTTCTCTCAGCACACCCCTTGAAATTGAATTTTTGACGAAATTAACGTCAAAATTTGAAATTTTAGCCAAGGATTTCATGTCCGACCTCTTCTAGTAGGACGTTCCACTGTGCGTCGCGTAGATATTAAAAATCAGAACCGAGGCTCCTCGCTCGCTTCTTGGGAAAACGATTACTACTTCCTGCGGAGAGTTGCCCCACCCCTGTAACCCCCCCCCCCCCCAAACAACGATGCCCTTTCCTCACGCCACCCTGCTAAGCTGAACCCTTCAGTTGATTAAAATGCAAAGTGTGCAAATGAAGTTCGCTTGCACACCGGGCACAGGCGCACAGTGAGACGATGCATTTAAAGTGGTTAAGGGAGAGGCCATTTTGTAAATTATGCGAGACATTCCCCGAGGAACGGGGATTGTCGAGCAGGGAAATACGTGCGGGGAGCAAGCTACATTGTTTTACGATCTATTTTGAACGATTTTCAAAATTGTCGTTGATAGAAAAAAATATGCATAAGTTACGTTGAGCATGAAGGATTGAGCAAAAGGGGGAGAATAATAGGCACCTTCTCTGCCGTGCTAAGGAAAAACGCCGTATGAACATTCGAGAGTTGCCAAATTTCCTTCGTTAAAATGTTCATTTTTGCGGAACGTTATGAATATTTTTCCTTGACATAATCAGGAACTTCGGGTAAAATTGGGCACAAAATTATCTGAAAAACTGGAGGGAAAATGTTCACAAGTTTACCTGTGTTTTATCAAAGGAAATTTGGCAACGTCTGAAGGTTCATACGGCAGTTTTGGTGAAGGGTGTGTCAAGTGAACTTTACGTGACGGTGCGTGTAACCCTTATTTAATTGCTCAGTTGGCGGGTAATTTCACGGGGTTTTCACAGAAATTACTGTTCTTAGGTCATTGATATAACATTCAAATATAAACGCATCGTTGAGGCAGATCAATTTTTCCTTCTTCATCCACAAATGGTATAGAGATACAACTATTTAAACGATGAGCTCGTGTTTATATATACCTCTTTTTTTACAACAAACACCATACACTTATTATTTTTTGAAAAAAAAAACCATGAAATCACAAATCAATGCGCTAAAAAACAGAGGGGTAAAATTTTCTTCATCCACCAAGTATTTTCAAAGGAAACCGTTAATAAGACTAAGATTTCACTAAAACAGGTCCTTTTCAGTTCTTTAGGCAATTCCGGAGTTCATTTAGGAGGGAAAATTCAGCATCTACGTTTTCCAACACGGAGAAGCTAGATATTAAAGGAGGCACTGAATTATTGACGGGAAAAGCTCGAATGGGCGTGCGGCGGAGAGTTCTGTGCCGGCAAGCAATCAGCAAGTGTCGAAACTAAGCGATGAAAAGTCGATCGATGCAAGATTGAGACCGTTCAGTTTTCCTGGTTTTTTTCAGGCTGCCTACGCTCACTCACGCAACCACTCGAAGCACCGCCTGCGCCCGAACGGTAGGCAAAAGCGCAACAGGTAAACCGTCGGAGCGGCAAAACGGTAACAGCCTTATAGCAGTGGCGTGGCGTGCTTTGCGATACATCGATTGGTCTGCCATTTAAAACTATGGAGGAAGATCGATAAGAGGGCGTTCGCAACGAACATCTTAATAATCGATTCTATAAAAAATTTTAAATCCGGAAATATCGATTATCTATCATTCACTTCTCGCCACTGTAAAGTTGTCCTGTCGATAGTTTCCTCTTATGTCTTATGCCGTGTCATATACATGACCGAATGAATTTGTGGAAAGGAACCTTAGCTTCAAAAGAAAACTTTCCAAGGGAGCAAAGAGTAAACTGCTTCCAGATTTTTAAATGAGCTCAATCTAATTATGTCTTTCGCATGCTGGGAAATTACATTAATCTTTCACAGATCTCCTAAGGCGACATACAATAGGTGACGTCCGAGATCTTTTTAAAAAGACGTTGCGTCACGACTCCGAATCAAAAGCCATATTTATAGTCGTTCTTTAAATAGTTCCTATCTTTAGTGAGGTCCCGTTCGGTTTACATTGTGATTGAGGAAAACTTAAGAAAGCCTTCAACGCAGCATCATGAAAAGGCAATTTTTCACAAAACTCAACTAAACTTCAGCAATTTGACTTCAAAAATAGATCCTTGCAAGAGAATACAAAGGTTGTCATCAACAAATACCAGTAAACCCCCCTCCCCCCACCAAAAAAAAAAATCTATGATCTTGAAAAACCTAGACGTCCTATACCCTTGCCTACTTGCTACCCTTGCCTTGGTTACTTGTGTAACCTTTGCCTTTCTATATAATTGCAAAACCTGTATTAATTATATTTTCTTACGCGTTTTGCATATTTCTTGCGGTGGAAATTCATTGTAAACCCATTGGAAGATCAATTTTTGAAAGTAGAATCTTGAATATTAGTCGAATTTCGTTAAAATTGTTTTTTCTGAGATGTTGCGTTTGAGGCTTCTTTATAAGTCTCCCAACTTACAAAGTTAACCGATTCGGGTCTCAGTAAGCAAATCAGTTGTTTGAGGAATGATTACGAATATGCTCTTACCTCGGCGCCACAATCCCTTACGACGATACAAGTTAACGCGAAACACAAAAAATAATTTTGCTACTACAATGTAGTAATTCATAACCTCACAGTGCATCCGATCCCGCCAGCACAGCGTTCTTTTAATTGCGTCACCGTTTTGCCTGGTGGAAACAGTTTTAATACTTTAGTCTCACTCGCGGCGGTTTAAGAACATGCTCAACTCCACTGAAGGCTCTAAAAGTTCCGACCAATTCATGAAGAAGCGTATAAAAAGCTTACGACTCCGACGTAACCGCCGCGTCTTTATCTCTGCGAAAATAAAACGTACCACCGGTTACGTTTGCAGCTGTGGAATAAAAAATTTAGACTTTCGGAGAGCTAACATTAACGTCCGCATCGAAAATGCTTCAATTTTTTCTGTGAGGTAGATGGATTCAACCAGAGTCAGCAAAGCTCCATTTTACGTCGCCCAATCTCATCTCATACTTTGCTTTTCAATCGAAGGGTGATTAAAATTCTATCCGAAATTTTGATCTAATTTATTTCAGCGCTATTTTTGCGACCGCCTCTGACAGGGCCGGATTTAGGGGGTGGCCACATGGGCCGCGGCCCATGGCGGCAAAAGGGGGCGGCAAATGTTGTAATTTTTTCAAATGTAGATATCAAGAAAAAAACCTGGTTCAGAAAAAAAATTACAAACGAGAAAAAGCGAAAAAATCTCTCATTTCTTGAGAGTTAAAGTTTAGTAATTACTAATTTGTTCGTCTTTCGGTGATACAAGATACATCGCTTTTCATTTGTCTAGTTGAGAGAGAAACCAAACACGCACTTTGGCCTGGTGCGGCGCTGTGCAGAGAGCAACGATGACGAGGACTTGAGATGGAAAGGAGAAGCCCTCGGCGCGCCGGCCAGCATGAAACACACATTAGCGCCTACAATACTGTATGAATACTTCACGCATTGCGTCAAAGGTAGCGCAGTCAGCAGCGGTCGGCATGAAACGCATGGCGCCTACAAGACTGTAGGGATACTTCACGCATTGCGCCAAACACAGTGTGGCCAAAACACAGTCAAGGTATGCTCCTCCCCAAAAGCGCTGTTGTGTGTACTAAATCCCCTCATTGACGCGTCAGCACTGATTAAACAGGAGCAGGGTTATGGAGAGCAAGGTTCGATGACCAAACCGCAAGGGGACGGGGCCGGGTGGTTAATTAGGGGGCGGAAGAGAACAGGGATGCGAGTAGGAAGTGAGGGGAGGGGGAGGGGTGCGAGGGCAAATCAAAAGTTGCCGTATGAAATTGAATAAACCGCCACTGTCAAGAATAATCGGTGTTGACCCGTCGCAAGTTTACTTACAAACTGGAGTGACACCTCGTTAATTGATTCCAATTTTACAATGCGCTCCCCGCCTCGCCAACGTTGCCGCTTCTCGGTGATTTAAGATGCTATTTTCCGCTAAGGTTAGAATCACTTTCTTTCCTGCCTTTTCATTTCAATGAAATCGCACCAACTGAATAAAATTTGTGTAAATTGAAATAAAAGCTTCAAAAGCTTGTTACGTGTTCCTTGGCTCGTTTGATTAATTTTCTATGGGGGAGAATGCAATTAATAGGAACTATGTGCACTTGACTTCATTCATTTATGCGTAGTTTTTATCCGCATAATACGTCCAATTGACGGAAAGCGCAGAAGAACCTATCATTATTTATTCTTTAGTTTCCTTGCTAGCGAGCACGTGGAAAAAAGTACAAGTCTCTCATGATAAAATGTAAATTTAAACATGTTCTTTGTTGTGTGGATTCGTTTATTTTCAACAATCAGACTTCTTCATTCCCAAGAAAAAGGGTTCAAGTAAGTTACGGTGTTTGGTTGATTGAGGGTTGCGTTTTAAAAAAGTGCGATAATTAAGAATGTCAAGCACCATGCAGCACTTTCATGACGAATCGACAAGGGGGCCTTTTATATTTTACGTTCAAACGGGGCAGTAGTGTCCGAGGGACTTGAGGGTGAAACGTCCATTGAGCCACGTGACTTCACCCCAGAGAACGAATAAAATTTAAGCGACGGAAAACCAAGCGGTTGAGTGGCGCTCATTAATATGCGTGGGTATTGAATTAATGCGTGGGCACGTAGTCAAATCGTGCACTAAACATCCACGATTTCCGATCCGCGGACGTTGTGCAAACGTCTAATCTGGCAACATCAGGAGTGAAAGGCGCCAACCTCAACAGCCAGATTGAGCTGTAATCAATTACGGCCCACGGGAGGGTGAGAGAAATTAGGGGTGCTCCCCCCCCCTTCATGTCCTCGTGGCGCCCCTCGGAAACGACAAAGTAGGGGAACAAAAGCGGGGGCTAGTGGTAAGCTCGATTTTGGATTTACATGCGGTTCGGGGGCGCTACATGTTTACCTTCTTCTCTTTATTCAATACATTTTGAATCTCAACTGAAACAACATGCGCAGGAGTATATTTCGACACAATTATTATCGTGATTGTTCATTGGGTTGAAGAGTGAGCGAAAGAGGGAGGGAAAATAGCTGCGAATGAATTCTATAAGCCGGTAACTGGCTAATTACCGTGCTGTTACGTTGATGGAACATATTTCTGGGTGAATAAACCGTAAATTAAATTTAAAACTCTCAAATTCTTTGTAATGCTTTAATTTTTATAATTTTCGACTTAAGCATAACAGTACTATACTTGAAAGTGGTCCATGCGTCTCCTGGTGGATAGACTATAATCGTACAATAGCCGTAAAGCTAGGGTCCTTGATGTGTTGGTCTAGGTCGCGTTCCGTTTAGAATAACGAAGGGCACAGCTGGTATGGGACATTCGGGCTCTCTGCGCGATTCCCGGTGATTCACCTGCCATGTTGCTACGTGTGAACTGAACGTGCATACTTTCTTCCTTTCCAGTCACAAAAAATTACTGAATTCCAAAGCCTCAAAATTTTCACTCGTAAAATACTTTTTACCCAAAATCTGTCAACCATTCCTGATAAATCTTAGTGATTTTTATACCGATAGCATAGAAAACTAAATGACATACGTAAGAGTATAGACTAAAAACAGTAGGGCTGAAAAGATATACCTAGTCCTCCATACAACACGGCAACGTTGGTCAACATGTGGGTTAAGTTCACTGTGTTCAGCTTTCGATTATGCTGCCCCAGGCAGTGTCAAGCGGAAAACAGCGACCTGGGGAGGGGGGGGGGGTGTACATAACCTCAAACCAGCATTGTGCCGCCTGGTGTTCGCGCTTCACGAATCACACCGCATGGTACCTGCGTCGAATTCATTCATCATGATCGAATTATAGGCATTTAGGAGAGCGGAATTACAATCCTACCTCTCTCATATCACAGTAGGTCCTGACTCTCGCAACTCATTATTAAACAAATTAATGAATAAAGAAACACCAATCAAATACAAAAAAACATATCATATATCATTAATATAAACTTCGAAGGATTCAGACTTTCAGCGATTCTACCTTTTTCTATTTCACTCGAGAGGTTGCCAGATTGTGCGATAAATGTGAATATTTTACATGGATTTTATTGGGAAAAGTGCTAAAAAAGCAACTCATCTGGCAACAATAGAGTCCGGGAGGGACGAGAGGCTGCCTTCCTGGAAAAACCCATGATTTAGCCGGAATTGTCATTAAAACAAATGATTCCGTTTGAAGCATCAATTGTATACTAGGGGAAAGCAATTTTAAAATAATAATTTTAAATGGACACAGATGCTACAGAAAGGGAAAAAGGAAAAGGAAAGGAAATGAAATGAGGATATGATTACTAATATGTAATTATAGAGAATAAAACAAAAACGTCAGAGAAATTATATGTGATGATTGCGATAAAAGTATATAAGAAAACGACACGAGTGGGCTCATTGCGATTCGGAACTCGAACTATATCGTTGAGCAGTTTTTAGACCCCTACGCCACCGATAATCTTCTTAAAAAGTAAAGATGAACTTTTGCTACTTCAGCAAGTCAAATCGCGGAAGGAGATCCATGGATTGTCTTTTTCCGCCACCCGATGGGATGACGTCCCAGTCAAATGCGTTTTTGAAGAAATGATCGATCCCCATCATCGCCTCATCCCCACACATCTTATCATGTGCAAATGATGGCACGCTCCGGCAACAAGGTTCTGTGACGAAATCATGTTTGCCTCCAGAGTCTCCAAAATGTATACATCTTAGTGATCATATGTCCAACCACTGAGAAAAATGGCTCGCGGAGCGAGCCGAATGTCACTCGCGTAGCGAGTGATCGGGGGTCCAGGGGGCGCAGCCCCTTGGCTGGCCGTGACGGACGCGCAAAGCGCGTCCAGAACGGCTAGTATTTCATAAAGATAAACCCCTTCAAGCTTCTGATAGTGTTAGGTGCTTTGCCACATTGTATTCAGGTTTTACCACGGTTGTTACTACGAAATAATGACGATGTTTATAATATAACCGGGCATATTTGAATAAAGTTTTCAGGGATTATTCGAGCAAAAATGAAGAAAATTAACCAAAGATTTCGTGCAATATCAGTCTGAAACATGAAAGAAAATCTGCGATATTACAAACTGTGTAATATTAAATTTGTATCCTCGTATCATAGCGATATATTGTGCGCTCTACGCTCAAAAGTTTGTACATTTTTGACACATTCATATTCCGCGTTAGAATAATCAAATAGGTTTGACAAAACTCAGCCTAACTACAACAGGCTTTGCGTAAATTCCTCTCATATTTGGACGTATTTCTGTCAAACGGAACTATGTGCATTATGACGTGAGCCCTAGTATGCGTGTATTCTGATGGGTCTCAGGGCTCACGTCTTGATGCACATAGTTCCGTTTGATAGAAATACGTCCAAATCATCTACGAGTAGGGCAAGAAATGTATAGCTTTGAAACTTTCTGCGAATTGCTCTCAGATTTTGAGGAACATATTCACAGGATTACGAGTCAAAATGTTGCCTAGAAAGTCAAATATGTGTAGGCATCGGGCAACGTGCAAGAAAGTCAGGCTAATTCTGTTTGAATCCGTCCGATTTTCCCTCAAATATTTCTTTTTTCCCGGCGTAGTTTTTTCGTTTCTAAAAAAACAAAGGTTACTACTCTCGGGCGATCGGATGGAAAAATTATGTGAACGAGGGCTGAAAAAAAAGCTTTCAAAGCCTTTCTTTAAATGTTGAATTTTGCGGGTAAATCCACTTTGCAACTTTATGGAAAGCGGATTAAGGGCGCCGCACCGCAGAGCACGGGAGTCCGCAGCGCCTACCTGCGTGTCGGAGTGGGTTCAACCCAGATTACGATTTTGAAACTTTCAGTGCTTCGGATGGGATGCACGGCCCACCTGTTGTCACATAAAACAGGATCCACCCTGGTTTACGAAGTGAAAAGACGAATTTCAGCTAAAATTGGCAACAACGCGAGCATTATCGCGGCCGCCCAAGCACGGGGAACTTCCGAGTTTGAGCCAGAGAGGGCGCGAAAACAAATGCAGCAATGAGTAATGGGCTTAGACGGGGAAGCGTCACCCGAAGACGAAATCTGACGAGATTTTTTCGGCTTGTTTTGAAGTTTTCACGTTTCTCGCGGGGTTTTCCTCCTCCCTTTTATTCTTCGAAGCTTATTTGCTTACCGATTACACTTTCAAACAAAAAATCACAAGTTCACAGGTGAATCGTGTGATGTGAGCACCAAAATTTGCGAGACGAAAGATTTTTACTATCCCGGATTAGTGAGAAATAAAGTAATAGTTTTACTTGCTAGGGGCTAGTGACGAAGCACGGATACGTCGTATTTTGTTTGAGGTAACAGTTGAAACTTGGAATCGAAAAATTGTCATTTATTGCGTTAGCGTTGCTACATTGTACAAAAATGTTTTCAATTAAGTAAGCCTCGCCCCCTGACTTCCGGTAACACTCAAACAAGATAGAAATGCTCCGCACTTTTGCGAAACAGTTACGATTGTTACGCGGAACAAAATACGACTACATAAGAGCCAGGGGACCTGTCATGAGCAATTTAAATGCCATTGCACTTGTGAAGACGCATTCTTAAATTGTTACATGGGTGAGAAATCGCTACTTTACATAAAGCAAGTCTGTGATATAAGCATGTTGTTTAAACAATTTGAATCAAAGTCCTTCACATAACGTCAAGTGTATAAAGTGGAGTGTCCCGTTGCCCCCCCTCCCCCCCCGCAAATGTTTTGTTAGGGGGCCTGCAGGACCCTAAATAGTTCATGTTGAAAACACGCAAAACAGTCCCAAGGGTGGAAGCAAATATACCACGAGAGAGTTGATCACAGATTACAAAACGCATTCTGCATAATATTGGGAGCAGTACACCAAATATTCCAAAAACTGACCCCCTGAGCAAAATTCAAAGTTGAAATCAATTAATCTTGAACCTTAGAAAAAACGCAGATAAAATTCCCCGGTACCATTGTTGGTTTTAAACTCAAGGTTGATTACATTATAAACGCTTGAAAAAGAACAATGGTTCTTCCAGCTTGAAATTTTACTCTAAGCATTGGAAAACGCACGGCTACAATAACTCAAAATCGATATTCTTCATCACGAACCGGTTTTCTGTCCGCACAGAGCGATTTCGATTCCCACCCTGAAAGCTTTTCGCCTGACCTCATCAAATATTTATCCATGCCGCCGTGGTTGGTCAAGAAGTTTTATGAAATTTCAATTGACCGAAGAACAAACAACATGCCTCGTGGGGGGGGGCGCGGGGGGTGAGTGAGGTTCCATTGCAATTTCCTCGAGGTTTGATCGAGCTTCCAACTTTTGCTGCACTCGGTTGCAACCCCCCTCCTATCGAGACTGGTGCCGGTACCCCTCCCCCCTTACCCAAACCTTCGCCCCCTTGCCCATGCATGCTGAGTCTCATGGAGTGGAACTGTTGTTGTGTTGGTAAATTGTATCGATTCGCCTGCCCCTGCGGTCCGACTCGGCAGCCTAGAGGATTGACCTCCTTCCCTTTGTTCAATGGCAATCCTCGGAAGTTAGTAACCATGTTTTCCTCCATTTTAAAACTATTATTATGAACTATTGATTATAAGTGAGACAGCTGTAGAGACAGTATATTTTAGAGATTTTGCTGTTACACTCTATGGCATATATCAAGTATTTAATTAGGTGAGGCAAAATCACGGGAAAAAATGGATTGCTGATGTAACTATTAAGTTGTTTAAAAACATGCCCGACATGTTTCAAATGCGCATTTTACATAAGTGGAAAGCTAACTTAGCCACGGGGATGGTTAAATTAGTACTTTTTTGTTGCAAAATCTACATAAAAAATGTCAAACACATTTTACCAACAAAAATGTTAAATCAGCAACTTTTACTTAAGTTTTCTTACACTTAACTTAACTTTTCCAGAGGGTTCTCGCTCGAAATACATAATTAGAGATGGAACCATGCGATGATAAGTGTTCGAAACCTACGCCTACTGATCTATTGACACTACCCTTACGCCGAGAAAAATTATCTGTTGAAAGAACATGAATTCCTTTTGAATATATGCCACGTAAAGAATTCTCCATGTCCACAACAAGATATCTCCTCTTGTTTCCAAACGGTATTCTTATCACTTCAAGGAGACGTATCATTTCTATGCAAGATTTCCGGTTGATTTAACGAAAATGCCTGTTAAGGCACATCGAACAGGAGTAGTTTTCTTAGTGCACTATCACCTCGATGCTATGATTGTCAAAATAAAACGTTTGTATTTCATAACAAAGGGATGACTACACGTGGTGAAAGCTCGGTCAAAAGTTACTCGAGTGATAAAAGTTCTATCCAAAGCGTCGTTTCAACAGCTTCAACTGAATGTTAAAAGACATGAACATCCGAACGATGACTGAACTTCCGGCAACATGGGTCGAGTATTGCCAACTTTTCTTCTGTCAAATAGGTGGAAAAGCTGCACGTGACTCAGAAGGAAGAAAATCGAAGGCTAAAATGACAACCCTGCAACCTTGCGTGAAGCTCCGTTGCACACTGTGGACATTACAACGAGAGACGCCGTAGTTAAAGGTATAACAATAACCGTTAAAACGGTAAGGGTAGCAGAGTGCTGTTTCACGGCTGGGAGCGAAACAAATGATATCAACGATAATTGTTATCTACCGGCGGCGACCGTAGAGCAGGAGAACTTATATTAATTTTCCGAAAGAGAGCGCGTCCATTTTCAGATGCCTCTCGTGACACCAGCATTCCTGTGAGTTTCAGAGCTCATCTTGTAAAATGGACGTGTTACTCCTCGATAAATCCCGACTTCTCTAACGTTACGAAACGAACGTTACTCGAGCGTTACTCCAATTTAACCTTGCCCTTTGAAAGCGTGAAGTTATAAGACGACAGGGCCGGCGACTCGCGAATTGCAGTTACACTCATGTCAGCGAAACATCGGAACGTTACGGAAGTGTAGCCGTGCGTCAGAAAAAAAACGTATGAGCATCAGGGCCAGATTTAGGGAATGGCCACATGGGCCGCGGCCTAGGGCGGCAAATCTAGGGGACGGAAAATTTTGCGATTTTTTTTAAATTTAGGTATAAAAACAAATCGGGTTCAGAAAAAAAAATTACAAACAAGAAAAGGCGACAAAATCTCTCATTTCCTGAGAGTGAAGTAATTTCTAATTTTGTCGTCTTTCAGTGATACAAGAGACAGCACCTTCAATTAGTCGAATTAAGAGAGAAACCAATCACGCAATTTGGCCTGGGCGCCGACTTTGAAAGAAATGATGACGATGGCTTGAGATGAAAAAGAGAAGCCCTCGGTGCGGCGGTCGGCATGTAACACTTATAAGCGCCTACAAGACTGCATGAATACTTCACTCATTGCGCCAAACACTGTGCGGTCACTGCAATCAGCGTGAAAAGCACAGCGCCTACAAGAATGCATGAATACTTCACGCATTGCGCCAAACACAGTGCGTTCAGCAGCGCAGCGGTTGGCGTGAAACGCAAAGCGCCTACAAGACTGTGGGAATACTTCAAGCATTGCGTCAAACATACCTTGTGCGATCAGCGCGGCGCGGCGGCGGAAGTTTAACATTTTTAAACTACATTTATGTTTATTCTTCCATAATTTTTTCGTTCATCTATTATAAATAGAGGGCCTTATCCGCACAGAGGTAGGTTTACGGAATTTAACTTTCGCCTAAAGTTCCGTGAACTTTTGCTAGTAGTGTTGACGGGGCTTCCCCAAAAAATGTGTACAACAAAATTTCATAGGAAAGGATGCATGAAACATGGAGGGTGAGGGAGAAAATGTACAGGAAAGGAAAAGAAGGAAGATGAGGAGGAGAGAGAAAATTACTACACAAATAAATTCTTCATGTATCTCTTCTTTTACTTTCCCTTCATCTTCTTTCACTCCCAAATCCTATTCATTCCCTGCTTCCTACTTTTTTTCTTCTTCTTTTCGTTATTCCTCTTCTTCTTCTTACTTCTTTGATCATCTTTATCTCTTCCCCACTACTTCCTTCTTATTCATCCGATTGCTAATGCATCCTCATCTGTCATATATTAGGAAGCCTACGATCTGCGCCTGTAAGAGTAGGGTTCGTGGCGGATCAAAACTACATTTTTGTCCGTTGTATTTCTGAATTTCCCGAGGGGAAGGTACATCTTCACCTCAACTTCCTCATACATTCCGACGACATGCGAAGAATTTCTTGCCCCACTATCGACGTCCCGTTTCTTACAGGAAGAAGGGACGCTCTCAAGGTACGATTTTACAAGCAGTTTGTGATGCCAAGCTGCCCGCGCGAAAGGCTGCGATGCTTTGAGGCATTAGAGCAGAGCCGCGTCCCGCGCTATCCGTGAAAACGTGGCTCCACCAACCGAGCGGTAATGAAAAGGTAGCGGTGTTCGGGAAACTTTTTGCTCAATAAATTCACAAGTAATACCCGTCGGGGACTCCCTAGGCACTTGTCGACGCAGGACACAGGAGAAAGGGGGAGATTCCAACCCGGGCTGACAACGAGCCTCAACTTAAAGTGATAATTTCCGTCCATCGTGTTGCGGTGTACTCGGCGCTTCGGGTTTTGATATCTTCCTCTCCTTCCATCCGGGAGCTTTGTTGGCGAGGCATTTTTTACAAAGGACACGGTGACTCGTTCGCCGGTCGCATCACTTTAGGACGCGTCGCCCTCTGCTCACCGATCGTAAAAGTTTGCTTTTATCCCGTGCTCGGGGTGAACGCACCGCCTGAATGTCACTAGTCTGCTCTAGAAGAAACGAGATTTTCGTAATTAGGAGCCGTTCAAGTCTTACGTAAGCCACTTAAAATGGCCTTAGTGGTTAGTATTTTATGAAATATACCTTATTGAATTTGAGGGGTTGCAAACAGAGAGATTTCAACACAAAAGTCCGATTAATGCAGGAAGTAAAACACAAAAGAAGCGTAGCCTTCGGTTGACAATTTTAAGAGAAAACGCCAGCTAGTTTCCGTGATGAAATTTAATGAAAAAGGAGTGGAGAAGAGAAACGTAGCGATCGGAGGAATACATTTTCCTAGTCTCTCCATTGTTGTTTGCGCTAATTTTACCATAAACCGTGCCAAAATTGACACAAACTTTGTGTTTGTTGTGTTTGTGTTCCGTTTCTTACATGAACCAAAAGTAACACAAGAACACAAATGTTTTTATCAGTTTAGGTGCAAAAAGCAGCCCGAGAAGCAAAAGTACGGTTTCACAAAACAGCGATTGAATATTTCATTATGGCATTGGTTTTTTACATGATCTCGCGTCATCGGCCAGGGGCCGGTGCGTCGTAATTCCCGGAAATAGGTGAGGTATTGAAGCGATAAATTGAAAAACAAAAAAGTTGGCTTTTATCCTCGGTCTGGGAAATTTATCAGAGATTTTGCAAGGCATTAGCATACGTGGGGCGCCTGGAGTTTTGCGACAGACAAGCTTCCCGCGGTTTACGCGTGGAAATGGAAAAGCGACGGGAAACTCGAGCCGAACCGGCCCCAAAGCGCTGAACTGTGATTAAAGCTGTGACTTAGGCTGCGCAAAGTTTTGACGCGCTAAAAAAAGCTAACGACAGCCAGGCCGGAAAAGGAAGCATACCCGACACATTTGCCAAGCTGAATCGCGGAAGAGAACCGCAACGAGTTTTCAGTGAATAGGAGATGAAAAGTCTCTATTCTGAAAATAAAAACTTTAATGTCGGCAATTTTCATTCCAGCTAGCTGCTTTGGCTTGTTTGCAAGAATCGAAAAACCAAAGACTGCAGACAAATCTGCAAGTCAAGAGCTTCTCACTGAATACTGAAAAAAAAAAATTCTTGAGACATTATATTTTCACTTGAACCGTCGTTTCTTGTCGACAAAAGGTTCTCTTTTAAATAAATCCGTGCGAAATGTGGGTTTAACTCAACATCTGTTTTTTTAAGTTAGAAAAGCGTGTCCAGTCAATTTAGCTCTAAATAAGGGTCATCTGGGAAAATCCATATATAGAAGGTTTTTTTGCGGAAACATGTTGCATTAGGCTACCAGAACAACATATCAAAAGTTTACCAAAATCGGCCGTCCGCTAAGGCCGCCATCTTGAAAAAAGGGGGGGCGGGGGGCCAAAATACGCCGCCGGCGACCGGTTTTTAGCTTATATCTTGAAAAATATCGATCCTACGGAAAAATGTCACTGAACCTTTTAAAAAGATCATAAAATTTCCTATTAGAAACACTATACATTTATCAAGTTGCGACTTCTGGTTCGTGAGATATGGCGGTAGTTTCCTGCGGCTAGGAAAGTCAAATCTTGCGAGAAATCACGTTTTTTCAACAAAATCTGTAATTATCTTAAAAACGGCGAGTCTGAGGCAAAAAAGTGTTCTCACCGGAATGAAAGAGCATGAAATTTCCATGCTAAAAATGCTTATGAATTCACTAGGGGGTCCGCCCCCGGAGCGCTATGCGGTCCGAACCAACGGCGGCTACTACGCGGTGAGGCTCGGCTTGGCCGCGCCATGCATTGTTGCGGTCCAAGATGAAACGGCTTCACTTTTTTGGTAGATTTACCGCGAGGGTAAGTCATATTATCCATTTAAATATGTGCTAATTTCCTTTCATCATGAACCCCCCCCCCCCCCTCTCCCCTTTAGGTCATGCATGTTGTATAGTTAACAAATGTCAACGGTCGCGCTTGAAGATAATGTTATTATTTTATGCTTTCTTATTCAAATTAAATTTGTCAAACAACAAATCTTCTTTTTTCAAAGTAACTAAAAGGAAATGAATTAATACAAAATATAGAAATAGGAATAAGACAAGCATTTCTTCGTTTATTACCTTAAGCGGTGGAATCGTTTATTAATACCTATGTGTTGAAAAGCATGATGGTCTTGAAGGTTCAATTGTTTTTGATGGATACGAACAAAAAGCGCAACAGATTCTACAAAAAGCGTTGAAAGGTGACGACGTTATAGCTTTAAGAAATGTCCTGCCTTAATTTTTTGTGAGGACACTCCTCTATCCGTGGCCCAGGACTTGCTTCTATCTATAATGAAAAGAATGAGGCGCGTTTGATTTGCTTGCTATCGAAACACTTTACTACAGGGAGTCAAGTTAAAGTATCTCAAGCAGAGGACGATGCGGATACTCTCATCGTAAATGAAGCTCTCAGTCTGCCGAGAGGAACGAAGAAACAAGTTGTTATCGTTGGTAGAGTACCTATATTGAGAGAGTATGGCCACTGGGCCCCATGGAGAGACTTTTAGGACCCAAAAATGGCGGTGCTTTGTTTTGGTTTTTGTGGATAGGAGGGGGGTCATTGCCAACTTTTGACGGTTTTCACCAACCGCACTTGCTGCCAACCTTACTACATCTAAGATAATTTTTCTCAAAAATTGCACACGATTAGCCTTAAAAATATGTAAAGAATCGCAATAGTGCATTTGGGTAAATTTCTCGTTACGATAAGCAAAGAAAACTACAATTTGAGTCATTTTGCATCACATTAATTTATGGCGTCCGCCATTTTTGGGTCCTAAGGGCTCCATTCAGCCTAAGATGGCTGAGCCAATCAGAGGTGGTAACACCGGTGGCCATACTCTCTCAATATAGGTACTCTAATCGTTGGTGAAGACATTGACCTCCTTGTTCTAATGATAGCTTTGACGCCTGCATCAAGCGACGTCCTATTACTCAAACCAGGTAAGGGCAAATATGCAGCCCAAATTTTTAGCTCAAATCAATTGCGAACATCGAATGTAAATTTGAAGAAGAGCATTCTGTTTATCCATGTCGTCAGTGGATGTGATACTACTTCAGCATTTCGTGGCAAGGGCAAAGGCAAATTTATTAAACTGTTGGAAAAATGTGGCGAAGTCTCTTGTATTGCTGAGAAATTTGATGAAACCGACTGCACTCAAGATGAGCTTTGTCAAGCGGGTGAGCAACTCGTTCTTTTGCTGTATGGTGCTGAAAAATCAGTTACTGCTTTGAACAAATGCAGATTTCAATGTTTTAATCGTGCTTTGGCAAGGCAAAAAACTGAGGTGAAACTGCAAACGTTGCCTCCAACTTCAGATGCGTGCAAACAACACTTCTTACGTGTATATTATCAAGTTCAACTCTGGAGAGGAAGAAAACGGAATCCCAAAGAATGGGGGTGGAAATCTTCGGAACTCAGGCTTCTCCTTGTGCCTATGCTCAACCCGCCTGACCCCCCCCCCCCCCCCCCAAGAACTTTTACAAATCATCTCATGTACATGTTCGAAAGGCTGTAGTAACCGCTGCTCTTGTAAGAGAGCTGGTCTACCATGCAGTGACATTTGTCTACATTGTTCCGGCTTGGGATGCAGCAATCAAGCAGAAACACTGATCGAAGAGGAAGCAGAGGATGAATTTAAACTCCCTCTTTCTATATTTTGTATTAATTCATTTCCTTTTAGTTACTTTGAAAAAAGAAGATTTGTTGTTTGACAAATTTAATTTGAATAAGAAAGCATAAAATAATAACATTATCTTCAAGCGCGACCGTTGACATTTATTAACTATACAACATGCATGACCTAAAGGGGAGGGGGGGGGGGGGTTCATGATGAAAGGAAATTAGCACATATTTAAATGGATAATATGACTTACCCTCGCGGTAAATCTACCAAAAAAGTGAAGCCGTTTCATCTTGGACCGCAACAATGCATGGCGCGGCCAAGCCGAGCCTCACCGCGTAGTAGCCGCCGTTGGTTCGGACCGCATAGCGCTCCGGGGGCGGACCCCCTAGTGAATTCATAAGCATTTTTAGCATGGAAATTTCATGCTCTTTCATTCCGGTGAGAACACTTTTTTGCCTCAGACTCGCCGTTTTTAAGATAATTACAGATTTTGTTGAAAAAACGTGATTTCTCGCAAGATTTGACTTTCCTAGCCGCAGGAAACTACCGCCATATCTCACGAACCAGAAGTCGCAACTTGATAAATGTATAGTGTTTCTAATAGGAAATTTTATGATCTTTTTAAAAGGTTCAGTGACATTTTTCCGTAGGATCGATATTTTTCAAGATATAAGCTAAAAACCGGTCGCCGGCGGCGTATTTTGGCCCCCCGCCCCCCCTTTTTTCAAGATGGCGGCCTTAGCGGACGGCCGATTTTGGTAAACTTTTGATATGTTGTTCTGGTAGCCTAATGCAACATGTTTCCGCAAAAAAACTTTCTATATATAGATTTTCCCAGAAAAATGCTAGATTGACTGGACTAACTGCGTTTCTTTACCTCTAAAAAAACCAAATTTTGTCGATAAGAAACGACGTTTTAAGTCAAAATGATATCTAAAGCAAATTTGTTCTCAGTGAACGAATCCGAAGTAAATCGATCGAAGAGTGCCTGGAATCGTGATAAAACGTTAGATACAAATACAAAATCTTCTGTCATGAGGAACAGCAACAAAGAAGTTATACGATTTTTCCAAAAAACTTGGTCCTTACTGCTCAACTCGATCCATTTGCCATTCTCCGAGAGCAAAATCATGACTTCAATGGATTCCAAACAATATTTTTCATTTCTCGGGGAACGAGGCAACTTACACCTATACTACTCTGAACTATCAACGTAGATAGAGGATAATTCAAGCCGGAATAGAAGTTCGAAAAGTGCGAAATAAAATCTGATACATGCTGATGCTGCGACCCAGCCAAGCCAGATTCTCCAAAAAATACGGACCGCACCCGTAAGTAGCTTCAAATCGTGTGCACAGATCGACAACTGGACGTATTTCTGCCAAATAGAACCATAGATATTATGACGTGAGCCATATTGTGCACATATCCCTATGGATCTCGGGGCTCATGTCTTAATGCACATAGTTCCGTTTGGCAGAAATGCGTCCAACTATGCCGAAAGATAAACGCCAGGGTTGCCGTAATGTCCGCAGGTACTCACTCTTTTTTTGACGGCTGAAATGATAATTCGGGGATTTCCGGGGAAATGTTGATAGCCAAGGACAGACAAAATTGCGAAGGTTGGCAGCACTTTGACCGGGACACACGGAAAAATCCCTGGTCGCCACACGAGGAACTTTCTTATCTTCAGTGTGCGTGCCATATGGATGCTGGTGCTGGTGCTTCGTCCAAGCTCTCACCAACTTCAAAGGATTTTTTTTTCTTGCAGATGAAAGCTCTTCAGTCACCCACGAATCTTACACACGAACTTGAAAGGAAGAAAAACAAACGCAGATTGTAAGCGACTTTTTATTGATGTTGACCTGAGGAGAAGACTGTGTGAATAAACCAATGTTAACAGCATCGTTAACTCGTTTGCAAGAGGATTCTTTTCTTTAGGTGAGAGAGAATATTGCTCAGCGTCCACTCGGCCTAGGATTTACCTATATGTACTACCTCTGAATTTAATACCTAAGTAGTTCATAAAAATATGATCCGTGCAGAATTTTAACAGAATTGACACAATGCCAAATTCCATGATTTCGCTTCCAGGACAGGGTAAGAATTAGCAGACTCCCATAAGATGCACTTTCGCATCAAAATGTCTAGCAGATTAAATTGATGACATCAGAAATTTCCAAAAATGACTCGTAATGGAATTCATATCTGCGCTTACTTTAGAAACAATGGATTTAGACATCTTACTCGCTGATTCTAGTGGTTGATTGATCTGATTTTAGTAAACTTAAAACCGGGGTCCAAAAAATTATTTATGTCCCCTAGAGGACCTTTCAAAACTTGTACCATCTGGATTGAGTTAGAATTCACACACGAGTTAAACTCAAAACTGCTAGCATCTCTGTATTCATATCTTCAAAACCACTGATGTCCTATCACTTTACATATCGACGGTGAAACTACCAAACCACGTATCTCGTTTGCGATGTTTAAAAATCTACGCTCACATTTTATTTTTTTGAAGTAGACCAAATCAATATCATTCCTTGAAGTTTTCACGGAATTTTCTCCGCACAAAGAGAAAAAATCACAGAAATTTTCAAGACTGGATGTTAAGTAGTTTTTCATTTAAAAAATAAAGTATGAAAGGAAGTCTGCGACGTCGCAAACCGAGATACGTGGTTTGGTAGTTTCACCGCTGATATTCAGCGAAATTTGTTTTCCCGGAAAATCCTAGCCAGATGGAATTTATTAGACAAGCGCAGTAATCCAAAAATGCAGGACTCATTTTAGAGACTATCCCTGAAAAATCGGAAAGCTTCGTCTTCACTCAAAAGCAACTGAAAAATAAAGTAAAATTTTGGCGTTCGACCGCACGCTCACAAACCATGAATCAACGAAAGCATGAAACCGTGCATCTCCGTGCATGGAAGGGAGGGAGGCGCGATTTCTACTACCACTCTCAGTACTACGAAGTATCAACGTATGGGTTTTCAACTTTGTAAATTTTCGTTTGATAAAACATTGATTTTTCGGAAAGCTTTCGAGAAATTTTCCACCAATATTTTGGACAATTCTATTCACAATTTGATCTAAATTATCTGATAATTTGCACGGAAATACGGAGAACGTCCCTGAAAAATATACACTCGGGTGAAATTTGGCAACATTCAGATGCTCATACGGTGTTTTACCTTTAAAAACGGCCTCGCTGCATCGACTCAAAAATAGCTTCCCGATTCCTCTCCACGATCGGCGCGTAAACAATCCGATTAGAGCTGCGCGCCAAGACAAGACGCCAGAAGTTGTTGCAACCTCCTCCTCCCTCCACCCTCCCCCTACCTCCTCCCCCGCACCCCCACGCGAAAAGTAAAGTCTCGCATTATATTCTACGAAACGTGTGCACCGCGGTAAAAGCTCTTGGAAAAACAAAGGAGCTTCTGTATTCCATTTACACGGTTCATTCGCTCCTTGAGATGAATGCGAATTTCGCCTTCCTCGAAATCATTTCGAGAAACGTGCAAGACGGTATTTGGGAGCGCAAAGTTCGAAATATCTTAAGCGAAAACGGGTGTTGCTGAAATTTTGGAGGTTTTTCACTTCTCAAAAAATACGCTAGTGGTTTCGTTTCGTTCAATTTTGATGGGAACACTCGCTCTAAGTGTTACAACTTCATTTTCGGAGAAAAATCGTCGCATTTTATGACTGTCCATCCTGGAGAATGAGAGGAGTGCTCGCACAATCTAAGCAACGTAAGCTGGCGCTTAGTATGTTCTGAATTCATTTCCTTTGATACGGTTTATTCGATCCTTGAGCTGAGCGCAGGAAGGGTTCCGTTGCAGCATCCAGGAATGGTTTTGAAAATAATTTTTTCTGGGGTTACTTTCAGAGAAAAATGGGGTTCTACGCTTTGAATAGCTACAAACAGATTTTACGATTAGAAAAAGTTTTTAAATCGAAATTATGTAAAAGTGAGAAATGAATACTGCCAACTTACAGTATTTAATGAGAAAATGTTCCGACTCAAATGCTCCTGTTGCGCTCATTTAATCAGCATTTGTTTGGACGGAATCCGGTGGAGGGCGCTTTTCATACCGAAATTGAACAACACTAGGGGGCTACGACCCCCGTTCGGTATCGCATTCAACATATCGAAGCGCTTCGCGCCTCAGACTCATGCTGCCGTGCTAAGGAAAAACGCCGTATGAACATTCTAGAGTTGCAAAATTGCCCCGGGAAAAACACACTCAAAAAAAAGGAAATGTCGAAGTAGCATTAACCGCCATGTTGAAATGACATCACAGAAATTATGTTGATATAGGCTGCACTCCCCGTAACTCAACATGGTTTGACTTAATTCTACATTTGCCGTCATGTTGAACCAACATGACCGAGAATGCTTCTACCTGTCATGTTGAATCAACATGACGGTGATATTCGAGTAACATTACGCATGTTAATTCAACAAAATTCATGTACATTTAGCATTATGTCAGACTGAAACTGTATTACACATGTTGTTTTACCATTCCTTTGGTTGAAAGAACATTAACACTTTGTTGAATTAGCATATGCAGTGTTATGTTACCATTTGCTTTCATATTGTTTCAGGAGTACCGTGGTGCTCTTGAAACATCATCTACGTACTGAAAAGGGGATGGCGTGTTCTCCTCCTCTCCCTCCTCCTCATCTCCCGCCCCCTCCCTTCATCCTTCCCCCTCCCCCTCCCTCCCCCCTCTCGCTCCCTCCCCCCCTCTCGCTCCCTCCCCCCTCTCGCTCCCTCCCCCTCTCGCTCCCTCCCCCCTCTCGCTCCCTCCCCCCTCTCGCTCCCTTCCCCCTCTCGCTCCCTCCCCCCTCTCGCTCCCTCCCCCATCCCACCTCCCCTCTCCCGTCCCCATCCCCATCCCTCGTATTTTGCTCCTTGGGAGGCGCGGTTATAAGCTTTACGTATGTTAATCCCCTCCTCCTCCCCTCCTGACTTCTCGGGAGATTTCAAGAAGTCATGGGCCGATTCCATAGGAGAATTTGAAAGTTTGCGGTCGCTGCTGGCTGTTGACCGTATGCCCAATCATTCATTGAGAGGGGATATTGAATTTCCATCGATGAGATTTTGAGCGTTCTGGAGCCACAGTCAAATATATACAGCACCGAACAGTTAACATAAGACATGAATTGCAGAAGCTTCATGATTTCGTTTCATAAGCTAGACATCTAAGCCACCTGACTCGATAGTCTTGACACAAAGACAAGATTGTCTACTCACTGCGAGTAACGTTCAAATTGAAAAATAGCGTACTTATTTTTTATTCAGAGAACTGGTACTATTACTCTTTTCAAACCATTCGGTGGTACATTCTGAAAAAGTCTCTTAAGAAATACGTCCCAAAGTATTTACTTAAAAAAATTTCTGGATACCCAATTGATAAGGTAAAAACACAATTGAGACACTTTCGGAAACAAAATAAATCGACTCGAATAACGCTATTATCGCTCACCGTGACAAAAAAATGGTAATATGGTAATAATACTTACACATGAAACAAAAAGAATTACTTTTAAGTTGATGATAGTTTATTATTCTTTTTTCAAAAACATTTTCGCTCGTGTGGTTAAGGCTCTTAAAATCCTACGTTTCTAAATACCTATTTGATTATATTTTTTATTTTCAATGTTTGATTTATTTATATTATTAATTATTATCATGATATAAAATAAGAATAAAAATGACAATCGTAAACACTGAAGAAAGTAAACATCATTGTTGGAGGAGAAAAAAATAGTTCGTGATAAATTGTTGATTTTTATATGGTGCATAATGTAAATTCCTTTTCGTAAATAGTGAATGGAAAAAAAGGAAAACCTAACAACCTGATGCGGTATGCATTTCACACAACTTAGACGGCAAAAAAATGAAAAAGTAATTCAGTGGGATATGCAAACACTTAAAATTCGTCAACCGAAACCACATGCCCGGGTGGCTCGGTTGGTAGAACACTCCGCTTGTAATAGGTAGGTCCCGCGTTCAAATCCCGAAAAAGTCGGAAAAATTTGATAGGTCGGATGGGATGATTCTGGGTTGAGAGTAATATCGGAAGTATAACTACATTAAGAAACGATACAACTTTCATAAAAATAACGTAATTTATTTTAATTTGTAGCATTTGACGTACTCGTATATCAACATGATTGTTATGTTAAATCAACATGACAGCATGTTGAGTAAACGTGACGACTTCGTATAGCAACATGATAAGTCATGTTGATTTAACATGACGGCTATCATGTTTCTTCAACATTTTTTATTATGTTCCCGTAACATGCTGTAAGCTTGTGCCCGTTTTTAAGACACCCGTCATGCTGAATCAAGCTTGCTCAAGCTTAAAGTAACATTTTTTTTTTTTGAGTGCATATATTTTTAAAGAAAAATATACGTACTTTTCCTTGAATTTTTTAGACATTTTAGATCAAAGTGCGAAGAATGTTGTCTGAAAAATTGAACTAAAAAACATGCACAACTTTTCCGGTAAGTTAGTATTTCATCGAAGGAAATCATTTTCCAAGGGTTAGGGGGACGATGGAGGAGGAATGTGAAGGAGGAGGGTGGAGGAGGAGGGTAAAGAGTAATGTTGCCGAAAATCTCGGATTTGAGGAAACGCCAATTTCCGACAAGGTTTAAACGGTAGATCAATCGATATATCGCAAAGCACGCCTCGCCTGTTACAGTTCAACTTACATGGAGAAAGCACCACTAAGTGCGTAGTGCTGCCACACTGAGAAAAAACGCCGTATGAAAATTAGTATGCTTCCAAAATTCCCCAGATAAAAATTTGACGTTGGAGGAAAGTTATGCATATTTTCCTTTTAAATTTTCAGGTTTTTTAGATCGAATTGCGAACAAAATTGTCTAGAAATTCGGAAGTAGAATATTTATAAAACTTTCGCAATAATTTAGAATTTTATGAGACGCAATTTTGCAACGCCTGACGGTTGATACGGCGTTTTGCCTTAGCACGGCAGTGTTGACATGTGCCATTTTGCGTGAGGGGCCTCTGAATTAGCCTCCGATATACCGAGACGTCTCCTGTCAAAGCGGCTTCATCACTGAGGGCGTTGCCAAAAGTCAGCGCATTCGCTATGTAGGGAATGAGAAGTTGCTTAAAATTGAAGAAAATCCTAGCAACCCTGTTTCAGGATTAAAGGAAAACCACGCGCGAGCAACGACGATGCGGCGTCGCGTCCCCGCGGTTTCTGTTGGCGCAGGAAGAAATCCAATTTCCGCCGAAATTTCCGCGGGTGTTTGTAGAGCCCACAGACGACCGCTGCTGCCGGATTTACCCAGAAACATCCCCCATGTACACGGAGAAAAAAACTTCGTGCGTGGGACCCGAAGTTTAGGTCATATGGATCTCTGAAGTTTTCAGATTGAGAATCTAAACACTTAAGGTCCAGCTGCTGAGGTTTGGATCACACATCTGAAACTTCAGTTCTTACATCTGAAATACTTCGGTTTTCACATCCGAAAAACTTTCCAAAAAACTTGTTCACATCCGAACATCTGAAGTACTTCAGATGTGTGATCCGAACCTCGACAGCTAGACCTAAAGTGTTCAGATGCTCAATCTGAAAACTTCAGAGATCCATATGACCTAAACTTCGGGTCCCACGAACGAGGTTTTTTCTCCGTGTAATCAGATTCTCTGCACGAAACTCGTTATTTTCTTGCCCATTCTGGCAGCGCATCGGCTGAAACCGAGCTTCCTCCTTCACCTCCCTCAATTGTTAATGAAAAGCAGATGCTGGCTAAAATCCCCTCCTACTTATCTCGGAAATGTCTACATTTTTATGTATTCTGCTACCAAAACGGGTAGCGTCGACTTAAATCGCTTGCTTGGTCGTGCTACGATAATCCGCCCGTGGGACACGTGCATGTGCCATATATCCTCCTGCTAAAGTAGCTTTAGTGAATACGGTTTTTTGACGAAATGGGGTTGTTTTATCTTCTTGAGAAAGTCTTCTCTAACTACACGTGCGCAGCATTTACCAATACTATTTGGCTTATTACATTGAAACCAGAGAGACCCTGTAGCAAAGTCCTCGTATTTTGTCTCTGCGGGCTGATAGTTGGAATTGATAGACAAAGCGATAGACAAGTAGACGAAGAGAAATTAAATTGATCGATCTTGGTTGAAACGGATGGTTGTTGCAAACTTAGAGAGGGTCCCTCATGGGTTGCTATTGGTTAGTCTATTACTTATCTCCTTTGTCCATTGCAACCGCTCGCCTTCATTGATTGGATTGCTCCATTTACTCTGTGTCATCTTCGTCTATCACTTTGTCTACAGCTTTGTCTATCAATTTCAATAATCAGCCCGCTGGTTGTAAAAAATGTACGGAAAGACGTGAAAGAAGGATGAAAACTTGTTAGTTGACCACGAAGGAGCGAAAGAGGAGCGGTCCCAGTATCCTTGTAGGGACGATAGTGTGAAGACCCATATCAGCCAAGCGGGCCGATTATTGAAGTTGATAGACAAAACTATAGACAAAGAAGACAAAAGGGGTATGGAGGGATCCTATTGGTGGGAGCAGATGGTTGCAATGGACAAAGGCAGTAGGTAATAGACTAACTAAAGACAATCCACGAGAAACCCGACGGTTAGTCCATCATTTTAGTCTCCCTTAGTCTATGGGAACCACACATTTCAACCAATAGGATCGCTCCATACTCCCTGTGTCCTTTTTGTCCATAGCTTTGTCTATCAATTTCAATAATCAACCCGCAGCTGCTTTATTTTTGTCTACAGCTTTGTCTGTCAATTTTAATGATTAGCCCGCTGGTTGTAAAAGACGTACGAAAAGGCGTGAAAGAAGGACGAAAACTTGATTGATGACCACGAAAGAGCAAAAGAAGAGTAGTCCCAGTATCCTTGTAGGGAAGATAGTGTGAAGACCCAAACCAGCCGAGCCGCAACAGTCAATAATCGGAATGGCTGCCTACATCCGATTTCCCGGGCCTTTGATGTCCCTGTCTCGGTTTCGTGGTTTAATTGAACTTGACGCGGCTCCTTTAATATAGCCCTTACCGTTCGGCTGCGCTTTCCGGAAGGGGGGAGCTGCGGTTCCCGTAATTATATCGCCAATTCTGGATCCTCCCTTGGACGAAGTTTCGTTTGGCGAAGTTTGCACCAGTCAATAGCGGTCGTCAAGACGCGGGTACTTGGGTGCGGTGGTTTGGGACAACTACGTTTGAGGCGTGCGAGAGCTCCAGTTGATTAGGAAACTTAATTAAACCTTGTTTCGGCTACCTTATTCTGTGACCTTAAGGTGGTGGAGTTCGCGGGTAAACAGCGGTCGAATTCGATGCGAAAGGAATACCCAGTGAAAAAGCAATCTATTCCGATTTGAAATGGATCATTGCACCATCGAGATATTTTCAAGAGATTGGAATGCTGACCCATCATTAAAACAGAGTCGTTAAAACAGGGTCGCACTGTCCAGGACTAATATTTTAAAAACGTAGGCGAATCAGTCATTCATATTCCACGGTTAAGTTAGCTAAAATTTTAAAAAATACCAACAAAATACCCAATAAAATGTTTGCTCATGCCCATAAAGTTTTCCTCCTCCCGTGAATATCGCATGAAAATAACTCTAAAACCACGTTAAGCATTTAAGCACATGAAAAATGTCTGGTATCCACCCCTAAACGCACAATTTGTGCGGCATTTGCTGCACTTATTTGCATGTATTGCATGTCATGGGCAGTTTTTTACAAGTCACCAGCCGCAGTCAGGTTTGCCACCAAAGAGGCGAAAGAAAACCTGACCTATATAATTAAACAATCTCGCTAACTGTTTCTCACGTTTGATTTCAATCGTTTTGGAGCGTTTGTTTTCGCTTTATTAATTATTTAAATTGCGAAAACAATTGCCTGAAATCAATTGAATTCACACGTAAAACAGACGAATACCAATTGTCGAAATTGTTTATTCAATTAAGTTAGCTTTACTCCTTTTTTGACTGAGCACACCTGCTTGCTGGGAATAAGTGTACACTTTAATTGCCGGTTTTGAAACAACAAGATACAATCTACGCAAATCGTGGAATAAGAAATAAACGTTACGCATTTCTAATGCGTCCGATTCTCGTTTCTTCATCACTAAAGAAAATGTATTCAAATGACACTATCTCTTCTTTGCAACGGATACATTTCGGTTTCTAGGTTAGGGGCCGTTTTGCCTGAGTTCCCAGCATTCGGCTTACTAACCTGCGACGACACGGAAACAGGGATTTGGCTTTCGGGCCGAAAACGGCAACGCTGCAAAGTAAGCCTCCCACTATACGAGGGGGGAGGGGGAGGGGGATGCGAGCATTGTAATTGACTCACGCAACCAGCGATATACATACGCGGGGCACAGTCGAGTAACCTGACAATCAATTTTAATACCCCTACTCCCGTTTCCTCCCCCCGCCCACCCTCCGGCGCGGGGTCGCCGCCCCCCGTGAACCCCAGGGACTCCGATGCAGCCTGGGCTCAAGAGACCCGCGACGGCCGTGAGCCGGTTAATTACATTCAGACCAATCGACCCCCCCCCCCCCCTCCCGGGTCCCTTCGGTGTCCCCCGTCGAGCCACTATCAGAATAGGAAAAAACCCTTTGGGAGGGATGCCGGGCTTTTACAACTTGGGGATCGGGACGTCATTAAGCGGAATGAACCTATTTCTAAAAGTAGTTTCGGAGAAAAAAAAACGCGCAGGTTCAATTGGAATGACGCAATAGACCGTGCACTGTTGTTTTAAAATCGCTCTTGTAGAATGATCCGTTCTGCTCAATGGCTTCCAGGGGTTGATTGGATGACGGAAATTATACGGGAGGAAATATTCATCATCAAGGCTCCCATGCATTGGCGGATCCAGCAAATTGGCAACATTGTTTTTCTCCATTTAAACATATGGGAATGTATCGATTCTTGGAAGGGCCAGGTGCTCCGACAAGAATCGATTATTTAACATAGGTTTAAATGGAGGAAATCCGATGTTGCCGAATTGCTGGATCCGCCTCTGGTCGTGTTATTGCACACTGCGAAAAAAATTCGGTCGTATGAACTGTTGGTACCGTTTTCAATGTCGACCATACTATTCGCTTGATAAAACTGTTCTCTGGCGCGGTTCGAGGAACCATTTCCGCGAATACCATGGATGATCGATTATCGATATTTCCCCACTTTAAGCTATGATAAAAGATCGATTATCACGGTGTTCGTTGTGAACACCCTGTTTATCGATCATTTTTCATAGGTTTAAATGGCAGATCAATCGATATATCGTCAAACACGCCACGCCACTGCCGCGAATCATGAGACCGAATTTCCGATCCAAATTGAAATCCAGAAAAAATTCGGCTCCCTAATAAAAAAAATGCCACCGTGGACTAGGATCTAAGTTCCTTGAGGTGATCATTAATGTTAAAATTTCATACGCCATTCAGCACTAATTTGACAAAGAGTCGGAGTTCATTTAACTCTCCAAATAAGTGGTTCAGTTTTTTTTTTTTTTTTTTTTTTTTTTTTTTCAGGAAAGAAGAGATCGCCTCCAATTACGAAGAACTTGGACACATTCTTCTCGCGCTAATAGAAGGATAAATATCAACTTTTAGTCAAAAGAATGAAATTGGTGTCTGGGATAATTTTCGGCAAGCCGATTTATTTTCAGGCGCTGAAAATGCTCAGACATCCCGCTCGGCACCCTCCAATCTGAAGAGAGGAATTCTAATATCAATCCGAGAATTTTCATGGGCTAAAAACGGAAACCGTTTCCCGCCTCTCCCACATCAAAATCATCAGGCTGTCGGGAGCAGGCAGGTGAGATATTTTCTGAGTGAAACTCACTAAATTCCATTCTATCCTTCCCAACCTCGCTCGGTAAAGAAAACACAGAACAGCTCGCACCACGTCACAGTCGATAGAACGCGAGGCAGAGTTGGAACTAGATCTTTGAAAGACACCTTTCCTCATTAAAATTTCAATTACAACACATTAGACGTACTGCAAACTTTCAAAACCAACTCATACGCGAAAAATCACGCTCGTGACTCACATCATAAACAGTCAATCCAAACTCTCCGTTTGCAATGAACCATAATCAACGTAGAAAAAATTCCAAAGGACGACTCGTTAAAGTAGATTAAAGGAAACTCTAAAAATCTTATTACCTACATTTTTTGCAACTTCGAGAACCAGCAATATAAAGATACATTTAAACAATCAAAACTTTTTGCGGAAAATTGATGATGACACGATACAAATTAGAAATACTAGAAGTTACTTCACTTCATTTGTACATAAGGCGACACTGGAATTGAGTCGAGATGCTAGAGAAACAAGCAAATCACGCCTACAGTTACCATTGCATGTGACATTGTGACAAATACTAAACGAAGATCATTAAACTTCTAGATACAACTATTCGGGCTCCACGGATGTTGGTGTTGCATACGCGTGGAATTGAAGGCGTTTGACACACACGGTACTCGCCGCTTCACCCGCAGCGTGACGCGGCGGCGGAGTGTCTTTCGAGATCCAAAATGGCAAAGCGCCTTCAAATCTTCATTTATACTACGAAAATATCTCTTAGAATCGAGGGGTTTCTCTAAAAATCATGCTTACTAAGCATGCGCCGGTCCGTGCTGCGGGTGAAGACCTGGAGACTCAAAAAGCCTGCAATTCCGTGGGTATGCCACACGGACATCCGTGAGGCCCAAATAATTGCATCTTGAAAATTATAATTGAATCCGTTTCGCACGCGATCCTAACTTAGAATGTTTTGCTCATTTTTATTACACCTTGACTTAATTCGAGTGTCGTACCTAACGCAACGAAATTATAAATGTAGTTACGTTCTTTCATCTGAAAGACGACAAATTGTATTTTTACTAATATGCGTTAAGTCTCCAAGTGAACAGGAACATGAGCTACATTTATTAAAGTCTCTCTTGTTTCACAATCCCTAAACATATTCTGAAAGTAAAAGAGGGTAACGAAGATCCTGTGGATTGAGCAGGATAATATATTCGGCACTTAAGCACCTGCGAGCCCCGCTTTGAAGCTTTAAAAGCTCGCAATGTATTTAAGGGGCACGGCCTCATTAGCGGCCTAAATAACGGACGAGCGTGAAGAATTCGCATTCCATATCCACACTTACGCCCTGGTGACCGCAAAGGAAGGCTCAGATGCTTAAATCCGTAACGAAAAGGAAAAAACTCCCGAGAAAAGGAAAATGTGAGAAAGGCCGTCGAGAATGGCGGGACCGCCGAGCCGAGGCCTAAAAACGAGAAGAATAATGCGTAAAAAGGTCTTGACAAAATTACAAACAAAATTGAGTTTCCTGAGCACGCAGCTGGTGCATGATGCTGGATGCTCAGCGTGATAATGCGACAGATGATTAGGCGAAAGATGGCGCTGCTTGCGACGTGAATAATCGACTATCCATTTAAGGCTATAGTAAAGAATCGATTACTCAGCCAACGTTTCGATAATCGATCTTTTTCCAGGGTTGAATGGCACATCAATCGATACATGCCCGCGATATTTCTGTGACTCGCGCCTCGTGTGTCTTCACCCCTGGGGTGACAAAAATTTTATCTCTCAGCTGTGTCACATGTGCAATCATGCTAAATCACTAAATCACCATAAACTTTCCTTGTTTCCGATTTTCCGAGTTAAATATTTTTCCGAAGTTTGCGGAGAATAAAAACGATTTGGACAAATAAGGTATTCCACCTGACTGATAAATAAAACATAAAAGGTTTTGGTGGGGGGACTTTAAAGCAGCTTTATATGGTTTTCTGTGAGAGAGGTGTGAGGTTATTAGAGAGGAATAAAGGCCTTTTATAATAATCGTAAGAACAGGACCGTATGTTCAACAACTGAACAAATTGGATGTCAGTGTGCCCTTTTCCTAAGTTGATCGTTTCTCCTCTTATGATAAGTTCGAACAGTGATAAAGAAAATATTGTATGATAAATAATCTCGGAAAATAAGAGAAATAAAACTGCGATAGAAAACGTTCACAAATTAAAACATTTCCTTTCGAATTATATTCGCGGCCAAAATTACTAACTGACCGAAAAGTGCTACCGAAGTATCGGTGCTTACATACATTACAGCGCACTCTAAATGGAACTGTTTTGCATGACTATAATAGGAAACGTTCTTGATTTTTAAAATCCGACTACGTCCAATATAATTTCTGGACACACTTGTTTGTATTGTTCATGAAGTTAGCAGAGGACTGTGGATTCTGAATTGTTTCAATTCTATTTGATCCATTTTTTTTGACAAAGCGTTGAAAGCTCGCACCCATCGAATATCGACATTGGAACTTCCTGACCACCTATCTCGTTTGCGGTGTCTAAAAAACTCCTCCCCTAATTTACTTTTTAAAAGGAGAACAAATGGACATCATTCCTTGGAGTTTTTCCGAAATTCGCCTCACACTAAGAGGAGAAATGAAGCCGGTTTTCAGGGATTGGCGTCGCGCAGTTCTCTATTCGAAAAATAAATTATGATGGGAAGTCCGCAACGTCGCAAACCGAGATACGTGGTTCGGAAGTTTCACCGTCGATATGTCTGCCGTGCTAAGGAAAAACGCTGTATGAACCTTTAGGCGTTGCCACATTTCCATTGGTAAAGCACGAATTTTCGGGAAAATTTGTAAATATTTTTCCTCCAATTTTTCAGATAATTTTGTTGGCAATTTCACCTGAAGTTCCTGAAAATTTCAAGAAAAAATATTCATAACGTTCTCCAAAAATAACTGTTTTCTGAGAGAAAATTTGGCAACTCTTGAATGTTCATACGACGTTTTTTCCTTAGCAAGGCAGATGTAACCTTTACATGTCCTACTTACAGGAGAAGAAATGACGTCTCGACTCGTGGCTTTGTCAAAAAGTTCCCAAACATTTAAAATACCTTCCATCGGAGGCTTTCAGTGACAAACTAGACTGTCTTTTCTAAGCCGTAGGGGCACAAAGCAACACGATGCGTCGAGCGGTATGCATAAAGCATAACTTCGGATCCGGTGACCTACTTTCGCTCCCAGTGCCCCACGCACCCCCTTCCCCTCCCGGCCGGTTTCGGTGTAAGTGCGACTTCCTGCCCAAAAGTTTACGGCCGATTTACTGAGCCATTCAATTCACCTGGGTCGGAGGGACGACCGGGCGGAGGTCACTCGACCTCGCGGAGGGTCACGAGGCGGTCTCACACATCCTCTCGGTGAGACCGTTGACCGCGCTCCCCAGTGGTGTGGCGGGTTTCGCGATGTATCGATTCATATGCCATTTAAACCTATGGAAAAGGATCGATTAACAGGGTGTTCGCAACGAGCACCTTAATAATCGATTCTTTACCATAGCTTCAAATGGGGAAATCTCGATAATCGATCATTCACGCCTCGCCACTGGCGCTGCCATGCAAAGGAAGAACGCCGTATAAGCCTCCATACGTTGCCTAATTTCCTTCAATAAAAACCAAATTCACAGGGAAAATTGAGAATATTTTTTCTTCAAATTTTTCAGACCATTTCGTACGCAATTTCATCGAGAATATTTGAAAATTTCAAGGGTAAATATGCATAAATTTTGTCCAAAATGCATGTTTTGTATGGGAAAATTGGGCAACTTTCGAATGTTCGTACGGCGTTCTTCCTTAGCATGGCAGCGCGCTACCGTCCACACAGGGACGTATTCATAGCCGTCCCTTCATCAGCTCCTCGATTCCCTCAGGGAGGTCCCGTAATGGTTGGCATCGTCATTAAGGGAGATTTAAGGAGGCTTTTAAGGTGAGCTTGTAGCGGGAGTAAATGAACACCGGGATGCTAACGGATTTTACTGCTGAAATATGGACCGGTTTCGATGCAAATTTTAGGCAAAAAACGGGAGAATTAAGATCTTAGCGAATCAGATAGGTTAGATTTTTCCTTTTTGATTAATTATTATTTTTGGAAAACATCAGTGTTTTTTCATCTCATCTTAAACTATTAAAAGTACCTAATTCCATCTTATATGTCTTATTGTGTTCCTATACATCGATTAATATTTATAAGGAAATACTTGCACTTTTTAAATTAAATTGAAAAAAGAGAATGTCTCGCCTTTGCACGCTATGTTATTTATTTAAAAGTTCTTGTTGTGGATGTACATAACGTGCAAAGGACGTAAAAATCAAATGTTCCTTATTGCTGACTTTTTTTTCTGCAAATAAAAAGCGATGAGAAAGGGATCAGGAAACGTCGATTTGCAGTTGGAATGATTTCGGTTGAATTCGTTCGGTATGAGTGACAAGAGGAGTTCGATTTCTGTCCCTCAACAATAAAACAATTAAGCATTTTTCCACCCATTGATGGAGGTAATTGTGGCGACTCTGACGTACTGCCGCACCGTCCCCATAATTGACTCTCCCGGTGTAGTATTCATGCAAACGAAGCATCATGCACCCGGAATTACTTTAATCCATCTTCTCGGGAATGCACTTCGCACAACAATCAATTATCATGACACTCAATGCGAGCTAATTAGATCCTCTGCTAATAAGTGAATAATTTGTGTGAAGTAACCTCAATACGTCCCGGTAGTCGAGGTAATTGCATCATTCACAGTGTTCTGCCGTGCTGAGGAAGAACGCCGTATGTGCATTTGAGAGTTGCCAAACTTCCTCCAGTAAAATGTTAATTATTCAGCAGAGTTATGAATATTTTCCCTTGAAATTTTCAGATACTTTAGATTAAATTGTGATTGAAATCCCGTGAAAAATTGGTAGAAAAATATCCGCAACTTTTCCAGGATTTCCAAGATTCTATCGAAAGAAATTTGGCGACGCCTGAAGGTTCATACGGCGTTTTTCCTTAGCACGGCAGTGCAGTATCGATCCGCCACCCGATGCTACCAACTGAATGCAAAATGTATTTTTCTCCTGTCACTTTTTCATTCTCAAACATGGGAAAATGTGTGCACGCTGAAAAATACGCCACTCCATTCCCAAAATCTACGTTGAAGGGTCATCCATAGATTACGTAACGCACTTTTTCGGTATATATTTTTCACCCCCTCCCCCCTTGTAACGCTTTTGTGACATAGTCCCTATCATTTAACTCGTAGAAACAATAAATGACGTAACGCTCTTCTTAACCCCCTCCCCCTTATGGCGTTATGTAATATTTGCACGACCCCTAGGTCAGTCTTCTTGTTCTTATTTTCATATCGATGGTAAAACTGCAGAGGTGATATCTCGGTTTGCGGCGTTGCAAACTTCCTATCATACTTCATTTTCTACTTGGAAAACTAAGGAACGTCATTTCTTAAAAACTTTGTTCATTTTTCCTCTCCATGTGATGAATATTCTTTAAAAATGCCAAGCCATTATGGTGGCTTGGTCTCCTTGTCAAAAATAAAATAGAATAAAAGTGGAGATTTTGAAACACCGCAACCGAGATATGCATTTCTGCAGTTTCGCCGTCGACATTCTACTTTTTACCGTACACTTGCTGATGCTGATAACCTATACATGATTTAAAGGTAAATAAATCTGAACTACTGCTATTTAGTTTACCTTAATTTATTTATTTTTTCCTATCGGCTCTCGTCATTGATACAATCCGAATAATGGACAATCCTGCGTTCCAGCAAAAATCGCAGGTTTGATCCTCTCCCAAGGCTCATACCTAATCCCGTGGGAGCTGGAGGGATTAAAGCAGTGGCGAGGCGCCAATGATCGATTATCGATTTTATCCCATTTAAAGCTGTGGCAAAGAATCGATTATTGAGCTGTTCGTAGCGAACACACTGTTTATCGATCCTTTTCCATAGGTTTAAATAGCAGATCAATCGATACGTCGCAAAGCACGCCACGCCTCTGAATTCAAGCGGTTGAAAAAGGGTTAATTGGAATAGTCGATCAATCCGAGCTTCCCTTCATCTTCTGCCGAAAAACCCGAATGATATTCTGTCGTGCTGGGTAAGAACGCCGTATAAGCCATCAGGCGTTGCCAAAGTTTTTTCGGTAAATAAAAAATATCAAAGGAAAATTTGTGAAAATCTCTCCTCCAATTTTTCTCCGGATTTAATTCGTAATTTGATCAAACTAGTCTGGAAATTTCAATGATAAATATTTGTAACACTCTTCAAAAATAAATATTTTTAAAGAAGAAATTTGGCAACATCCGAATGCTTATACGGCGTTTTTACGTAGCACGGCAGTATTCATCGCCCGGGCACTCGGCGTCAATTTTAACGTTATCCGTTCGCGGCGTTAGCGGGCGCATCCCCGCAGTCGGATAATATTTAAGGGCTTGATTCGTGTGACATTTTGAATGATGATACCGTCACCACTCACCACTCACCGCTTCGTTTGCCGCTGAGTTGCCGATCGACCCGGAAAATTCGCCTACCGTCCAATAAACGCGTGTATGAATAGGATTCCCGTTGAAGTTACGCGATTGCACGGGGGGTTTCGCGAATCTGAGCGTGAAATCCGAAACGCGGTGCGGCCGACGGCTCTGGTTTTCCGGCATTTGATGCGCTGAAATCTGTTCGAATAGCATCACGAATAATTCAGTGGCTGCACTTCTTTTCCGCCCACTTTCTCTTTTTCAGCCCCTTTTCAAAGTATCAATTCCGCCCACTTCATTTCCGCAGACATGATTTGTTGGTCAATTTGACAACTGTGCGGGCACGCAATGAGGAGGAATAGCACTGCCGCTGATAAGTTTTATCACTGATCTATCTAAGATCGTCTGCTTTCATTCTTGATACGATCAGATGCAAAGGTATTTTGGGAAATTACTCCGTGTCACAAATCAGTGTCTTCACAGTGGTCACCGGGAAATTATCTGACTCATGTTAATACTACATTTTAACGTTTTAGCTTCAGAATCGACAAATTATCTGTGATATTTTTTTTGTGTTTTAATTACCCGTGCGTTTTTAAGAGTTTACTTTTACGAGTTAGTGTTTTATTGTTTTAACTTGCGTTTGATGTATTACGAAATATGTCGTCCAATTTTAGCATTATTTTGAGCAACCGGGGAAAAGACACTTTATCCGAGAGCCAGACGACTTTGAGTGACAAACTCGGGATACATGTTTTGACCCCCTAAATCGATAGCCTTGCATGCACTGAAACGGAAAATTTTTGTCTGCCGCCCTCTAGCCTGTGCCATCACCCTCATCTAGGCCCTCAAAGTGGTCCAAAAAACACCATCTGGTGACAAACTCCTGACGCTCGGCAGACAAGTCTATTATTAAAGATCATACCCAGGGTGACTAGAAAAACTTTGTCTGCCGCCTTCTAGCCTGTGCCATCACCCTCATCTAGGCCCTCAAAGTGGTCCAAAAAACACCATCTGGTGACAAACTCCTGACGCTCGGCAGACAAGTCTATTATTAAAGATCATACCCAGGGTGACTAGAAAAACTTTGTCTGCCGCCTTCTAGCCTGTGCCATCACCCTCATCTAGGCCCTCAAAGTGGTCCAAAAAACACCATCTGGTGACAAACTCCTGACGCCTAGTGCGGTTGCAGATGTACTCCTGTGAGCAGCTTGTGTAATAAAGTTTGAATGATACATCATTCTCTTCGTTTTTTCGTGTAGAATCCGATTTTCGATGTTGTCAAGTCCAAAAATGATGCTGGTGCCCCCAATTCAAGATGGCGCCCAAAATGGCCGCCCCGGGGGTCAAAATTCCAAAATTTGAGAATATTGTCGAGTTTGGTATCCATTTATATGTAATTTTGGTCGTAGAATTCATATCTGGTGTCAAAAAATAATTTCAACCCCTTAGGGTCCGTCAAATCCAAGATGGCGGCCAAAATTTCAACTTTAATGATAATTACCCAAGATGCACCTTTCACTGTCGAATGACGTGTCTTCATTTATGTTAATTAGGTCAGAAAACCTACAAGGGAGGTCTACAATGCCACTGCACCCTATGGAGGGCCAGGGTTCACCCCCTCCTACCCCCAATATGGCCGCCGCGGAGGGCATAAATAGTGACATTCTCTCAGAACGTCATAGTAGGTGTCCATTCCTATGTAATTTGAGGCGTAAATTCCAAATTTCAAGTCATAAATCGCAAATGTGAGACTTGCAATGGCTTATACCCTATATGGGGCCAGGGGAACCCCCTCAACCCCCTCTTCTTTCTAATATGGCTGCCATGGGGGGCATAAATAGTGAAATTCTCTCAGGACGTCATGTGAGGTGTCGATTCTTATGTAAGTAGAGGCTTATATTCCGAATTCCAAGTTGAAAATCGCAAATTAGAGGTCTGGAATGCCATTTCACCCTACGCGGGGCCAGGAGCAGCCCCCTACCCTCTTCAAAACGGTCGCCGGGGGGGGGGGCATAGTTGCAGTGAAATTCTCTCAAAGCGGCATGTGAGGTGTCGATTCTAATGTAAATAGAGGTGTAGATTCGGAATTCCAAGTCGGAAATCGCAAATTAGAGGTCTGGAATGCCATTACCCCTACGGGGGGCCAGGAGCAACCCCGTACCCTCTTCAAAACGGCCGCCGGGGGGACATAGTTGCAGTGAAATTCTCTCAAAGCGGCATGTGAGGTGTCGATTCTCATGTAAGTTGAGGCGTAGATTCCGAATTTTAAGTCAGAAATCGTCAATATCTCAAAGTGACAAAAACACTTAAGCATGGCAATCGCTCTGGCCTTCATCTTGGAATAAAGAATGCATCTTGGGTTGGGTTCAGTTATGTCGAAAGAGCTGGAAATGAATCGGATAATTTAATGGTGATTGACATATTTCACCGGTGTTCTTTTTCAAATGTACACAGAGGATTCATATTGGTTTCTGGTTCTTTCATTATTAGATAACTGGATAATAGATGGTTCTTTTTGTAATCGATTTTCTTCTAGCAGGAGCGTGCGTTTTGTTGCAGATAACGCAGGAAACTGTAGGTGTCGCTTCTACTAGGAGACGAAACCCTGCGCTACAAAAAGCACTCAATTATCCAGTTGTTTTAATTGCAATTAAACTGAGTGCGTTCATAAACAATAACATAGGAACTCTGAATGCAGATACATACTTCGTCGGCAAAAAAATTATATTTTTGTGGGAATTTTTAAAAATGAAAAAAACAGACGCCCATCTGAGTCCTTTGCGTACATAGAAAAAGAATACGCGTGAAATTTGTCAATTACCATTAAAATCACCAATTCATTTCCAGCTCTTTCGACAAAAATGAACCCAAGCAGCATTTTTAGTCCAAAATGTAGGCCAAAGCGGTTGCCATATATAAGTATTTTCGTCACTATGGGATATTTACATGTTTTGACTTGTGATTCGAAATCCACGCCTCAGATTAAAAACAAATCGACACCTACTATGCCGCTTTGAGAGAATTTCACTGTTCCTATGTGGGCGAATATTGGAATAGCGGACATTTCAGGGTGAAAAAAGTCGATAAATCAAGTTCATAATTTCCCTTGGAAGTTATGTGTTTTCTTAATTCTGGACGATTTCTGGGATCTGAAAACGTATATGGTCCCAATGTTATGAATCGACACCTCACATGACGTCCTGAGAGAATTTCACTATTTATGCCCCCCATGGCAGCCATATTAGAAAGAAGAGGGGGTTGAGGGGGTTCCCCTGGCCCCATATAGGGTATAAGCCATTGCAAGTCTCACATTTGCGATTTATGACTTGAAATTTGGAATTTACGCCTCAAATTACATAGGAATGGACACCTACTATGACGTTCTGAGAGAATGTCACTATTTATGCCCTCCGCGGCGGCCATATTGGGGGTAGGAGGGGGTGAACCCTGGCCCTCCATAGGGTGCAGTGGCATTGTAGACCTCCCTTGTAGGTTTTCTGACCTAATTAACATAAATGAAGACACGTCATTCGACAGTGAAAGGTGCATCTTGGGTAATTATCATTAAAGTTGAAATTTTGGCCGCCATCTTGGATTTGACGGACCCTAAGGGGTTGAAATTATTTTTTGACACCAGATATGAATTCTACGACCAAAATTACATATAAATGGATACCAAACTCGACAATATTCTCAAATTTTGGAATTTTGACCCCCGGGGCGGCCATTTTGGGCGCCATCTTGAATTGGGGGCACCAGCATCATTTTTGGACTTGACAACATCGAAAATCGGATTCTACACGAAAAAACGAAGAGAATGATGTATCATTCAAACTTTATTACACAAGCTGCTCACAGGAGTACATCTGCAACCGCACTAGGCGTCAGGAGTTTGTCACCAGATGGTGTTTTTTGGACCACTTTGAGGGCCTAGATGAGGGTGATGGCACAGGCTAGAAGGCGGCAGACAAAGTTTTTCTAGTCACCCTGGGTATGATCTTTAATAATAGACTTGTCTGCCGAGCGTCAGGAGTTTGTCACCAGATGGTGTTTTTTGGACCACTTTGAGGGCCTAGATGAGGGTGATGGCACAGGCTAGAAGGCGGCAGACAAAGTTTTTCTAGTCACCCTGGGTATGATCTTTAATAATAGACTTGTCTGCCGAGCGTCAGGAGTTTGTCACCAGATGGTGTTTTTTGGACCACTTTGAGGGCCTAGATGAGGGTGATGGCACAGGCTAGAGGGCGGCAGACAAAAATTTTCCGTTTCAGTGCATGCAAGGCTATCGATTTAGGGGGTCAAAACATGTATCCCGAGTTTGTCACTCAAAGTCGTCGACTTTAGTTTACCAAGAAATTAAATATAGAATGGTCCGCGCGCCAAAATCGGGGATTGTTTGGCGGTGCTCTCTTGACAAAAATTTAATTACTTTATTTCATTTCTTGACTTTTGTGCGACGTTGCCGCATACTCGGGAAAATAAGTGATTGTAAATGAAAGTGGGCGGAAACGATAACCACCGCAACTGGGCGGAAAAGAAAAAACCACTCGAATTGGGCGGAAAAGCTAAACTGCCAATTCAGTTAGTGCGGTCCGATGTTGATACGTTCGGTTCGGTTTCAATGCGTCCACTTGGACCGTTGATTGATGAAAGGCACGATTCTGAAGGTGTGTGAGTGGGCGGATCCGAGACCGAGAAATCGATTATTCGATTAATTTTCCCGATTGGTCACAAAGAGGAGAAATTTACATTTTTAATAGGTCAGTTTACGCTGGTCTCTGAGTCGTGTTTTGGTGCTTGATTTTTGTAGACCAGCTAAAATTATTAAGACCTGTCCAAACTACAACTATTTAAGTTCAATATTTACCGAGATATCGTGCTTTGAAAAATTCAGTTAATGACGTCATCCACCACGGTAGTGACACCCTTGGTTTCCTCCACCTTGTTTTATTTTGAATTTCACGTTGGGTAACCAGTGCAAACGTGTATCTCACGGACGGATGAAATTAAGGTGGAAAAAATCAAAGGTATCACTATACCGCAGTGGATGACGTCGTAAATCGAATTTGTCAAAGCGCAATATATCGGTTAATATTGAACGTAAAAAGTTGTTGTTTGGACAGCTTTAATTACTTTTTGCTGATCTACAAGAATGAAGCATCGAAACCAAATTCTGTGACCACCGCAACTGATTCATTGCAATTTATTGAAGCGATAAACACTTTTTGTATGCTCATTCAATTCAATAGTATTAAGATCTAGAGGGTTGAATGTAAGTACCGAACTGCAAGTCCCTTTCGTTTATAACAGATGGAAGACATCACGAGGAGTTATAATAATATTTTTCACTTCAATTTGCCATTTGCCTGAACAGCTTTACATATGCAACAAAGGCATGGCATGAATTGCGATGTATCGAATGTTTTGCCATTTAAACATGTGGTAAAGAATCGATTATTATGGTGTTCGCTGAGAACACTCTGTTTATCGATCCTTTTCCATAGGTTTAAACGACATAACAATCGATACATCGCAAAGCATGCCACGCCACTGATATGCAAGCTTGGTGTTCCGGAGGAGAGTGCTGCTCCGAATCGCCGAGCTCCGCTTTCAGGGGCCTGAAACCTTTTTCAGGTGATTATAAATGGGGATAGGTCAGTGGTTGCTTGCTTAAATCGATTCACTTAAATCGACGACGTTCGGGTGCTCGGGAATTCCAGCATCCCCCGGTGCAACGAGTAATATTATTTCAAATAATGGCAATAAATTATGATGACGACGCTTGCAACCCCCTCATCCCTCTTCCTACGCCACCAGCTTCCTCGTGGCGCTGAGTGAGACCCGCCGCACGGAGGATCTAGTCGATAGGAGAGGCCGGACAAAATTTGGAAACTTTAAGCGCTTATAACTCCGTTTATATAAAACTTTGAGGTTCTAAAAGTGGTTTCATTGGTTTCCTTGATAAATTTTCTTCCAGTGGTACCCCATGAAATGTGACGAAATAAACATAAAAATTCGAAATTTTTGTCAAAAATTTCGTGTCCGACCTCTCTAATTGACTCGATCCACTGTGCGGCGAGCCCCAACTGGGTCGTTCCCATCCATGCAAAATGAAATTTAATGAATTTTATTTGCCTCAGAGATTCTCGAGGAGTGCCCTACAATATTCAGGGGCTGAGTATACAACTCGCAACAAATAATCGAAAATTCTACGAAAATCTATTCAATGCAGACTGCGCTTTTTTTTTTTTTTTTTTTTTTTTTTTTTTTTTTTTTTTAAAAATGATTTAGAAATTACTGTAAAACATAGTGAAAGACGCATTCGTATTATGTCACAATGACTTATCTGCTTGCACATTCGACTTGAATTGCGGGGAGAAAACTTATTAGGAATGAACGTGTCCGAGAGATCACGGGCGTCAAGGAGACAGTGGGTTAGTTGCGCTTGTCTCATCGTCAGAACCGTGTTTTGTTGCTTGATTCTTGTACATCAGCTAAAAATGATAAGATCTGTCTAAACAGCAATTTCCCAAGTTCAATATTAACCGAGATATTGTTGAATGAAAAATTCGGTTGAAGACGTCATACACCGCGGGAGTGACACAGTGACACTCTTGGTTTTTTCCACCTAGCTTTCATCCAGGTTTCAGGTTGAGTAAACAGTACAGAAGTGTGTCTCCCCGACCGATGAAAGCAAGGTGGAAGAAACCAAGAGTGTCACTACCGAGTTGGATGACGTCACAAACCAAATTCTCCAAAGCGCGATATCTGAGTTGATATTGAAGTTGAAAAATTTTAGCTAAAATGTGGATGGAGGTCATCCAAAAGGAGATGGATGGACTGGCTGGACATCAGCTTCTGGAAAATCTTTACAATGACAGATTCCTGTGAGAAGATGTCTCGGAGCGCCTTAAAGCGCTGTAAAAGCGACTGATACCTACTTAGTTCAAAATACCTTTTGAAATACTCAGTTTTCGGACGTTATATGAAGCTCTGTGGAGCATTTGAGTGCTCCTAGATATTATATTTTGAAAAAAATAAAAATAAAAAATAAAATTTGATGCGTCATTTTGCAATCAAGGTTCATTTTTCTGTGATTGACCCTATGATGTAAGCAATTTTGCAACTCTGGTCGTTCTCCGTTTACTCCTACAGAGTAGGCAGCCCTTCGCATGCCTCTAATGTCTCATCCACGATCGTAAAAAGGTAATGTCAACCCCTTCCCCTCACGGTCCCCCAAAATCCTCCTTATTCTCCTAGCATTGTCTCCTTCGCTTTGTTCACGCTAATCTTGGGGGTTGAGCATGTTGCGTGGGCATCAGACTCCAGTTCGAGGTAAAAGTTCTCATTTTTCCTTACTTTATTCCCTCCTCTAAAATGAGCAGACCTCTATGCCTACATGCTCCACTGCTCCAGGTTTCGCGAGCATAATCTCGCGGTGTCGAAATTTTATTATTTTCAAATCTCGCCGTCTATTTCACATAGAAATATTAAAGTTTCCTTATACTCGCGATAAACTGCGAGTTGAATTGAAAAAAAGGCATTCTCCGTGCGGTCTTATTTTGCGCTTTGGACGCAGTTTAAATTAAAATGTACCTTTTTATCTGGATTTACTCATTGCCATAAAAAATATCGACGCGGTGTAAGTCGGCAATCACATAACTCGATTTGCGACGTCACAGACTTGCTGTCATACTTTATTTTTTAAACGGAAAACTACTCGACGGCAATTCTTTAAAACTGCCATGATTTTTCTTCTCTGTGCGAAGAAAATCCTGCATAAACTTCAAGGAATGATGTCAACCCTGGTAAAAATTGGCGATAGGAGCTGCGTTTCAAAATACCATAGGAGTTCTTATAGCCGACTACAGAAGGCTATCATATAGCTGTCTGTAGAAAGCGGAGAAAATTATATAGCCGGGCTATACGAAGCTATAAAAAACTATACAGTCGGGCTATAGTTCCTGTCGCCGGGCTTAACACTTTATCGTCATTGGCTATAAAAGGCTATAAGAAATTGCGTAGAAATTCGTGTGCTTTGGAAATCATTAAGTTTGATACGGAACTACCTTAATATTTACAAAACACACATTATATTTTCCTTTAAAACATATTTTTTTCATCAATTAAAATAAGAATAATCCATACAGAGTGTGCAAACATTTCAAAATCATGAGTTGAAAAACGCTGACTCCGCGAGACCAAATATTAGAGCCTAGCACAAAGCGGAGCGGCGACGCACTGGCGCGGCGTGGCGCCTACAAACCTAACAGGGATACTTCACGCATTGCGCAATGCGTGAAGTATCCTTGTTAGGTTTGTAGGCGCCAATGCGAGTTTCGCACTCTCTGCCTGCCCGCCGCGCCGCGCCGCAGCGTGCCACGGCATCTGAAGCAACTATTTCACACCAGATGTATTGCACAGTATCATAAGAAATTGAAGGCGCTCCAACATATTCAGAATGACAGGCATCCTTCAGAAGTACATATACGGAGCTTTCCTCGCAAAATATATCAAGATACTACGGCACAAAAAGAGAGCGGTAGGCCAAACACTCAGTCCTAGTATCTGTATTTAGTAACGTTTAGCATAAACTTCATCGTCTGGCTGTTGCTTAATCGCCATCGGCTATAAAAGGTTATAAGAAATTGTACAGCCGGCTACAGAAGCTATTGGAAATCTTATAGCCGGCTTTAGGTCTATGGTATTTTGGAACACAGATTCTACTGCCAATTTTTACCAAGAAATTTGTTCTCCTTCAAAAAAATATAATAGAGGAGGAGATTTTCAGACACCGCAAACGAGTTATGTAATTGCGCGACTTACACCGTCGATATACATAAAACCCTCAATATCGTTTCAGTACTCCCTCGCTTTGTTTTCCTGGTAAATTTGAACGAGGAAGGGGATGGTCCTTTTTCAAAATTATATCGATTCCAGCATTATTCGAACACCAGATTCCAAGAGTTTTGTCATCTGTTACCTGCCGGAAAATCAAAGGTAGAAATTCTGATTTGGGTTTTGATTGCATAAAACCGCGGATACAGGCAACCTGCGGTCGATTTGCCTTCGCACGAATCCCACATCCCGTTCGCACTTGAAGCCCCCGCTTCTGAGAGGGCGCATTCAAAAACCGACTCTCGTCGTTTGATGCGTATGAATAAATGCTAGCATCGCTCAAAAGGGCGGCTCGGAAATGAACTCCGCGACACCGCCAGATTCCGCCTGAATTTCCGGCCGATTGTGACGCCTGCATGCGGGTGAACATTGGGAGGCTTTTCCCCGGCCCGGCCCGAGGGCGCAAAAACAGCGTAACTTGTTGCGTTCCCGTCGGATTTGTGCCGTTTTTGCTTGGCGGAGTAGGGTGGGAGGCAGGTGGGAGCACTAATGACGCGCGTTAGATATTTCATGACGTTCAATGTTCGACGCATCACCGGTACGACTGGTACGAGCCCTTTCCGCAGACAGCGCGGCGCTCAACTGGCATCTCGACATTGTTGCGACGTTGATGTTGTTTATTAGAAGGGGGTTAGGAGTGATGCTTCAGCTCTTAAGGAGAGTTGCTCATTGTAAGCTGTGCCTTGAAAAAAATGAGAAATCCATTTGAAAGTATAGACAAATTTTGCCTCCGATTTAATAAAAAAAAATAAAATAAAACATTTAATTTGAAAACTATGAAAAAATGTATCGGAACAGTAGAAAAACAAGGGGGAAAACGGTAAACAATAGACTAAAATGCACAATTAATAAAAACCGAAAAAAAAATATTGGATCAAAAAGAACGATATAATAGTAAGATTTGCATGCCTCGTAGTTCCTTTGCCTTCACTCGATTTCTACATAGTTTTTCTTTGCTTAAATAATTATGTGGAATGTTTGTGAAACAGAAGCTAAATTTTCTGACTAGCATTCTCGGATCTCATACCGCCACCTAATGAAAATGAAACATATTTTGCTGAAATCATCAATGGTTTCTTTTTTTGTTTTTTTATTTCTGGAATGTAGTGAAAGTACTTTCGCAAAAAACAGACCGTTGAAAATGTCGAAATCACCAGAACATGCTCCTCTCCTAAAAGCACCAATAAATCATTCGGTGACATCAAAGTTCGTTTCTAAATACTCTCTAATTGGACGCGGATTTAACCAAAATCAGCCGGACTGAATTTCAAATTGCCTGGTTCCCTATAAATATTTTTCTTTTAACCAAAAATCCAAAGAAAAACCCGCTTTGAAGCTGATGGTGGACGGCATACTTGTGTACAGAATATACTCTTAAAATTTTAAGTCAGAATATTGCTTAGTTTTCCAGTAAAAAAAAGAAAAAAAAAGAAAAAGAAAAACACCGGAGTGAATTAGACAGCGTCCGAGTGAGGCTGATTTTCATTTAACTCGTCCAATTTTTTCTAAGAATCCTTGATGTACCTCATTGTAATTCTATGAAAACAAGCAGCGCCCTTCAACAGAAACGAGATTTAGACATTCTTGGGGATGAATACAATTCCAGCGGCTCTCGTTTTCCAGGAACCGTGCTCCACTGCACTAACGTTCAAGTTTTCTGTGGTCAACATCGCTTTCAACTTTAGCTGGATTCCAAAGCTGTGCACTTTCGTGAGGAATTATATTTGACAGTTTTTAGACGGGTCGCATAAAGTACGAGTTGGCTCGCCGATCTGGCGACCCGGACCGTACGTAGTAGCGACAACATAAAAGTGCACTTATAAGAAAAGCCGTCGCGTGGGGAGGATTTTTCATTTTTCCGGTTTTAGGACTTTCGCTCCCCAAGTCCCTACCGCCGAATTGATATTTCACCTCGAAGCGCGCTCCATAACAACTGTCAGAAGTGTCATGGCACCGGGTTGAAAAGAATCTTGCCGCTCTCGTGGGAGGGTGATGGATTAGAATAGTTAAACAAACATGAGGATAGTTTAAAATTTAAACTACTCTCGAGGACTTTAGACGGTAACGCGGAGCAAATATTATTTTCCGCAAAACTTGGACGGATTATAGTTTTAAAGTTTGCTGCAACACACCTTTCATCGGGAAACTTTTCAAATCCCCAAAGTGGGAACACGATTTTTTTACAAAAGACGAAAGAACTAATAAATTGCATTAGAAAAATATGCACGTATTTAATTCAATCGCCTTGTTTCCAATATCTTAAGATCGTGTCTAATTGTTTATCGTTTCTTCAAATAATTTATATTTGAACTACAATTTTGGTAGACACCACACCGAAAAAAAGTTAAGTTAACATTCTGAGTGTAAAAAAGTGTGCGAGAAAGTATAAAATGCTGAATTGTGCGCCACCGCAGTTACTTTCGCAATGCCAAAATGTAAAACTAACCGCTATGCCAGGTAATTCAGCATTTTATAAGTTCTCGCACTCTTTTTTTACATCCAGAATTTTAAATCAACTTCACTTCTTCCGGTGTAATCTAACTCCAATACATTTGCCTAATCCTAAAATCGCTTATATCAAGTGGAACCCTGCTTTACTCAAACAATTTTATTCTTGCCTCAAGAGGAATTTTTTTGAAAGTAAATGGGTTTAATGGCAAAGGACAGTAATAACATTTTTGCTCAAATCAAGTCACTCGCCTGTGTGGTCCGATTTCTTTTACCGGTTACTTTTCATGAAAGTATTTTCATTCTCTAAATGCTCTTCCTCTTTCCCTCACCACCACCCTAAAGTGATTCTACACCGAACAACGCACATTTATACGGCAGGCCCAAGCTAATATTGAGGTGAAATTTACTCTGTGCCCCCCCCCCCCCCTTCTCACCTCTATTGCTCCTGATGAACCCACGCAGAAAACCATTACCTCACGCGCGTATTGTTCAACGGAAAGTTAGGCTTTGCTTTGTTCGACACCTTGGTTGGAGGAGGGGAGGGTTGTGCCACACGGGGGTGAAAACGAAGAGGGTTCAGGACTGAAAAGCCTCCTTCTCTTCTCCCCGCGGTTAGGCCTCGGCGCGTGGTGGCTTACTTGTTGCGCCCCCCGTTACAAAAGCTCGTAACAAACCGTAAATTGTTGTCGGCTATGCCATTTCTTGCCCTCCTGCCGAAAGGGTTGCCGAGTTACCGGTGACACAAATGATGCTTATGACAGTATTCTCGTCTTTTTGTCTCTCTTTCTCTCTCTTTTTCATCCGTCTGCTTCCTCATTCGCACCCTCTCTTCCTCTATCCCATTTTTCCCCCTTTTTGGTTGAGAAACTTACGAACGGTGAACTCCCAGACCATGCCATTGAAATTTTTTAGTAAAAAAAAAAAGAAGGAAAATTCACGGTCCATTTGTAAAACAGTAAGATTTGTATGAGGGTGCATTAACAGTCGCCTCAGTAAAGAATGGAAATAGAAAACGCGTAAATCAGTCCAAAAACTGGCAAGTAAATTGGGCTGGATCCTCTTTTGGGACGTTCATACGTACCATCACAAACTTAATATATGATGGAATACATTTTTCATCAAAGTTTTGATAATCAATTCCCAACTGATTTCAAATTTCAATATGTGGGAGCTAGATTTGATGCAAGTGGATACTTAAAGTGACCGTTAAAACACAGACCTGCCTCTAGCAAAAGGAATGGAATTATATCTGTGACTTGGAGCTATACATTCAATGAGAGGGATAATCTTGCGTTATAGATGCTGCATAGTCACGTAATTGAAGGGAACTGATTTCTTAGAGATCTCTCAGATAGAGATGTTGGGATAATAATCCTCAGATAATAATCCTGAATGTGTGGGGTTTTCCCTCCATCCATTCAATATTTCGCTTGCACAATCAAAGATAAAGATTTTGATACGGCTTTCAGCATTACGGTACTATTAACTTTATATTTTAAGCATTTTTTGATCATGATCATGATTCTGAAACTGAAGTTTCTGTAGATTTTTCTCTAGTTTATCATCCTTTATATAAATTAATTTCATCTCACAGTGTCCAGTTTAATTCAGTTTGAAAAATGCAGAAACATTTCCCCTCTAATGCACCTGATGAGTGATGACCCATATGGTAAAACTGCTTGTGAGTGGGAAAATGAGATTATGTTCCTCAATTATGTACATCAGACGATATCAATTTCTGGTTACTTGATCTTCAGAATAATTTCGCAACATTCCACTAAAAAACCACCGCTTTTGCATTCAACTGCAGCATAAATCTTGCTATGAAGGTAATTAAAGACGGAGCTCCTCCATGTTTTTAGATATGCGATACGCACATCTACTGAGCAAAAATAGTCGTATCCAGATGTAACAATTGCCGTCAAATCGGGTGTTGAATCCAGAAACTGAGTACGTGAAATATATTCATGGAAGAATGCTATGCCGGATTATTCCGGATCATTTACTCCTGAGGCATTATGCCTGTAAATAACCGTCTACGAAGAGGGCTTGAAATTCTCCGAGATCTGATTTCGGCTAATAACGCTCAGGAGAGACTTTCTTGCGCTTGTTCCTTTCACTTAATTAAAATCAATTGCTCTGTAGATATTTTTACACCTTTTCAAACCGATCAATTTTTGACCAGTGAAAAAGGGGAGTGAGAGTTCGTAGATCATAATGAGACAGCAGAAAGGACAAGCGGATCCTATTTTATCTCTTTTTTGTTTTGTTTTTTAACTTGGCGTTTAGATGATAAAACCAAACGAAACGTATAAAGCCGTTTAAAGCCACGGATGTCTGAAAAAGAATGAGGTATTGTTAATCAGAGCAATAGTGTTTACCATCGAGAAAACAATTTCCACTAACCTAAAAGATAAAAAGATTATACGTATGGGTCACGTGTAAATAGGGGTATCTCTATCAAAAAGAACTATGTGAGAATTAATAAAATCAAAAGAACTATGTAACGCGCAAACTCTAGGCAAATAGTTTCTTCTGATTAAGGTGATTTTCACACAGTTCTTTTCAGCGCATGAATATACGTCTAAATATGAAAGCTTTCATGCACCGTATAATTAGCAACTTTAAGAGGGTCGTTCAATGCCAATAAGCTCTTTCCTCTCATTCGCTAATGATCGCATCCCAACAAAGTCTGTCTTAAACCAGGCAGGTATTTGTAAAACGGAGTAAAATATGGTGTGATAGATTGTGCTGTGCATTCGTTCCTAGAATTAGAGCGTTCAGAAATTAGAAAATCCCTAATAAGGAAAGGAAAACCTTGACAGGCTAGAGCCATGCATTCAAACCTGTACCATAGCCTTGATTTACACTTGAGACACAGATTAGGAAGTGAGAAATTTCAAAAATCATTCGGCACGGAAACACAAGAATAGGTGCATTTCGCGAGGAGGATTACTGTATTTCACTCAAACTTGATGTGAACTTTTCGAATAAAACGGATTTCAAAACGCGAGTGAAAGAAAAATTTCTGTTACTCCTCCAAACTGAAAGATTGAAGCTTTCACGAAACATCCAATATAATCGCAAGGAGTTAGAGCGCACTCTGGTCACTAATTTTGAAAGCAAATTGCAAGCCGATTTTAATAATTTCGCAGCACACAGACGACTGAAATTATCGAGCCGATTTGGCGTCAATAGCACGATCACAGAACAAAACTCCAAGGTCGAATCCAGCCGTTTTGTATGGATAAAAAGGGAAACAAATGCTAATTTTAAAGAAAAGTCACGCGTAATGAAACTACTTTTATTTAAAAAAAACCGAGCCGTCAATGCCAACTCAGCGTAATCGGGAACTAAAATTAGTCATTTTAAAAATCCATAACTTTGAACAAAATCGAGAAAAATTGAAGGAGCTCGCTACAATCCCGAAGATGAAAAACCCCGATTGAATCGGGTTTCTCGTGAAAAATCACAACTGGGAAAGTCCGCGGTTTGGTTTCCCGGCGCTGCTGAGCGGTGAACGCGGACGGCCACGTGACGGCGCGATAGGAACTGACTGGCGACCTGTTAGCACACGGCACCAAGCGCGGGCACAACAAACGCGGCTCCCAAGCCGCGCACGCGCCCGGCCGGGTAGGCAACTCAACACACCTCGCGCCACGCTAGGCAACCCGGCACACCTCGGCGCTGTGCGGGAGGGTAGGTAACCCCATATACTTCCACACGCACACCCCCTTGCCTTTATGCGGACACACTTACCTACGCATGCGATGAGCCTTCCGGCGGTGGGGTAGACAACCTGCTCGACGCGACCTATCGCACCTGTTCCACCGGCGGGCATCCGCGCTCGCGCAAATTAAGAGGCGATCCCGCGTGAAATAATTTATTGATATTTTCGCGCGCTTATAGTAATCCTCGAGGAGATTTGAGACAAAGGATTGGAGTGTGGCAGTTTCGCAGCGGGTCATTAACCTTCGACGTGCAAATACAATTTTCCAAAGTTAAATGACGCGTAGAACACGATGTGCACATGAAAAACGCAAAAAAAAAAACCTTGAAAACCGAGGGATACGCAGTTTCAAAAGCACAACTTTTCAGCAAATTTAAAATGTCCCGGTTTTTCTCCGAACCAAATGATGTCACTCGGCAAAAGTCATATGCGAGCACGACTTTCGTCAATGCTTTTCTATTCCTCGGGCTCCATTTGGAGCTTATCTGATCTGCTCGTTTCTAGATATATCTTACCTCCGAAGAGAGACAAATTGGCAATTTTAAACTTACCTCTCAAATAATTTTCCTTTTTGTAAAATAAAAGAATTGTTGACCCAATGAGCGACAAACCATGACTAAAGTCTAAGTCTGTGAGATGTGAAGAACAAACGATTGGTCGAATTGTTCACCTTGATGAATGTTAAGATAGTGGATGACAGGTGAGGAACACTTACCTGAAACAAAGAATCAATGGAGAAAAAATTAGGGCACAAAGCTTCAAAAAATGAAGAATTTAAATTCCTAATCAAGTTTCAAAAGAAAAAATGCTGAGTCCACAGGACTTTGGTTCGAAACTTAAGGCGTTTTTCACGTGTGAAAAGACCAATCTTGTTGGTGTCTTGCGCGGAGAAACTCATAAATTGGAGCTGTAGTTTTAGTATACAGCATTGCCGAATAAAAAAAAGCTCAAAAGCCATTTTGAAGGGTAAACCTTTGGGGAAGTTTAGCGGAAAGAAGTTGCACGATTGTGGAGAATCGCGGTGGATCCTCTTTGCTAAGTGCAATCCCATTGTTCTCAGTTATCTGCTTTAAAAAAAGGATGACGTTATTCGGCGGTACGGTACCGCCGAATAAAACGTTATTCGGTGATACACTGTACCTTTGAATGAAAATTTATTCGACGGTACCGTACCCTGACTAGAAAATTTTCTAAGTATCCCCAAGGTGCCTTTACCGAATGACTTTTCAACCGCTAACCGAAAAAATTCCTACCGCTAAGGTGCCAAGACCAGATCCACTAGATGAGCCAAGTAATCAGTAATCTACCTTATGCTGTTCGATTTTTACCAGCCGATTTGATAAATTTATTTTCCTATGTTCAAGGATTGAGTTTATGTCACCTTAGCAGTAGAAAATTTTCCAGTTAGCGGATAAAAAGTCATCCGGTAAAGGCACCTTAGCGGTAGGAATTTTTCCGATTAGCGGTTAAAAAGTCAGCCGGTAAAGGGATGTGAGCTAGAAGATTTTCTAGTCAACGCACTGTACCGCCGAATAACCACTTCCTTAAAAAAGATGATACATGATGAGCAATGAGACAAAATGCAACGTATTTAGGCTGAATCTGGTTAAAACTGTCCATTTGAAAACGGATTTTTTAGTTTACCCCACAGAACAGGCTGCTGCTTTTCGTTGGGCCATGAGTCGGCGGAGCTGGGCATGGAGCGGAAACTTTTCCAAAACCTCGGCTGACGAAGTCAATCCGGCGGCTCCTGAGCGAGATGAGCCTGCGAGTTATTGATTGAGCCTACTATTTAGCGGCGACGAAATCGTGGGGCGGCCTCGGGAGGTGCCGCTGCAGCTCCAGGTGCAAAATCGCGTTATGAGCTGTGGGCTCCCCCTACGCCCCTACGATCGATTAGCTCTCGGCCTCCGCGAGCCTGTCCGCCGCCGTCGCCGCCGGTTAGCTCAAAGCTTTGACCTTTCCAACGACCAGTCGCCGTGCCGCGCGCCGTGCGTGTTGCGTGCGGCACTCTTCAAGGCGCTCCGGCGCCCGAGTTTTCTTCTACCCACCCTAAAGGTGTCTTCTAGGAGGAACAGGTACAGTACCTGTATACGGGAGAGTATTGCCATCTCCGTGCCGCTCTCTGATTGGTTCATCAGTTTTAGGTTATTATGGAGCTCCAAAGTTGGGCCGATGTAAACAAACCCGACCCAGATGAATACGCATTATCGGCTGAGAAATGAATGATAATCTTACTCAAAGGTTAATTTTCTGGAAAAATATCCATCAAAGTTCGATCCGAACTCAATTCAGAAGTTAGATATTAAAAAATTTCCATCACATCCAAAATCACGTAGAACTTGTCGCCATCTTGTTAGTTTACATTGGGCCAAAGTACAAGCGGAGGGGCTGGGGTTTGTTTACATTGGGCCAACTTTGGGGCTCCATGATAGCCGACCAATCAGAGAGCGGCACACTTTATCTGTAGTAAATAGATTGAGATGACAATACTCACCCATATATATGTGTTGTAGGAACATGAGTAGAGAAATAAAGTCTGTTTGCCCCGCGATGCAATTTGCTGATTGCTGAAGACGCATACTTGACGACCTCGCCGAGAGAGAATTTGTGCTTTTTCAGTCCCGACTCCAAGTGATTTAGTTAAAATGCGTTTTTGGACGACCTTGCCTACCGTGTGCTCAGCGCCTCGGCAATCGAGACTATTTCTCTGCTAACGGGGGAGTTAGGTTTTGTCACGAGAAGTTTCACGGAGAAAAATGAAATCACAAAGATTAAAAAATAAGGAACCACCGTTTCCGGCTCATTTTGGACATATTCATATGTAGTTAGAGGAGAAGAGGTCTGTTGGCATCGATGGAACTAGGGGACAGCCCAGCGGATCTGCTCTTTTCCAAAAATCTAATTGGCATATCATTAGCGCGCAATTTTGCGGTTTTTCCAGATACTTTGAAGTCCACTTTGTAGTTCTTACAAAATATTGCTGCTTTGAGACATTGAGTAGATTCTGACTAATGTGGTGAGCTACATACCGTCAAGAATGACTTCATACATATATGTCACATATGCTTCTACTGTTGATATGTTGCCGAGTCGTAATCCGTAGGTATAGGTTCGTTCAAAATTGCGCGTTAATGACATTTTCGCTAATGCGTGCGATTATGAAAAAATGGCAAAAGTGTGCGCTAATGAAAACTTCTTATATAATTGGCCCCTTTTCAAAAATTTGAGGGGTTCGGCTGAATAAATCCAAGTTATTCCAAAAATGCTGCCCGGATCTCCCCCAGGAGCTGAGGAACTCCTTCCGAACCTGCCATTCGGAACTGGTAGAGCCCCTTTCATCCCTTTCGGTGGTATGTCTTTCTATGCCTCCCGGTAGAATCCCCCTTGATGAGGTGCCCTTTTGCCTCCCACCCCCTCCCTTCATTTAAGAAATTCCTTGTTCTGTAACGTCTGCTTGCATCGGACACGCGGTGAATCAGCGGGAGCTAATTTGAGTAAAAAGACCATATAAATGGTTGACATCAAATAAGCTCAGTCAGCGCATGATTTTTTTTCCTCGTTGGAAGCGGTCGGTTTAGAGTTTCAATACCCATTTATCAGTATCCTCACAGTTGAATAAAATAAAAGGGTGTTCCTTCGGGCATGAAAAATAGGGAAAAAAGCGAAAAAGAAGCTACGAGGAAAGGAAAGAGGGAGGAAATAGGCAAACAGAAGATGGAAAGGTAGACGGGGAAAGAGGAGTGAGAGACCGCGTATCCGTTTGAATCGTCAACCGCATGCGGGGTACCGATGACAAATCAATTAACCTTATGAACGGCCATAACTCAACTGGTGGCGCCCTCTGCCTCCCAGCGGTGATTAATGAAACTATTTAAATCGTGCACTCTTGCCGATTTGCATGCATTCACTGGGGAAAAAAGCCTCTTGGATTTGGAGCCCAGCTCTTTTACAAATTTGACAGGAAAAAATGCTCTGGATTCAATCGGGCTTCTGCTTGCATCGAGAGTCAAGCTTCGTAAGCCAAGCGGATATCCTTTCGATTCAATCAGAAATCCGATTGAATCGAGATTATTTTTCTTTTTTTCGAATTTTTCAAAAGTCTAGACTCTAAATCCAACCGACTTTTTTTCCGGTGTTTGTCGCTGAAAAGTCGTGCGGACTGAGCTCTCTTACAGGGCTGCGAATGATTCCCGCACACAAGAGATAGGACCAAGTGAATGAACTTTTTGTGAGGTAAATCCCCTAAAACTCACGTTCGGCATACATCTATCTAATGCCCACTCCATACTGCGCGGTAGGTGCGCTTTGAATCAGGCATTTTTAAGTTTTCCGCGCGAATTTTTTTCATCATCGTTAGCAATCAAAATAAAATACAATGCGAGGTTGGCATCGCAAAAACTCTAACAATGTTAAGCCACCCAAAAATCCCTCCCTTTTCCGAAGCAAAATCACAGAGCTTATATTATTTCCGTTCAGTGTGTGTGATGGAATAAAATACATAAATGATTGATAAAAATATGATACATGAATCGAAAAGCGCACCAATTCGTCAAATTTTTTTGACAAGACTTACGGAAATATGCCAGACATATTTGTATCAAAAGAGGATTTTTTTTTATTTATTCATAGTGAGCGGTTGTTGGTGAACTTTTTTTCTCATATTTTCCGATTTTTTAATGAGTGGAAAGGGGAGCCGGATAGTTTGCTAATATTTCGCACAACACCCCCTTCAAAAATGCTTTCTCTGGGAAAGCATTTTTGAAAAAAAAAGTTATACCACAAAATAGTCCCAAAGAACCAACGAACGTTTCGACCCAAAGAATCGGCTCCTTCAATATTCGCACTTAATCCTGGGACACTCTGTATTTCAGCTTCGGAAGGCATGCCACATCTTGCAATGGTGCAGAAATGACACACGCCGCCTAGTTATTCACAACTCCAGAGTGAAGTATTGCTCGTCAAGACAAGGAGTTCCCCAGGGACTACTGCCCCTTCCACCTCCACCCCACGGCCCACGCACACATATCGTGAATATTTACACTCGAGTAATTTTTCACATCAACAATTGTAATTATTCGCCGCAAATCCTCCGCTCGTTCTCTCCCTTCACCGAGTGCAGCTCGTGCGGACAGGATTATCAAACTGGCCCTTTGCCCCTCGCCCCTCCCACCTCCTCTTGTGTTTTTTTCGTGTTTCAACGCTCCATCAACTGTGCGCAGTGTATCATTCTGTCTCATTTGCATTCCGACGGCTGACTCATGAGTTGCAACGGCACCGGGACGCTGGCTCAAAAATGAGGAATGCGCGTGGAAAAACTGGTTCATAACTCACGGAATTGCAGGGACTGGTAAAACGACGGCCCTAATCGAGAGACGCATGTTTCGTACTACAAGCATACATCCATAATAACGGAAAAGAAAGAACAGTCGAAAAAAACGTTGTGCTTAATTGGACTGCATTTTGCAATTTGGAACTATAAATTCTGGCTCTTCTGGAAAAACACTTATGTGCATACGGACACTAATGGCACATACTTTGTTTTTAAACCGGGCTAGAATTTATAGTTCCAAATTGCAAAATGTAGTCCAATTGGACCTTTTATTCTAAGGTAGAAATGATGTGTTACGAGAAAAACACCGTTGTGCTTGGGCGCCCTGAGTCGTCGTTGAAAAGGCGTAATAGGACACGACAGCGTGTCAACTAAACACGCAAATATGTTTTTGGGAATACAACATTTCTAATGTAGGACAAAAGTGCCGAATATACATACTTCAGATTGCCTGATTTTCTATCATTTTTACACTTTTTTGACAAGAATCTACCGTTCTTAATGCCTTCAACCTTAATGTAAATTTTTCCTCGCTTAAAGGAATATATTCATAAAATTTTAAGTTAAGAGTGTTGCTTAGTTTTAGAAAAATAAAACATCATGAAGAAATTGGGCAACGTCTTATGTGCTCAGTCTGAGTCTCGCTAAATTCGTCCAGTTATTTCCGATTTTTGACCCCCTCTCCCCCGTGAAATGCACCCATAACACAGCCCTATAGCCTACAGCCTCCCTTTTGAATTAAGTTACGCTGGCCTGACCTCCCCCCCCCCCTTTCCAAAAAATCAAGAACACGCTGACAAAACCTTAATCAAAATTCACGCACCGAAAAGATTCGTCTGGGAAGTACGGGATTTTAAATTTGTTTCACGTTTTTTTTCCAAGCCCCCCCCCCCCCCCCGCTCGCATTTGTTACGTAACGTTGGGCTTGATCCCCCTTGTAACGCATCGTAACGCGGGCGCCATCCAATTCCCTCCCCCGATTCCCTCCCCCGATTCCCTCCCAAGACCGATTCCCTCATGCGGCCGGAACCGATTTCCGATTCCCTCCCGGCTTTGAAGTAAATTGAAAATATGTGGCAACGTCGCAACAATTGATCAAGTAGTAAGACGAAATAATCAAGATCCAAAATAAACTCACCATTCCCAGATACACCTGATACAGCGTCATTTCTCGTAAGAGTAGAAGAGTAGGTGGTAGAAGTTGTAGAAGTTTGAAGTACCTTAAACGGGTGTACAGAGTCCGTCGCGTCAAAAAAAATAAGACCAAAAAAATAAAATTATCACAAGAAAACATTTGGCGAATTTCTATGAAATACCTTAAACGGGTGTACAGAGAGCGTATCTGAACTCCTCTTCTACGCGACTAGTCGCGTTGAAAAGGCGTAATAGGACACGACAGCGTGTCAACTAAACACGCAAATATGTTTTTGGGAATACAACATTTCTAATGTAGGACAAAAGTGCCGAATATACATACTTCAGATTGCCTGATTTTCTATCATTTTTACACTTTTTTGACAAGAATCTACCGTTCTTAATGCCTTCAACCTTAATGTAAATTTTTCCTCGCTTAAAGGAATATATTCATAAAATTTTAAGTTAAGAGTGTTGCTTAGTTTTAGAAAAATAAAACATCATGAAGAAATTGGGCAACGTCTTATGTGCTCAGTCTGAGTCTCGCTAAATTCGTCCAGTTATTCGTGTGTCAAACGATGGGGATTCGCGGCAATGCTAATAACGCGGTGATACAACTATTCGTACTTTATGGATGTCCTCATTGCCTATACAATTAATTGAAGGCGTTTTAGTCACAGCGAACTGACGCGACGCCCTTGGCCTCCTGCAGCCGATAGCCAGGAAGCTAATGTTTAATCCTAACACCCGAACGCAACTAATCTTGCTCGATAGATGTTTATTGTGGGGCACGCCCCCTGGCTGCTTCGCGCCCTCTCGGCCCTCCTCTTCATCCCTGTCTCTCTCCTTGGGGGCTGTTTAAGTATTATGTAACGCAATTTTTCCGATTTTTGACCCCCTCTCCCCCGTGAAATGCACCCATAACACAGCCCTATAGCCTACAGCCTCCCTTTTGAATTAAGTTACGCTGGCCTGACCTCCCCCCCCCCCCTTTCCAAAAAATCAAGAACACGCTGACAAAACCTTAATCAAAATTCACGCACCGAAAAGATTCGTCTGGGAAGTACGGGATTTTAAATTTATTTCACGTTTTTTTTCCAAGCCCCCCCCCCCCCCTCCCCGCTCGCATTTGTTACGTAACGTTGGGCTTGATCCCCCTTGTAACGCATCGTAACGCTGGCTCAAACTCCCCTCCCCCTAAGTGCGTTACGCAATTCTTGAACAGTCCCTCGTTCCGTTGTGCTTCCCCTTTCATTCATTTCTTTCTGCCTCCTCTGCAACTTGGGCTTTGGATTTAGAGGTTAAATATTCAGGCCTAGCTCCAGAGTAAAAGAGTTTTGGCTCTTTTACCCTGGAGCTAGGCCTGATAGCATCCACGCCGCAAAATGTCTAAATTCTGAGTCGAAGCTCCACGACCACAACCGCGCCAGCGGCACACATTGGAACGAGCTATAGAGGTGGTCGGACATGAAATTGCTGGCTGAAATTTAAAATTGTGATGTTTCTTTTCGTCCCAATTTTGATATCAAGGGGTGTCTCTGACAGAAAAGTTCTCGAAAAAATCACTTTTAAACTTTCCCATTTCATATTTTCGAAAATATAAGCTTTCCAAATGATGTCCGACTTCCAGAATTGACTCGTGCGACTGTGCGGCGGGGCGGGCATCGACGTAATTGGGAAACGGGCGCGACTCGGACCGAGACTCGATCATTCACTGTCGCACTTAAATGCCACTAATAACGGGGCTAAATACGCCCAATAACCAGGCGGAGCATGACTCCGGGAGTCGAGGTGAGTACATAAATCAGCCCACCTTTTGCCGGCCGGGACTCGGGTCGTGTGCTCGTGCTAAGGAAAAACGCCGTATGAAAATTCCAGCGTTGCCAAATTTCCTCCCGTAAAAATTGAATTTCGAGGAGAGTTATGATTATTTTCTCGTGAAATTTGCAGATAATTTAGGGCTGATCGTGATAAAAATTCTCTGGAAAATTGGAGAACAAATTTTCACAGATTCTCCGGAAAATTCGTATTTTAATAATTTGGCAAATTTGGAAATTTGGCAGCATCTGAAGGCTCTTACGGCGTTCTTCCTTCGCACGGGCGTGTGGTCGTGTGCCCGCAGTCAAATAGCGCGTCGCTTATGAGCGATCTTTGCATAAAACATGACCCGGCCCCAACTGTCCGGATTCTTCTATGCCCGTTCGCAGCTCGTATTTTAGCTACAAATTGTTGCTCCTCTCGCGTTAAGGCGTATCCCGATTCTTGCATGAGCTTCTGGAAGCATGGGTTTATATGGAAAGCAGGGTTCACGCGGAAAATAAGATACGTCTTTACGCCAGAGGGCCGACGTAATGAGTGCGATTTAACCTAGAGTCGTGCGCGGAGTTGGTTCCTTTCTTCTGAAGTCCGCTCTCGGGCCTTTAATTGTCATCACGGGACGTTTTCATGAGATTCCGCCGTTTTTCGGACAAAAGAACGTAACTTCATCCCGAGGTAGCCAAATTTTCCCTTGCAAATTGTATATTAACCAGGAGAAGTATTTCAAACTGGAAAGTTCACTGACTTTTCCACAGATTTCATGCAAAAATAAAAACAATGGGATGAAAACTGCAATGGTACATTTTTGTAAAGGAAATCAATTGTTTGTGTCAATCTGGTAACCTGTGAAAAGGCCTGTTGTCTCCACGGGATGTTTCATGGGATTTGTCCCAAGGAAAACTCGCACTTGCGAAGTTGGGAAAAATATTGAGTTGGTCAATAGTAATGGCTGTATCAAGCAGAGTCCTTTTGAGGTCCTTAGAGCGAATCAGAGAAAAGAGCGAGTACATTCTGTTGGTATTTTTTTTTAAAGGGGAAACAACCCAGAATTTCATTCCCCCGATTCGAACTTGGGACAAATCTAATGAAACGTACCGTGGAGAGAAGACCTGAGTTGGGATTAATATTGACTGATCAGTATTAATCGTAGTACCAAGTCGGGTCTTTGTGGAGTTCGGACACCAACTGAGAGAAAAAGAAGAAATTGAAACAAATTTTGTGGTATCTTGTTTTTTACTCGATTGTTCGTGTTTGTTTAATTTAAATAATTGGTTTAATTGTTATTTTTCTATAATTATCATGTGAATTCCTCTTAAATGATCGATACTGATCTAGTTACTGATTGAAGTTCGCTTGAAAACTTGTAGCAGGAACGTGAGAGACACGTTTCGTAGAAACGGTAACTGTAAAAGTCCCCGAAGTTTTATCAATACCACCGATCACCCTCTCCGCCAGTTCACGATTTTAATTACTGAATGACTTTATGAACTCCATAGAATTGTACACTCTAGAATATGCAAAAGCATAGTACATACTTTATTAGGGAATGCTACTTTCCTTTTCGTAAATTTTTCGGCCATTTCCGTTTTCCCGTTCCAAGCCTTTTGAAACTTTATGATATGCGACTTTCAATCAATAATTTGAACCGTAGGGAAAATAAAATAACAATGTTTCGATTCACTCGGAAGAGTGGAGAAAATAATGGGATGAATCACAAGAGGAGCTTACGAGTAGAAGCTACCTCCTCCCTTTTTCACCTCATCCTCTTTCCACCTCACCCGGGGCGTGTCACCTTATTCGAAATCAGTTCGACGAGGAGAAGGGTGAAATTTGTGCCTGGTGGTCTTGCGAGATAAGCACACACAAAATTGGACCAAGGTACCGCTGAGGCCAACGGATACTCGAAAGAGGTGGAAACTTGAAACAAATCTCGTTCAGAACCCATTTTAATGGAGTATAAATTACCAAAGAGCCAACGAGCTTAAACAAATTAATGACTTTAATTATCCAGGAGCATCGCATCGTACACTCGAGATGAAGATGCGAGAAAATTAGCGTAAAAGTTAACTTTTTCCTCTGGGATCAAGATAATTTCCTTCTCCAGCGCCGGACTCTTATTGAGAATTTTATGGGACGGGTGGATTCAGAAGTTGGAAAAAATTTAATTACTCTCCACCGAGTTGACTGTTTCAGTACTTCCAAGGTCCGAGAACCAAAACAAAAAGAGGAAAGCTGAGGGGGGCTCAATTGATACATCTCAATTATGGACATTTTTATAAGGAATTTTGACAAAATGAATGCTTTTAATACAATGAAAAGTTAAATGCAAATGCAACATGAAGGCAACGTTGCACAACTCCTCTAACGTTTTATTGGTACTTCATTTCTTTTAAAAACTGAACAACAGTTGAATTACATTTTGCAATAAGGAACCACTCTCTCTGGCTCTCCCATAAAAGCACATATCTGCATAAGGAAACCAATGGCATGTATGTTGTTTCGAAAGGGGGCCAGAAATAGTGGTTCCTTCTTGCAAAATGTAATCGAGTTTTTCTTTAAATTTTCAGAATTTTCCTGAATTATTCCAAAAATATTTACATTAAATTTCGAGGCGTAATTCTGAAGCTACCAAAAATTATGCATGTTCTGAGATTCTGAAACGTTGATATTACGATACATATTTCTCCTGAACAAACAGGAAGAAAGCGTGAGTCGAACATGATACGTCACGTGGTCCAGTTTAATGGCACCATCAGCGCCGTGCCAGCCACCGCAGACGCGATCATGTGATCCTCGCATTGTGACGCGCCTTCAATTCCAGGTAGCAGCAATATGGGCATCACCCGTGGTGCAATAGTTATCTCACACACGCCTTCCCTGAATGATGTTCTGAATGATGAATGATTCCCTGAATGATAATCTGTGTGGTCAATCTGACAATAACGTCGTAATTGGCCGCCTTCAAAATTGTTCAGAAAAATCTGTTAAATCTAGAAACGTTTTGGAAAGATGAGCTTTGAGGCAAGAAATTTAAGTTCCCTGCAGTTCATTTACATTAGTAGCAGGGCTCTCTCATGATACCAAGGCGTAAATTATTATAGGTCCATTTTGTTAGGTAGACCTGAGGTAGATCCGGTGTGAGGGTTAACTAGAAGTTGCCGCAGGGACTAGCTTCCATTCACTTTTGGTCATCCTGAGCAAGGACACTTCTCCGCGAGGGAATACACTACTTTATTTCCTGCCGAGCTTGCTTGTTTACTCACCCGCCACGAGCCGCATCGTTAGCCCTTTCTTCCCTACCGGCTCCTGACACCCATTCATAAAAGACGTAACTGAAGTGCCGCTTGATCCTTGGAGAGTATGGAGCTGTACGGATGAAAAGGCTCATCTTGGAGGATACTTACGCCCTCACTTCAGGACAGCGGCGAGCTCACACACGGAAGGGCCGTGGGATCCGCTAACTAAGATTGATGGAATCCAACCGTTTAATTACAGTTTCCACGTTTGTTCTCACTCCTATTGTGAATCAAATACCCCCACCCCCGCCCTATATCCTCGCCCGATATACCCTCCTCCCACCCTTTGTTCCTGCAAAACCGCTTCTAATTTGAAAATCATTAACCCGTCCAGAAACACTCCTTTCCCGATGCGCGCCATTAAATTCTCCTTTCCTTTCCTTTCAGGTTTAATCCCCCTCCCCCGCTCATCCGCTTCACCTGGCGGGGACCACGCCGAGAGTTTTCCTTTCACGCATGCTGCCGACGCTTTAACTTTCAGCCCGGAAAGTTTTCACTCGCGAAAACTTCGGATTCTTTTGAAAGGGGGTGGGGGCCGCGGGAATAAGAATGAAGGGGGAGGGTTGATTAAGCTAATGCATTGTTTGATGCGCCGGTATTCCAACGGTAAAATTAAATTAACTTTGTTTGGGACGGTTTCGAGCGGGGCTCGTTTAACGGCCGACGGACAAAAAGTCGCTGACCGTAGCGGCGCCGTCCACTACGGTCAGAAATGTGGGGATTTTTGGCGCTCGAGTCGTGGAAAATGTCGAGTTTATGGAGCGATATGGTACCGCCACCTCATTCGAGTAACGATGCGTTAACTTTGCACGGCAGTCGCAAAACTTTTTCGCGGCTTGAGTGAGCTTGGATTGAATTGGACCCTCCCGTCCGGGGTTTAGATGCTGTGCGTATGAGGTGTAACGTGGGAGAAATTCATTTTTTAAGAATAGGACGGGAAATCCTCTATTCTTGTCTGTTGAGTCCGTAGAGAAAATGTATAATACAAAGAGGGAGTTTCCGTCACAACGCGGAAACTTAGGATTTTGAAAAGGCTTAGGATTGGTAATACAATGTTTCACTCTGCATTTTGATTTTTTGCTTCACAGATGAAATTTTCTTCAATGAAATTTCGAGCTAAGTCACCTATATTTTTACCACATCAGTAATTTCACATACGTCTGCTTGGGGCGAGCATGATTCGTTGTCTCTCTCCCAAAAGAACGTAACTGCATTTCAATGTTGCCAGATTTTTCCGCCCAAATTACATTTGAACCAAGAGAATTTTGAGAGTTTCTGACTGAAAACGTCTGACCGAACAAATGAGAAATTTTGTAACGGTTCTTCCGGTGGTAGATCTGAATCCCAGAGTCGTCCTCCATCACAGCAGCGATGAAGTTCCCATCTTGTTAAACAGAGTAGCCGTGTAGGCCCACGCAAGCTTCACAAAGCCAGGAGCCCGATTATTGAAACCATGCTGGCACTACTGTTATATCGAATCAATACATCGCATTTCGATCTCTTATCGGGCTGCTTTCAATAATCAACCCGCTGAGATGGTCACGCGAATTAGAAACCTATCTCCAAACTTGGGGTGCCCATACTCCCTCTATTAAGGTGCACTGTAAACCTTATAAGGTTTACAGTCGGCTCCATAATTGCACCTTAATAGAGGGAGTAACTTCGGCCTCATACCTCGCGCGTGAAAATCGAGAGTGACCGAGATCTCTCGAATCGATCCCAATCGACAGCTCTACCCCCCCCCCCCCCCACTCAGACGGCCGGCCGGGAAATTGGGCACAAGTCCAATTAACTGGAGCATCAAATCAGGCCAATAAGACAGCAGGAGCCGGGAGCCGTGCAGTTGGGTGACGTGAATGATCGATTTTCGATAATTCCCCATCTGAAACTATGGTAAAGAATCGATTATCGAGATATTCGATGCGAACACCCTGTTTACCGATATTTTTCATATGTTTAAATGACAGATCAATCGATATATCGCAAAGCTCGCCACGCCGCTGGTGCCGCGGTGGGGAGGAGGGGCTGGAAGGAAAGGGATGGAGGTATAGTTAGCAAGAAGGCAAGACACAAGTACCCGGAAACGCACAAAGGCACACTGGAGGAAAACAATGTGTGCGCAGTTGGACGATGCCAAATTCTCCCGATAAAATGTTTATTACTTGGAAATGTTGCGAGGGCGTGTCTTTGAAATTTTCAAATTAAGTGGGTTAAATAATTGCGAATAAAATCATCTGAAAAAATTAGATAAATACTTGATAAGTCTTTCATGAAATACGTGCTATATACGGTGAAATTTGGCGACTTCAAGTGCTCCTCACAGCGGATTTCCTTAGCACGGTGGGGTATACTCCGTGGATGATCCCTCACGCGACTTCATCCGATTCTACCCTTAGTACCCTAAATTAAGGGGCTTTGAATGCAATTTACAGTTCACCCCCAGCACCCCCCGAAAGCAGCGTCACTTCCTTTGCAACGCGTAACTCCGTTTCCCCGTGAGCCAGGAGAGCATGGAGTTGCGCGGAAGACCACTGGCCAGTGGCGTGGCGTGTGTTTTGCGATATATCGATTGATCCGTCATGTTAACCTCCAGAAAAGGATCGATAAACAGGATGTTTGTTACGAACACCGTAATAATCGATTCTTTACCATGGCTTCAAATTGGGAAATATCGATAATGAACCATTCACGCTTCGCCCCTGCGGACGAAGCACAGTAGATCGAGTCAATCAGAGAGGTCAAACATGACATTTTTGACTTAAACTGCATTTTTTTACTTTAATATCGTCACATTTTAAATTTTAAGGAGTGCTTCCAGGAGAAAATTTCACGAGAAAACCAATGGAGCCACTTTCAGAACCTCAAAATAGTGTATGAACGGAGTTATAAGCTTTTACAGTTACGAAATATTGTCCGACCTCTCCTAATGACTCGATCCACTGTGCGACGGGGGGGCTCATCTCGGAATGTAGATACGACCTCTTATGGATTTTTATAGAACGCCTCGATTCGCAACATGATGACGCGACAGATTTTGCTCGATTGGACGTATTCATGCTAAAAGGAACTATGTGCATAATAATTCTGGGTAGTATAGTTCCTTTTAGCATGAATACGTCAAATTGGCCTCAATAAATTTAAAAGCGCCGGTTTAGTAAGGGGAGTGGGTCCCCCGAGTAGCTTTGATAACGGTTCCTCACGATTCTACGGGCTCTGTATATTTATTGTAGTTCCGACTGGTGACAATTATGGAAAAAAATCGTCTGAGAAAAAATATCTTATCCTGACTTATCAATTACGCTTTTGCTGTCTTTTGGTTTAACCCCTGGAATATTCCGTGCATTGTCATCAATCAGCCCACATATCGCCCCCAACCTGAATTTTCTGTAGTGTTGATGATCTTATACCAACTTTATCACGAAACAGTGGCAATACAATCGCAATATTTCGTTAAAAATTGTTACTTGGGTCGTTCAGAAATTTAATCGAAAGCGTTGAGAACGACTGGTTCCTCAGGTGTACAGGGATTTATACATACACTGCATGCGTTTGGTAGACTGAACGTATTTTGTCGGTTGGAGCAGAAAATATAACATCTGGGCTTAAAGATACGGGGCTCTGTCCATAAAGAAGCTTCTTACGAGCCCTTTTCAGTGATGGGAGGGGATATGTGGGAATATCAAACATTCTGAGCCTGGAAGTTAGGGTCTACGAAAAGTAAGCCACTAAGGGAAAAAATACAGCTTTAGGTGAAGCATAAATGCGGATCTTGATGAAAATATGATTTAAGAATAAAATGCAGCCAGGGAACACGAGTAAAGCATGTAACCAAGTGCTTCAATATGAATGTTTTTCACCGGTGCATGGATTCTATTTTCAACCAGCAAAAAGCCTGTGACTTCGGTCACGGGTCTAGATGCCTCGCTATTAATTCTAATTTTAACACAAGCTCACTTCATTGATTGAATAATCATCTGGAATTTATCGACATGAAACGATCAAAACATGAAAAAAGATGTTTTTCTATTATTTTTCGACAAAATCTTCAGCCTCACAACAAACACTTTTCCAGGTTAGAAAATTGGCAGAAGAGGGCGGCATTTTCCTTGAAAGCACTTTTATCATTGGCTCCTCGGAGGAATAATGTCACTTACGGCGGAAACTGCGTCATTTTTTGCGCACTTACGGCTCTCTAATATGTCTCGTTTTTATACAATCAAGATGGATTTCGCTCTTTTAGCTATTCTTGTATTTCATGTAAAAGAGATTGGACGAATTTTGAATGAAACTCGATTTCGATTATTTGATGCTTACTGCTCTCTTCGCTATCACGGCAGTACTAGCGGTACTCTATTACAATCTGGCTGGCCAGGATAATTACAAAGAGCATCGCAGCGCTCTCTCGCGTGAATCGGCCGAACTGCAACGAAAGCGAACTGCGAATATTGATCTGCCATCTGCGAACGGCGCTCAGCGAGCAACCTGCAACACACGGCCGTTTCCAGTAATTAAACAATCCTCCGGCTCCCGCCCCCTCCGCCGGGCGCGCGGAGCCGACACCATCACCAATGACATTACAGCCATTCATAATCCGTCTCGGCTGTCACTGCTTTAATAGCCGACAAAGTGAGAGACAAACTCTAACACGAGTATAATGCTCGTTGCTCCACCGATAAGTCCCGTCGAATATACATTATTCATCTCGGTCGCTTCGAGTGGAGAATCTTGTCACTAGCAGGGATCCCTATCGTGTGTGCATCGAGTCCGCGACTTCTTTTGACTCGCCCGTCACGGGGCTCTTTCTAGCAATGGGGATTTTTCATCCCTCAGTTTTCCTCAGGTGAACTTTCGCCGGGAAAACAATGGTGCCGCTAGTTCTCTCTAGAGTCAATATAAGTAATACCACGCACAAACCTAGAAATGCCTAGTGACGCTCTTTCTTCTCTTTAAAATTGTCTGCTTATGTATAGTTACTTTCGTGATATTTAAGTCGGTAATCCAGGATTGCGCGAAAAAGGCACAAAGAATGCGCGAATTTAAAATGAAGTTAATTTAAGATAAAAGTTTGGCAAAACAGGAAGCAGTTGGAAAATAAACGCATTTTTATGTTATTGCTAGTTTAGGTTAGTTTGTTGACGAGTCACCGACGTCTTAACTTCTGATGATCAATGAAGTGAAAAGATTGAATAATGGTCGTGGGTATAAAAAGCTTTCCTAACTTTTCTCGGAAAAAATATTTAATCGGGAGAAACAAGGCAACCTTGGAATGCTCATACGACGTCAAAAAAATCATGTTTAATAAGCTCTACTACTCGATGCCGCGATTTTACTAACGCGAGTTCGAATGATCGCGCCGAACACAGTGCGGCCGGCGTTAGACTTACATTAGCGCCTGCAAGACTGCATGAATACTTCTCGCATTGCGCCAAACGAGGTGCAGTCGGTCAAATGGCGTGAAACGCATATTAGCGCGTACAAGATTGTAGGAATGCTGTAGGACTGCGTCTGTTGAATCCTTTTATCTCTTAAAATACATGGTTGTCCTGCAATTTTTTACGAGTAGGTTTTCCCAATGATTGGCGGCCACAGGCCCTTAGTTCACTTTTTAAATGTCTATGAAAACTCTCTGGGCCATTCGTGCTGCGAGGGCTATCCATCAAGGAGAGACATACCCGTAATTAAGGAGGGAATGAACAGTCTTTCGCAATGTAAATATCTACCACGATCTACCAAGGTTGCCAGATTAACGCTTCCTCGTCGAATATTAAATATTCGCGCAAACATGTGAGTGTTCAGTGCCAGAAAAATTCGCGCAATCCTATGCATCTCGAAAAAGTTAAAATAGGGGGCATTTGCGCAATCCTATCGCAGCCCTTTAAGTTAGGTCAAGGAGAACAATGATGACCCTTCTTGACCTTCGCTCCCTGGGTCCGTGACTGCCACCTTTACAAAGACTTGCGATGTAACATTAACACCGGTCCATTTGGAAGCATCATAGGTTATGAAAGATGTTTTAAAATCGGTTTACGATATATGAAGATGTATACTGACAAAGGAATGCGGAAAGAAGAATGATCCGAGGGGCGGAATGACGAAGCGTAGCGCAGTGTCATTCATCATGAAGCTATCTTTTAAGCTCGAAAATTATTCATAGACACTCTGGCGCCAGACCCAACCCTTTTCATCCCTACGGTCGCTTCTCACGCTGTGTACTAAACCGTTCTGTAAGCGTGTCATTAGTGCAAACTGCCATTTACGAATTTCGCCACAGATTTTTATACTTCTATTTACAAATCTCTATCCCTTTTTTTACGTTATTTTTATTATTTTTACAGGGGTCGATGATATCCGAAATCATTCAATCCTAAGATTGTAATTTTTGTGGAAAGATACCAGGGAAAACTCAAAATTTTTCCTCTCCTTCAGGTTAGTGCGAAAATCGCGATTATTGCTTCAAATTTAAAAGGCGTGGGGTCCCCCCACGATTTTACTGTCATTGTTTCCTTACTTTTCGGAAACTTTGTTGAAAACCGCCGAAAATGCGATTGCTGTCTCTAATTTTAAAATTGGAGTGTGGAAGCTTCCCAATGTTTCCCTCCAAGAAGAAAAAGAATGAAAAAAAAAGTCTTCAATTTTTGTGAAAAGGGTTTAAATTGGACTGCATTTTGCAATTTGGAACTATCAATTCTGGCTCTTCTGGAAAAACACTTATGTGCATAGGGAAACGAATGGCAAATGCGTTGTTTTTAAACCGGGTTAGAATTCATAGTTCCAAATTGCAAAATGTAGTTCAATTGTAATAATGAGTAACATCAGCAGCGGAACGTCCATAATGTGGAAAGCACAGGAAATTAGCGACTTCTGTATCTTTACTCTTTCATTTTTGTAAAAACAAGGGAAAGGGAGTTAAAAGGAATAACTAACTTCAGTCTTAGAATTATTGTGAAAATAAATGATCATACTTTACTCTTTTCAAATCTACAAGCAGGAGCGGAAAATGAGCAAGCAAATGGACAAGTTTTCGGGGAACTACTTCTGGGAGCAAAACTGCATTCCGTGTCATTGAGAGGGTTGATTACCGGTTTCTGTAAATACTGCTGGCAGGACTGCAAGGGCAACAGCTGAGTCCGTTTTTCCTCCTTTTCCGGCGCATGCACCAGTCCTGGCCCATCGCCTCCGCTTGACTGTCACTTGCGAAGCATTCGAGTCATATCTCGTCGCCGGCAATCTCATCGCACATCCGACAGCGAACGTTCAAGTCTTTAGAAGTGATGTGGAACACGATAATGGGCCGTAAGTATTTATCAGCAGTCGGTCGTAAGCTGTGAGCTAACCTCACCATCTGTCAACGCTAACGTTGAAGCCTGAATACAAATTTCCTTTCGCAAGAGATGTCCGTGTTGCATACAGACTAAATTGAAGGCACTCTAGTTTTTTTTACTGTTGCAGCCCTGAACCGGCTGCACCATAAAATATATACGTACATAAACAACCAAGTAACACTGACTGATTGTTTATATTCTGCGAGGGTGAGCACCTCCTGACCGTTACACGGTCAAAACCTAGAGAAGACTTCTTGAGTCATAAGTCAAAAATTTTAAAACAATCATAAACAGTTAATCCCGAACGCTTTTATGACATAATAATAATGCCAATGTGTCTTGACATCTCGATTCAATTTTCCTAAGATTATCAGAAAGTATTCAGAATTAAAAATTTAAAATCGAAATTGATGTGTTTTTGCTGCACTGAATTAGAATTGTATTAAAATATGTTTTTTTTATTTTGCTGTGTAATATTATTAAATATATAATTTAGATATAGACAGTTATTAATGTATGTTTACATTAGTAAGTAGAGGGGTAAAATAATAAATATTTAATGATGAACACGAGTTCATCACCAAGAATTTTCACTTTAGGGTGGTTTCTCAACTTCGGCGCGATGCCTTCTTGGCATCAATAATTTTCAGATTTTAACCGCAAGTGGATCATTTGGAAAAAATCGAAAATTTGGCCTCCAGGTCAGTCTTTTCTGAATTTTTGTGCTGAAAATTATCCTCCATAATCGTAGAGTTGAAGATACTGTTTTTCCAAATTGCAATTGATCCCTATGTATCAATATCGATGAATAATTGAAGAATTACTTGACTTTAATTGAAAATTCTAAGAGACGATTTTGGCGATAATATCTTATAATGACTAACCTAGAGATTCTGCTTCTTCTTCTGTTGGTTCACTGGCTGAAGAAGGGGAAGAATCTCTGAGGAGATTAAATCGTACACTTTTTTAGAATAACTCCTTGACAGTTAAAATTTGAAATGTTTATGAATCGTATCCCGAATGCATTGCGCCAAAGCTGGAGATTGACATCAGGGGTAATTTTGCCTGACTAACATATTTTGACGGGTGATTGAGGAAAATGCGTAACTCAACCGTAACGATTAAAAGTATTCGATTTTGTTTCATTTTCTTTTATGATAAACTCATCAAAATTATCCCTTGCAGTTTTTGGTGATTTTTTTAGTGTGAGTGAAGCAAATTCACTGTTGTTTGATTGACATGAGCGGGATTAACATGACCACAATCTGAGATACGCAGTTTCCAACTCTGATCGTCGATTTACTCCCTTGAAGTTACCTCACATACCAATTAAAATAATTTTGGCAACGTTATCATAAGGTGGAAAAGAGAAAATTGAGGGAGCGAAGAGGGAAAAATGTGTCAGCGCTCTTACAGAGGATTGGAGGCGCAAAGGCTGAGCCCGTGACGACGGGGCCGATGATTTCCACTTGAGTCTGAACTGATGCCTCTCTAAAGAATCGTTTAGCTCTACACTTTTTCGCCTGGGTGACTGCAATGACGTCAAAGCCCTGGCTTCGTGACGTCACGCCTAGATTGAAAAAGCTCAGACCGTAATCGACGTACGTCTACTAATCGTCGCTCCTCTGGCGTAAGGGCGTAACTCGAATTCCGCATGAGTCCCAGAAGACATAGATTCATATGGTAAACAGGGCTCATGTGGAAATTCAGTTACGCCCTTACGTCAAAGGAGCGACGTAGTGTGCCGTCAGCCACCTCGTCAGGTAGTTTTACTCGCAACTTCTCGAGAGTTAAAAATTGTATGGCTGAGGACAAAGAAAGAAAAAAAAAATCACTGATTTTATTGATGACAGTGCATGGAACTTTGCAGTCTGTTGATTGGATGGCATTAACCATGATTATTTTATCTACATAACACGATACATAAGTTCATTTCATGCTTTCTTTAAAAGAAAGTAAACACACACAAAAAAAAATGAAAAAAAGTTAAAAAAAAAAAACACAGAGGCATTATTCTAGCTTTTAAATAGTGTAACTGCAAGTAAAAATTCATTGATGGCTTTAAGGTAATAAATTGTTTGGTTTTTTCGTTAAAAATTGACTAAAAAGAAAAAATGGGGGAACGTGAAAAGTAGGTAAGATAATTATGGTTAAAACAGTCCACTTCATCGCATAGCTAAGGTTGGAATAATTTTTTTTTCATCTTCTTCAAAATCTAAGGATATCCGATGAAATAACAAGCCTGTGTGCAGCATTTTCCAGTATTTAAATTTTTAATTAATTGGTTTCTGCGCTGATTACTGGCGTACGTCGTAAATAGGATTTACCAACACTGCTGTCGTCTTCTGTTTAAAATATGATTGTCCTTGCTGACTTTTTAATTATTTTGGTCCAGTGTTTTTTTCATTTTTACCCATTGGGATCTGATTGTAATAATAATATTCACAGCTTGTAGTTGCCAATTGTGACGAATTTTAAACAATTTGTCCAAAACCTGCGTAAGACTGCAAGCATAACTATTATTTATGCTGTTATATGCAAAGGCTGCATGTGTGAGATTAAGCATGCTTTACCTGAAGAGGTTTCGTGAAAGAGAGGGATAGAGTGGAGAGGAGGGAGATTGCGACTCTCCAACAAAGAGTCACAAAACATGTGCAAAAGCAGCGAAAAGAAAAACAAAGAGAAACTTTGGAAAAATTGGGTAGTGAGGGAGAGAGTTTCTTTAATTAGAGGGCAATTCAAGATTCAACTAATTTGAAACAAAATTAAACTTTAGTTGAAACTTTCAGATTGAATTTACGACTACTTGTGATTAATTAAAGACTACAGCCCTCTCGGTCCCGAGAAAATAACATTGGCAATCGACTAGAGTCATCTTAACGACGGCAATATTCTGCAACTCTTCTTTTGATCATCGGACATCTATTTAAAATAAGTATTTTATATTCACTTGCACTTTAATATGACTTTTTGTCATACGGCTCTAATAAAGGGGATAACTTACTGTCGCAGGAAAAAGTAGTTGTAGAATGCTTAGCTGGTTTTCAAGTAATTGATATCAAAGAAATCCTTTTTCCCGAGAAAATACCATTCACTTATTAACTCATTTTTATGGAGAGTGAACTCATAATGCTCCTCTCAATGCTTCTGAAGAGCTATTGCTCAGATTCAGGAGATAAGTTACAAAAACTATGCCTAATCACTTTTCTCCTGTCCTCGGCTGTGTTGTTCACGTAGCCCTTGAAGCACCACTACAAATAAGATAAACGGAACTAACATACGTCAATAGAATAGAGCAAGGAAATTGCCGTTAATTGATGCCGGCGCAGAGATACAACTATTCGTGCTTGATGGATGTCCGTGTTGCATCTGCAAATGATTGAAGGCGCTATGACGCGAAGTGGCGAGTTCGCAATGCTCCCATCTACGCTGCTATTGAGGTGAGCCTTAAATTTATACTTTCAGCTATAAATGTTTGTGCCACATTAATTATTGCTTAATTTTTGCCGTCGGCAGCAGTTATCTTGTTTTTGATTTTACCAATATGTATGCCCAAGTTAATCCTCACATACTTTTTAAGTTGAAATAAATTGCGCGGATTACTTCCACACAGTTTTTAAATATTGAAATGAGATTCTCTCCATAAACGTACGAAGTATATTTCATTAACAACATTATTTTTAAAGTAATTTAATATGCTCAAACTGTTTGAAATTCATGTAAACCGGCCTGTTGCGAACCGCTGTTTATACCAAATAATATTTTAGGAAAAAGCTAATATTGACATTAAGTGTAGGATGCTATGATAAATTCCTAAACAAACGAACCGTTGTCTACCCGAAATTTCGAGAGCTGATCATCGGGTCATAACACAACAACGGGGGCATGCCCGAATAAGCCGCAAACAACTCTGACATAGAACACTCAAAACACAACGCTTAAGACGTGCGAGAATTTTTAATTGAAGACAAACATCCAAAAACAGGGACGAACAAAACGGAAGAACAAACAAACACCGGCCCCCTCCCCCGGCCGCGGCGCGGCGGGAAATTGATGTAGAGTGGAGGTCCGAGGGACAGGTGAGAGACAGCGCCGAAATTAAGAGAGAGAGAAAGCAAGCTCAGGAGCGAGCTGAGAGGGGCGAGGAGAGAGAAAGAAGAGAGAAACGAGGTGCGCAGCTTGCGAGAGGAGCACAGGGGAGAGCAAACACAAAATCACAGCACGCGACACGATCGATTCATAAATCACGCCGAAAAAAGGCGAGAATCGGAGACGTAATGCCAGCAATTACGGCGTCTTAATTTCGGAGCGGCGGGCGGCGCGACGGTGGCGCGGCTTGGCGGACGTGGCCGGCAACTTCACTCCAGACGCCATGTTCCTCGGTCGTAGCTGTGCCGCGCCATGCTGCTCCCGGCAGGGCTGCGGTGGAGGATCGAACGTAATTTGACGTCATCAGTAGTTCACAACTTGTGCTACATTTCGCCCCCCCCCCCCACTCCCTGGGGATCGGGAGGAGGGGGGTTCGCTGCATCGGAGGTGGATGCAGGGGGGAAGGCGCGTCACCCACCGTCGAGAGCAGTGCGACCCCGCGAGGCGCAGTGCTTCCAGGCCGTTGGGTGCCCCTGGTGTGTATGCAACTGTTTGCTCTCGCAGTGTTGGCGTTTCGCTAACTATTAGAGTCCCTTCATACTGAGAGTAAAGACAATACGAATCCGTTTCTGAGTGGTTCTCGTATTTTAGACGTACACAGTGTCACAAACGGAAATTAAGATTAATTTTTTACCAGTTGGGAGGCGCATAATATGGCAAAGGGATGGTCAATACTTCGAGTTGTGTTCTTTCATTGAAAAAAAAAATCACGAGGTCAAGTCAAGGTTCTATGATGAGTATGGGTCAGTTGAGCTGATCACCGAATCACACGTTGGTGATGTAAGCTTATGGATTATTAAGCAGTAATAAAATCCGTCCAAACAACTAGTTCCTGCGCCCAATAATAACGAGTAGATCGCTCTTTGAAAAAAACATTGTGTGACGTTATTTACCGCGAGACCTGCACATATCATGGCTTCTTCTACCTTGGATTCATTGATTCGAATGATGCACAGATTTGTATAGTGGTTCCTCCTCTTAAAACAGGGATTAGATTAATCCAAGGTGGATAACGTCATACGCCGCCGCCGCCGTGTTTTTTATATAGTGGTATTTCTGCTATTAATATTTGACGTGGACACTCGGGGTCTGAACGGATCTTATTATTTTTTGCTTAGCTATAATCTGAAAGAACCAAAACACAATCATGTGACTAGCGCAAGTCCATTCTCTTTTATCCGCGATAATACATTAGGATTTTCCACTATACTAAACTATAATCAATGTATCTCTGATTGACCTCGAATATTTTATCCTGACCACCATGGCATAGATACAACAAGGTTATGTTTTTGTCTACAGTGAAACCATTAAAGGTGATATATATTGTACATAAACATGTGTATGACAATTGTCAACATCTCATCAACATTATAGGTTCAATATTCAAAATCATTTCCCTGGGTGATGAGCATATTCCTGTAACATTTTTATAACCAAGGCGGTTGATATTGAATCAGCAATACAAGTGAGTATTAACTGACCGGACTAATAAAACGGTAAACATAATGTATCCCAATACAAATAATTTTTCCAACAATTTTCCACATTCTCTGCGTTATTATTAAAAACTCCTAATAGCGAGACAGATATCAACAACCAACTAAAATGCGTATTTTCCTCTAATTAAAAAATACACGGATGTTTAAATGAAAGACCATCCCAAGTATCAGTACCAATACTGACAACCCAGTAAGTAAATACCTCTAAATTCTAAGCAAAAAAAAGTAAAATCCTGGCTCACCGCATAAGTTTTCGACCAACTACCCATCCATGCTTACACCTGAATGTTTTATTCCAATTTATTCAAAACGTTGGTCTAAAAATAAAAAGAAAAATAAATGATAATAATAAATAAATATCTTACCTTCATATTCATTGAGACAACGTTAATCATTAAGAAGTGATGGATATCGATAGGTATAAGATGGGCTGAAGATGGTGCAACTTATGAAAGAGTTAATAGAAAATCTGCATGCTATCCGATGGGTTAAATCCGATGGATATCGATAGGTATAAGATGGGCTGAAGATGGTGCAACTTATGAAAGAGTTAATAGAAAATCTGCATGCTACCCGATGGATTAAATTCATGAGAATAGTAGGGTACTTGGACAAGAAGCTCAAAATTGAAGATTCATTCTTGATAAAGCTGAAGCAAGATGTTTTCTGATAGTCTTTCACTATTGTAAAAATATTTGAATTTTAAAAGTGGGATTTCTTAATTTGAAGCTACACGTAAGGAGTATGTCTGGAGTATGGAACGGCACATCATTTGAAAAAAAGAGTCTTTATGAACACTAAAAAACCGGACGAAAGAAGAAAAAAAAACACTTTCAAGAAGATAATGGACCACATCATTGAAAAAAAATAAGGTAAAAAAACCAGAAGTAAAAAGAAAAAAATGTTAATGTGAAATTAAATAAATGTAGGTATGAAGAAAAATGTTTTTACAAGCAGTTTAAAAAGTTATAGATTTTAACCGAGACTTATGGTTCTTTTTCACAACTGTTTGGAGAGTTTCGAAATTTCTCCTTCAACGATTTCAGTTCTCTGCGTTATTTTTTTGGAAAAATTGGGTAGGAGGTGAGTCCTTCAGCCACACTAACCTAATTCAAAGGAGGGGGTGAGAGTTAGCTTAGGAGTGGCTTTCAGGAGGAAGGGAGTCCAAAAGTCGGTCATAATGGCTTGCGTAATACTAGAACGACACATTTATCATTTTCTCTCAATATTCACGTGCTTATTCGCGTAACACGGCTGTTTGACGGTATTCTTATGCACCCTTCAAAGACCTTTCAAGAGAATTCGCTCACAGTGAACGAAAATCGCTTATCCGTACTTCAGAGGCACATCACGTTCAAGAATATCCGAACAACAGTAACTTGCAACTCCGATGCTATGATGACATTCTCGTCGAGTGAACGGGGAGTGTGAGAATGAAAGCTTGAACAAGCGCTGCTCTCTACCGGATGAACTTTTAAGCTGAAGTGACTCCACTGGCAAGTGCTGCTGCAGGTGAGCAGGCTACGAATTTAAAGAACGCCCCTGCAACTTTCATCAGTTTATATTGTGAATGCATATGCGTTCGTTTGGGACACAGAATGGTGCCCAAAATTCAGAGAAGAGCTCAATTTACGAATTGTGAGGAGGTAATGATGTGAAAAAAAGTTAAATTCTTGTATTCTCTATTTATTGAGAAACAAAGGCATGTGAAATCCGTATTTATAGGTATTCCTTTTTCTTGGAGGTCCGTATATTTTACATGATGATGAAGAGAGGTCGAGGAGATCCTAAACATGCCTTCATAAAAAGGACAATTTTATGAAATCTCGAGTGAAATGCAATATTATAAATTTAGAAATAGATTCATGCATGGGTTTAAAATGGTTCTTCACTATACAAAATCATGGACAAAATATTTTGATAGTTTTAAAATTTTATGGTAGGTTTGTGTATATCTGCCTTAATGTTTTCCAAAACCATATAATTCCACTGCGGTAACGATGCAATCATAAAACAGTTACAGTACTAAGAGACGCTAGCACTATTTCAGATAATAATAAGAATGTCAAAAAAATTGAATGTATGGAGAGGACTCAGGGTTGGTAGAAAAAGTTGATTGATAGTTTATAAATGACCATCATTGTGCAAAGTTAGAAGTGGGTCTAGAGTTAATTTCGAAATGTATAATTATATAACTTGTGACGAGTTTAAATTGAAATATTTTTGCATAACAAGGACGAAAAACAATTTTTTTTACGAAATGCAAACGGACTTTAATTAAAGTGGCTTTGTAGAATACTTTACATATTTAAAAGCTCACGAATGCAGTTTAGAATTGATGATACATTAAAAAACACAGCACTTTTTTCTGGGCTCTTAAGCGAATTCTATTCATTTAAATGTCCTCAGCCCCTTCATTGTTGCTCTTTCAATATGCGATACAACTATTTTAACGTCCTGGAGCTCAAATTGCCTACCCACAAAAATGAAGGAACCTTAGGCTCCGTGCGGGTATGATGAGGTACTGCATGCACGAAAACTACCACAGAGATTACATATACATATACGTATGTCGTACTTCATATGTTATTTCATATGAAAAATTCAAAATGGTTGAGAATCGCATAAATAGCATACGCCACTCATATATAATTTCTTGTACATAACCACTTAGAGAAATTTTGTAATATAGAGCTAACTGTCATACTTAATAAACGAGCTACAAATCAATGACATGATTTACGCAAAATTGAAAGTACGAAAAAAGTTTATTGTACTTTTTTGAGCCCCGAGAAAGCTATTAACGAGACAATATTCCTGTTTTACCTTGACAATTTGTAATCTTTCTTCATATGCGATTAGCATATCCAATACGCGTATACATATACAATGTCACCTTTTGCTTCAAAGTCAAGTTATGTTGTCCATTTTGGCGCTTGTGATACCCTGTCTTGAGATCGCACGACGTTTTTAACTACTTTTTATTTCTTTAGCAACTTTAAATGAAACTCTGAACGATAGATGCATCTCGAAAAGTTAGGCAAGGCAGCAGTAAGTGACATTATTCCTCCAGAGAGACAATGAAAACAGTGCTTCCAAAAAAAGTGCCGCCCTCTTCTGCCAATTTTCCAACCTGAAAGTGTGTTTGTACGTAACCACCAAAGCATGCGCAGAGGATAGAACTTACGGCTGTTTTGCCTAACACTAGCCTTTAACCCTAGTCTGCCAAACGGATTTTTGTTACAAGTCTGCCAATTACGGGTCATTTTGACCCGTATTTGAAATACATGTGTTTGCTGTATTTTACTTCTTTTTTTTACACTTTTTTTTGGTAACTATATATTCTAATGATAGTTAGGGCCTACATTTTGAATTTTTTATTTTCCTAAAACATCCTGCACTGTTCAGGTTATGCAATTTGCACTGTTTTTGATCTAGCATTATTTGTACAGCCCGATAATCAAGGATAATTTTTAGGTTTTTTGGGGATTTTCTTCGCATTTTGGGTAGGACCGACTGGAATACTCACTCATACACATTTTTGGAAAGAAACAGTTATAATATATTACTTTGAAGGCTTCAAGGCTACAAATAATCATGAAAATAGAAAAATTTACTAATATTAGTACAAAAACTTTGTCACAATAGTTCAAAAATCTTCAAATACAACTAGAAATTGCCTCTGAATTTGGTAAAATTTAGAATACTACTTTCCTTAGAGGAACGTGGTAACAAGATAAAAAGAGAAAAATAAAGAACTAAATCTAAGTCAAGTAGGAAAAATGGAATTCCAGTTCCAACACATGTCTTCAAAATTAACTATAGGGGAATTATCTCTAGAATTTGGTGAATCCAAGAAAGCTCTCTACTTGGTGGGAACGTTATAACAAATAAATATAGGAACAAAATATGAACTAAAACTTAGTGACTTATATGCATAACCTATAACGTGCGAATCAAAACACACAGTGATGCCAACATCAAATGCACTGAAAAACAAAAATTCCCTATAGAATTGCATATGGGTCAAATAGACCCCTCAATTGCCGTTTGAGGGGTAGTCTTGAATAAAAATTCACCACGGGTCGGAAATTTTTTTTTTTCACAAAATCATGATAGTTTTGCATAAATGAGGGTTTTTGTGGACCTATATCTGAAGCACAGGTCCGTGGGCCGAAAATTAAGAAAGTTATGCATGTTTTTAGAGCCTGCCGGGTCAATTTGACCCATGTTTGGCAGACTAGGGTTAACATGAAAATGAAAAATACCCTTTTAATGTAATTGAAATAAAATCGATCGAATTTTAATCATCCAAACGATTTCGAGGAGTCCTTTGGATGATTAGTGACACTTTGACAAAAAAACGGAGGCTTCTCTCAATTAATTTTCCGGTCAGACGCTTCTGGGCCCGTTTTCTCAAAACTTCATGTTTGCACTTACTGCTCTCTTCCCTATCACGGCAGTGCTTCAGATTACCTTTAAAGGTTAGTATTTCTGTCTCAACGGCAACGTTGCGTCGCTTCAAGACCTTAGCGTTCAGAGGGAAACCGCAGGGCCTCGGAGGGGTGAATTTTGCGGGAATGATGAATAGCGCGGCGAGGGTGTTTTCGAGAGCTGAATCAAGACGAGGAGGAGCCAAGGGAAGGGGGGAGGGTAAGATTAAAATTGCACCGCGAAAAGTGTAATGGCCTGGCTCAACTTTCCCGTTACCCGTGAAGCGGTCCAACTTCGCGGATGAGAAATTGAAATTTTGCCGATCTTCGACCACACGGGCCCTCTCCGTTAGGGGCTTCCCTTGCATAAAGTGTAACATTTTATATCTTAGTCTCATTTCTTTTTTTGACTGACTGAGTTAAGAAAAAAAACTGCGCATTTGAAACACTTAAATATATTGTTTTGTATTTTAGTTTCATGATTCATTTGAACTGAATTTAACATAGATACGAACCGAGTCTTACTGAGTTATAATGTAAAAAGATTTTTAAAGAGGATTCTATACTTGGAATACTACAAATGGACCACTGGAGAGGGTCTGAACTAAAAATTAACGTCTCATGAGTTCTTTTTGAAATCGTACACAAAAAATAAATCATACAACGAGAATTTTGGAAATCAACTTCTGAACTAGAAATTAGCGAATATTATTAACTTAGATCAAATGGAAGTTAGATTAAGTCATTTGTATTTTTGTCATTCAACGAATATGGTAATTGTAAACAATTATATCTTGTTTAGGAGTAGATTTTCAGACTTTTCGTTGCATCATTCGTTTTCGTCGTGAAATTTTGAAGAGAAAACATTCTGCGTAATGTTCCAATTCATACCTTGTCTAGAGTCTTATTGGCGAGGGCTTTGACTTCTTTGGGTTGAGAGAGAGAGTATACGTTGCCTATGAAGCTTTAAATCACCCATGACGAATTTAAACGGTGAAATTTGAAGTGTTTTTCACTTAATTTGCATCATTCATAACCATCAAAAATCCAATATTTGTACTTCATTTAATTTTTTTTTCTGCTCTTTTTTCTCTCATACTTTGACTAAACTGGTTGAAAACCCGCGGAATTTAAAGGAAGGGGACGGTCACTATTTAAATCGAGCGCACGGGCAGAAACCCCAAAGAAGAGTCATCGCTGATTAAGCTCAAGACAACATGACTTGTCGCCTTGGGCGAAATTAGCGCCGCGCCGCTAGGATATTTTTGTCACGTCAGAGTGTGCCATCAGCGACAAAAATCGCCTTCAATTGAACGAGATACCTTACCGAGTGACACCCGAGCCGCAATAGTCGTATCGCGTCCCCTTCCAAGAAGAACGCATTTCATCACCTCTAACCCTGTTATCGGAAAGAGCTGTGCATCCAAAATGGAGTAACAGACTTACAAGTAGTGTCGCTAGAGCACAAATTTTCACTAAATGAGATAAGTCACACCATGTTAAAGGAATTTTATCATCCAAAACACCGTTGTTCATCCCTTAAGTGGGAAAAAGTCGACAAACTTCATCCATGAATATAATGAAGGACTTTTTTCCATGTATGGCAAGACGAACGTTTGTGTCGGAATAGTCTTTTGGCTACGTTTTCGACAATTATTGAGAGACAAATACTTCAAAATTCAAAAGTCAAAGGTCGAAAACAGTTTTAAACGAAAGTTTCAATGTTTTAAACGATACTTCTAATAATTTTCCAGAGAAAGAGGACTCATATAGGACCACTACCAAGGGCCAATTTTTGCCTTTGCTGGACCCACATTTTGTAGACAGGTTTGCGGTTGCGTAAGTAGAGGCAAGAATGTTGACTTTGTTATTCTATCCCTGACTAAAGGTTTGCACCGGCGAGGGACTAAGAACGGCTTGAGACAACGGTGAAAAAACTCAGCTTGCGTATAGTTTGAATTTAGACTGTGATTTTTCCGTCTAAAAGTCGAATTTAGTGGTGAGGTGTCGAAACTTGCGATCGACTGTAGCCAAGACAATCGGACCCTGGCCATTTTTGAAGACTGCATGGATCAAAACTTTTTTCTTTCGGAAACGGCGTTTTTTACAGTCTGCCATGCAACGCAAAAACGCCGTAAACGCCATTTTACATTTTTTAGACACAACGTATCATAGAAGAAAAAATTGTGTATCTTAGGTTAATGTTTTTACAGAATTCTTTCGCAAATACTATCAAAAACCTGACCTGAAAATTTCAGGTGCATAGGTAAAACAGTTTTAATTTTACAAGGTATTAAGTTCCAAAAAACGAGGGAAAATCTTGATGGATTTACGGCGTTCTTACTTAGCACGGTAGAGTTAAGGTAGACGTATTTTTTCGTTTAAATCATGCTCTTCCGTTATAAACTCAACAACTGTTTCGGAAGCTTTTTTTCGTTCTCCGTCAAACACATGCAAACCCAAGACGAGACATCGAAGTAATTTAAACTTGACAAAACTGCACGGCTCCTGGGGAACTTTCAGAACGTCATACAATGAACTAGGCCAGAGGAGTTTTCATCGCAACTTAGGAAACATTCATACAAGCAGCAGTTACGAAACTGAGGCTCACAACATTGGGATCGAAAATCATCGTCTCAAGATGTCAGTTACCAACGTTGCCTTTGCGGGCCTAGATCAAAAGGACGTATTTCTGCCAAACGGAACTATGTGCATTATGACGTAAGCCCCGAGATCCACTAGAAAATATGCATAACAGGGCTCACGTCACGATGCACATAGTTTTGTTTGGCAGAAATATGTCCAAATTACCAAACAACGTAAACACAGGAAAATGCGGAAACAAGGCTAAAATACAAAATACAAAGGCAGGACGTTTCGGTACCTTACGGCACCATTATCAACTGCTAAAAACGAACGCCCGAAACGTCCTGCCTTTGTATTTTGTATTTTAGCCTTGTTTCCGCGTTTTCCTGCGTTTTCGATTGTCGTTTCTGTTTCGGGCTGCTTTTACATTCTCTTTGTTTTCCACCAAACAACGTATTTATATGATTCTTAAAGTAGCAGAAGATTTCATGAGCTTGGTCCTCAGTATATATTTTACCAAATACAATAGGGTAATCGACGCATCGAAATACAGCAACTCCTACATTCAGGATTTGCTTTCAAGATTTTTTTAAATATTTATTTATCTTCTTTTAGACAGAGTCATAATGTGCTCTGAAGAATTTTGTGTACGAATATTCTGATTCTTTAGCATTGATGCACTGATATGATTATGCATTGAAAGCACCTGCATGCGCATTAGAGAAAAATCAACGATCAACCCGACGAGACATGTCTTCTCTAGAATGAGTCATTTGTCCTTGCTACGGAATAAAACAAAAAATCCTCTTAAAGAGTGGTCTGGAGTGAAAGGTATCCATAATCTATTATTACTTGACGCGTAAGCTCATAAAGCGTCCTTTACTTTCGTGGGGATTTTCCATAAAATGCAACATCAATTATCGAAAATTGTCGATAAAACGATACTTAAGCTGGGCTGTATATTTTATGGGCCCTCGCATCAAAGCGTTCTATTGCCGGCGGTGACTATGAAACACGTTAATTTGGTAATGGAAAAAGAAACATATCGTCGTTTTCCAGATGGGGAGAAGTAATTCCACTCTATGGTTGCAATATTGGCTCAAATAGGAGATAAAATTACTATAATATTTTATTTTCTCCAATAATTTTGCTGGTCTTCGTTTGAAATCGGAAAGAAAATCAGTGCATTGTTCAGTTAAAAGTACCATATGTCTCGAAGTGGAAGTACAATTTACGAATGGAAATTTTGCAACGTAGGAATGTGGGTACGTTCTTTCATCGGAAAACGAAGATATGGAAGTAGAGTGGAAATGGCGACTTGCGGCCACCTGAGATATCGAAATGTAACCTAACCTAAGTTCAGTGTTGCCGTGTGACCTAACCCAAGTACAGCGTTGCCGTGTGACCTAACCTAACCTAACCTAACCCAACCCAACCTAACCTAACCTAACCTAACCTAACCAAACCTAACCTAACCTAACCTAAGTCCATTTCAGTCGCGGGTTGCGTGCCTCGCCGACCTAAGGTGCAGATATGCGGGTTGCATACCTTACGGCCGGGAGGCGTCCTATGTTGGTCGCGCACCTCGCCGGTGCTCAACGATGATTTGTGATGTGCATTCCTCACGAATCTCCAGAAATGCGGGTTGCATACCTTACGGAAGTAAGGCGCTAACACGCGGGTTGCATACCTTACGAGAGTAAGGCGCTTGTATATGGGTTGCATACCTTACGAGAGTAAGGCGCTTGTATATGGGTTGCATACCTTACGAGAGTACGGCGTTTACCTAGCTTAACCTCTACACCCCCCTCAAATGGATGACGTCATCCCACCCGCACTTTGATGTTCCCGCGCCGATTCAGGTGATCCTCTGTCAACTCCTCCTCCGGCCGCCGTTCAGGGTGCGACCGAGTTTAAAGTCCAGTGGCGCGGCGTGCTTTGCGATTTATCGATTGATCTGTCATTTAAACCTATGTAAAAAGATCGATTATCAGGGTGCTCGCAGCGAACACCTTACTAATCGATTCTTTACCATAGCTTCAAATGGCGAGATATCGACAATCGATCATTCACGCCACGCCACCGGTTTAAACCTGCATCAAAGGCGCAGAGCCGCGCTCGGATCGAACGCTGTCCGAACGAGTCTGAGCCTGCCGGGACAAGTCTGAACCTGTTCGGGTCTCTTTTCCATCGAGCGACCGGGAACAAGTTCCGAACCTGCCCGACGTTGCCACCTCGTGACTCCTTCATCTCTGCGACGTTGCCGCTCCGTTCAGCCCCCCGGGTGTAATTTCACGATTTTCCTAAATAAATAAAAATAAAGAAATTAAGAAATGAATAAAAAATAAATACAAATAAAAAATAGATAAATAAAATGAAAAAAAAAAAGAAACTGAATAATACTTTTGTGTCTTAACGGACGAGACGCCGTTAAAATTCATGAATAAAATTTCGAAAACTTAAAGATAGACTCACCCCGTCTTAAGAATCGAACCCGGACCGTTCTGATAAGAACTGGAATAGAAATCCGGGCTTCTGCCGACCGAGCAAGTCTATCTTCGGAAACGTAACGGTGAAAATAATCCTACAAATAATTCCCTACCCACCGGTGTTGGAGCTTTAGACACCACCCCTAACCTTAAATCGACCCAGTTGAACAGATAAATAAACGTAAAAACAAAGTGTTCCGTTTGAAATTTTTATTTCTAAAACAAAAAATATTACATGGATTTAGCTAAAAGTAAATGATAAACATTTTAAATTCGTGGAAATTATAAACTTACATTCGTTAACGTATTGAAGTCGTGAAATTATAAACTTACATTCATTAATTTATTAAAGTCTCGAAAATTATAAATTTACATTCATTAACGTATTAAAATGATACAATTGAAGATGTTATAGGTTACACGAATCCAAATAATAGTCTTTACATCAGATCTGGGAGGGATGAGAGTGTCAGAGAGAGCGGTGGAGTGGAACAACATCGTCCTAGAGGAGGCTCGCGGTACACTTGTTCAGCAGCCGGTCAAATTTTACATGAATCACCACAGGAACGGAGCAGAAGCAAGGGTTCCATTTCTTCTCACTGACTGGTTTGCATCACTGCTTGTCGTACGTTTTAATATCCGGCACTGTATCCATCATCACTACTGAATATTCATCTCGAGCCGATGGAGCGGTTTCAGGAACCTCCAGAATTTTCAATTCATCCCTGGATCTCAAGTCGGTCAATAGAGTTTCACGCGACTTCTCGATGCTAGCCTCGACCCGTTTCTCTAGCTCGTAGAGGCGTTTGTTCAGCCAAGACAGGTTGACGGCGTCGGACTCTTCCTCGGGATCCGCGACCATCTTGATGCGTTTCTTGAGCGCCGTGTAGTTTTTGTCCGAGTCCAATCGTATTCCCTCGAGTACGGGAAGGCTTTTTCCGGTACCGAGGGCTGACTGCGGTAACGGTCTGCCGAATTTATCCACGGACCCCATGTTGACCTAGCGGATGTAGCCTGCTTCACGTAGCTCCTCCTCGATACTTAGAATCTCTCGCTCCACACCGGTGTTCCCGGCGTTTCTAGAAGCGACCAACAATAGGAGGCGTTCGACCAACTCGTTCGGGTCGTCCCAGTAGACGTAAGTGCGTTTAGACTCCAACGGGACGAAGATTCCGGAGCCGGTTTGTAAATTTGTAGTTTTGGGATAAAGTTTTTTGATGATGTCTTTGTACTTTTTCGCTCTCGTCCCTCGTACCGGGTTGCTCGCGACGTAAGATCTTCTGTGAGCGTTTGTCAGATCGAGAACTTTTTTATACTGTTCCAAGTCGTCGGTGCTGTACTCTTGCGGTGAACGTTTGAAAATGAGGTCGAAAAGACCCTTGGACGGAGCGAACGTTTGGTCGCCGATCAACATATTATCATCCTTATCGAACCGGATCGATTTGTCACCCAGCATCCATTCACCGTTTTGACCCACTCTGACTCCGTTGACGTGATCGAAACTGTCAACGTTCGAAATCATTTCACGAAAATACGACGAGGATATAGGCCCGAAATTAGATCCAACGTACGAGTCCAGAAGCTTGGTATCATCGAGACCCTTGTTATCTTCCGGATCGTCCTCACGAGCATCTTCCCAATCTGATCCTTCCTCCATGTCACTGGCTGAATCAGTATCGGTCGTATCTTCTTCCTCCGCCTTTTTGTCGCTTGTTTCTTCTTTCGAATGGCCTGGCAGGTCTTCTATTTCGGGGTCTTCTATTTTTCCTTTCTTCACCGGTGGTTCCATTTCCTCTTCTTTCTTGATCGGTAGTAACGATGTTTGCATCGGTGAGTCTTTCATTCGCAGGATAGCTTTGAGTGGGTCAGCGATCGGTTTGAACGTTTTCTCTAACGCCTTCGATGTCTCCTCCTCGCCGCGACGCAAAGCGTTGTATTTGCGCTTGATGATCTCGCGCGAGCGTATAATATCGTCCATATGCTCCATGATGATAACTGGCACTGACCGATCGAGGATGGATCACCTCCTTATATAGGTGTCGAAACCTCTCCTATACCGTCCGTTATCTATATCGCTGTCTTTGGATATCACCAGAAAACCGTACTTGTCTTTTCGCCAACAGAGGGCGCACATCTTCTTGAACTCATCGAAGGTCATATCTGTGTTTACGTGGTCATCGTAGACATGTTTCAAGTTCATTTCGTCTTGTCGAAAGAGAACGATTACATTGGCATTGTCCCGAATCAGCTGTTTTGGGATACGGCTGTACGTTTGACACAGGTAAAAACTATCGACCGAGCTATGACGACCCATACTGAAATATTCTCGCATGGTGTTCTGCTTATCACAGGCCACATCGTCGAAAATAAAGATGGAGTCTGTAGCCGCGTCTCTGGGTTTCATGATTTCTGTATTGTCCGAAAAGACGAAGTAACCCATTCCCTCGACATCGCCTAGAATCTGACCTAATGTTTCGTATTTCGGCTGGAATGGAGTTTTCGAGTAGAGATAGACGTTTCGGAAGCGCAGTCCGTTCGGCTCGAGAAGGAGACACACCATGACGTTGGTTTTTCCACAATTCGATGGTCCGCAAATGATACACCTAATCGAGTCGGGTAGGAGGTCACTGTGCCGATGTTGCCGATTCGCCATGCTGCCCGAATGCGGATCGACATTTTTCACCCAGAGGCGCTGACTTTGCTGTTCGAGCCTCATTGCAAGACTGATACCGGACCTGCGTTTGGAGTCGTATTTATATATCCTCGGATAGGAAGGTGACCTAACCGGACGGTATCTCGGTTTTGAACAGGTGTTTTTTGGGTTCCCAAGTTGGTTTTTGCGGTTTTAAACCTGGTTTCAGTAATTCGAAACATGGTTTTCCGGTTTTCAATGTGGTTTTTGCGGTTTTCAATGTGGTTTTTGCGGTTTTAAACCTGGTTTCAGTGGTTTAAAACAGGGTTTTCCGGTTTTCAACGTGGTTTTTGTGGTTTTAAACCTGGTTTCAGTGGTTTCAAACAGGGTTTTCCGGTTTTCAATGTGGTTTTTCTCGTTTTGAACAAGGTTCTACCGGTTATAATTGTGGTGTTTCTGGTTTGAATCAGGGTTCCTTCGGTTTCAAATGTGGTTATATTGCCTTCTTGACTCGGTTTTTGGAGATTAAACTGGATTAAAGTGGTTTCAAAGGGGGTATTCTCGGTTCTGAACTGGAGTTTGTCGGTTTCCAATGTGGTTCTTCTGGTTTTTAACAAGGTTCCGGAGATGACAATCGTGTTTAATGGTTTTAACCTCGGGTTTCCTGGTTCTGAAAAGAGATTTTCCGGTTTGGAATGTGGTTATATAGGTTTTGGACTCAGTTTAAGGGGGGTTTTAAACTGAAATATGGTGGTTTCTAAATATATTTTGTGGTTTAAAACCTGGTTTCATTGGTTTTAAACCTGGTTTCAGTGGTTTTAAACCTTATTTCAGTGGTTTTAAACCTGCTTTCATTGATATTAAACCTGGTTTCGGTGGTTTTAAACCTTATTTCAGTGGTTTTAAACCTGGTTTCAGTGGTTTTAAACTTGGTTTCAGTGGTTTTAAACTTGGGTTTCCCGGTTTTCAACGTGGTTTTCCTAGTTTGAAACAGGGTTCCTTCGGTTTCAAATTTGGTTATTTTGGTTTTTTATTTCGGTTTTTGAGGTTTAAACTCGATTACTGTGATTCCAAAGTGCCGTTTGGCGGTTTTAGACTTGGGTTTCCCGGTTATGAACTGGGATTTTCCGTTTGGATTCCGCTTCTGATTTTCAACTTTGTGAACGGGTTCACATAAGTGTTTTAAAGAGTCTCCTGACCAATCAGAGCTCAGTCGAGGAACGGTATATAAGAAGCTGCTCGTGTTGTGCGAAACTTAGTTGACATCATGGCGTTAAAGAGGAAACACGGGAAGGGTGTGTTGAACAAGCTCATCAACTTGCTCCCGATCGAGGCGCACATTCCCGGAGGATACCGGTACTGCGGACCTGGAACGAAACTGGAGAAGCGTCTGGCTCGAGGAGATGCTCCGATCAACGGACTGGATGCTGCTTGCAAGGAACACGACATGTTTTATAGCAAGAACACTGACACAGCCGAAAGGAACAAAGCGGATCTGGAGTTGGCCGACAAAGCCTGGCAACGCGTCACAGCGGGAGATTCTTCACTCGGAGAACGTGCCGCTGCCTATGCCGTCACCAACGCCATGAAACTAAAAGCGAAAATGGGAATGGGAAGTCCCAAGAACAAGACCAAGAAGAAAAATTCACCGATCGTCGGTTCGTGCATTTCGAAGGATGCCAAAACACCTCCCAAGCGAAAGAAAGTCACTACCCGTGTGATTCCACTACCGAAAGAGGGGGATGCAGGTGTGAAAGTGGTGTTGAAGCAACTCGGCGTGAAGCCTGATTCTATCGATCCGACGTCCAAGAAAATAAAGTCTACCATCGCCAAAAAATCGAAGGAGGTTCGTGTCGGCAAAGGTCTCTATCTCGCGCCTTACCGGTCCGGATACGGACTCTACCTGAGACCCTGGGCTCCTGATTTAAACTAATCAACGAGCTACCACTGAAACCGTTGACCGATATCGAGTTGAAACGTGTGGCGAAGAAACTCAAAATCCCACATTTTCGGGGTGTTTTTATGCGCGATCAACTGATCAACATGAAACCCGAAGAAAACGAGTGTGCAATCATCAATTTGGATTCTAGTAAAGGATCTGGAACACATTGGGTCGCCTACAGCAAGAGAGGCTCTCGTACCCTCTACTACAATAGTTTTGGTGATGTTGCACCACCATCGGAACTCACTCGATACCTCGGTGGTAGCTCGTTAATCGAGTACAATTTCAGCGCAGAACAGGCTTACGGAACCGTCATTTGCGGCCATCTTTGTCTCTCGTTTCTTATAAAAGCAGCGCGTCACTGGGATCCGACGTCACAATGAGTGAGACTATCCTGCTGAGTGGAAGGAGCAACGTGCTCGAAAATGTTTTCTCACCACCTCTGGTGCTGGATCCCGGCAAAACCCATTATGTTGGACTCGTCGAGTTTGTCGCTTACAACGCGATACCGAACGTGGACCATACGAATCAAAAGTTTCGTTACGGGGCTGACAAGGAAGAGATCGTCATACCTCGTGGAGCCTACGAAATCACAGCTATAGAAGAATACCTGAAAGAGAAATTGGGCGCCGACAATCTCACGCTGAAAGCCAACAACAATACTTTAAAGTGCTCCCTCAAATGTGCATACGAAGTGGATTTCAATAATGAAGCTTCGATAGGTCGATTGTTGGGATTCGAGAAGAAAGTTTACGAAGCAAATACGTGGCACGAGTCTGCATTGCCTATCGATATTTTCACCGTCAACACGATCAGGGTCGAATGCAATATCGCGACAGGATGTTATATGAACGGATCCATCGCTCATACGATTTTCGCCTTTAGCCCCAATGTCCCACCCGGCTACAAGATGGCGCTGTCTCCGCGGACAATCATTTACAATCGTATAAATACCTCAACGATCGATCGATTGAGTATCAGTATTGTCGATCAAGACGATAAGCCGGTCGATTTCGGAGGAGAAGTGGTGACTGTTCGGCTGCATATCAAATCAGATGGGTAAGCGAAGAGGCTTAAATAGGTCGTGCGCTTTGCATCTCAAGCTCAGTCCGAGACAGACGCGCAAGCGCTTAACACCTTACTTCAGAAGTGCTCTCCAGCAACTCGGATACATTGTTATCGATTGATCGTCGCCATGGATCGTTTCAAGGACATCAAGTATTATCAGGATCATAAATATCACCCGTACATCTCCAGTTTCCGGAACACCGACGAGATCCGGATTCCGATCAATAGCCAGGATTTGTATACCGTGCCCGGTGATTCCAAAATCTACATTGAAGGAACTCTGACCTACACGCCAAAGAGGGCTGACGCGGCTGCTGACGATGGCAAGACTGTACTTTTATCCAACAACGCCTTCGCCTTCTTATTCGATCAAGTGCGTTACGAGTTGGACGGCAAGGAAGTGGATCGAGCCAAGAACGTGGGCATCTCCAGTACCGTCCGCACCCTGCTGACTTGCACCAAGGATGAAGTTGCGGGACTTGAAAACGCCGGTTGGGGCTCACCCGTTGTCAACGTGAGCGACAAGTCGTTCAGCGCTCTCATTCCGCTGAGTCTCTTCCTGGGCTTTGCTCACGATTACAAGGGCGCCATTTTCCGTCAGAAACAAGAACTCGTGCTCATCCGTGCTCGCACCGATAAGAACGCATATACGCTGAAGGAAGGTGCCGAATCTGATGCTGCATCCCTCAATCTCACCAAAGTTCAATGGCTCATGCCGCAAATCAAGTACAATTTGAGTGTGGAGAAAGCCATTCTGGACGAGATCAGACGTGACACTTCTTATCCGTTGTCGTTCCGCAGCTGGGAATTGCACGAGTACCCTCAATTGCCGACCAATCAAAGGGAGACTTGGAAGCTCATGACGACCAGCAATGTGGAGGCTCCGTCATTCATCGTTCTAGTATTCCAGACCAACAGATCCGACAACGAGAAGGTGGATGCCAGTAAATTCGACCATATTAAGCTGCGCTCTTTCAAAGTCCATTTGAACAACAATTCTATCCCGTACGAGAATCTGAACGAGGATTTTGACAACGACAAGTTTGCTTTCTTCTATCAGAACTACCTCAACTTTATAACGGACTTTTCACAAGAGGAAAAGCTGTGCGAACCTCCTCTCTCCAAGAAGAAGTTCAAAGAAGAGAATCCGATGTTCGTGATGCGATGCTTGTACGAAGATGTCCTGAAACCGGGCCCCCTGGATATTCAAATCGATTTGGAAGCACACGAAAATATCCCACAAGGAACATCCGCTTACGCTATTCTGGTTCACAACGTAACGTTCTCTTATCAATCACTTTCAGGAACTGTAAAGAAAATCCACTGACTTTTCGTGTCTTTAATATTTCCTCGAATTTTCAATTTTCTTTGAAATTTGTAATACTTAGTTTGTAAGATTTTCAAGAAGCGTCTGTACGATTAGGATGTAAGATTCACGATATTTCATTCTAATGCATTTTATGTAACGCTTTCTTTTTAACGGTAATAAATCACCAATAAACCGAACCCTTTGTTTCTTACTTTATTTTCCTGTTATCAGCATGGGTCGGGGGGGGGGTGGAAAAGCATTAAATTATAACCGGGGGAGCGGCAACGTCGCAGAGATGAAGGAGTCACGAGGTGGCAACGTCGGGCAGGTTCGGAACTTGTTCCCGGTCGCACGAGGAAAAGAGACCCGAACAGGTTCAGACTTGTCCCGACAGGCTCAGACTCGTTCGGACAGCGTTCGATCCGAGCGCGGCTCTGCGCCTTTGATGCAGGTTTAAACCGGTGGCGTGCCGTGAATGATCGATTGTCGATATCTCGCCGTTTGAAGCTATGGTAAAGAATCGATTAGTAAGGTGTTCGCTGCGAGCACCCTGATAATCGATCTTTTTTCATAGGTTTAAATGACAGATCAATCGATAAATCGCGAAGCGGGCCACGCCGGTTTAAACTTGGTCGCACCCTGAACGGCGGCCGGAGGAGGAGTTGACAGAGGATCACCTGAATCGGCGCGGGAACATCAAAGAGCGGGTGGGATGACGTCATCCATTTGAGGGGGGTGTAGAGGTTAGGCTAGGTAAACGCCGTACTCTCGTAAGGTATGCAACCCGCGTATTAGCGCCTTACTTCCGTAAGGTATGCAACCCGCATGTTAACGCCTTACTCCCGTAAGGTATGCAACCCGCATTTCAGGAGGATCGTAAGGAATGCACATCACAAATTATCGCTGATCGTCGGCGAGGTGCGCGACCAACATAGGACGCCTCCCGTCCGCAAGGTATGCAACCCGCATTTCATAGGAGTCAGGAGGAATGCACATCACAAATTATCGCTGATCGTCGGCGAGGTGCGCGACCAACATAGGACGCCTCCCGTCCGTAAGGTATGCAACCCGCATTTCATGGGAGTCGTGAGGGCTGCATTTCACAAATTATCGCTGAGCACCGGCGAAGTGAGGGACCAACATAGGACGCCTCCCGTCCGTAAGGTATGCAACCCGCATATCTGCACCTTAGGTCGGCGAGGCACGCAACCCGCGACTGAAATGGACTTAGGTTAGGTTAGGTTAGGTTTGGTTAGGTTAGGTTAGGTTAGGTTAGGTTAGGTTAGGTTAGGTTAGGTCACACGGCAACGCTGTACTTGGGTTAGGTCACACGGCAACACTGAACTTAGGTTAGGTTACATTTCGATATCTCAGGTGGCCGCAAGTCGCCATTTCCCCTCTACTTATGGATGATGATACTTGTAAAATGTAGCTCGATTGTGATATTTCAAAATCTCTAATATTATTTCAATTTTGTATTATTTTTTAGTCAGGTTTTTGGTTTAATTCCTTTTCCATTAGGAGGAAACCAAATCGATGACCTAAGTACCAGACCACGTATCTCCCTTTGCGACGTTGCAAACTTCCTGTCACACGTTATATTTCTGTTGGAAAACTAGTCAACGTAATTTCTTGAAAATTTCCTTTCAAAACACATGATTGATTTTGAAACATTTAAAAGATGATGTATTCGTTTCAACAATAAGTGCACTTTATGACATTTGACAGCAAGAGCGGGTGGAAGGTGAACGTAGAACGAGGGCAAAGGTGAGGGGAGGGGGCTGACAAATAGGCGACATTTCAGCTCGCAAAGGCCGGACATAGAAAGGCCCAGTGATATTTCAAAGGCCTAAACTCAAGGGTCATTAGAGGCTCGAATTGGGTTAATGTCCTCCCTATCCCCTAACATTGCTGCCACCTGGAATCTTGATTGATAAAAAAGAAAGAAAAAAAAATGCATTTTACATAGAAATTAAACAGTCTTTACGCGATGTTTTTTATGTGTTTGAGGATGATGCTGTTTGTCTAGAACTGTTTTGACCTGAGCGCGGCCGTCATTTTCTGGATTTGTCCTTGAAACTCGACCGATTAATGTTTTTATCAATGAGTAAATACTTAAGATTGTTCAAATAATTTGTTTTTATTGTAACTTCTGTGATTATTCTTCAATGCTGTGTAACATACATGCGAAACATCTCTAAATCGTATGATGTGTTCAACTGGAACTTTAAAAAAGCAATAAACTCGGCGCTAATCGGATAGTATATGATCCATGCCGGGAGAGAGTATTTTTTCTTACCGTCGAAAACTTTGCCGATGTGTTAAATTAATATACTTTCAAGCATTCCCATATTCCGTCCGATAAAATGGGGATTTTCCTAGAAAAATTGTGCTTTCTTTTACTTGAACGTTTCGGAGAATTTTAATAGCAGTTTAATCTAATATTCTTGGGAATTCCAATTAAGGTGAAATATTCCGTGATTAGCTTTAAAATTAAATTCATTTTTTCGGGAAAACATTGCGTTTTGTTCTCAGCACTGCATTGTTCTTTGAGAGTAGTGGCGTGGCGTGCTTTACAATATATCGATTTGTACCATTTGTACCTATGGAAAGAGATCGATATAAACAGAGTGTTCGGAGAGAACATCTTAATAATCGATGCCTTACCATAGTTTAAAACGGGATAATATCGATAATCAATCTTCCACGCCTCGCCACTGTTTGAGAGTCACTCGGAGCAATTTCATAATGTTGCAACCTTGGGGCCCAACTTCCTGCAGGTTGCAAGGAGCGCCCCCTTTCCCCACTACCGATCCTTAGCCCAAGTGCTTTTCCCGCACCAACTATCACAACAACGATCTGACTAGCGTTTCGTCCATGCCGAAAATCTGCGCCCTGCCGGGGCCGGCGCCGACTGGCGAAGTTGACTAATTATGGAAAACTCACCAAGAAGTGAACCGGGGGGAGGGGGGGGGGGCTTGACATTTCCACGGCGCGCCTTTTTTCGCCTCCCCTGTCCCCCGACTCGAGGAGGGATCATGCATTCCTATTCGTGTATTGCACCCGAAGTATAAAGTTTCCGTGTACTCAACTGCTCTTCAAGTTTTGATTTCAACCGGGGACGAACTCTTTCGACTTGCTCGAGTTGCTCGGGGGAGCTCAAAAAGAAAGGAGAGCGTGGAGTTAAAAAACCTTGATTCAAGGCATTTGACGGCTTTTGCAGATCCAGCAAATTGGCAACATTGTTTTTCTCCCTTTAAACCTATGGAAATGTATCGATTCTTGGAGGGGCCAGGTGCTACGAAGAGAATCGATTATTTTCCATGGTTTTAAATTAAGGAGCCCCGGTGTTGCCATATTGCTGGATCCGCTTCTATTTGACGGTGAGGATGGGAGGAAAAAAATTAATTTCGATGGTGAGATTTCAAAATATCCGTAACTGTTCAATTTTTTCGAATAATGAAAGAGTGTTCCTGTTTGGAATTTTTAAAATATTTTGTATGAATAAATAATAATTTTAGCAAAGTGTCCGAGTATACTGATTAGTTTTCCCTCCTCTCCTAAGGTTACCTACCTACATAATTATAGATTGAAAATCCTGATCAAATTTGTTTTGTTTGCAATGCAGGTGCTATAAAATAAATGGAAATAAGTGCGCCATTAATCGAGATTAAAAGTATGAAAAACAGGACTGGAAGTGGCTCGAAAATGAAACAGCTAAAAAAAATATTTTATTTACATGAAAAAGTAAAAAAAAAAATTGCTATTAGGCTTTTTTTACATTTTCACACATTGGCGTAGACTTGGAGTTTGTAAAGTTACACCTGGAAAAATGGTTATCTTCCTAACGTTACGTATAACTTAATGTTTACCGTTTCTTCATCGTTTTCAATACGTTTTCGGCATAATTTTTTCGACACAGTTTGTCAGAACAAATGCCGGACAGCTCCGAAATTTAGCGACTAAATAAATTGAAACTTTCGTCACGCACGCTTTCTATTCATCATTACCAAACACTCAGCGAGCAGTTTTCGTAAAGTTTTAATTTCAACCCACCAGATTGGACGCACTATTGGATAGTCGAACAAACATAGCTGAGCTTTCTCGGAATGGTCCAGATGCTGAACTGCTCATTAATCTTATTCAATTTATCCTCCTAACTTCCGGACGTCTGATTAATTGCATTGATATCTTGAGGAGACGTGAGAGCACTGGCAACTCACAACTTAGTCACAAATCGTCGTTTCCGAGACGAAGAAACGTAACTCCATTTCAAGGTTACCAAATTGAACAAAAAAATTCAATTTTTATTCACACTCATGTGACTACGCATTTATTATTCAGAATTTTGCTGGTTACAGTGAATCTGTCGGTTCAAAACACCCAACAGCTTTCTTAGGGTAAGCGAGTACGTAGTTGCGGTGTCTCAAGTATATGAAAGCACACGGAAAAAAAAGAACTGTCATTTTAACAGTCACATTGAATGTTAAATTTGTTTGACGTTTCTCTGTTCTTTTACTTGTCGTGACTGCTAATTGAACATTTTAAGTATGTTGAAACAAAAGTATGCAAATCTGTTAGCTCAACATCTTATTGATGCTTTTGAAATAACATTCTGTATGTTATTCCATCATCGCACGACTGTTGAGTTAACTTCAGGTGCGGTTCATTAAATCAACAGTTCCTGAAGCTCTTGGAATGACTGTCATTGGCTTTTCATTTTACAGTCCACACGTTATTTTGACATTCGTTTGGATATTAAATTTACATTCGGGCAGGTGTTGGTCTAATGTTTTGAAGGCCGTTAAATTCGCAGAAATAATCTGCTAAAGCAACAGCGAGGGTGTAGAAATAGCAGCGGACAATTTAACAGCGGGTTGACTGTAAAATGCTGACCGTTGCACGGAGCATCCCATCCCGGCCAGTCCCGCGCGATCGGCGCAGAGCGCATGCGCAGTTATATACAGTCGTCGATCGCCCCACCCCCGCTACGAGCGGTGACGCAGAAAACCTCTCCTTACCCTCCAGCCTCCACTGTCCACCCTCCTTCTCGAGGGTTGCGCTTGCGCGCCAACCTGACAATGGGCCCGGTCAGGGAAATTCTCAGAACTGTAACCGCCCGGGCCCGGTGTTCGGCTGTTTCTTCCTTCGGCGTTGTTCGCGCATTCCAGTCTGTTCGCTGATGCGGCCATGTCACTGTTTTAAGGGATTTCGTTTGCTTATCAGTTAGTGGTTTTGAGTCAGAGAAGTCTTGCGCTTGCGTTTCGAAATCGTGCTCAAATTGTGTTTGCGAGTGAATTTTGGCAAAGAAAGTGATTAGTTTTGATACTCAGTGCGCGATCTGCAAAATTAGTAGCTCCATAGGAAAGTAACTCTTACGATATAAGCAAGTTTGGGCACACTGGAATCAGTTGCGGGTAGACGCCATTTTTTGAGGCATCATCATGAATTCGTTCAACTCGGAATTTCTTCTGCCGTATATTTGTGTTTTTTGGTTCCAACTTCACCATTGACATTACACGCACTCTCGACTCAATTAGGTTTGCGTTCAGTGCATACAATTATTATTTTTAGCGTGCCTTACATATTTATATGCAGGCACGGTTTTGATTTCGTTTCCCATAGATTATACTATCAGCCCTATCTTCTATACTTTCCGATGGTTTTTTTGCAGAATCCTAATTCCATTGTGTGATTTTTTCCTTTTTTAAGTTTAAAGAAATCTAGGCTGTTTTGAAATGAAATGAAGTGATAATTTAGCAAATCCTAATCTTGGTAGAATTTTTTGAAACCTTTTATAATACATCCTTTGTGTTTTTAACTCATAAGCACAATCGGCTGTTTGGTCCTTGCGTTGTTTTTTATTAATGACGCCAACGTGACATTGTCTTAATGACGTAAAGTGTTTCAATGTGTAATACAGTGTAGGTATGTGCGATATCTGACCAGGCCGCGAGTGATAAGTTGGGTTTTTGGAAAATGAAAATAACCGGTGGAGAGGGAGGGTTTAAAATGTGCCTCACTTAATTTGTTGTCGACCCCTAAGCCATGATTAATTCTGCTCTACTGAGAACTGCAAAGATGTTTACTTTGTGTTGTGTTTTTGTGCATTTAAGCTGTTTAATTTTTGTGAAATTAACTCATTGTGAAACTGATTTAGTCTGTAAATGTTACTTTAACCGGAATATTATCTATGGTTTTTGCATCATTTACTTGAAACCAGTTAAGCAATTATCAGCTATTTACATAAGCATGTAAGTATGACCATGATTTTTTACAGCTGCGTGGGATTGTGTCTGCTACTTTAACAGCAGTGTGAATGAAAATTCAAGAGCGAATTTGCTTTTACACGAGCAGCAGCGCTGCTACATCGACAGCAGCGTGGATTTAAATTCAAGAGCGAACCGGCCGTCATGAAAACAGCGACGCTGCTATTTCCACAGCAGCGGCCGCTGTTAAATCGAAAGCAGCGTGAGCGTCAATCTGATGGGGAACCGACGCTTACGCCAGCAGCTCCGCTGCTAGTGTAACAGACTAGTTGATATAGATTGAGCAGATTTTGTTGTCATTGTTACATTCATTTACTGTCAATGTGACAGCAAAGCGCCTGTTATAATAACAGATAAAGGTAATGTTATTTTAAAAGCCGGGATGCTGTGCCGTTTTTTAACAGCCAAGGACTGTTCCTTTAGCAGTCGCGACGATTAAAATGACAGTACTTTTTTTTCCGTGCACGTATTTACGGAAGAAAACTTAAAGTACATGCGGTGCTCCTAAAATGAGCCAGAACTATAGTATTCCACTATTGCAGAATATAATCCATTCATTAATTGGAGACACAGACCAAACCATGGATAAAAGGACTAGTGGTAAGCAAAACATGTAGCATGCAAACAATGTATACTCATCTATATGGCCTATTCGGCGGAAAAGCAATCTCGGGACAACCGAGAGGTGGTTCTGAAATGAAGATAAGAGCGTTCCCTTTGTTGCTGTCTCTACACGAGTACGTGTGCTATAGCACTACTGTGCTAAGGAAAAACGTCGTATGAGCTTTTAGACGTTGCCAAATGTCCTCCGATGAAAACCGAATTTTCCGGGAAAATTTTGAATATTATTTTCCAACAATTTCAGACAATTATGTACGCAATTTGGTCTAAAATATCTGAAACTTTCGAGGGAAAATACTTTTAAATTGCGTCAAAAAACATGGATGTCATGGGAAATTTGGCAACTCTCGAATGTTCATACGGCGTTCTTCCTTAGCACGGCAGAGCAATTAAGTTTCCTTTCTGTTGGAACAATTTCTGCAAGGCATTCAATCGATTGCTAAAATCAGGAACTATGTATTTCATTTTTCGAGGTTGCAAACTTCCCCTCAAACTTATTTCTTAAATCTAAAAACCATTTAACTGCAACTAATGCAGACTACGAATGAAACTTTTGGACTAACGATCCTCCATCGAAAACGGATCCAATCGAGAGAACCACGATTCACTTTTCCCGGCAACAAAGGCGAAAAACGGAGATTTCCCAGTTAGGAGTTGAAATCGGGAATGCTCGATGCATCGGCGGCGCTCCACGTGAAATTTTGATGCGATTACACGTGTTGCGATTGCGACGACGCGACACTGCGCTCCGTTCCTAACCTCGTCTGGCGGTCTGTTCCCGAAGCTCGCGTGAATTTTCGACCCACTTCCTAGTTCTACCCGCGCTGAAGGAAGACGCGGGAAATGTTTTCCAGCCGGGGAATGAGCGTGAGCGAGCGTGACAAGTGTGGAATCCGATTTGGTATCCGGCAACGTAATGTGACGATTACGTGCGCCGAGCTCCGTCGCTGAAAATTGCATTCAAGAGCATCGCTTCCTCCGCCCTCCCTACCCGTCTCGCTACTCCTAGGCAAGAACACACTAAGACCATTTCGACATTGCCACATCCCTCACCGGAAAAAATACATTTGATCTAGAGTTCAGACTCTTGAAAACATTGACAAGAAAAAATACTCTTGATTCAATCAGATTTTCGCTTAAATTAAAAGGAAATCCGCTCATTAATTAAGAGGCTTGGTTCTTGATTTAAGCAAAAATCCGATTGAATCACGAGTATTTTTTCTTGTCGATGTTTTTAAGAGTCTGGACTCTAGATCCAATGTGTTTTTTTTCCAGTGCTACTGATAAAATGCGAAAGGTGCCAAGACTTTTCGATGCTTTTTTTTTATTTTCAAAGAAGTTTTCAAAATAATGGACCACTAGACACCTTTCCACTCAAAATCTTACGTAGAAAACGGTGTAAGGAGGATTCAGACGTCAAATTGAAGACGGGGGAAAAAGAACGAGTTATAACTAAAATTTCTTTCAATTTTTTTTCCAGTTTTTTTGTTAGGCAAAATGTTTCTACGGATTTGAGTGTTTCCTTGGACATTTTAAAAACACCTAGAGTGACACACACATACACGCCCTCCTTTTCCCTTACACCCTCACACACACAAAAAATAAAAAAAAACCTCATCCGAAAATCGACGTATTTGAGCCTCGTTTTTGACTTATCTCTCGAAGCTGATCAACACCTCATTTACAGCATAAAACGGAGCATTGCGAATTCACGCTTCGTGACATCGCGCCTTCAATTTTGTGAATGCACTATAGATATCCATCAAGCACGAATAGTCGTATCTATGCGCCGTTATCATTGCGCATGATGTCTTTTGGTTTACTTCCAGATTACGTTCGTTCCCGTTCGTCTAATTTCTAGTAGTGGTTCAGAGGCTATGTGAGTAACACAGCTGAATATAGGAAAGACGTGATCGGGCCTCGTCTCTCAACTATCCTCTCGATTCTGAGCGACACCTATGGCTAGCATCAAGCGGAGCATTGCTAATTCACGCCTCACGCCATTGCTCCTACAATTTTGTGGATGCACCATGGTCGTCCACCAAGCACGAATAGTTGTATCTCTGGGCTGTCATCAACACGTCTAAAGGTGCCTTTCATTTTTAAAATTGGAGAAAAATTTAGATTAAGTTCTCCCCAAAATATGCTGTGATGTGTCCAAATCAATTATTTTGGAAAAGGAAAAAAAAAAAAAAAAAAAAAAAAAAAAAAAAAAAAAAACTTAGAGGTCTCTCAAACACCTTATAACTTATAAGACCTCGATAAAATATGGTATTTTTGTGAGAGTTGTGGCTTGTCAAGTGATTTTTTGACGACTCAGAAATCCCAAGCCAGGTCAAATTGACCCGACTTTCTCCTCTGGGGAATTTACAAATGACGGGCGAGGAGGAGGATAAGAAAGTTCCGGTAAGAGTAAAAACTTCGTAAACTACCGAAATCAATGTACTGAAATACGGGTCAATTTGATCCAACTTGGGACTTGGGGCGTGTAAAAAAGGTCTTGGGAATCTAAGGGGTAAATAGAAGTTAGATTATACAAGGGACATTACTTGTATTTTCAACATTCACATATAGTTCACTGTATTTTTAACACCCATACCTCAGTCTACTATAAAAACCTAGACAACGTAAAATGTAATTAGGTTGATTCTAATTGGACCGCATTTTGCAATAAGGAACCACTATTTCTGACTCAGTTTAGAAACAACATATATGCCATTGGTTCCCTTAAACAGGAATGTGCTTTTACGGAAGAGCCAGAGATAGTTGTTCCTAATTGCAAAATGTAATCCAATTAAAACCATCCATTTATCCGCGCAATGCGGAAAGAAAATGCCGCGAGAATAAACGGATTGATTATCCAACGACGCTCTACCCTGGAAAAAAGAAGTTTCTTCATCGCTTAAAGAAAGGAGCAAGGAAGTAAAAATAGGTTAAAAAACACGCTCCACTGATAAACCCGTGACGCAAAGCCCACGTAAAATTGCCCGGGCTACTTAAGCATTCTTGGACCATAAAGATAATGTCTCGGCGCAGTGCTCCCACTTTTACGGCAGGCTTTCCAATAAATCGCCGATTCACCCTCGATCAATCTCCATTACACCTGACAGGCAACAACGGATCGACACAGATTCGATACAAGCCACACAGTTCATCTAACATGAGGGTTATCGAGGCATTCTAATCAAGAGATCGAATCGGTATTCGATTCAACGAGCCAAATCTGCAGAGATTGAGCTTTCAATTACCTATTCAGTTTAAAAGTCAAATCCAAATTGAAGTTTTTAATCGCCTTTTTTCACTCTTTTAAGGCAGACACGCTTGAATGCATTATAAATTAGGCTCTACTAAACTATGGGAAGCTGGCCAGGCCACATTTAAGCATGAGCTATCAATCCTTCGGGGGTGAATGTTTAAAAAGGTTCATACAACGAAGTCGAATGTGATATTCTTTCTTTTGGGTATGCGCCTCTGAGGAGGATGGGCAGAGAGGGATGAAAGGGGCTTAGGTGAAGCTTAGTGAGGCATGAATAAAGAAAGAGGGTGAATGTACATCAGGCTGAAAATTTTCTGAGAAGAGCATGGTTCCTGGTATATTACGCACACACGTATCAGAAAAAAAGGTTGAGTGTTTGTTTTTACTCAACTCCTTCCTAAATCCGCATCACACTAATATACATAACTAAACTGAAACGACATAACCTAAAATTCGTTACTCGTCGTTCAGCAAAGAAAACATCATCAGAGTCAACAATCATTTTTTACCAAAAACAGCAGAAATTTTGAAATTTATTTGCCGACGCTGAATAATTCGTGTAATGAACTCCTAGTAAAAGTGGAAGAAATGATATCCACGAGGATACCATTCATTCCACCGAGAATTGAAGATAAAATCTTAAAGCTTGATCCTTTCTAGGTTCCATCATAATCTGCTGCCATGTAAGCAAGAAATCTATAGAGAAAGTTGGTCATGGTGGTTGCGTTTCAGTAGGTATTTGCGGTCGCATGAACCAAACAATAACGGATATTGAACACCGTGTCTCACATGACCAAAGTTTCTTTCTCAGTGTAGGGCGTCATTTTCATTGACTGAGGGCGCCGGGGGTGGGGGGCAGCGCAGCTACCACCTCTCTTAATATCTGCTTCAGACTTTATTTTTTATGTCATCATTGCGTTGCTCGATTTCTACGTCAGTTTTAGAGCATGTAAGACGTGAAGCTTTAAGTATTAGTCCCTTATCGTCTAGTAGCTCTTTCGCTTACTTTTAGTTGTGTGTTCAGATAAAAATGAAGTTTCCTTCGTAATTTTAAAACGATTCAATGGACTTACGCACGTAAACAAAAGCTTCGTTTAATTACTACAAGATTATTTTTCCTCTCTTTCTTTTGAGGAAGGGGGCATAATTAATCCTTGCACGGAGGAGTTCCGGCCAAGAGCCGACACACAGTGGATCGAGTCAGTGGCAGAGGTCGGACATGATCAAAAATTTAAAAACGCTCAAAAAAGCGCATATCTTCATTGATATGAAATGTTGATGCTTTGGAAGTAGTTTCGATGGTTTTCTCGTAAAATTTTCTGTGAGAACCACCACTAAAAATTAAAATTATGACGAGATAAACGTAAAATTTTACAATTTTTGTGAAAAATTTCATGACCGCCTTATTCTGAAGACTCGTTCCAATGTGCGCCGGAGGTCTAGCCGTCGAGGTGCGGCATGCATAAAAAAGCAGACGTTTTACAGGTGGGAAATGAAAACAGTGCGGTTTCCTGCATTGAGCAACGTTGCCAGCTTTAGGAATCTTACAATTCATCCCATAAGGGATGCGGAGGAGTGGATTTTTCGGTGGAGATGAGCTGACCGTGCGTAAGATGAGCACCGCGAGGCTCCGGCCGCGCCATAAATCAGAGGTTTCCGGGGTTGAAGCGCCCTTCCGAGCTCGCAACGATGACAGCCCGCCCGAGAACATTGGAAATTCAAAGCCTCCCACCATAACACCCCCGAGTGCAGCGCACTATCGTCGCAAGGAGAAACGCCATATATGAGCCGCCACATGTCGCCAAATTGCTCTTTGCATTGTGGCCTGGTTACACGATCAAATTCCCGTCAAATTCCGATTAAAATGATGACCAAGATAGCGGTCGATAGTTATCTGGATCGATGAGTAAAATTAATTAAAAGAGCGTGTTGTTTGAAATAAGCATGAAATAAGCACGGTTGTGTGGAAATCAGATGAAGGATGAGCCCCACAGCTCCATCATCTACCATCAAATTTTTGCAGGCTGCAGAAATTTGATGGTAGATAGTGCGCGGCAGTCACCATTAGATCGGAAATTGATGGGAATTTGAGCGTGTAACCAGCACATTGGACAATGGAGATGTTGCATGTGTGAGGAATTTGCAATTTGACTGTTGATTCTTATGTAAAAGTTCGCGAGAAACACGCTGGTTTTTTCTGAAATCATCTCCCAAGCTCAAAAAAACCTCTCAAGTTGAGTCCAAAATGGAGGGAATATCCCACGCTATCCTGAGAGTCCATATCTACATCTCCGTGCAAAGCTAGGGAGCAAATACGTTGACAGGGCTGCCACTTTGTTTGGGGACTCCAAAACTGAAAACACGGCAACCCTGCTAATGTGCTTGCTCCCTATCTTTGCATGGGGAGTTTGTTTTGATGTAGAGGAGGACTTTCAGGATAGCGTGGGATATCCCCTCCATTTTGGCCTCACTTTGAGAGCTTTTTTTGAGCTTGGGAGTTGATTTCAGAGATAACCAGTGGCACCATCGTATTTCCCGCGAACTTTTACATAAGAATCAACAGTCAAATCGCAAAAAAAATCGCAACGAAAAAATGCACGAGTTCTAGCGGTATGAAAGGAAAATGGTAACTTACGAAAAGAGGGCATTTGACGAGAACGTACTTCAACAAGAAAAGAGACAATCGGAGAACTTACCTGAAACAGAGAAAGAACAAATTAGTTAAAGGTTTCTTTTTATCTTTTTTTTAGATTAATATTCGTTGTCCTTCAAACATAAAATTGCAACATTTACATTATGTTGGTATATACATTTTCCTAAAATAATTTAGGTAGACATATGAAATTTGAATGAATGTTTCGTAGGTAAATATCACGTTGAGCAGGAAAGAATACCTAAAAATCCGGATTCTCGTAGTATGGAAATAATGACGATTGATAATCTCTTGATAATGTTGGGGGGGGGGGGGGCTTGGGATTTCAATTAGCTAGGAATATTTTACGAGAGTCAAACCCGATTCCTGATAACTTAATTCCAGAGAAGTGTTCTCCCCGAAATTCGACGTGCGGAAGAGAGGGTGAATATTTTAAGTCGGAACGTCCCCCAGCACCCAAAAGCTTGTTCGATTTCAACAATTATGAGGCGTATTACCGAGAATTTCCGGAGGAAGGCTCAAGATGTTTTATGAAAAAGATGACAAGCAGCATTCTTTGCCACTTCTATGATAATCGGAAAACTTACATTCGTTGGAGTAATCTCTTTTGGATGATTCGGTGTTTTTGATGGGATATGGCTGGACAAAAGAATTACACGTTTCGTCAAAACAGCGGACACGTAAAAATTGAATTGCCGATTTAACAATTCAATTGCTAAAAAAAAGTGACTGCAATGTTTCAACGTAGATTTTACAACAAAAAAATGCTACTTGAACCACTAATGTAAGCTATTATAACCACGGGGGTGGTTAAAGTAGGATTTTTGTGTTGTGAATTCTACATTGAAACATTTCAGTCACTTTTTTCAGCAGCTGAATTGTTAAATCAGCAATTTAATTTTTTCCGTGTACCACATTTCACACTGAAAAATTTCCACTTGCACATTGTACTTTTACAAAGGCATTTTGAACTCAAAATTTTACCGATTTTCCTTTGGATTACATTCACAGATTAGTGAAATTTGAACGTACTTTGCAGAGTTATATATCTGTAAAAATTATATTTTCTCCATTCATTTTGCAACCTCGGAATTAAGGTACATTTCTTCGGCTGGAAAACGACGATTTCTGCATATACATTCCTGAGTCATTTTTAAAATGGCGAAAGTGGCATGATACGCTCTCTTGGCCCTTATTTAACAGATTTACGTCTACATAAATATTGCTCGGAGTATCTTACGATAAAAAATCCGAATTTGAGGTCCAATTTTCCGGGCTTGGAGATCCAAGACAACGCATTGAGATCGTGATACTTTACGGAGCTCACAATCAGTTACGTTCCTATTTATTCTTGTTTAAATCCTAAGGATGATTGATAAGAAAAAGTTGTGCTTCTGCTCATACAATAAATTTGATGCATCAAATATTCAGCATTCAATCGCTTTCATATCCAGCGCCCGCGTGCCAGAGTTATCTGCTTCTTGTTTTATCTCGTAGCATGCAGCTTGCAGTTTGTAGTGAGTTGCTTTCTTCTCGATTTGAATATGTATAAGTTTCCTCGGAAGATGGCTCTGTGCAGTTTAAAAAAAAAAAAAACTAAAAAAAACGTAGGGGAATGGACGTAATATTTTTCTACGGCGTATTGGTCATCGAAAGAGGTTTTACGCAAATATTTACGCCACATGAAATTCTTGCGGAAGGTAAGCGTCATAGCTTCTCCACGGTTTCCAGAATATTTTCAGGAGAGGACAAAGATGAAGTGGGAGAAGGCTTTAGGTATCCAGCTCAGTTCTTGCTCCTGCTATAAACGGTTCTCCATGCAAATTTTTGCTTAATACATCGCCACAAAAACGTCAAGTTCAAACGTTGCCAAACGCGAGAGAAATATAAATACTTCCGATTCCTCCTCCGCTTAGTATATCTTATATTATGATTGTTGAAGTAAAAAATGAGCGAATTATTAAGATCCTTAACAATCCTTGTACGTTAGGTACACTTTCACAATTGAGCAACTGTTAAGGGTGATTTTTTCAAAATCGCCCCTGGTGCAGGCTCCAAGAGAACTGGGCGGGGAAGCAGGGATTTTAGGAAATTCCGTCAACGATTTTTTGTCTGCGCACCTGTTTTGTCTAGTATTTTATGTTCACTTGTAAAATAAGCAACAGTGACGTGGTCCAAGTGTTATATTTTAGTCTGAATATAAAATTATATTACCGATATCGAAATAAGCAAATTGAGAGGAATTGAGGTGTTGTTACGGTGATTCATTTTTTAAGTGAAATGTTACTTTCTTCTTTTGATTTATCTTTTCAAAATGTCATTGGTGAATAGTTTTATTTCCATTCTAAAAATTTTCAACACAAAATACACCTTATAATATACCTTTTTTTCTTTTTTTCTCTTCTTTTTTTAAATGAAAATAGTACTTCATTCAAAGAACATTTTTAAAACTTGGCAAATATTTGTAAAACCTGTTCAAAGCGATGGCATCGATATCAATCCCAATGAGCCGTATTTGTGTTGAAAGAAACTATACAAAAATGAATAAAAGAGGAAAATAAACCAAGAAACACGTAATCCATGCACGGTGTGCAAACAATTCAAAATCATGAGCTGAAAAATGCTGACTCCGCGAGTTTAAATATTAGAACCGAACAGAAGCGGCGTGCTGCCAGCGCGTAACGCGCACAGGCCCCTACAAACCTAAGGGGATACTTCACGCATTGCGCAATGCTTGAAGTATCCACTTAGGTTTGTAGGCGTTGGCCGCCCGCCCGCCGTGCCGCAGCGCACCACGGCGCCTCAAGCAACTATTTCACAACAGAAGTGTTGCACAGTATCATACGAAATTGAAGGCGCACCAACGTATTAAGAATGACAGGCATCCTGTATGATTTTTGCAAAATAAATTATGATATTACGGTACAAGAAGAGAGTCCAAAAACTCACCAAGTTCTAGTGTCCGTATTTAATAACGTTCAGCATAATTTTTGAATTTTATTAGAGAAAAAAGTGACTCAATTTAGGCAGAAACATTCTTGAGTATGCCATTAAGAAGATTTTATTTTGAAACAAGAATGAAATAGCTGAATGAAAGCGGGCTTTTGCTTGATGTAAGTGATGTGAATATTTACTTGTGGTCCAATTAACTTTGGTTCTCAATTAGTAGGTGAACCAAAACTCCTCTGCCGGAAAAAAGCGTGGACATAAACTACTAGAAAAAACAGACGCACGGACGAACAATTGTTGTTGAAATGTCCTGTAACCGAAGCAGGAGGGGCTGGACATGAGGTGAAGGGGTCGTATTGAGTTTGACTTGATATAGAGATGGACTCTCAGGGTATCTTGGGATATCCCATCCATTACGGCCTCAACATTTATAGCTTTTTTTCAGCTTTGGACTGGAGAATTTGCATGCAAATGTTTTATTGCTTCGTCTGAAAGTGATTAAAGAGCTGATTTCACAGTATTTTTTATAATTTTTTTCTTATTTGGAAAATAGTATAAGAATAGATTTAAAAGTGAGAAAATGCACCGCCTAGTGACGTCATCTGGTGGCATTTCCCATTTAAACACATTTTTTTAGCAGATTAGATCCTTCCGTCATATTTTCTCCAATACTTGTTCAATTCATGAACCAAGGGTATACTCGTGTTCAGGTCACTCGGTAGTTTCCGCTTAAACACAAAATTCATCAAATTTCAGACTCCTGCAAATTCTCTATTCCTTTTGGAAAAAATCAATATCACGTACCATCGTGTTTCTCTCGAGATTTGCCATACGAATCAGTACTTAAGTTGCAATGCGAGAGCTCAATTTTCTGCGATAGCCACCCTTGAGTCTTACGTGCGTTCTCAAATCGAAAAATGACAGGACGTTTCAAATTCAGGCGGGACACGGCAACCCTGTGGGCGAATATTAGCCTGAAATTTATGTCGGGTGCAGGGATTTCCCGACGTGGCTCAAGACAACTTATTCTCCTTCTCGGAGCCCCTCGGAGCCTCGCCACGGTGCACGACGGCCAGGGAAAAATACGGACGCAGCGACGCGCGCGACGCAACGGGGGATGACGCCGCGCGGGTTGCATTAGAATAAATCCAGGCGTTGGCACTCGTCATCAAATCGAGCCAAGTGAGTGCTGCATTCAATACGACTCGTCCCGCGTTGCCAACCATTCTCACGTGTTTTAAGAATGCATGAGACGCACTCGCCTGCCACGCTAAACTGTGACAGAGCATGAAGCATCGGCTATAGTAAAGAATCGATTTTTAAAGTGTGCGTTGCGAACACTCTCATGAGCGATCCTTGAAATAGCGGATCAATCGATTGGTCGCAAAACAGGCTGGTCAAAAATTAGTACTTTTGCAGTACATTCTCAAAAAAATCAGTACCTCCTCCAACAGAAAAAGTTCAGTACTTTTCAGTACCGTCTCCATTTGACGAAATTAGAGAAATTTCAAAAATTTGAAATTGCAACAAAAATGACGAAAAACTAAAAAAAAAATCCGGACCTTTGTGCGGATTTTCCGCACTTTATCAGTATTTCCAGACCGCCATTAAAAAATCAGTGATATTTCGGGACTTTCCGGACTTATAGCCTGAACACGACGCGTCACTAACGCTACACTGGAAAAAAGTCTCTTGAATCCAAAGTCCAGACTGTTAAAAAAATTGACAAAATACTTTTCACCTATTAATGATTGATGAGCGACTTGTCGCATAACATTCGCCCGACTCGTCAATATCGGGATGAGCTCCTAGCTGGGCGTGTTTTTTTGCATGTTAGGTCAGGTTTACTAAACCAATTGCTCAATCCTGCAGTGTTGAGTCATCATAAAGCTAATATGAACTTTAATATCCGAAATCACTTTTTTGTCATGGGAACGGAGTTCCCCATGATATTAGAATCGTTTCGTTGCTTTCGCTATGGGATTCCCTATACCTCTGCGACCTTGAGCGTTTCGCCCAGTCTCCGATTTTTGGTTGATTTTCCGATGTATCAAAAACCGTTGTATTTTTTAGCCAATCATGTCTCTACGTCAAGTTGTGTTGATTGCTAAAATTCGCTTTCAGCGAGTTTTTTTCCACCTTGAGATGTCGTGTCTGACTGGTAAATCTGCGCAGAACCACGAAGTTCCGTTTTTAGGCAAATTCTTTTTTTTGGGAGGTTCCGATTGGTTATTTTTCGCCATCAGTTTTCTGTTCGTTGGTGCAAAAGATCGCCTACCTCGGTGCTCTTGAGAAGCCGCCATTATCCCACCTCAAATTTTAAACATAGATATAAAGAAATAATAACCATCGTACAAGGTGGAAAATTGCTCTGGAGGACCCGTTACGGATATATGAGCCAAAATCAGAACTCGATTGATGGATTTAATCCATGAATACAGAAATATTGCCTCAGCTTACTGCCGCGATCGCAAATGCATCCTGTGATGAACCTTGTGACATATGACAGCATAGGTAAACAATGTCTCACAGAGTAATGCGGTTAATCCGTTGTCTCTTAGGACGCCAGTGGCCGAACTGCCGAAATCTCAAGGTCGTCTTTTGTGAAGCCCCGCTCAGCGTCCGAGATCACTTAAATGTTTTCTTTTCTCCCATCGCTCCTGAACGGCGAGATGGCCCAGTCAGCAGAGACACCATTTTGTCTGTGGGAAAATGTAACTTTTCGTGCGAGCGGGGGTTCGAATCTCGCAGGGGACAGTTAATTTTTACTGGTTGTATTGAATGTTTTAGACCAATCATCAAACAATAATTAATACTTGGCAACTTAGGAAGCACATAGGTCCCTTATGATGCGTATTCAGGCATATGTGTAGAGTAAAAATATCATACGTCGGGTGTCCCAAAAGTACCGGGACTGGTTCTGTAACTTCAAAAGTAAGATAGATACAGACATGATTTTGGTCTCATTTTAAAGATCAACTCAATACCTATCGATTAAAACCAAGATCAGCTCAATCGAATAAAAATTGACCGAGTTATGACAATTTGAAATTAGTGAGGAAAGTTTACCCCTACGGTTTTTAGGAAGATTTTTCGCTTACCAGGATTCAAAAAGTTAATATTCGTATCCACTTTCCTCCGAATCTTCCATAACTTCCTTTTGCTTTTCAAAGTACCGTCCATCAAACCGGATGCACTTTTTCATGCGCTCTTTCCACTTATCCAACATTGTTTTCCTGAATTCTTCCTCTGGGATGGCGTTGAAAAAGTTTTGAATTGCATTCTGGATTTCGGTCTTCGATTCGAATCTTCGTCCGCGAAGCTTCTTTTTAAGCGTAGGAAACATCCAAAAATCACATGGAGCCAAGTCAGGGCTGTAAGGGGGATGAGGGATTGTTTCAACTCCATTTTTACTCATAAATTCACGTGTTAAGCTCGATGTGTGAGGCCGCGCTTGTCTTGATGGAGTATCCACGAAGCTTTCAAGTCCGACCGTTTCCGGGAAATGTGCATTCTCAACTCCTTTAGCACTTTGCAATAATACGCACTCTCAACTGTTGTGTTTGGTGGTACAAAATGTTGATACTTAAATGACACCTCGAAAATAAAATAACACAATAAGCATCACTTTATAGGCCGACTTTTCGATTAACGGCGATGAAGAATCTTCCTTAAAAACCGTAGGCGTAAACTTTCCTCGCTGATTTCAAATTGCCATAACTCGGTCAATTTTTATCCGATTGAGCTGATCTTGGTTTTAATCGATAGGTATTGAGTTGATCTTTAAAATGAGATCAAGATCATGTCTGTATCTATCTTACTTTCGAAGTTACAGAACAAGTCCCGGTGCTTTTGGGACACCTTATGTATACTTTACGCCGAATAAGCGAACCTGAAACTTAAAATGCGTTAACTTCCGAAAACCATAGATAATCCAACGAAAATAAATAATTGGTACATAACAGCTTTCTTGTATGAAAAGAAAATAATTAAAAATGTTAAAAAAGAGATGTCAACACAAAATTACATAGCCCCTTCAATTCAGAAGATACTACAAACGAACTGTACCTTAACATTTTCATATCCCAGAAGCTAACGTTCCCATGACGAATATTGCTATCGCTAGCGATTGCAAAATCCAACTTGTACAATTTTGGAATGATAACAGTGTGAGGCACCTACAACACGAGTAGATTTTCTTAAAAGAGGGATCACACAGAGGGCTCTAAAACGTAATGACAATTGGACATCCATACTGGTACAGAGCAACATCGCAAATCTCGACACATGTTCATCTAATATCAAAATTGGTAGGCAGTAGTTGGCATGTCGAGAAGGTAATGATATTCAAGTGTCATCGCGTGAACTTCATCTCTTTTCAAATGCGACCTGAATATGTTCGGCCTCGCTATTTGTATGCGTAATGCTCCAGCATGATCTCTGGTTAACTCTCCCTTCATCCGACGTATCTGAGCCCTAGCAGAGGTGTCCCCATGACGCGTGCAGCTTATTTTACACACGATGTCCCGAATTGAAATGCGAACACCTCAGTGGTCGAGTATTTGGGCCAAAATCATTACCTCAAAGATGAGCAGATACACTCATATGAGCAAGATACCTTACTATAGTTCTTCTGAAACGAGGTGAAGAAATGGTGCTGGCTCCACACCACTTCGTGGTGAAAACAAAGCTAAGAAGTTCCAAAAATTTTTATAAGAGTCAAAAAATTTTTTTGAGCTCCAACAAGTACAAGTTCTTCTGAAATGTGCCACTTGAAATTTATGATTTTATTCAAATAAAAGCACTACAACTCGCTTCACTTAAACTTTATTCTTAGGCCCATTTACAATTTGGCAATGTGAATCGGAAGAGACCCGAGAGTTTAGGGAAACAGAGGAACTACAGATCCACAGTAGTCTCCGTTAGAGGCAAAGCAAATCAATTTGCACTTGAGTCCTTTTCGTGAGATAGGTTTGACTCTCAAGCAATCACCGCTGAGCAAAGTAGTCCCAAGGTTCTCTTTTAGAATTTAAATTGGGTGTTTTCAATTAAACGTAAATGAATCAACTCAGAAAACACATTGATATACCAAATAAACCTTTCAAGAGTCTATGCATTGATTTTAATTTCTTGAGTGCGAGTGACTAATTTTTTAATGACAGAAAGTGCGAATAATTCTATTGCAAATTTGCTGGAGCAAAAATAATTATTTTTCCTATGGGGGAGAAGACTAAAAAATTACGATAACAGAGGTGGGAAAACCTGGAGCTCACTCATAAATTCCCCATCTGCATAAAACATTTGCGCATTTTTTAGCCTCCTGCTTCAAAAAATACATTAATGCAAAGTGAAACTAATACATTGACAATACACTGATAACACAGTGAAGGGACCAAGAATGTTAGGTCTGACTTTCCTGATGTACTTGTCGCAGGCAAATTGTAAAATCCGACATTTTGCCAAATTGTCAAATACTCTTATTCCGATTGAAATCCTGATTATTTTTTTAATTGCAGACAAAATAATCCATTGCTCCTGTAAAGCTGGATTCTCGGTTAAAATCCGCATCATACAATAGTATCTTTAACTATTTTTAGCTCCTGAACAAACATGTTTCTCGATTTTTTTTAGCACGACATAAATTACAGACTTTTAAAAACTTTAACATTTAAATAAACAGAAGCATTTGAAGAAGAAGAAACAAGAATAGTTCCGTGAAAACATTGAAAACTCGTGGGCTCCTCACCAAACAGTTACAAAATTTGCCCAGGCATATTTGACAAAATGCCTGATTTAACTATTTGCCTCCGACATTCTCATCGTATTTTGTAAGCCACTTTTCAAGAGACGCGACTCCATATTTTTCGCTCCGGCAAGAGTCAGTGACAGACTCATTGTAGCGATCACGCTTATCCTGGGAAAAAGTAACAGCGGCCTACGGTGCGAGCGGATAGAGTTAACTGCGTCGCGCACCAATTTCCAAAAGCCCCATAAAAAACGAGGATATTAATAGAGCGATCAATTTTGCCCTCCGTCCCATCCGAGCTTCCCTCTGGACGGTATGTTCACGTATAACCGTTCCTCTCTCGTAACAACGTATCTGCATTCTCGATGAGCCTTGAACAGCGAGTAGTTGAATGGGTGAAAAGGGTAGTACCAAAGGAAGTTACGTCGTTACGTTAGAGGAGAACGGTATCAGGCCCCCGATTGGGATTTTGTAAACCGGCCTGGTCCAAGGAGAAACAAGAAGCGCTCAACTCCGATGAAAACCCTATGCAGATCTGTGGTTTTTGCATTGCACGGCTGTAATAATACAACGCGGGAGGCGGCGAGGGCAGGCGCTAAAAGCCTGCTGGGGTGGTGAGCATCGGGGTCAGGTGAGGTGTGCGCACGGTGCGCGGTGTGAAACTAGCGCCCTCTGTTAAGAATCCAGCTAACCACGAGCCGCGATGCATCCAGAAAAATAAAACAGAAAGGCGAGAAATATGGAGGAAACGAGGAGTAAACAAAGGAACAAATCGGAAGTTTCTATGACTCACCATTGTGATCATTTGTTAAGGCAGTGTGAGAGCATAAATGTTGGGTTGATCCAACATAACACGTTATGGTGAAAATGTTTACTCAACACCAACAGGACATTAGACCATTGCACAACATCTGAAGGTATGTACTATGCCTGGAATTTCCACCCTTCAGTGGGTTAGTAGCGCTAGTCTCAGAGTTGTTCCTTAAGCTATCAGATAGTAGACCAGCAAAAAATAATAATATTTATGTACGGCGAAGCACCAATATGAACAACGATATTGAATGCTTCAAAATATAAGGAACATACGGAGTGTGACGTCAGCCACCATGCTTTCTTTTATCTTGCTTTCATCCGTGATTTACGTCCAGAAACCAGTGCGAATGTGTATGTAACCAATTGATGTTTCTAAGATTAAATAAACCAGTGTATGCAAATGCTCTTCAAAAAACGATATCTCCATTGATATTTTATGCAGAAACTTGATGGCGTTTTTCCACAGATTTTATTTTCCTTATTTATTATTTCCTTATTTATTAATTCTTTCTAATTTATGAACTTGAATAATCAAAATGCAATCCTGTGATCAGCACGGCTGATCTATTGTTCTTCGCTGTCGACCATTGTCCACACTGATAAGCATATTTTTGTTCTTGTATTAATTTTGGTTAATATATGACATGAAACACAAATCAACACAAATTTTGTGTTGGTTTTGTTACAATTTGCGGTAAATTCAGCGCAGTACACAATGGTGGGGCTGGGAAACGCATTTCTCGGATTGCGACGTTGGTATTCACCACTCGTTTTTTATTGAATTTCTTCAAGAAAACTAGCTGGCGTTTGCTCTTGAAATTGTCAACCGAAGGCTCGGGTTATTTTGTGTTTTAACTCCCGTATTTACCAAACTTTTGGGTCGAAATTTCTCTCTGTGCAGACTAGTCCAAGAAATCCCAGGATGAACCCACGGTGCGACGTAAGGCTGAAGAGATAGGTCAACCGTGTTTGTGTAGGCCGCACTGAAGCGAGCAGGGCTCTTTTTGCAAGGCATCGCATCCCTATCACCCCCGCCTCTCGCCCTGCTACCACGGTCGATACTCGACTGCAAACCCCCCCCCCCTCCCCTCCTAATAGCATAGCAAATCCCCCCCTCGCCGATATCTTTGCTCAGGACAAAAACCAATAACAACTAACAATCATTTTTTCCCTCTTATTTTTTACTTCCCTACTCCCTCTGGCTAACATTTATTCATTTATTTGCGGCCGTCCAAACGTTGAAAAAATTACGGAGAGTTTAATTACAAATCCACCTGATTTTAGACCCGGCTCGACTTTTAATTTTTGTGTGCAGCTAATCGAAGTCCTGATTCAATTTACAGGGTGTCAACAGACTCGGCAGAAAAAAAACTCCCAATGTTTTCCAGATTTTCTTTCCCGAATTTTCGCATCAAAAATTTTCACGCGTGAAACGAGAAATGAAGGATTTAGCTTTTTCACCACTAAGATAGAAACACGTTAACCTTTCACTCAAATGCCTAAAATTGGTTTCCCATATTGAAAATTTGAACTGTTCAGAATGAAACCAAGAGCACTGAATTCCGATTCAGACTGTTTGTGAGGCTCAGTTTGATTTTAAGAGCAGCGCTGATATTTGTCCAGATTTCGAATATCATCATTTTTCAAGTTTTCGGTCTTTTTTATGAAAATCCCAGTGTGGACACTATTCCCTGATTCCCCTCCGCTGAAATAAGAATGGTTGGAGGTACAGTGGTATGAGCATGGTAATCACCGACAATCTCGATGGCAGCAAGTACCGTAACAATAATCGCATTCACTCAAAGTATCGTGAATGCTAACAGATGTTCGGTTCTCTTTACCTTACAGTATCATTGTGCCAAAAATCAAGTGGATTAAGATGAAGAACGAACGATACGATACGAACGATTCTACTCTACGATAGAATTTGCCAAACTGTTGGTAAAATTTTTCATACTTTTCCAGTGTTATCTGATAAAATTCTCCGACACTGCTCGGTTTTTTAGGTTTCCCACCAGACCTATAAACACCCTGATTTACTACCGTAATAGATTTTATATGAGAGTAAGGTAAATCCTAATAGACCTTCATTTAAAAGCCTAACTTCACTTCAATCCTTGGCTCCCCCTATCAGTTGAGGTTAAACTTATTAAAAAGTTCAACATATTTCGCGTGAGATTTTTATGAGGAAATATCCCTAGAAAAGCTCTAAGTTCCACACTGCCTCAAGGTCCATCCTGAGGTAGACAGTTGTAGTAACCACTACCATTATTTTGTATTTCTTTTCCTAGGGCCCTGTATCATCATCCATCAACTTCTGGGATAACTTCAAATACATACTTTGAACGTCGTCAAAGAGGAGGTGACGGTAACGTATAACAGTGGAGATTGTCTCAAGTTGATAACACTGTTTTCCCCTCTTTGAATTCTACGTAGAACAATCGAACCTAGGTGAGGCAGCCTACCTCCTTTAGCATCGATATTCTTCGTGATGTTAGATGGAGTTTCATGGAGGAAATACAGCGTTGCCAACTTGCCATAATCGCCACCGAGGCCTGGATTGTTGAATCCTTATCGAATGACCTTGATCGATTAACCCATATCTTAGTAATGTTATTTATCGATCAAGGTCACCCAGTAGCAATTACACAATCAAGTCGGTTCAAATACAAAATTTTCACAGCTTCTCAGTACCATCGGTGAAAGGACGTGGTTGTGGGGTGGGGCTGGTGGTTGCGGGGGTGTGGGTGGAAGGGGGAGGTAAGAACCCCCTTGAGAGACACTCAGTAATTACTTCCGCTCTCACTTGCTCTGTGCGCGGCGCTCTCCTGTCTGATTAATTATCCCCGTTAGCACCAATTACACCAATTTCTTTTTTGATTCGATGGGCTCCGCTAATTCGCGATTTTTAATCACCCCCCCCCCTCCCCCGTCCCTACCGTGCGCCGACGGGACTGGTTTCCATCGATCTTCCTGAGTAACGAGGGCTCGTCAGTCAGCAAATACTGAAGCAGCAGATAGTGTTGCCAAATTTTTGAGCTCATACGATGAGTCCGCCGTTCTCAAGAAAAATTCCATTGTGGACCATTAGATCCTACCCAATGGAGAATTTGCACGCGAATTTTTTATTGCTTCATCTGAAAGTGCTTAAAGAACTGGTTTCACAGTATTTTTCATAATTTTTTTCTAATATGGGAAGTAGTATAAAAATAGAATTAAAAGTGAGATAATACACCGCCTACCGCCTAGTGACGTCATCTGGCGGCATTTCTCATTTTAAGTTAAGCACGCGTTTTTTAGCAGATCAGATCATTTTGTCATATCTACTCCAATAATTGTTCAATTCATGAACCAAGCAGGGTTGGATCCTCGAGTTCAGTTCACCCAGTAGAGTCCACTTAAACACAAAATTAATCAAATTTCAGACACCTGCAAATTCTCTATTCGTTGTTTCCTAGGTCTGGAAAAATATTGGAAATTAGGTCACCCTCGAACAGAATGTTTTGTTTTTTCAGTGGTAAAATATTGTCTTTCTCAGTTGTTTTCGGAACGTAAAAAAGAAAATATCGAAACATTGGATAGGGAGGGGCCGCTTCCTCCATCGGTGGATTCAAGGGGGGAGGGGGGGGCGAAGGCGGCGTGCGCCCCCGCGTTCGCCCGAAAAAAAGAGGAAGACAAAAAGAAGGAAGAAAAAAGAAGGAACGGAGGAAAGAAGAAAAAAAAGCTGCTTACATTTGACAATTATCCATTACGAGATTGCCTCAAACACCATAGTAGATACTTCAAAAATTCAAGAATGTTCTGGGTGAGGCCCCCGGACCCCCTTACGCCCCTCCCATTTGAGGTATCTGGATCCGTCTATGACTTCCCTCCACCTAATACGTAAGCCACGACTTGGTTTAATTCAGACAGCAACAAAGACTCAATCGACGCAGCCAAAATTGAAAAAGAACAAGACGAAGAGAGGAGGAGGGGGGAGAGAAAAATCCCGTGCAATAATAATTGCACTGGTCTACTGTGACAAAAGAAATATAAGGCTCGGATGCGAAGTAAAGTGTACCGTTACTGCGCGGAAAAAGGGCGCGAGTTGTCCGGGGACTTGGGGAGAAGGTGGGGCAGATGAGGAGTTGAGGGCGCGGGGGCTAAATAGCCGGGATCTTGTTTGAGTGAGGCGAAACGGGCAGCGTGCGGTCGCTTTTAATTAAACGCTGTCATATCATGAAAACAACTTACTTTCAGCTCCTCCCTCCACCCGCCCCCGCCTCTAGGATTCCATAGGTGGTTTAGAAACCCAATTACGTCATCGCTGGGAAGTCCGCCATGGTCGCGGCCACTGAAACCCTTCGGGCAGCTTCTGAGTCTTACTTACGTCCTTCCGGCTGGGAAAGATAGTGGAGTCTCGCAGGACGGAGAGCGCTTGGGAGTCCAACATGGTTTTTTAAAACTTTCTTTTAGCTCTGTGTGTTTCTCTTGTTTTGCCACGCATTTGCACAAAAAGAATATAGCGAGTCTTGGAACTGAGCATTGTTCATGGTCCTACAGACAACGACAGAATTGTCGTTTTTTAGGGGGAAAAAAACGTAACAGGATTTTAACGGTGCAAAATTTCCACCAACACATTGCTGTTACTATGAAACAGCTTCATTAATTACGCATTTTAAAAAAAAATGAAATAAACAAATAAACAAATCAAACAAACCACTTAACCAAATTTCACTTTGGTGGAAAAGAAGAAATGGTGTTTGCTTAGTCAAAAAACAATGCGCGATAAACCAAGCGGACTCATCCTCTTTGATGAAATTGTTAGGCTTAGGACCGACCCCGCTGCAGAAAAACTCGTATATGCCGACGATATTCTAGTCATTTTGTTATGTTACAATAAACAATCATTGCTTAACAATTCCTATAGAATCACCAATAAAATCAAAAACAAATTAAAAGACAAAAGACTAGAGGTAGAAAGTAATAAGTCGGAAGCGACAATTTTATGGAGCAAAAAAGTAGATAGAGAAGATGCTGAGATCAAGGTAGGAGAAACCACCATCAAAACCAAGGATAATATGGGATATCTAGGTTTTCAATTAGGTAAGAATTTTAATATGAGCTGTCATATCAATTATGTATGTGAAAAAGCAAAAAAGGTCGCAAGAAGCTATAAATGTCTTTTACCAAACGTAAATGGCCCCTCTTTCTTAAAGAAAAAACTAATTGTAAATGCCATCATGTCAATTATTTTTTACGGAATTCAAATATGGGCAGATGGAATTAAATTAAAGAAAAATGTTAACACTATCAGAAAGACATTAAGACCCTTAAAGTTGTCACTCTGCAGCGGGTATCGGACATGTTCTGATTTTGCTTTGGATATAATCTCGGGCATCCCCCCCCCCTGAATTGATGGTTGAGGAGAGAGTAAGAATAATGAATAAAATAGAAGATAAGGGAGAGATTAGACAAGATATATTGAGAAAATGGTACAATGAAATATACTGGAGAGATGACAGAGAGAGGTGGACAAGAGCAGTAATCGGTAGTAACTTTTTTGACTGGATGAACAGGGGACATGGTGTCCCAGATTATTATCTGACACAGTTCCTGACAGGGCACGGCTGTTTTGGATCATATCTACATAAGTTCAGAATTAGAGAAAATCCAGGATGTTTTATGTGCGGCGCGGAGAGGGATGATCCTGATCATGCATTCTTCCGCTGCGCATATTTCCGTTCGGAAAGAGATACGGTACAGGCGGCTGTGAACCGCGAAATCAAAAAAGAGACAGTTATTAAGGTCATGTTGGAAACAAAAGCAAATTGGAACATGGTATATAGATATATAAGGTTAGTTTTAGAAACTAGAAATAAGGTAACAAATAATAGGATGCCAACCCCCACACAAACCGAAGTAGTAGCCACGGCTGGTTCCGGTCTCTTAGAAAATAGATAAAACCAAGCGGACATTAGGAAATTGGTGGTCGATGCGCTGCTGTCTGCCGATCGGAGATGAAAACGCCTTCAATTGAGAGTGATGCGGTGAGTTACACGAGTGTCGATATAATTGTATCACTGGAAACGAGACAGAAGTAGAAGCGAGCGTTCGATAGCATTTTCGTCGAATGTTTTTCGCGTGAAGAAAGCATCTTCCTTTGACAAATGCCTCTCTTTACAAAACTTTGCAACCATTGTGAAAAATTAGAAAAAAAAAAACACTTAGTAAGAGCCTGTAAAATCCAAATTAAATCATTAAAAATACTTCAAACTTATTGAAATGTTGAAAGGGAAGTTTACTTGGCGAGAGATAGCCAACTACTGAACTTCAGGATATGCAACTTGCAAAAGCTAATGGAAAATGCACGGAATCATAGTCTACCGCAATTTAACGTGCGCGATGAATCAGCAGTATCGTAGCTGTAAGGTTTTTGGATTTGCAACGATAGCTAAATCAAAGCGGGTTTAGCTTGTCGTCAGAGATTCTAAAAATGTGACGGTCAAATGAGCAGACCCTCCCTTGTTAAAGGCTCAGCTAGTTGAGCCCCGGGAGTTCAGGGGGATTAACACGCTAAAGTTCAGTTGCAATTCAAGCCTATTTGCCAACTTGTTTAGGGCAAAAATAAAATATTCTAAAACTCTGAAGCTCAATGTAAAAAAAGAAAAAGAAAAAACCTTGTAAACTCAGGAGCTTTCAGCGAGTTTTCATGGGTCTATTGCACACAAGAAATATATTAGAACATTGATGAATTGAATTTTAAAGACACTTTAGAGTCAGTATGAGCACATCTGAGTAATCTTGAAATCCAATGCTTAACGCACGATTTTTATTTCTCGGCAAAATGTGTTAATAAGACGCCAAAATACCCAACTTCGCACTTGATTTTCGAATGTTGATATTTTACAAAAAAAATCGAGGAAAATTCCTGTGACATATTATTGTCGTTTCCCTCACAAAAGAATGTAATTAAATTTCAATGTTGCCAAATTTCCCTCGCAGATTAAATTTTTACCAGGAGAATCTCGGTACTTCCTGACTGAAAATTTCACCGACTTTTCTTTTAATGTCATGCAAAAATCAGGCGAATTTTGGACAAAGATTTCACCGGTACGTTCTTGTAAAAAAAAATCATGGAGTCAGTTTGGCAACTTCGGAATAGAGTTACGTTTCTTGTCCGGGAAACGACGCTATGTTCGTTCTCTACTAATCAAAAATACAAGAATGGGTGAGTTGCGCTGGTCACAGCATCATGTATTGATGCTTGATTCTTGTAGATGAGCTAAAAATATTAGGATCCGTCCAAATCGCGACTTTCTACGATCAATATTAACCGAGATGTCGGCCTTTGAAAAGTCGGATTTTGACGTCATCCTCCGCGGTAGTGACACCCATGGTTTTTTCCACCTTGTTTTCGTCAATCGGTGTGACGCGCATTTTTACTGATAATTAAACGTGAAAGTTTGATAATAACAAGGTGGAAGAAACCAAGGGGGTCACTACCGCGGTGGATGACGTCAAAAACCCGACTTTTCAAAAGGCGATACATCGGTTCATATTCAACGTAGGAAATCGAAGTTTGGACGGATCTTATTTTTTTTTTCCTATTATTTTCTACAAGAATCAAGCATTAAGACACGATTCTGTGACCAGCGCAACTGACCCATTAACAATTATTAAACAGGATCATTAGATTATCCATCTTGCATCGGTTTCGAGGGTGGAAACCGATGAGCCCGGAGACTGGAGCGGGGACTCAGGGAGCCAGATAAAATCGTTAGGGCTGAAACTTGGGCGAGGATTCGGGATGAGCTTAACAGGAACAAATGATGCAAGTTCGTATCGGGTGCTCTGCCGGGGCCCGCCGATCCGCGAATAATCACCGTCAACGGATTAACCTCCCATCTCCACGCTCCAATCCTATCTTTCGTTCCGTCGAGCTCCAACAATGAGCACTAATCCTCTCTTATTCTCCTCGGCTGAAAACATCATGGCCCTCGGGGGAAAAGTTTCCAAGTGACGAATTTGCACCGATACCTGAATCAGCCCATGTTAAAAATGACTGTGTCCAAAAAGTCAAGTTTGACTCCCAGATTGACAGACTTGAGTGTTACTGCTCTTACGTACAAATAAAAGACACTGCAAATTGAATCTGAGCAATTTGATCAGATGAAGCGAAATATAAATTCAGAGGTCAACGATAATTTTCGGCAGGACATTTTATTCATGATCATCAGTGGCGTGGCGTGCTTTGCGATGTATCGATTGTTATGCCATTTAAACCTATGGAAAAGGATCGATAAACAGGGTGTTCGATATGAACACCTGAATAATCGATTCTTTACCATAGGTTTAAATGGCATAACAATCGATACATCGCAATTCACACCTCGCCACTGATGATCATCCTATGTCTCACGGTCAGAGTATAACCTTCGTTTATGGCCAAATTAACAAAAAAATATGTTGATTAACCAAGTCTAAACAGGAACCAGCGCGATTACAGTGTTTTCAAAATTGTGCAACTTCTTTTATTTTAAAAATACTTCATATTTGTTCAATATTCAAATTTACACAATTACTGTTCTTTACAATTGAAAATTTTTCGGTGAGAGGAAAAAACTATTTTCTATACTGGGTGATTTTTTAGGTAACTATGATGAAGCAACATTTTTACAACACTATTAGCACGATGGTTCCTTCTTGCTAAATGCGATCCATATGGCAACGCCGCTATAAAACTAAATTGTTATTACTGGACTGCACATTGCCGGCATACGAGTGCGTCATCAGCTCATGCAGCCTTAGTTGACATCCGTAGCTGCCAAATGAGATGTGAAAGTCACCAATTTGTAATCTGAGAGGATATCGGGGAAAACAACGGTTATTATGACTCATACCTGATATGGTTTCGTCGTTACGTGTGCGAATGTGGTGGAAGCGGTGACTCCGGACGACAAAGCCGAGTAAAGAAAGTAAAGAGGAATGAAAAAGTATGATGAAGTATGGTTACTATTGGTCCGTTCTGCTTGACGTCAAACCTTTTACAGGTGAGTGATACAAATTTAACTAAATTGATGCGGAACTCTCCAATATATGTGACCAAATCTGTGAAAAGGAAAGTTATATTCCTGGAGAAAATGTTCTAAGAGAGCCTTTAGGGAAAAATTCCAAAATCAGCAATTTAATGACAAAGATATCTGTCCAAACTCCGAATAAATACGCCGGAAGTGAGCGAGAATAACTTCCTCCAGCAATCTAATGGATGCGAATTTATACACCATCCCGAGCAATTATTCTAACTGTTCGGAGCAAAAATTGCATACCCATTGAACTTCGAGTAAATACTGTGATTGGTAGCTTAGCAGTCTGATTGAAGAGATTAAGGGTCGTTGCCGTTGGTTACTTCAACCTCAAGCAACTGCTGCAACTCCCCGGGGAGTTGCAAACCCAATCAAATGCAGGAATTTTGAGCGAATTCGCCGATTTGTGTCGTAACAGTGTAATAGAGGCCGTGCGCTAATGCCTATGTTCTGTTTGGACCCGCGGGGTTGAAGGACATTTCGACAACGATCTTTTGTCCGCACACCTGGTTCTTCTAGAAGTTTATGTCCACCCGTTTTTTCGGCAGGGGAGTTCGTGCCGTAGTACCTTAATTTATTTTTCGAGGAAAGCTTCGTACTCATAAAGGATGCCTATCATTCTTAAAATGTTGGAGCGCCTACAATTTCGTCTGATACTGTGCAACACCTCTTTTGTGAAATAGTTGCTTGAAGCGCCGTGGCACACTGCGGCGCGGCGGGCGGCGGGCCAACTCCCGACGCGCAATGGCGCCTACAAACCTAAGGGGATACTTCAAGCATTGCGCAATGCGTAAAGTATCCCCTTAGGTTTGTAGGCGTTAGTGCGCGTTTCGCGCCGGTAGCACGCCGCTCCGCTTTGTGTTATGGCTCGTAATATTCGTCGGTGTTTTTCAGTTCATGATTTTGAAATTTTTTTTGAACATTCGAGAGTTGCCAAAATTCCTCCAGTAAAATGCTTGTTCTTGAGGAGAGTTATGAATATTTTCTCTAGAAATTTCTAAATAAAGATTTAATTACAAGGGAAATTTGGCAACTTACTCAGGTTCATAAGGGCGTACTTCCTTAGCTAGGTAGAATAGGGCTGAGCCCTAAAGCTGTGAGGCTCAGCACCACCGCCTGTAGTTGGTCCTGTTTTACCTAAAGTGTTAGGGCTCAGCGCCACGCCAAGTTGTTTTTTTCCATGCAGTAAAATGTGGTTTCTAAAGATCGCGGAATTCCCGATAAGCCACTTTACGAACACTATGCTTACAGTAATGTAGCTATAGTAGAGGCTGCAAAACAAACAAACGCACTCGCTAAAGTCAGGAGCTGTAAATATCCGATTAATGGTGACTGATCATCAAACTGGCGACCGGTTGAGGCTTTGCAACGCAATCTGACGGCTGCGCCATGAACCGAATCGTAACATAAGTTGCGAAACGCCATCGCGACCGACGCTTTTAATAAGGCCACCACGCCAAAAGCACATATTTTTTCATCTAGATATCCTCGTCTAGCGTTGCAAAACTTCGGCTGAAAAGTAGGTCCTCCACGATTTTCACGGTGAACCAAAAAGAAAAAAAGACCAACATCGGAAAATCTTGTGACAACTTTCCCAATGCTGCTGGTACCTCAAGCAAAATCAAATATCCGTTCATTTAAAATTCAAGAGGAATAATGTTTGTTAAAAATCTTTATGGTATTGGCTTACAAGCAAAAAACCAAGCTTTTGTGGAGGCATTTAGGTCGAGGGTAGATTGAAAAATCTGATGGTGGGAAAATTTCAAAAAAATGGAAGATCCCTAAAAATTGGGAAACGTTCTTGTGCATGAAGGAAAAGTACGCGCTTTTAATTTTCCCTATGAAAATTTCTCGAGCAAATCTTCCAATTCAATTATAGCGGGGAAAATCTTTCCTAAAAAAACGGCGAGGACTTTTTATTCGCTATGCATAAAAGCACGCCGCATAAACGAAGATCATTTCAAGAAATTAATTAAAGAACAAACTAGGGAATCTACGACAACCACTTCTATTGGACAATTCAATCAGTACACATTTAGTTTCAATTCAACAATGACGTTCTTTAATTCACCCACTCGACAAATAACTTTTCAATTTTCCTCTCTTTACAACCCTCTCTAGGATGTTTTATACAATTAACAGGCAGACAAGTGCACTATTTAAATTGAAGCTTTGATGTAACCAAATGTAGAATAAAGAAATTCTTTTAGCAATTAATTTTAAAATGCTGATCAAAAGAAAAATATATTTTTGCCGTTTGTGATTCCAACTTTTGTTTTAACCCTTCTGCGTAATATTTAGATAGATACTCTTTTAATCTTAGTACTTAAAATGGTGAGACTAAAGTGTTTTTTAGGAGGACACTATTAATTTAGGAAAAAGAAAATTACGAAATTACTAATCTCTGAATAACTGAATTTGCTCAGTTTCAGCCATAATTTGAGGATGATGTTTATTTTTCTTCTTAGTAGGAAGACGGTTTCTTCGTAAACCACCATGATTCAATTTTTCTAATTTTTTTTTTTTTTTTTTTTTTTTTTTTTTTTGAGGTTACAGGTAAAAATTTATAACTTTTAAATTAATTAGTGACTGAATTAATTTATTTAATCTAAAATCTAGAGAATTTTTACTTTAACCCGTAATTTTTTTTATAATATATTCGAACTTTTCGACGTGAAGTTATTTCAAATTAGCTTTAATACAAACGGTACAAGATCCAATGACCTTAATTTAACCGATTATTTTCCAAATCACGTGAGCGCCAATCTGTATTTTGGTGGTAAAGGGATTTTTTTTCTTTGTTTTCTCTGGTATAATCAATCATGTCTTATTTCAAAATAGCCCTCTAATAGATCATACATTTTTTGGAATTCGAAGATTGTCAACAAAGATAATAAAACGGGCTTTCTCGTTTTTTTTTCGCATTCGCAATTTTGGCGCTTATGTGATTTGTAAAATAATCGGTTCAATAATTTGTTCAATTACTCTGTAATTACCTCAGTTCTGCCAAAAAGCGTTCTCACTGTGTCACTGATCTCATACGTTTCCTGAACAAACCATCCTCAGTAAAGTTAGCGCAAATATTTCCTGGCAATAGTCATCGCATTAAACGATGGAATGGCAATTTGACTCCGACATTTTTACCTTACTTTTTCTCGGTTCATTGAGCACCACTACGCACTTAGCCATGGATCTGAACATGTTGTAGTAGCAAGAGCATAAGACCCCAGATTGTTCCGGACGAAGAATGAAGGGGGAGGAGGAGAGGGGGAGGGGGAGCAAACGAGGAAACAATTATTACACGGAGTAAAGAGATCCCGGTTCCGGTATCCGCGGTCAACGCCACATTCCCCGCCTGTCAGCATATTTCTCCCCAAATGAGATTTTCTTCACCCTCCCCCGCCGCCGACAACGCCTCCTACTTTCTGTCGGGAAAGCTCAAGAGACCTCACCGCGCTTCATTTTGCACTCGGACTTCGACTGCCGCACAACGGCGCGCAGTGGATCGAGTCGACGGGAGAGGTCGGACAAAATTTGGAAACTTTCAAAGCTCATCACTCCGTTTGTACAAAATTTTGAGGTTCTAAAAGTGGTTTCATGGGTGGGATTTTGGTGAAGTCAATGGATAATTTCTTCTCTCGGGCAGATTGAGCGACCACGTCATTCTTGCGAGGATGAGAAAGGTTGTTTTGCTTAAACAGCATTGCGTTGTACTTAAATGTCCTTTTTCCGACTTCTTAGCTTCCGGGAAAGATAACGCTCTATGGGCTGATTATTGAAATTGATAGACGAAGCTGTAGACAAATAAGCAGAAGGAAAAATGGAGTGATCCTATTTGTGGAAGCGGGTGGCTGCAATGACCAAAGGAGGTAAGAAATATACTAAGTATCTAACTACCAAGTGACCCTACAGTTGGTCCGTCATTTTCCCCCTTAGTCTATGAAATCCACCCATTTCAACCAGTAGAATCGCTCCATCTCCTCTCTGTCTTATTTGACTATAACTGGATTACATTTTGCAATAAGGAACCACCATCTCTGGCTCTTTCATAAAACCACATATCTGCAAAGGGAAATGAATGGCATGTATGTTGTTTCTAAAATGGGCCAGAAATAGTGGTTCCTTATTGCAAAATGTAATCCAACTTTGTCTGTCAATTTCAATAATCAGCCCTTTGGTGATCTAGCTCATCCTGTAGGGCCCGCGTATAAACGTCCCGGGGTTTCGGCTGCTTGTCAACTTAGGGTAACTTCCAAAAACGCCACTAAGACGGTTGAGATCGACGTCAAAATATCGTGGCCTTAGCGTCACTTAATGACGGATTCATCCATGCTTTGTTCACAGCGGTATCGAAGAGATTTCACTGGCTTGACACTTTCCACTACCCATGTCCCCGTCCTTTGTCTGAGGTCGTTGCAGTTTCATTAATGTTTGTTCACATCTGATAGCACAGCAAAGGTGTTGTGAGTTAAGCCCTTTGTGCTCCTCTTATGGGAACTACGAGGCGCGTGGTTCACAACATGACGCATTCACACCGACAAAAGCTTGCAAGCAAAGTGAGCTTCCAGCCCCCCCCCCCCCCCCCCTGCGGGTTGCCTGACGATCGATCCTTTCTGCTCGGCTGAGCGGAGACAAGGCAGGTCAGGGGTTCTTCGAGGGATGCTCTTGCATGTGGACCTAGGTTTACTGCCCCCCCCCCCCCACCCTTAACGAGATGCACAGTGTTATTTTAATGAAGAATAGGCTCTCAGAGGGAATCAACTTGACCTTCGGCAGACCAACCCGATGTTCACCCATACTTATTACATGTGGATATTTCAATTATTTATATACTTCTAGCTTTGTATTGTTCATCGACAAATGTTTTAAAGTTGGGCCGCATTCACCATACTGTGGTTAAAAAAGGGCACAACCAGACAGTATGGTAACTTCCACCAAAATTATTGTCACCATAAGGAAAAATCTTGTCACTTTCACGATAATTTTGATGGTTGTGCCGTTTAATAACCAGAATATGGTAAATGATACCTAATTTTTTCTTCCATGTTGATATTCACACTTATGGCTGAATAAATTTGCAGTAATTCCTCCAGCAATTTGATGAGTTAGAATAATTAGTTTAAATCGAGGATCGTTTTCTATCAGAAGAAATTTGGCAAGGTTCTTGAGTTTATGCAGCGAATTTTTTTTTATTTAGCGCAGCCACAGACGAGCGACCGGTATGTGATATGACAGAGATAGCCAGGCGGAAGTAAAAATATTAGTTTGAGGTCACAGAGAGTCTCGGATGAACTTGAGTACATTTATTTAGGGAGTGCAGACATGTCATTTTTGATGGAGGCCTTTGGACCCACGAGAGTACAGGCCGACTTTGCCAAACTTATGCCAGAAAACTTAGTAAAAATTTCACAAATAAGGAATTCAAACCCGCCTTTCAAATAATTGTTTTAGGATCTCACGAATGAATCATGATTTTTAATTGAAACGTTACGCAAGAAATGCATTCTGAAATAAGGAGCTGCCATTTTCACGGAGTAATAACGGAATCGCACGTATAGTATTTCTAAAATAAGCCAAAAATCGTGGTACCTTCTTGCAAGATTGAGTCCAATTTGTGTACGGCCCTGAAGTGCGGAATGTGTTCCTGAAGTCTTTGTTGAAACCCCTTTTTTCTCAATTTTTCCGTGCGAGAGGTTTTTTTTCGCTACACATTTGGCGACGATGAGAGTGGAGTCAGAGACAAAAAGTGCCCGGAGGGATATAGATATGCAGCGATGCAGCAGCAGTTGTTAATACATTATTGATCTGAGGAACTCGTAAAGAAGTCTCGAGTCGCGAATATTATTTCTCGCAGTTCCAAGCTTCTCATTCCTTCTTGTTTGTCTCTTTGAGCTCGCATTCTCATCATTAGATTGTCAGGAAGCGAGCACCATGTATGTTTGTATAATAACCTGGAAGATGAAATAATTGTAATACCAAAGCAGTAACCAAGTGATATGCCCCAGCCGGGCCAAATTGACGCGCAGCTTTTCTGAAAAGACATGGCCCGTGGGTTGCATCGGACCGGTGCTGATACATACAATCTTTGAATATGCATGGGTCCACGAATACATCGTAAAAACATAATCAGAAATCAAATCACAACCTAGCCCTGGAAATCCCAAGCCGTGTCAAACTTACCCAACTATCTCTTCTCAAGTAGTTATGGTGCTTGTACGTACGAGCATTAGATAGAGGTCTATAATTACATCCTAAAAAGAGGATTAGACATCAACTTGAAAAAAGAGAAAAATCCAGGGTTAACGCAGTCGAAGATAGAAGAAACGTATTCGGGCCTCCTCTTTTAATGTTTCTTCCGAATCGCAGCGAATCCTCATTGGCAGAGCACAGAGCGGAGCATTGCGAGTTCACGCCTAGCACCAGCGCGCCTTCAATTTTGCAGATACAACACGGACATCCATCAAGCACGAATAGTTGTATCTCTGCGCCGTCATCAACGACGTCCTTTCCCTTGCTTCATTTCCATGTTTTGTTGGTCCCGTTTGTCATATTTGTAATGGTGTTTCCAACTTCAAAGGCTACGTGAGCAACACTGTAGCAGCGGACACAATACTCATTTCTTCATTAAAAATTACGTGAATTAGTCACGGAGAAAACAAGATTCCCGTTGTCAGTTCACAAGTTAGGATTCAGTGTTTTTTGTATTCGGTAATTACCGTTCCGTTTGTTGTGTATGTGGTGGTGCTTAAAAAGGTACGTGAGCAACGCCAGCGAAGATTTTGATTCTAGAATGAAATTGAAAATTATGATATTTTGATGATTGTATGTTTACTTCATGTTCTTGTTGAATGCGTTAATAAATCTTCTTTATGTTAAATCATACCCTGCGTGAGGATGCGTTTTAAATTAAATTGCGTACAAAATTGTCTGAAAATTTTGAATAATATAGTATCCTCAGTTTTCCAGTAAATTCGGTTATTATTGGAGGAAACTTGGCAACGTATAAAGGCTCATACGGCGTTCTTCCTTAGCACGGCAGTATTTGTGTCGAGGGAACGACGCGAATGGATGTAGCGAGGGGAATACTCAGCGGCGATGTGATGTGATAGAGACACTGACCTGGTGAACTGAATCGATCTTGCGTCAGTTGGGAGTGCATTTCAAGGAAAAACGGGGGTTGGTTTCTTCTGGCGAGGGGCGGGGGGCGTACCTGTTGAGTGTTGCTACTGCGGTCGCGTCGAAGCTGGGCGCCCGGCTCTCGTAAGCTCTGATTGCCGCCAATATTTTTCGTCTCGACTCACTTTCAATTACCCGCTGCTCTTCACATCAAAACCTAATTCACCCGGGCTCCGCATCCATTACCGCAATCATCCCTCCGCAAATCGGTCGCTTTCCCCGTCTCAATGACCGGCTTAATCGACAGAAAAACAGAATACCGTGAGCCGAAGAGATTAAAGTGAATCAGCAGCATTAGTCCCGAAAAAAAAAAACACCTCGCCGCGCCGCTAAAATCTACCTCTGAATTTAGAAATTATTCTAATAATGTAACACATAACGTGGCAACATGTAAAATGCTAAATCTCTCCAGCTTTGCGATATATCGATTATAACCTAAATAGTCGATTTTTTATCATAGCTTCAAATGGGCAAATATCGATTATTCACGTTTCACCACTGGTATGCATACGTGAGGAGTGGTTGGGGAAAACGGTCAAGTACAAAGACAATACCAAACTAGGGAACGGTCATCGTGTTTCATGCACCGACTTTAGCATTGACTTAAAAGCAACGAAGTGACTCAGTATCGAACCATGCTTATAATTCTCGAACACATTCAGTTCAGATCCTTTCAAATTACTTTAATTGTTTACCTGTTCACGTATTCAAGCATTGTATTTCACTCCTTTATTTCTATGCATGAGGTAGGAATTGGCATTTGAAAGTTCGCATACTGAAATTTGTCAATACAAACGGAGACTTCAGGACAAATTCATCCACGCTTCATCCTTATAATTCATCCGGGCACGCACTTAAGTTGTACATGCACTTTAATTTCTTCCATTCCATAGTGTGTGCTTTAAATTGTGTATGGTGGGGGTAAAGTTTAGTAAGAATTGCGGGCTAAATGTTGAAATTTGTAGACAAAGCGGTAGACAAAGAAGGCAAAAAGGACAAGGGAAGATACTATTGGTGGAAACTGGCTGTTGCAATGGACAAAGGTAGGTAATAGAGGCAACCTACGAGAGACCCTTCAGTTAGTCCATCATTTTCTCCCTTCGTCAATAGGAACCACCCATTTCAACCAATAAGATCGCCACTCCCTATGTCTTCTTTATTTATAGCTTTTTCTATCAAATTCAACAATCAGACCGCAGGTGTGCGTCAAATAAAAACGGTTTTGTAAAGCGGAATAACTTCGTCGAAATGGATATGGGACGGGACGCTCGCTTCCAATTCCGTCTCGGTTCCAATGATACAATTCTATCGACACTCGTGTAGCTCAACGCATCACTCCCAATTGAAGGCGCTTTTAATGTTCGTATAGGTAAGCCGCAGCCCCTGAACTCACTTTAAATGCGACTTTGTTGTACATCAAAAATTCAAGTTGGAGGTTGTAGTGGGGTACTCCCTGATGGGTTTTTGGGCAATTTCGAAATAGGTTGTCGGAGCTCCTCGAAAAATAATCGCATTTTTGTGGTTTTTTAGGGGTAAAATAGCAAAATTGGCCTCCGGGCGACAAATTAAACCCCCTCTCCCTCATCCTTGCCTTGACCGATCTGAATTTTTAGTATGTTTTTACCTGGTATAAGATGGGACTTTTCTGAAATTTTCATGCCCATACAAATTTTTTTGCTCCCGCGGCAGCGTTGCCAAGTTGCGGACTCCAAAATATCGAATTTAATGATAAAATGAAGGTTTCGGAGTGTGATTTCCATTCAAAATCAAAAATTCAAATTGTAAGTTGTAGTAGGGTACTGCCTGATGGGGTTTTGGCCAATTTCGAAGTAGAGTGTTTGAGATTTTTGAAAAGTAATCGAATTTTTGCGGTTTTTTAAGGGTAAAATAGCACACTGAGCACGGGGCGGCAAGTTGAACCTTTTCTCTCTCATCCTTGCCGTGACCGATCTGAACTTTTAGTATGTATTAACCTGGTATAAGATGTGACTTTTCTGAAATTTTCATGCCCATACAAAATTTTTTGCCCCCCGCGGCAGCGTTGCCAATTTGCGGACTCAAAAATATCGAATTTGATGATAAAATGAAGGTTTCGAGGTGTGATTTCCTCCAAAATTTCACGAAAAATGTGCAATCTGAGAGTTTTCGATAAGAAAAGGCATATTTGAACAATTTAGAGTTGCAGTGTTGCCAGCTTTTGATTTAAAATTCGTCAAAATGACCCAAATCGCGTTGCAACCTCGAGCGCTGGATTTTTATTTCGTTCAGAATTGGTTATTACGGTTCTTCTGTACTCTATGCATTTAGGTACCATGAAAATTATGCCATTACTTACTTGATGGGTGCAGCTAACTCAAAAAGAGAGGCCGGATAAAGCGATGAGTCGGGGGAAAACGAGCGGTTCGGGTTGACAGAAAGTTCTTAAATCTACTCCATCACCAGAAAGTAGAATTTGAGAACTTTCTCCCACCCCCCAAACCTTATCCCTGTTGCAGTCAATCCTTTGAACATCTGATCTGAAATTTTGCCCCCGAATTTTTACCAAAAACATGATGTGTTTTTGCACAAAAACGTGTTTTTATTTTTCATGTTTTTGGTAAAAATTCGGGGGCAAAATTTCAGATCAGATGTTCAAAGGATTGACTGCAACAGGGATAAGGTTTGGGGGGTGGGAGAAAGTTCTCAAATTCTACTTTCTGGTGATGGAGTAGATTTAAGAACTTTCTGTCAACCCGAACCGCTCGTTTTCCCCCGACTCATCGCTTTATCCGGCCTCTCTTTTTGAGTTAGCTGCACCCATCAAGTAAGTAATGGCATAATTTTCATGGTACCTAAATGCATAGAGTACAGAAGAACCGTAATAACCAATTCTGAACGAAATAAAAATCCAGCGCTCGAGGTTGCAACGCGATTTGGGTCATTTTGACGAATTTTAAATCAAAAGCTGGCAACACTGCAACTCTAAATTGTTCAAATATGCCTTTTCTTATCGAAAACTCTCAGATTGCACATTTTTCGTGAAATTTTGGAGGAAATCACACCTCGAAACCTTCATTTTATCATCAAATTCGATATTTTTGAGTCCGCAAATTGGCAACGCTGCCGCGGGGGGCAAAAAATTTTGTATGGGCATGAAAATTTCAGAAAAGTCACATCTTATACCAGGTTAATACATACTAAAAGTTCAGATCGGTCACGGCAAGGATGAGAGAGAAAAGGTTCAACTTGCCGCCCCGTGCTCAGTGTGCTATTTTACCCTTAAAAAACCGCAAAAATTCGATTACTTTTCAAAAATCTCAAACACTCTACTTCGAAATTGGCCAAAACCCCATCAGGCAGTACCCTACTACAACTTACAATTTGAATTTTTGATTTTGAATGGAAATCACACTCCGAAACCTTCATTTTATCATTAAATTCGATATTTTGGAGTCCGCAACTTGGCAACGCTGCCGCGGGAGCAAAAAAATTTGTATGGGCATGAAAATTTCAGAAAAGTCCCATCTTATACCAGGTAAAAACATACTAAAAATTCAGATCGGTCAAGGCAAGGATGAGGGAGAGGGGGTTTAATTTGTCGCCCGGAGGCCAATTTTGCTATTTTACCCCTAAAAAACCACAAAAATGCGATTATTTTTCGAGGAGCTCCGACAACCTATTTCGAAATTGCCCAAAAACCCATCAGGGAGTACCCCACTACAACCTCCAACTTGAATTTTTGATGTACAACAAAGTCGCATTTAAAGTGCAGTTCTGATGTGTTTAACCTCCCGCTCTTCGAAAGAAGAATAAAGGCAAGGAAGAAACTTAGTAGGATGCGTTTACCATGAAAATAAAAAATCTCAATCCAAAATTTCTTCTTAAACAACTTTAAAAACTGTACAATTTATGATCAATCGTTGTATTCACAAAATCATGGTCAAAAAATCGCGCTTAGATGCTTCATTTTGAATATTAGCTAAAAATAATAAGATCTATCTAAACAACAATTCTCTACGTTCAATATTAACCGAGATATAGCCCTTTGAACAGTTGAGTTTATGACGTCATCCCCCGCGGTAGTCATACATTCTTGATTTCTTCCACCTTGCTTTCATCTGAATTTCACGTTGAGTATTGAGTAACCAGTGCAAATTTGTGCTTCCCTCACTGACGAAAGCAAGGTGGAAGAAACCGAGGGTGTCACTATCGCGGTGGATGACTTCATGAACCGAGTGTTTCAAAGTACAACATCTAGTCAATATTAAGCGTTGAAAGTTGCAATTCGGACAGAATTTATCATTTTCAGCTAATCTACAAGAATCAAGCATCAAAACACGATTCTGTAAACAGCGCAACTGGCCCATGAGCCTGAATCTACGTATATAAATTGGTTATATCACTATAAATTAAATATATAGCCTCTAAATTACGACAGGGTAGTTAATATTGTCATTTCAGAGAACCGAAGATATGCATAGAAATTGATCGTTCCGGTAAAGTAAACAAGTTTGTTTTCAATTGGTTACCCATGTTTTGGTTTTTTTTTTTTTTATTTTTACCTTTGTTACGAGTTAGGCTACTGTTTCGTTTTTATTTTTCTGCCTGAAATCAGTGGTACTCGAGAACAATTACTACTTGCAATTAGCTCTTATCTGTGGAACAAAGCTTGTTCCTCATGGCTGCAGCTCCCTTCCTTGAGCAGCAATCTGCGCGTCTTGGGAAGCTCCTGACTCAGCACTCAAGGGGAAGTTGGGAGGGCGTTACGCTGACGAGGGCAGAAAATTTGGGGAGTTGGATACGGTGCGGCGGACTAGTTACCCAAGTTGAAATTTAATTAACTGACAAATGGGTTCGGCCGCCGATATAGGTCATAAGTGTTTGGCATGTTGAAAGGGCGCACAAAATTTTCATTTCAAGTATCGGCACATTTCGGCCAAAGTATCACAAGCGCCATGCGACGTTTAAACATTTTCCCCGGAATTTTATTCATTTACAGAAAAATCGTTGGCTGAATCCCTTTAAAAATTTCACTGAATTTTATCGGCTGCACAAAGAATTTCGGACTGCTTCGTGGAAAAATTTCTCTGTAAAAAAATAAAGAGGCAGCGGAAATTTTTAAACGTCGCATGGCGCTTGTGATACTTTGGCCGGAAGGTGACGGTACGTAGATCATAGGAGAACTGTTTCTCCGCAAAAATTAACAGCCTGCCCGAATTAAAAGCACAGATCCAAATTGTTTTCACCATTTTAAGATGTCAGTTCCATCCTACCAAAATACAGTAGCACTAATTTTTGCCCTTCTTTATTGACAAATTGTCATTTCCTTCACGAAAGTACGTAACTCCATTTCAATGTTGCCAAATTTCCCCTCGCAAAGTGAATATAAACCAGGAAAATCTCGGGCATTTCTAACTGAGAATTTACCTGATTTTTCCTCAGATTTCATGCAAAAATCAAAAATTTTTGGATATAACTTGCACATGTTCATTATTCAAAAATAAATCAAAAGTTCGTGTCAGTTTGGCAACTTTGGAATGGAGTTACGTCCCTTGTCCGATAGACGACAAAATCTCCGAATTAATTCGCACAACGGTAGCAAAAATCAAAGTTCTAACTTTGAGTTCCCCGAAGATGAAGGTATAACACTGAAAGAAAAAGAATCTTAAAAAGATTAAAGAACTTTCCTTTTCGTTACCCTGTGCGAATCAAGTTCCTTTTAATATTGCAAATCAGTGGTGCCACATACACAGGGAATAAAAGTATCGCCAAGTACTCCTTCACAGGTACTTTTTTGAATGTGTTAGAGTCAGTTCAAATAGTGGCTGGTTTGCTATTTTCTTTTTAAAAGCCAAGAGAAATAAACTGTCATTAAAATGATCAATCTCACGATTTAATTTTAATGCCAAGACTTAACGTTTTCACAGTAAAATTTTATGATTTGCCAACGTTGGGGGCTCGGCAAAATTCTGCTAGCGACGCGGCGTGGCCCGATCGTTGGAACTTTTGATTAATTGAAGCGAAAACTTGGTGGCAAGAGAAGATGAAAACGGAAACGTTTCTGCGAAAGGTTACATGAGCATCGTCATGGAAAAGTTCAAATGAGCCATTAAATCTTCATTTCTCATACTGCGCAACGAGCCCTCCTTCAAGAAGTGGTGCTTTTTCTAAAAAAGAAAACTGGCAATACTGTTCGGCCCCGATTCTTAAACTTCTACTGCACAGTAATAAAGGAGGGATCTTTAGATTATTCTGCGGGCGTCGCTTATGAAAAATTGAGGCACAGGCAAATGTAGTTTGAAAACATTGAGGAAGGCTACTGGTTTTCCATAAAATGTTTATTCTCAGAGACTAGACCCTAAGGTTGTCATAAAGCCACCGTAAGTAAAAGTTCTCCTTAACTGTAGAAAATATTTGCTCTACCGCGTTCATCAGAAAAGTTTTTTTCAGTTTTAAGAAACACTGAAGAAAAAGTGAAGTTGATTTAACATTCTGGGTGTAAAAAAAGTGTGCGAGAACTTACAAAATGCTGAATTAACTGATACAGCAGTTACTTTAGCAATGTCAAGATGTAAAACTTACTGCCGTAGCGGGTAATTCAGCATTTTGTGGGTTCTCGCAAACCTTTTTTTACATCCAGAATGTTAAATCAACTTCGCTTTTTTTCGGTGAATATTACCAATTTTAGGTCAAATATTTTGTTTTTGTTTCATAATATATGTATTCTTTCACTTAGCTATCATGGTTCAATTCGCTCTGAAAGGAAAAATGTATACAGTTTAGAATGAATTTTTTGATAAATGTAAAATTGAAGAAGAAAATGACGCGTCGATGAAAGAAGGAAGGAGATAAAGAGAGTGAGAGGGGAGGAGGGAGAGAGGGGGAGAGAGAGAAAAGAGAGAGCTAGCATTCATGTCCTACCAAACAGTTAAGATCTGAGACCATCAAATTTTGTCATCCTGATTGCGATCCGACCCGAACCTTTAGGTTAGTAATCAGCTGCGCTAACCATTAGACCGATAGAAATCGGCTTTAATAATGGTTACTTGTAAGAATTGCGAGAGTGGAGCGAAAAAGAGAATAAGAGAATGAGAGGGGAAAAAAATAAATTGACTTGATGAATTGAAGCGATGAATAGATAGATAGGGGGACTATCATCAAAAAGTCAGAAAAGCTTTTGCCTGTATAATTTAGGGTCATATGAAGCGTGAAGTAGGTCGAGCATTCAGAGTGGATGGATAATCGTGCAAGCAATAAAATAAATTCGGTTTCCGGGAGGCGCTATTGTTATCTGGTCTTCCATTTTCTCTTTTCCTCGGAAATTTACAAATTTCACCGGGCTGCTATGTTTCGGAAGAAAAGGGGACAACATAATGAATGAGGGCGGGTAGGTTTGTAAGTAGTGATTCTTTATCCACGAGCAGCACGCGAGTTCCTAGTCTCTTTCGTGACTAGCACTGCAACGTAAAAAAAAGAAAAAAGTGCGTTGTTCAGTCTGTGCTCAAACGCAACTAACTCTGTTCAAGCAGCGATAAATTCAGCATAAATTCATATATGAATCATATCAATGGAATTCACTGACGTATGAAAGTAATAAAAGGTGTCTGTTTATGTACTGGCATTTCCGATATAAATTGACACTTGAAACATTTGTTTTTCTTCTTTCTTTTTTTTAGAAAAAAAAAATCAAGTCTCTTAATTTCAGACGACACTTGTTTACTTTAAAAACTCAAAATAAGCAAAAGACAGAAGCCCAACGTTTCACACTGGATGAAGATTGTGAAAATGGCATGATCATGAGACCAATACCACCCCCGTGCGAAGCCGTAAGCTTAAATCAAGAACCAAGCCTCTTAATTTGAGCGGATTTCCTTTTGATTTAAGCTTAAATCTGATTGAATCAAGAGTATTTTTTCTTGTCAATGTTTTCAAGAGTCGTCGAATTTCGATATATTTCCTTGTGCCACCCCCCCTCCAAAAAAAATTAATGGCTAACACTCACGTTGAATTACACTTGACAACGAGGCAATTCTTATCAGTTTATTCAGACTCGCGGAAGTGCCCCCTCCTCCCGCCCTTCCGGGGGGCCAAGACGCACGGTGTCTAATCTTCGTTATTACGATCCCCCGACAGATATCAGGGTCGTCAATGAGGCAGGGGGGCAGAGGGTGGGAGGACGGGTGCTTTATGGGCTCGACCAGAGTTTAAGGGTATGCAGGTGCGAGGGGTGGGGTGGGGGGTCGGGGCGCGGGTCCGTTTCCGACCTAGTTCGGACCTAATTTACTGGACTTGATATCGCAATCACCGCGTTTATTTGCTTTGGTCGCTTGGCAGAGTGGACTTCATTGACGCACGAGCACGATTGGACGTATTTCTGCCCGACGGAACTATGTGCATCGAGACATGAGCCCTGAGACCCATGAGAATATATGCGTAACAGGGCTCACGTCATGATGCACATAGTTCCGTTCGGCAGAAATACGTCCAATTGGCTGTAACATGAGTGAAACATGGGCACGGCATCGCATCGCATCGCATCGCGCGCCGAGCCCCGGGGCCAGGAGTGGCGCAGATTCACCTTCGATCGATAGAGAGCGCTGTCCTCTGTCATTCGCAACACTTGCAAAACGCTTACGGAGAGGACTAGCTCGTAAATACGTCAATGAAACAGCGGTAGGCAAAAAAAACGAAAAAAAAAAAAACACACACACACATACTCTGTCCCGTTTCGGAACGTCTCTTGCTACCTGTCAAAATTATTCACATGAGGGTGCAACACCAAAACAATCCCAGCGGGCTGATTGTTAAGATTGATAGACAAAGCTATAGACAGAGAAGACGTAAGGAGTATGGAGTGATCCTATCGTTGAAATGGGTGGTTCTTGTAGACTATGGGGAAAACGATGGACTAGCAAAGGTTTGTCTCATGGGTTGCCGTTAGTTATTTTATTACTTATCTGCTTTGTCCATTGGAACCACCTGCTCCTACCCATGGGATCATATAATTTTTGTCCTCCTTGTCCGTCGCTTTGTCTACCAAATTCAACAATCCAGCCCGGTGGTCGATGAGAAACGTAATGATACTCAACATTTTGGATATCCAGAATATCGACGCTTCCACGCTCGCACCTCGGAATAAATTCCAGGGTGGAATTCCAAATTATAATTTATGGAAATGGAACAACCTAGTAGAGCTATCACAAGGTGTAAGCAATGCGTGCTCTAACAATTAAAGAAGTGGTATGGACAACGGTAAAGACAAGCCTCTACAGCTTACCCAATCGCCGAGAGCTGCCGCACACAGCTGTGGCTCAGCAACGGTTTAAAATGTTGGAGTATCGATTGCTTTTGATAAAATTGGATGAAGAGGTACTTACAACTAAATAAGCCTTTGGTAGTTGGTTAAATCATCATATTTTACTCACCTGAAACAAAACGAGATACTAGATGAGAAAAAATTGGTAGGAAACGAATGAAATAGGTAACTATTACATTCAGAACGAACGCGTTTAATTTTCCCTAGACAACGTGCCCAAAAAAAATCGAGTGTCAACACAGCTGAAAATTGTAGAGACGTATTAAGGTACGCCCTTTTACCTTTTCGACCGAATCAGAGCTATGCCTCTTTGGCAGGATAGCGCAAAGCATTGTAAATTCACGCCTCGCGCCAGCGCGCCCTCAATTTTTCAGATGCAACACGGACATCCATCAAGCACGAATAGTTGTATCTCTGCGCCGTCGTCAACGAGGTCCTTTCCCTTGCTCTACTTCCACATTGTGCTGGTCCCGTTTCTTGCATTTGCAATTGTGCATAAATCTTCGAAGGCTACGTAAGCAACACTAGCAGCAGACATAAAACTATTTCTTCATCAAAAATAACGTAAATTAAATACGGCGAAAACAAGATGGCAAAAACAAGATTGCGAAAACAACGGCCAGTGCACATGTTCGAATTCGTTGTTTCAGGTATTCGGTGATTGAGATTTACCGCCTGCTAAAAAACCGAAGTTCTAATGAGAAAAATCGGTAGTCAAATCAATAATGCGGTATTTTACGATCAAATTTTTCGAGTTTTAAATCTTCTTCCACGATGATACAGTGATTATCGTGTTACTTTTCAATTTCTGATTGGTACTCGCACGTTGATTTTGGTATTATCTTGAGCTAATAGTTAAAACTCGATAATTATAATAAGAAACCATAAATGCCAATTTATCATGTGAAAATTGAATTTGGACACTAATGATAACTTCACTATGATTTTAATGAAGTTTTTATGAGGGAATTCGTCTTTGTGGTATTTTTGGGTCCTGGCCCCATCTAGGGGCCTGTAGGCTAAACTATTCGGAAAGCTGACAATCTCGTCTCGGTCAATTTAACGTGACAATATTAGGATTTGCGCTGTCACTCCTCAATGTAAGATCATAATCTTTTCAACCCTTGTCCCTTCTCTTGGAGAAGGGTCGAAAGAGGGACGGAGGCCCGAGCCTTTTTTGAGCCAAAGGGTTAGTCTTTGTTTGATGAAGCTTGATGAAACTTCTCCAACCCCCCACCCTTCCTCGATCCTTTTTCACACCTTTGGACACTAGCGTTGCACGATATCGGCCGTCTCGGATGATCCCGGCTATGATGGAGCGCTGAGCTTGAATAATGGGTCGTGACAGCGGCTCATCGGAACCATGATTGAGTATAATACGACAGCTCGGCTCAAAAAGGCGTATAGGCTCGTAAGAATCCAATATTACTTGCGTTCCTCTACCGATAATCTCCGCAATTAAGTTTGCCGCTCGGCTAATCGCTCAGCGGGCTTTTGCAGACCGCGACCCTTTCTCGCCCCTCCTTGCCACATATTTATTTTGATATAACTTAACGCCAGTTCATCTTCTCTTGAGCAAGCGACAGAAACGCTTCCACGTCATCCTCTTGATTAATTTGAAATAAAGGCATTTCGAGGTAAGATGAAGTTAGTAACTGTTACACCATTTTCCGGGTTAATCGGTGAAAACGTCCGGTCAAAAATTTTCAATCGTGACAATACCCATGTTAAATTGTTTCATAAAATGTTAATATGTTTACCTTTCATGGACACGAAATCAACGTTTCAAGCAAAAATTCACATTGTGTTGTATCACACTGTCTCATACCGATGGCTATAACGAACAAAACCGCCTATCTGCAAATTGACGATTTTGCAGAACAAGAAGAAAACTTCGCAATTTTTGTAATTTTAATGTTAGATTTGCAATTTTTTGTTACATTACAGCGCCATTGAAGCGCTCCCCAACAGAATTGGAACTAAAATTAAATCATCAGCTTGTGTATTTTATACTGTAGAATGCGGTGAGGATACTGACTTTTTTTTTGCCAAAATTGTCAAGTAGGTGGTATTATTCGTTACCCCTCGATGTTTATTGAATCATTCCAATGAAAAGTTTCAACGTTCGCAAACTAACAGCGTTTTTCTTGAACCCCCTATTTTTGGCCCTGGCACTTAACATGACCGCCGCAGGGTCAATTTTCTCAATTTTTGCGTGTTTTCCGCACCAAATTGAGTGGTATTAGCCCCACTAAGCTGCGGTAAAATTATTTCATCCTCTCAACTTAAATACAGCATGTACTGCCTGTCTCAAAAATAACGATTGGAAAGTCATTCATATTCCCTCTTGAAATTTTCAGATAATTCAAATTAAATTGCGAACTAAATGATCTGAAAAGTTTGAGGAACATTGTTTGCATTGTTCCAAGAAAATTCGGTTTTTATTGAAGCAAATCTGGCAACGTTTAAAGGCTCATACGGCGTTTTTCCTTCGCACGGCAGGGTAAGAGTTAGGTGAGTTGCATCAAGGTCTTCTTCCACGTTTTGAATGGCATTACGGGACAATCACAAGTGAGCATGCAAAGAAAAAATCAAGTGCAGCAGGTACAAAACGTTCACGACTGACTGGAGTATGTGCAGCAAACTTGAAACTGTCGGCTCCGTCATGAGGCCTCGCGCCACTCCGGCGCGGCTGAGGAAGGCGTTCCTCGAGCAAATAATCTGACATTTACAGGGTCGAAAGTCAATGTTTTTCCCGGTCAATATTGACAGGATAGACCTGGGGTGAGCGGAGGTCGTACGCGAGAGGAGTGGAAGGGTGGGTTATCCAGCATGATAACGACACTCGCCTGGAAAGGTAAGAAAACGAGCCAATGTTGCCACGTAGCAAGAGTGCCTTCTTTTTCTTATCAAAGTTGTAAAAAAACTACTGAACCGTGCTGGAATGAACCTTCTTCGAGACGCGTTCCGTCATCAAAATGTATTGAAGCGAACGATACCCGCCTACAAAAATTCCCAAGATGGGCGGAGCACTAAACGACGTCCAAACTGAGACACCCCGTTAAATCCTTTTTCCTCAAAACTGTATACACGTGACACACTGCGAGAAATTAAAAAAAATCTACTCCTACAGAGAATTCAAGTAATTAGGTTTTTTTTTTTTTTTTTTTTTTTTTTTTTTTTTTTTGTGAGAGCTTGCGCACTCTAGACGTGAGTCATTTGGCCTTAGTCGTTAGACAAACAGCCACAACTTAGTAAAGGAGTGATTTAGCATGAAATTTGATGATTGATTGGGCATGATTCAAGTTCTTGGTAGAGTTCTAATTCTATTCTCGAAAGGATAGTTTTGGAACCGATGATCAGTTGAGGATCCGGGTTTCTCATGATGTTGTAGATATTTGTTGGTTGTTTCATACTTGGACAATGAAGAAGGATATGGTCGATTGTTCCTATCTGCCCACATGGGCAGTGTTATGGTTAACATTATTCTGATCAAAATTCTAACTGGTCATTTGTCAAAAAAAAAAAAAAACTAGAGACTACCAATTTGCATATTGAGGGGCGATAGGGTGGATTCATATTCAGAGGGGGATTCTACTGCTTCTACCTTTAAACACAGGTTTGCAACCACCCTTCGCCCCGTCCAATAAATAGATAAAATTACGTAACACTCCGTTTGACTCCCTCTTATGAGGTTCGTATGATGATTGCTGGATGAGAAATTGTCACCTCGCGTTAAACCATCATCATCATAGTTTTTCGAAAATTCGGCGAAACGCGCCACTTCTATCTCCACGTAATGCGACCAATAGATCACGAACAAGACCCATCGGAGCGATTGTAATGACAACGGCAACGGTGAAAAAGACTGGGTACTATGGAAAGGGCCGTTCATTAGGGGAAACTGTTTACGATCCCTTTTCGCTGAGGTGAAGGGGATTGCAGGGACTCTTCGGAGCACGAGGTGAACGACAAGGCTCGTTATAGCCGTTAATTTTCTTTTATTGTCCAATTTCTTCGAAAGCTCATTTTTCCAGCTTTGCTTTGCAAAGCGCAGTGAAAAGGTGACGGGGAAACTTCAGGCAATATTAACTTTCGGTGTAACGAAAATTCGAGGAAAAAATACTCGGGTCGATACGATAATGAGCAGAGCTTAAATGATCTCCGGATTCTCGGTTAGAGTGATGAGATCAATTTAATGAATAAACTCTTCCATAAATTATTTTTAACTATTCAGTAACAATCCGAGAGAGCGAATTGATGCAGAAGTTCAAATGCGCAATCTTGCTCGCAAGGGATGACCGTTCCCTGGTAAAAATTGGCAGTAGAATGTGTGTTCCAAAATACTATAGACCTAAACCCGGCTGTAAGATTTCCAATAGCCTCTGTAGCCGGCTGTACAATTTCTTATAGCCTTTTATAGCCGATGGCGATTAAGCAACAGCCAGACGATAAAGTTTATGCTAAACGTTACTAAATACGGATACTAGGACTTGGTTAGTTTTTGGACTACCGCTCTCTTTTTGTGCCGTAGTATCTTGATTTATTTTGCGAGGATAGCTCCGTGCTTTTGAAGGATGCCTGTCATTCTTAATATGTTGTAGCACCTTCAATTTCTTATGATACTGTGCAATACCTCTGGTGTGAAATAGTTGATTCAGACGCCGTGGCACGCTGCGGCGCGGCGGGCGGGCAGAGAGTGCGAAACGCGCACTGGCGCCTACAAACCTAACAGGGATACTTCACGCATTGCGCAATGCGTGAAGTATCCCTGTTAGGTTTGTAGGCGCCAGTGCGTCGCCGCTCCGCTTTGTGTTAGGCTCTAATATTTAATCTCACGGAGTCAGAGTTTTTCAAGTCATGATTTTGACATGTTTGCACACTCTGTATGGACTATTCTCATTTTAATTGATGAAAAAAAAATATGTTCTAAAGGAAAATATAATGTGTGTTTTGTAAATATTAAGGTAGTTCCGTATCAAACTTAATGATTTCCAAAGCACACAAATTTCTACACAATTTCTTATAGCCTTTTATAGCCAATGGCGATAAAGTGTAAAGCCCGGCGATAGGAACTATAGCTCGACTGTATACTTTTTTATAGCTTCGTATAGCCCGGCTATATGATTTGCTCCGCTTTCTACAGCCAGCTGTATGATTTTCAATAGCCTTCTTTAGTCGGCTATAAGAACTCCTATGGTATTTTGAAACGCAGCTCCTATCGCCAATTTTTACCAGGGTTGTTTCTTGATAAAAAGAAATTTGACGTTGAAAAATTGTTGAAAATTTGGCGTATGCCCAAATATAAGTTGTGTAGCATGACCGTAAAAACCAAAACTACATCATTAATGAGAAAAACTAGGGTCATTCGTTGAAAGACCATTCGAAAAGGGGGGCAAAGGATGTCCCATTCCGGTTAATCTGGCGTTCCTAAGTTTGTGAAAAACCTCGGTTCTTCTACTTTTGGTAAAATTCACTGAACTTTGCACAAAATATTCAGAAAAATTACCTCATCAACATAAAATATTATATGAGGCACACCTTTCAAAATAAAAGCCTCAGATTGACAAAGAATCCGATTAAAATCTGAACAGTCCCAGCAGCGTCAAGTGTATGTGTGCCATTTTTCCGAATTTTCCTTCACTTATAGTGGACAGTCGTTCTTTGGACAGATTCCCTTTATCTCAGAGAGGCCTCTTGGAGTATACGTTATGTCAGTAAATGCGTTTATCAAGACGGCATTTAACGTAGCAGGGTTCTGAAGATAATTCTGACAAACCGTAAGTCGAATTTTGTCGGTTTCGTTTTGAAAATAGATTCTCGCTAGGGATTAAGGTAATTTACCACTACAAAAAGAACAAAATAAAAATGAAAAAAAAGCTTTCGTTTAGTGAATTCCCAAGATAAATCCAAATTGCCTCATTTACCGTACCTGTAACGTTTTTTATTAAGTATTTTGTATTTTTATAGAGTAGCAAATCAGTTGAACTCCTCATACGGGTCTATTTTCAAAATGTTTTTGTTGTTTTTTACTCGAAGTTCGTAAAAACTGTTCTTCTTATGAGCTTTTGTTAGAGACGTCTTAAAACCTCGAATACTTCGCTATAAACCAAGAGAAGAAGCCGTTAGGCGAAAACAAGGGTTACGTGGATACGACCCTTAACCTTGGAATATGAATCTTTTCCAAAATCTAAAAACGAGCACGGACTCCGTGAAACATAATTCTTCGTTAGACTCCTCATGGAAGTTTGATTCTTTGCAGACCTCCACGATAACGCAAAGAGTAGCCACGGCATTAAAACCATTCCTTGAAATTATTTCTGAGCACATGATTTGAATTAATTCAACCGGAATCGGCCTAACTGAATTTCACTTTGCCCCTATTTCCTCTCATGTTTCATTTTTCAAAACAGTACGACGCAACAAAACGGATTGTCCATTCCGTGAATTTTTCCCTGCTTATAAAGAGATATTCCTAAATATTTTAAGGGTAAAGTTCTAAATAAAATCTTGGTGAAAACTAACGCCATTCATCCAACTCTAATTTAAGTGGTTGGTTGGACAACCGACAACCTACGGAAACTTTCTATTTACTTAGAATTCGTCCTTATGGGTCGTAAAACTTTAAGAGCATATAAAGAAATAATGTGTTTAACATTCGTCGTATCTAAGGAGCCGCATTACCACGTTATCTCCAGCACACGGTCAAAATTGCGTTTCTTAAAATGAGTAATTGACGATCCGAACTTAGCATATCCGCCCAATGAGAGGGCCGAAATGCACCAAATTAAAACATCTCTATTGCATCACTTGAAGAAGGCATAATGCTGCATGTGACAAGCACAGAATGCTCCGCTTGCTCGAAATCCTCAAGTATAGTTCAGGGAATGCGTGGTTGCCTGGGCTGCGTAATCATGAAAAAAGAGCGGGCTCATTATTGAAATTGATAGACAAAGCAATAGACAAAGAAGACAAAGGAGAAATGGAGCGGTCCTATTGGTGGAAGCAAGTGGTCGCAATGGAAACATTGTGTAAATAATAGATTAACTATAACGGCAACCAACAAGAACCCCTTTGTATATAGTCCACCATTTCCCCCCAGAGTCTATGACAACGACCCGTTTCAACCGATAGGACCGGTCCATTTGTTGTCTTCTTTTTCGATCGCTTTGTCTATCAATTTCAATAATCAGTCAGCAGTCCGCCCTCAGTTTCAGTACAGACGTCTCTCGAATCCATCGAGCGTGAACAGTTGTAGAAAGACGTCACCATTCAAGATGCTGGCTTAAATTGTCTAGAGCGAAACAGTGAAGCGCAATGCTTGACGTTTCTGAAGTAAGACAGGACAATTAACCTTCCAATTTTCGCGCAGATATCTCACACAATTATCGAGCACGGCTGGTGTGTAAAAACGATTCTGACCGCCTGCTAGCTGAGCAGCTCTAGAGTGAAGGGGCAAAGTGACGATGCGAGAAAGGAAAACTTGCCTTCAATTTTCGAAAGCAGGGTGTCTACTAAAACTGGCCGGCAAAAATTAAGTACTATTACAGTACTTTTTCAGTTCCTTTCCAAAAAAATTTAGTACCTCATGAGCAGAACAAATTTAGTAATTCTTCAGTACCTTTAAGTTGATTGTTGATTTGAGGCCGTATTATTTAATCGTGTTTCTTACTACAGCTTGTTCACTTTTAATTATTCTATAAAAATTATCCATTTGCTGAATGCAAGCCTATCTTAAGCACACTGAAACCATGTGGTCAAAACTGTAACAGCGGCAAAAGAAAACCGACGAGGCCGACCAGCGTGGAGGCTACCTTAACATTAATCTTCCATCGAATTGCTAAGGCGCAACGATACAACTATTCGTACTCTTCGGAATGCGTGAGGTATCACGCCACAATGGAAGGCGTTTTCGAGACTGCCAACTGTTCAAATCCGGATTCTTGTGCCGCATAAATAGCGTGTCTTCTAAAACTGGCTGGCAAATATTAAGTCCTTGTAAAGTACTTTTTTAGTACATTTCCAAAAAATTAAGTACCTCATAGGCAGACAAATTCAGTACTTATTTGGTGCCTTTGAGTGACAAAATTTGAAAATTGTCGGAATCCACGCGCAAATCGCACTTATACGCCTTGTCCTCCAACCCTAGTAGCAGAACCACAGAAGGAAAAGATAAATATTATGTACGAAAGTTATTTTTTTTTTATAATGCATGCACTACAAAAGTTTTAAAAGTGAACATTTTTATGTAACCATTATATAAAAAAATGTTATAATTTTCATGAGCTTTTCGCGAACATACTAAAAATTCTTCTAATTCGCGAAAAGCTCACGAAAATGATGACCTATTTTTTTATATAATCGTTACATAAAAACGTTCACTTTTAACACTTTCGTATGCATGCGTTATATAAAAAAATAAAAAATGTGTGTATAAAAAAAAAATACCTTACCTAGCTTTTATCATTTTTCATACATTGCGGTCAGGTCTGAACTTTGATTTTTTTTTATATATATATATAAGCGTTACACGTTTTTTATATAAAACGATCATTTAGATAACAGATATGTTTTTTTTATACTTTTTTTAGAAAAACAAAAATTTGTTCTGCTACTAGGGAAGCCCCTTAAATTAGGCAACGTTTGAATCCTCATAGACCGCTCTTGCTTAGCGGTGCAGAGTGGGTCCCTTTGTGAGGGAGGCTGAGTTTCGGGCAGTTTATTCAAACTCGATAAATCGGTGGACACAACGAGAGCTTTCCAGCATCGAGCTTTCGTTGATCGGCGCGAGCTTTCGCTAACGACACGGCCCCGGAGTCCCGGCGGGATGTCCCCGGTATTCATCGCACGAACCCGGTGACTACAACGACCCCTCCAACACCTCGCGCCCCTCCCCTTCCCCGTCCCTGTCCGACACGGCCCCCTCCCCTTTAACAAGAGGCCATCGGGACTGCACAATCTGTTCAACATAATTATAATGGAGTCAGAGTGCGGCTCGACCACTGTGACGTAAAAGCCGAGTGCTTGTGCCACACTGCAGAGGACTACTGCATTGCATGATACAGTGCACAGTTCAAAATTTCCGTATTTTTGGTCACTTGAGGCTTATTTTATTCCTGTTCCGTCGACCGAAACAATTTTGTAAATCAACCAAATTTGTGGTTATAGATCAACCAAAATTAGAGTACCTATGGGGAGAGTACGATAATGTGAGTAATTTTAAGGTTAGGTCATGGAGGTACGTATTGTACATCGTCATTTTTATCGAAAATATAGCGAAAGAGTGAACTAATTTTGGCACACACGGGGCTCGGTGTGGGTCGTTAAAAAATCAACGGCGAATGTCACCAAAACATTGTTGAGAACAGCTAACGGTATCACACTAGGTAGTAAAAATTACCTATTTACAACTGATTATTCATCGTCTCCCGGGCAAACGAACGTAACTCCATTCCGAGGTTGCAAAATTGACTCAAAAAATTCCATATTTAACAAGAATATACCTGTGCAATTTTTGTGGACAATTTTTCTGATTTTTTATTAAATTAGAGGAATAATCAGTGAAATGATCGGTTAGAAAAGTCAAAAATTCTCTTGATAAAAATGCAATTTGCGCGAGGAAATTCTGCAACATTGGAAAGTAGTCACGTACTTTCGTGAAGGGGAACGACTTATTCTGCCTTGCTAGGGAATAACGCCGTATGAACATTTGAGAGTTGCCAAATTTCCTTCGATAAAACGTTTATTTTTGAGGAAAGTTAGTAACATTTTTCCTTGAAATTTTCAGGAACTTTAGGTGAAATTGCACACAAAATGAGCTGAAAAATTGGAAGGAAAATATTCAAAAATTTACAAGGAAATTCGAGTTTTATAAAATGTAATTTGACAACGCCTAAAGGTTCATAAGGCGTTTTTCCTTGGCACAGCAGTGTTGTAGAACACAAACTCTGGTAAGTATAGGAGGAGAAACATATGGTCTGCGTTTTACTATGAACTCGGCAACGGAGCTTAATGAAGTCGAGCTGAGATAACTTTTATCTCCCCACTTCATTGCAGCTCTTCCCGAGGGACTAAACGACCACCAGAGCCCCCACCCTTCCGACCCTTCCGTCCATCCTGCATTGAACTATCCATTCATTTGTGTTTAGACCGTTGCATTTGTGCAGTTTCATCCCTTCCTCCGTCCCTACAGATGAAGGGCAGAGTTTCCAAGTCGTTTTCACGATACTAAGGTCACCAAATCGAATCAGTGCTAAATGGATAAAAATGAGGCTAAAATCTCTGTGTTCTTTTTTAGGGATGAGAAACAATCCGTTGCCTAAATCGTCGTTCTCGGGCAAAGTAACGTACTTTCATTCCATGGTTTCAAAATTGACTCAAACAATTCAATTTTTCACAAGAATGTACCGGGGCAATTTTTATCCCAAATTTTCCTGAGTTTTTCATGACGTTAGATGCATTCCTTCCTTCCTTCCTTCCTTCCTTCCTTACGAGAGAAGTTTGAGTTCTCTAATTTTTGCAATTCTAGTCTTAATTAAATGTACTTTCCTTGTTTTTTACCCTTGTGATATCATTATTTTTAAAGGTCTGGTTACCTGGGTAATGTTTAAATGCAAAATCACATGTTTCACAGGAAAAAGAAGTCGACCCAATCAATCATTTTCGCCTCATCACCAGGTATGCTTTCCTGAAGTATTTCATTTCAATTTTCTTCTTTCAGGTTTGAGGGTTTCCAATTCTTCAACTAAACATTTTTAAAACTACCCTCGGTTGAGTGAAGTTCGTTTAAAAAGGTTTAATGGCAAATCCACGATTGAACCGATTATTTTTCAAATCACGTGAACGCCAATCTCTATTTTGGTTGTGTAGGTGTAGTTTTCTCTTTGTTCTCTCTGGTGCGATCAATCATGTCTGCTTTCAAAATAGCCTTCTAAAAAACACATTTTTCGGAACTAAAGGATTGTCAACAAGGCGAATAAAACGAGTTTTCTTGTTTTTCTCGCATTCGCAATTTTGGCGCTTACGTGGTATGGAAAATAATCGATTCAATTCCAGTGCGCCCACAACTATTGCAATAAATTATTGTCAGTGGGTAGTACGGATAAATACACCGAAAAATTACGTAAGTAGCCTGCCAGACGCTTCACTGAAGATGGGTCGTTGCAGTCGCCCAGCTCCTCAGCCCTTACGACGTTACCGGCGTCTGTTTCCGTCAGCCTAGAGGAGTAGGCGTTCTTTCCACGCTTCTGTCGCGGCGCGGCGTCCTTTTATTCGCTTTTAATTGAAGTGCATACTTTTTGCACGCTCTTATCAAATTGCATTTGTCTACAAGGGAGCTCTGTTCCGGGCAGATTAAAGGTTTACAGCGGGGCCAGGCAAAGAGGACGGCATCGCCCGACTCTTTCATTCGAAACCTGCTCGAGCCCGACAATGCGATGTGGTAAAATCGATGGTTGAAAACGGAATGAAAAAAAAGCGAGCCGTAGACGCTGCCAACGCTGCTCCTGCAAAAGCGCCACGTAATTTATGCAAGTGTTTAGGGTTTTTTTTTTTTACATTTTATCGTAGTTACATGACACATGTCTGCAGAAAGACAGACAGAGAGAGGGGAAAAAAGTGGAAAAGTGCTAATACCTTCGAATTAGAGAGGGGCTCAGCTGTTTCCTATGTAGGCGCTTTTTTAAGTTCCCTGAAAAGGATGAGCAACGTTGAGTGAAAGAACTCGCCTCACCAAAATTTCAACTGTAAATTTTGAGAGAACTATGCTACCGCTAAAAAATAAATTATGGAAAAACTATTATCATCCTCCAATCTTTGATATAAGAAGCTTAAAATAAAGGTTTCACAGATTAGTCTATTCCAAATATGTTAGGCCCCTCTCCGCCATCTTGTTGTTGAGCTGGTGTGTCATTTGAACGCATTGCCGCTAGTATACCAGAATTTCTTAAGCAGGTTGAAACAAAAAAGCGTGCTATATTGGCTGAGCGCTTAAAAAATGAGCTGATCAGAGCTGGATCAATTAGCGAAAATTGCCAAAACAATTAGGAACCACCGCGGTGCGTCGAAAAAGTTTGTCCGCATGGACCAAGCCGTGGCTATGGGAGCGTTTATAAATTACGTAACGCTCTAAAGAAGAGGGATACGAGCCTACGTTACGCTACATTACAAGACAAGCGTTATGCAGCCCTGTCTATTGGTATAGAATACACAAAATCAAAAATTGATCATCCTCTATTTTTTTACGTGATTTGTCACACTACATAGAGAAAAAAACTTCGTGCTTGGGACCCGAAGTTGAGGTCATATGGATCTCTGAAGTTTTCTGATCACGCATCCAAAAACTTCAGGTCGAGCTACCGAAGTTCGGGTCAGACATCGAGGCACTTCGGTATGTACCGGAGTACTTCAGATGTGTGACTCGAACCCTTCGGTATATATCGAAGTACTTCAGATGTCTGACCCGAACTTCGGCAACTGGACCTCAAGTTTTTAGATACGGGACCCGAAAACTTCAGAGATCAATATGACCTCAACCTCGGTTCCCACGCACGAAGTTCTTTCTCCGTGTAATTTCCCACAATTTTAGGGATCTTAAAGGGTAGGAGGAGGAGGTCCGTTAAGCGTTACGTCATATTAACGGGAGTCCGAGGTCAGAAATTCCTAAAAAGTTCGTAAAGTAACTTATGATGGCTCTCTGAGTCTATGTACGTGTTCTCGGAACGTAAGAGGTGGATTTGACAAATGCGATGGATACTACCGCGACGAGTAAAGCCGCGCCGCGCCGCGGTAGAACTTATTTGCATATCATATCCAGTTGATTTGAGACGATCAATCGACGGAGGCCCACTGCTGCCGAGCGATATTCCCGCCGAGGCCGTGGATCGAGGGTTGCGGATATTCCCGGTGAAATTGTGACAACGCGGCGATGAGCATCGGTGAGCGGTGACCCGGACGGCGAAGCTCACTCGCAGCCACCGCCACCCGCACCTCAACACGGGGCTCGGCCCGCTCCGCCCCGACACACAGTTCAACACGTGTATCAGTCGCGAATGCAAAATTTCCCTCGACGCACAGTGGATCGAGTCAGTTAGAGAGTAGTCGGAGAGACGCACACATGCACCGATTACTCAACGCGAAACTCTGATGAAAGCAAGAAGGCATGGAACCAAGGGTGTTACTACCTGAAGGTACCTACTTCAAATCTTTGAGCCTGAAAATGAAGCTTCATCCGAAGCTCGTTGAGATGTGCTGAGATGATTCCATTCAAGATGCGATAACTCGACATCAACCGTTTCACTTAGGAAGTTTATCTAAGTTCCTAAAAGTCGCAGAGAGTCCTGGTAACGATTTTTTGCAGTTCCCGGATTTCCGGACTTCCGGCCAGAATGAGTTAGTCGCGCTGGTCATAGAATCGGGTTTTGATGTTTGATTCCTGCAGACTAAAGCTAAAAATAATAAGATCTATCTAATCAGCAACTCTCTACATTCAATATTAACAAAGATGTCGCGTAATGAAGAATTCGTTCTGAGACGTCATCCATCGCAGTAGTGACACACTTGCTTTCTTCCACCTTGCTTTCATCAGTCGGAGTGACACACACATGCACCGATTACTCAACGCGAAACTCTTATGAAAGCAAGAAGGCAGGAACCAAGGGTGTTACTACCGAGAAAGATGACTTCATAAACCAGCTCCGTGAAGTTGGCTGACCAACGAGAAGCACGAATTCCAAAAATAGGTCCAGCATTTTCGAATGTTTCAAAGCATGCTGTCTAGGTTAATATTGAACGTAGACAGTTGCTGTTTGGACTTATTTCAATATCTTTAGCTTGTCTGCAAGATTCAAGCACTAAAACACGATTCTGTAACCATTCGCGCGACTGACCCGTTCTGGCCGAAAGTCCGGAAATCCGGGAACTGCAAAAAATCGTCACCAGGACTCTCAGTGGCTTTTAGGAACACTAGGTAAACTTCCTAAGTGAAACGGTTGATGAGTTATTGCATCTTGAATGTAATTATCTCAGCACATCTGAACGAGCTTCGAATGAAGCTTCATTTTTCAGGCTCAAAGATTTGAAGTACCGTTATCTTTTATCATGTATGAGAAATTCATGCAAATTCAACGGCTGAAAGCTATGAAAAAATTCTAAAAAGCTATGATAGCCCTTCATACTGAACTTCCAGGACGATCTAGACCGTGGTTGATAATCAAGGTTACTTTTAGATGTCACAAAACATCCTCACTCCACGGTGATTAATGAAATATTTTTTTTCCGATGGTCTGTTTCAATAACCACCCTGGTATGATGACCGCGACACACCTAGTCGCTCCGATTACATGACAGCATAATCAGGGCGGACTTGGCCCTAAATTAAGTTGGGGCGGGCCCCTAGGGGGGTCTGGGTGGGCCCCAGTAGATAGGGGGGTCCGGGGGCCCTCCCGGAAACTTTTGAAAATTAGGCCTTTTGTAGAATGAATTTTACGCTATTTTAGACCTATTCTTTATATTATTTTTGAAAACATTATCCAAAAAGAGACCAGAAAATGCAAAACTTAGTATATTTTCTCTAAACTGATGGAAAAATGAGAATCCTTTGTCTTCTTGGAATTCAACTGTTATTTTCCTCTTCCAACGAAAAATTGTGCAAAGCTAAATTCGTAAGAAGATACCTAGAATCAAGTAGAATATTAATAGGACAGTCTAAAAAGAAACATTCGAAAAACACAGTTCGGATTTTTTTGTTCGTTGTTTTTTTTAAATGGACTTGTTAGCCGCCTAAATTGACAACTGTCTTAATTTTTTTTGACACGTTATATTGCGATCCTTTCTTCGCTTGCTCATAGAAAAATCAGTGCCGATTACTAGTTAAATGAAGCGTAATGAATGAATAAATCGATGTTAAATTCTGGAAAACACGTAACTCGGAATCCGCCATCATGAACCTGAGACTCGTAAGGGATGCTCATGTTTTGCGTGTATCTTATGGTCTCAGGGATCATGAGTTAATGACTGCGGATTCCGAGATACGTCGTTTTCAGAATATAGCCATCGAAATAAAATAAAAATGAAAATAAAAATACAACTAAACAAAACAAAAAATTGACAAAATCTGACACTTTTGAAAATTATTGTGTTAATTAAACTGGAAATAGAAACCCAGTTTTTACGCCATTAACAGCCTTTTTAACTCTGTTGAGGTTCCACGATCCCCAGTTGATTAATCTCGTGATCAATAGATTTGGTCAAATCTATTGCTTCGTACAATAAACATCAAGAAAGTCGTAGTCTTGCCCAACTTTGCGAATCGAATCCGCGTTTTATTAAAGTTTTAGTTTCGAAAATACTCGCTCACAGGTAACTTGGGTGCATGGTAAGGTTAAAACATACCTAAAGACAAGTAATAAACCATTAAAGTGGCCAGTTTGACTTGACTGTTCAAACAAGATTTTATAGGCGCAATGGAGGCAGTTTTCGCAAATAGGGGGGAGGGGCGAGGCTTGTGTTACGTATTTATTTATTTTTTTTGAGGGGGGGGATGGTTCGAGCTTGCGTTACGATGCGTTACGGAGGGGGGATGGGGGTAAAAAAATCGGAAAAACTGCGTTACGTATTATATGGACAGCCCCCATTATGGATTTCGCTAAAGGGGGGAAAAATCGCCGAAGGCCCCTACGAAATCCCTTGAGGAAGGTAGGAAAGGTTCCCTACTAGGGGCCTCCAAAGTTCAAAATTGCATAGAAATGCGCCCTCGAGGCCTCTCTGAATCAGTACCAAAGGGCCCCCGGCAAAAAGGACCCTTTTTTCGAATCGGCGATAAAGAGCCCGGTGCCTTGAAGGTCCTTAGAGGCGGTATAAAACCGCATCAAGGCCTCTTCAAATCGGCAATAAATGGTCCCTTGGAAACGGCAAAAAAGGACTCCCTCGAATCAGATAAAGGGGCTCTTTTAAGGTCCTTAGAAGCGGCAAAAAAAGGCTCCATCGAGTCTTCTTCGAATCGGCAATAAATGAGTCCTTCAGGGCTCTTCCGAAATGACAAAAAAGGACCCCTTTGGACTTATTCGAATCAGAAAAAAGGGCTCTCAAAATGCAACGCCCTTAGATACGGCATGAAAAAGCTCCTTCAGGGCGCTCTCCAAATCGGGAATAAAGTGTCCTGTTCTCTCAGGAGTCTCGGGGCCCTTTCTCGAGGACGAACCGAAAAAGCCCTCGGGCGCTTCTTCGAAACGGCGAAATACGGCCCTTCAAATCGGCCAAAAGGGGCCCCTCCGGGGCCCCTTTTGGCCGATGAAAGTGGGGCGATCGCCCCATCGCCACCCCGACCAGTCCGTCCCTGAGCATAATTGAGAAACCAAAGACAGAGTCAAATGGCGCCTTACGCCAGCACTTGAACATAACTATTCGTGCTCGATGGATGGGCGTGTTGCATACATTCAAATGTGAAGGTGCTCTAGCTTGTCTTGCTCTGACAAGGAATCTATTTCTGATCGTCGCGTCGCTCGTTGCGCGTCGCAACCAATTGAGGGAATCCATTTGTCATTACCTCTAAATTTAACTATTCGCACCTCAGCTTAAACACTATTCGTACTTAATCTAACAAGAAAGGAGGCTCTGTTTCATGATTTGTGTGTTTTATCGCATACCGAAAGCGACAATTAGGGAAAAGACAAATAACACTTTTGGCTTCGCGCCTCCGTTAAGCCAGCGATAGTCACGGCATTTTAGAAGGAACAGTAACTGGGAGAGAGTTGCCAAGTGACTGCCGCGTCAAGGTGCTACTGTACTTCAACTTCTCAAATTTGCTGGATAGGTGATGTGGCAACGAGGTAATTTTCTGTTTCGAAACCTCTTTCTCTCTCAGCTTTCCTCTTTTCCACCCCACCTCCACAAATATACTAAATCCGTCTGCTTCCGGACGCTCCGTTCTCGTAGAGCTCTCTTCAAAGGAGGCAATTTGAACGGAAGTCTACGAGGACGCCTAGAAATTTGCATCAAACTACCAATTGGAGCAGTAGGGTACATAGTGTCAAGCGTCATCAGGCGACAGGCGCTGCGAACATTGTGCTAAAGGTGTTCCTCCAGCTGCTGGGAAATGAGCAGATGCTAATAATGAAGCTTTAGCGTAAAATTGTCTTAGATGTGGCTGTCCAGGGTACAAAAATAAATTCCAGACAAAAAGTTCCAATTTTGAATTATCAAGTCTGTTTGAAATAACATTTTCAACCAGCACTTTGAGACAGAATAAGTTTAAAAAGTGAAAATTTAACCTGAGCTGTGACAGTTTGATATTATTTAGTTTATTATGTAAATACAGTGCGGAGCAGAAAATCTAATGCGATCTTGCCATGTTTTGAGCTCAAAATTTTTACATTAAAATGAAACTTAACTCATTATTTTCGCGCGAAAATCAACTAAATTACTTGAAATTTATTCCACATGGATACGTTATAGAAAATTCCATTCAAAACTCACACACCGACTTAATACAAATTGATGAAACAGTACTTCTGCAAAATTTAGTTTTATGGACCAAGATCCTTTTTCTTATAGACACATAGATGTCTTAATCGAATCAAGTTCAGCCGTAACGTTGGGTTGAAAAGTCCACGTGACACAATACTTGTGATTGCGGGATCAGATTTTAGAAGTTTTAAATTTTCTGCCTAAAGCTGTAGCTTCATTAAAAACTTAATCTCTTTTTTTCTAAATTTAAGTGGAAAAAGTATTCCTTCCAAAATATTTTTACCGCCAACATGGTATTATCATTACTCCGGGAGAAAGCCACCTTACAAACAACCAGGAGCCCTGATTCATTAATTAATAACATTCATTCATTATGTATACATTAAATTAACGTATAAATGGTCATTAGTTTACAAGCAATATTTTTAAGAAGTACACTAAGATCAGTTATAACGAAAAAGACACAAACAGAGCGAACAGCACTGACAAAGGGAGTGCATCGCTGCACTTCTCAGGCAAAGAAAGTCAATGCGCCTACAAACCCGTGCGTATGCAACACGCGCATCCATTGAGCTCGAATAGTTGCCTTCAGACGCTAATATAATTTTGTAAGTCGCACAGCGTTCGTTGTTCGATTTTTTTTTTTATTTGACCAAGGACTTTTATTGATTCCAAACAATGATGTGTATAACATAATTAGACGTTATCTTTCAAAGAATACCAATGATGATATCACGCCGAAAAACTAATTGCACTAAAACGGGCCTATACGTTTATGGAAGCTCAAAACTTCAAATAGGTTAATGGCAACAAGGCGCCATTTGTGCTGCGCTGAATTTAATTAGGCACTGGCAAAGGTTTAACATTTCCGCCTTTTGAGGTTTAGCTTGGGTGCCTGCAGCTGAATACAGATACCGCGTGGATCAGTTGATGCCGACGTTTTCAAATCACGCTCACATCATCCGAAACTGTTGTGATATGATGGAAACTTTATCCGTCGAAACGTCTTTGGGATCAGATTCCTAGCTTCTTCCTTCACTCTCCCTCAAATTATCCTACATCCGCACGTCCCTTCCTTCTTCTCCTTCCCCTTTTCCCTATCTCCTCCTTTTATCATTTCCCTCTTCACATTTTCATTTATCTTTCTTTTTTCCCATTCTTCTTTCACTTTCTTCTCCTCTCCTTCATATAATTTCTTAAACTTTCTCAACTAATTCATGTCTGGAACCCCAAAACTATAACACATAAATATTCTTTCAAAAGTCTTAATATGGTTATGTTCGGTCTCTTTCATGTTATCCTTTTGAACTAAATTTTTCAACCGGGAATTAATACTTCTATCTAATTTATGAATCTGCATAGTAAAACTGATGGTACATGTGCTATTTCTAAAATTAGCCGAAAGCAGTAGTTTCTTATTGAAAGATATCGTCTATTATTCCACGAGGAGCTCAGAAATTATTTGCTATGAGTTTGCTAGAATTCCATACTTAATAGATAAAATAAAAAATCATCTCTCAACTTGTAAAGTATTAGGTTATTCGGTTGGGAAATTTTCAGTCATCTTGATGAGCTTCTTTCAGGGATGTCTAAAACGCAAATTTAATAAGCGTTGCTTTTACGAATTTATGCATTATGCACCGGCACCCGGCACGGTTCTCAAAGAAGCTCGAAGCGGACATGCATTGCCACCGAAGTTTTTTATTCGCATTCAATTAAAGCAGAAGTTATGCACGGTTTTATAATTTGTTCGTTAAAATTCTTTGATGATGGCACTTTTATCTCCTTGGAATGATTTAATAACCTCTATGACTTTTACTTTCTGCTTTACAGCACTTACTGCTCTCGTTAGCCTAAATGGATTGAAAAGTCTGTCAGTAGTGACGCTAATATTACTAAACAAGCAGTTCCAACGCCAACGCGTTGGAGGGCGCTTCTTTAACACTGCGCATGCGAGGAACGGTTTCATACGGCCAAGCGAGAGTATTGCGGACGGACGATGTATAACAAATTGCCTACGTGAAGGTGGTCCGGCAGCAACATACCCGCCGCTAGTCTCTGGAAAACAATAGAAAATAGTAGTTGCGTACGTTGCCAGCGAGCGCGCTGCGAGCGCATCTGTTTCAATTACCTAGCATCGAGTCGGGCCTCTAACTTTCTATTCTCTCTGACATAACCTTAAACCTTCAACCCAGAGCCGCAAACAGCTGACGCTTGACGATGCTGCGCCGAGAAAATGAACCAATCACAAAATAGCACAGTAATACGTCACTAAAATGAAGAGATCACGTGACTGTTCGTGATTTTTTCGAATCAATCTGAAACTACAACCTCGAATATGAGGCATTTAAGCATAACGAAGCCCCAAAATAGTTTAACCAGGTAATACGCCCGTGCGAGATTGTTATGCTTAAAAGCAAAACATTTCACGAAAACTTTTACGAATACCAGATGCAGAAAAAAATGAAATTTTCCCGGGTGTACCAGAATGGCGTCATTACCCATAAGGCAAAAGGGCATGTAGTATAGTACATGTTACATCGGGGGAGTCGAACGGTTGGAAAGGGCGCATCTGGTACCCAGAAGCGCCCAAAAAGAAAAACTACAGAGGGGAGAGAGAGACGGAGACAGGCTTCTCACCATGAACCCATCTCATACTTATATTTTATGATACATTTTTTAATAATTTTGCGTAGAAAAAGAGGAGAGGATTTTAAATATTACCAGAACAACTCTGTGGCTCTAATGTTGTCTACTGAAATTGTTGGCTTGCATAATAACACACTGGAAAAATTAAAATCACACCGGAAAGCAATTTAAATTGTTTCCAGCCTCTATAATGGGCCTGTTGCAAACTTTTGCTAGAGCAAAACTAAGAGTTGTTTCTTATAGATAATGCCTCAAAAATCACGATGAGCGCATCGGCAAACTCTGAAATGCACTCATAACTTCACAAACTGCGTAAGAAATTTGCGGTTTTTTGAGCTTCCCGCTTCAAAAACGATACTACGGCACAGGTGAACATTTTGTAAGAGGAGTCGTTCCATTGTCGGCAATAATCATCATAGCCGACGCCAATCCGCCAAAACACGTTTGATGGGACGAGATAACACCTGAACTGGATTAGACCAGATAACAATCGGTGTGTTAACGTTCATATTTTCCACGCCCGAATTGATTGACCTTGAACTCTCCTTGAACTACGCGCGGAACTGCGTGCAAGCGTCGGCCATGATGAATATCGCCGACGATGGAGCGACTCCTCTAACAAAATGTTCGCCTATGCCGTAGTATCGTTTTTTGAAGCGGGAAGCTTAAAAAAACGCAAATTTCTTACGCAGATTGTGAAGTTATGAGTGCATTTCAGACTTTGCCGATGCGCTCATCGTGATTTTTGAGGCATTATCTATAAGAAACAACTCTTATTTTTGCTCTAGTAAAAGTTTGCAACAGGCCCATTCACCGCAAGCGAAACTTTCATTTCGCAATTGACACGACCATTTTCCACAGGTTTTCATAAACCTCGTTTTAACAGCTTACCCATCAAAGATAATTACTGCAGCGGCGTCCAAACATGGTCCATGTCATGATCTTTGTCATATGCGCGCATCGATTTCATCTACTGACCGAAGCCACTATAGCATTCATAGAATGTTTGAGGTGGTGGAATGTTTCTGAGGTGCGCTCTTAGCTTCCGTGGGCCTTAGTTTCTTCACCATTTTGCATTCAATAATTTTTACTTATTCAGAGTGTACAAACGATTTTACTCACTTGGTACATACAGCATTTGCGAGTTACATGCAAAATATTGACTACATTTAAACCATCACTCACCTGCAACAGATTGAAAAAATGTGGATTAGACATATTCTAATTTAAATTGCGGAGAAACAAACATTTTTGGGTACAGAATGACAAATCGCCATGTATCTCGGTCTTTAAATCGATAATGCACGATAAATTGCCGGGCGATAAGATCGCTATTTTATCGCGTTAATGTCGAAGAAGTTAGTTCAGATGTTTATGATCCTAGCAACTTTATCACCGATAAATCGATAAAAAAATTGCGACTCAATTTTAATACATCACGATTTTTCCATTTAACAATGCTCCTCAGGAAAGAGCATTTTCATTGGAGATGCTCTCATTTTCGCTCTTAGCATTTTTCTTGAAACCCAAGGACAAGAAAGAGATTAGAGTTTCCCCGGGAAAGCGGAACAAGCCTTAGCGAGAGAAAAAAAGGAAGTGAGCGCTTTTCGCGTTTGATAAGGTTTTCATTTGTTGAGGCAAAAGGTATTGGAAGTGTCACATTACAACGAGAGTCGAGCATTGTTGCCATATTTCCGTTCCGGGCGATCATAACTTCACTCATCCATGACACCAGCCCCTCAACGTTCTGTCTAATTGTAAGCCAAATGAAACCTATTGCCAGTGTCACCCGACCCGCGTATTTGCTCCTCACCTCGTCTAAATTCACACGGCAATTTTTTGTACAAGCCTCGCGGCTCAAATCCACCAATCACTCTTCTTCACTATTAGGAGTCCAAGAGGAGCTCACTTAAATGCGAAGAATTTGTCATTGGCCCGTGCAAAGTTTTCTAAAACGGAGAGATAAAAGATCAATGAAGGAACCGTTCAAGTATTGCGTAACGCAATTTTTCCGATTTTTTGACCCCCTTCCCTCCCCTTTAGAACAAAAACGTGACGCAGCCCTAACCCCCCCCCCCCACATTCCTCTTTGTAACGCAACCTTAACGCAGCCCTAAACCCCCTCTTTGTAATGCGATTGCGCGCGCAGCCCTAACCTCCCCCCCCCTTTTGAATTACGTAACGCTGGCATGACCTTCTCACCCCATTTTTTAAAAAAATCAAGAAAACGCTGAAAGAATTCCTGAAAAGATTCATTCGTACGTTTTTTAAAAGTTTTTTTTCCTCCCGGCTCGGATTTGTTACGTACCGAGGGGTTGACCCCCCCCTCCACCCCTTGTAACGCACCGTAACGCTGGCTCAAACTTTCCCTCCCCCTTAAGTGCGTTACGCATTACTTGAACGACCCCAAGGGATTGAGTTTAAACAAAAAAGGAACACGGTGTTTGTCTCCTAGAAAAAAGTCTATGAGGAATCCTAAGTTTTTCTGATAAATGGGCCTGTTGCATGCAAGAGATACAGCCGCGCGAATAGATTTTTCAGAGGTTAAATGACACGAAAATTACGATGGTCACATTAAAAAAGTCTGAAATACATTCCTTACTGCGCAATTTGCGTTGTTAGGAACGCGCTTTTCAAATTTCCCGCGTCTGGGGGCAGTTTTCTAATCACCGGAAACGAGCAAACGGCGGGCTCGGTGATTTCCGGAAGATGCCGAGTCGTTGTTGTTGTTATTTTTTCCTTCAGTTTGCTTACAAACCCAACGTGATCTCTTATAGTGGTGCATATACGCTTTATGTGGTAACCAAATCGATCAACTTTTAAATATCCAACGTAATCCTTCGCATTTCATTTCACGATATCACGAGCTCCGATTTTAGCGGCTCTGGTGCTTGCACTAGAGCTGCTATTCCGGACGGTCCCAGCTGGGGAGTATCAATGCAGCATGTTACATTGTAGAGACCGCGCGTTGGTTGATGGGAATCGGCGCCATTTTCGGCTATGTTCCTTGTCATGACTTTATTTTATTGCATACTGTTTTATTGTTAGTCAATGCTATGTTGTGTATTGTATTTTTGGAATCATGGTGATACAGTCAACAATTCAAAACTTGTTTGTGCTTTTATCTCGTGATGGAAAAAATGTACTTTACGTTCAAAATTTGAAAATTTGAATTTTAAAGTTTTCGCGGTTAAGGAAGCTTTAACTACTGGGTTGGAGCTTCCTAGTCATATTACTTGATATCAGCTGATAGCAAACAAAGGTTACCAGGGAAACCGTAAACGTCTAAACAACTATCGTGGCCATTGGGGCGATTATTGAAATGATATCGACTGTATGTCGCCGCTTACGACAGGACATAGCCCTATCTTAACTGTGTAATATATCGCAATTCGATATTGTTTTGATTTTTAAAAGGAGCAATTCATTCATACAGTTCCGATTAGTTTTGGCGAACGGGCCCTTAACCTACGACACTCGGCTCATGGGAATTTTTTAACTTGTCCTGGACGGACTCGTCTGTAGCGCCTCGTTCTTCGTTGTGTGTGTGATTTCGTGAAGAAGTTTCTATGGCAATTTGCTTTTATTTGTGAGCTGTTTTTTCACGGGATTTTTGAATGTTCTGTACGAATAAATTCGGTGAGTACCTCATTTATCCCTCCTTCCAGTAAAATTATTTCAACTTTTCCTTCTCCCTCATTCTGGACCCACTCATGGGCTGATTATTTATGAAATTGATCTTCGAATACCTTTTGATGAGCTAGGGAAATGGAACCATCTGCATCTCATGGACAATAAATAGTTGCCGTAATTAAGGTCATCCCGTGATTAAGGTGCCGTGATTTAAGTCATAAATTCTTCATCTAATTCTTGATTCATCTCCAAAATGTCTGCTAAAGCTTTCATGCGCTTCTCCTTGTATGCATGAATGAGCAAATTGGGTATCGAACAAGCGGACACTTTTTGAAAATTTAGATGATTCTGGACAATATCGTACAGAAGTCCACGAGCTGCAGATAGAACCATTACCTCTAGCTCATCAAAAGTTATTCGAAGATCATTCAACAACCTCTTTGACAAGTTGCAAAAACTTTTCGTTAACAATAGTGTCACACGGTACTAGGAATATTTACTATTTAACGAACCTTATATTTCCCTGACTCAGTCCTAAATTATAGAAGTATGCGTTACTTTTCCAGCAATCCAAAAAAACAATTATACAAAAAACCAATACCTACACTTTCAGATATAAAAATGCAAATTTTTTGCAGCCTCGCTAAACGACTTATCAACCAGAGATTTTTTAGGAAGCGGACCTCCAAAGAGCTTTCAAAATTAAAAGTATACAACAAGTGATAATGCCATGTATTCGCCATATCAAAGCCCAATACACATTTATACACCGGCTACGTAAATCTGCTAAGTTACAAAACATGAATCGACAGTTGTCGGATTGTACATCAATGACAAAATGTGTCTAGGCCCTCATTCTTGACTACAACTACTGCCCCCAGAGCCGCTCTCCGACGCCAATGCGTTGGAGCTTCCTGCTTGTTTAGGTTACCTATGTTGTCAGTTTTAGTTGACCGGAAATAGCCGCTAATTGCCGTTAATTGTTTCCGTTAGAAAACTGCCCCCAGACGCGGGAAATTTGAAAAAGCGCGTTCCTAACAACGCAAATTGCGCAGTAAGGAGTGTATTTCAGACTTTTTAATGTGACCATCGTAATTTTCGTGTCATTTAACCTCTAAAAAGTCTATTTGCACGGCTGTATCTCTTCCATGCAACAGGCCCATTTTGATTCGGTCGGGAGACACTAGGCAACGCCTGAGGTTCCATACGACGTTTCTACTTTTTAAGGGAAGGACCCGAAGTTTTTTTCCGGTGTGGCGGCGTCGGGATCCAGTAAGGGCGCGCGGAAAGGAAAACGAATCAATCTTCATCGGTGCCGTTGGGGCAAGAGCAGGCTGCGATGGAGCAAGCTGTTCCCCATCCCGCGTTCCGCCGTCCGCCGTACTGCGGGTTAATTTTTCATACTCGATTTTTCCCTCGATTTCCAACCCCAGAGCCCCCCCCCCCCTCCCCCCTGCCGTGACTATGGTTTAGAGCGATCGTGCTAAGCTTCGGCGGATTAAACGCTCAGCAATGTTGTCGCAATGATATTGGAACTAGTTCTTTTTTGTACGATTGGAAAAAGATGAATAAACAGGAGAAGACGAAGAAGAAGAAGAATAAGAAGAATAAGAAGAAGAAAGGGAAAGGGAGGAATAATAAAAAAAGAAAAGGTAGAGGAACGAAAAGGGTGAATAATAGGAGGATCGATAGAATAACGAAGGCGGAGAAGATGAGGAAGTATGAAAAATATGATCAAGTCGAAGAGGACGAGGGGACAGAGAGGAAAAGGAGGAAGAAGAAAAAGAAGAAGAAGTAGAAGAGGAAGAGCGTGAGGGAGATGGGTGGAGAGGAGAATGGGAGAGAGAAGAAGAGGAGGAAACATTAAAAAAAGAGAAGAGGAGGGTGAAGTGAAAAATAGGAGGAGGAGGGAGTAGAAGAAAAACTAAAAAAAAAAGTAAAGGAGTACGAGGATGGGGGCGAGCAAAAAGTAGAAGAATTGAGAGCTGAAGATAGAGGCGAGAAAGAGGTAAAAAACAAAGAGGAGAAATGGAGAGAAGAAAAAAAGATAAAGGTGACGTGTAGAAAACGGAGAGGACACAAAAGAATGTGAAAGAGGAATAAGAAGACGACGAAATATTAAGGGAAAAAGATTAGAAATAAGAAGAGAAGGAAGGAGATTAGGCGAAAGGAAAGGAGGATGAGAAAGAGGAGAATAAGAAGGATCAAAAGCAGGGATTTAGAGAATGTCTTTTCAGAGGGGTTCCGAGCTAATTCGAACCGATTCATTTCAGATTGCAGCTTTGCGCGGAAAATTAGAAAAGCTTGCGTGTCAAAGAGAAAGCGTGATCCGGAGCAATTTTAACATTCACAAGGAAACGGCGTGACGTGACATAATGAAAAACCGCGGTATCTAAACTGGTCGTCCCTGACAGAGTCACAAAACGTCACGATTTCCTCGGTCAATTCGCACATTCCTCCCTGATAACTTATTGCGATACGGCAACATCTAGGGGGGGGGGGGGGGTGTAGGCATCGCAAAACAGATGGAATTCTAAAATTATTCCGGGACGTTCGAAACGCGATTAGTCTTACTGGCAAGGGACCAAGGTATTTTGAACCGATGTCTTGCATCGCTGCAATGATTTTTTCATAAATAAGGCTTCGTTTTCTATAAGAAAGGGAATTTGGCAGCTTCAGCTTATTCCCACCTCGGTATGAACTAGAAAATTGGCTTCTCTTCTAGGCGTCGAGTCGAACCGCAAACGACACTTTCTTTTCGGATGAGATCCAGTGCCTTTTTTAATATAAATAGGCTGACCCTTATTTTCAAATTCCCGACGACTGAACTGGGGAGCTGTACACGGGATAATTATAAAAAAACTGGATTTTTAACCCGCCTCTCCCCTCGACATAGGTCTACATTCTCCTCCCCTTAAAAACTGCATACCACTACTTGACACTCCTTCCCCACATATCGTAGGAAATCACTGTTAAAGCACGGTGTTTCACTTACTTTTTACTGTTGAAAAAATTAATAAAAGCTATCTTACAATAAAAATTATTCGTTTTTTGACGTTATTTTGATTTAAATTAAATGTTCTCTTGATTACTTTGAGTTCCTTAATCATAACTAGATCCCCCAGCGGCCGTTTCACTTACAATAATTTTTTGCACGCCACGTAAGAAAAATCAAGATGGTGAAATCAAATTTAAGTTTCCAACTTAACGTATCATCTCTGTTCTCAAGGATGACATAAGATACAGATCAGAATCGATTCCTTGCTCTCCCAAACTGCGGGATTTAATCCCATTAACAGAACAGAACAGCCGAGTCCCTGTTCGCAAATACTCTGATACTTCAGGCAAAGATTCCTGGACTCGCGAAGATCCCGCAGAGTTTGAATGTCTGCGAATTTTCTTTAAGAGGTCTGCACTGTTTCGCCAACATCTGAAGGTTCGAGTCCATTAGCTGATGAGTAGGCAGTTCTGACTTTTTGTGCTCTCTACGTGTATCGGTATCTTGGGTGACTTATCTATTTGATACGAAATGTGGCACTGGAGGTTTTACTAACTGCAAACTCACGAACGATAATCATCCCTTCCAATTTTACCACCAATATACGTAGTATTGCCACAAAACGAGACAAATTGTTGTACTGCTGTATTGCCAACCTGGGTATAAAATATCGATGGCAATAATAGAACAATACCGCGTACCTGCAAACTGACAATTTTACAGGACAATATAAAACTTTGCCATTTTTGTACTTTTGAGGTTAGGATTGCAATTTTGTTTATGCATTACAGCATTTACAGCACAAAGTATCATTACAGCGATTCCACATGGAATTGGAACAAAAAACTAAAAACATCAGCCTGCGTATTAGATACTGTAGAAAATGGCAAAGTTGCTGGCTCAGTTTCGCCATAATTGGGCGTATTTCTATCAAACAGAACTATGTACATTAAAGCATGAGCCCTAAGACCCATATAAATATGTGTATAACAGGGCTCACGTCATGATGCACATAGTTCCGTTTGATATAAATACGTCCAATTGTCAGTTAGGCGGTATTGTTCCTCAGTCATCGAGGTGTTCATGTAATGATTGAAAAATGACGTTAAAAATGTCGTACTTGAGATGTTTTTGTTTTCCCCGTTTTCATCAAACATCTGTAGGAAGTATTATTATTCCTGGCGATATTTCAAATACAAAAGCGGAAAGAAGCGTAATTGAACCACTAAGGACGCTGAAAGAATAGCGCTCGAAACTTTCAGTGCATGCTCTGGCGCCTGTCTGCCAGTGTTTGAGCTACGATGATCAGTGGCGTGGCGTGCTTTGCGATCTATCGATATTTCCCCATTTGAAGCTGTGGTAAATAATCGATTCTTAAGGTGTTCGCTGCGAACACCCTGTTTATCGATACTTTTCCGTAGGTTTAAATGACCGATCAATCGATATATCGCAAAGCACGCCACGCCACCGACGATGATTCTAGTAGGAGAACGAGGCGGAAAGATCAAAGCGCCCGCTGCAGCATTCGACGAACGTCTATACTACGAGTAAACGGAGCTCACCGTCGGAGGATCATTACTCCGCAAGTCAAAACACGGCTCTTTCTGCAAAACAGCTTAGCTGCACCCCCAGAAAAGCCCTATCGTCAATTCAACGCAATGCATTCAAGAGTTCGCCGGGGAATGGAGTTACGCCCCCATACCAGAGGGACGACGAGACTCGAATGCGAAGATACTGCGGAAGACAACAGTAAGTGCGTTTGGGCGTGGGCCTCGGTTAGCACGGGTTCTTATGCGTTTTGAGGCTCGTACTTACTGTTCTCTTCCGTAGCACGGCGGAGATCCCGTCGCTTTGCCTCTGAATAGAGAAACCACGGCCAGGGACGATGCAATATCGTCGCCCCTCTGACTTAACAACGCATCTCGATTTCCGCGCGCGCCTTGCATTAAATATAAATCCGAGCTTCCTGGGGCTCTTACGGGAATCGAGATACGTTTTTACGTCAGAGGAATGGCGATATGCGATGGCATAAAACCATGCATCCCTACGTGATGAAGATCGTAGCCATAATGCCCGCTCAAGCACGGCACAATGCGGACCCAGCCATCGTCCATCCTCCGATCTATTACTATCCCTTTGAGGGACGAGCTTTTATACTTTCAAATGGAGGAGCACTCTTTCGGGTCCTTGAACGCATGTATGACGTAATACTCAGACCGATTCAAACCATCGGAACTTTGAGGGGTAAGATCTAATAGCTTGCTACTTGTTTGCCCCGAGTTCTTGATTCATCTTAAATGAATTTCTGGAGAAAAGCGCGATTTTAACAGCGTGGACAAAGCTTAAAAGAAGTTTCCTTGTTTCATATGAATTTTAAATGAGAATTAAATTTGCGATGCAGCCAAGAGTGACAAATACAAGTATAGGGGCAATGCGCATCAAGTTGGTAGCATTATAGGTTCCCTTCATTTATTATGAATGTCTTAGCAGCCAAATCTAATTTTGAACCAAACTAGAATATCCTCGGCCAAAAATTTCAAGGAACTTGAAAAACACACACCTTCCTGCGTGTAAGTTTTCCTGACTCTTCCGACTTCCTAAACATTGAATTTTCTTAATCTGCGTGATCGCAGAAGTGCCGATCGTTGCGATTTTTCTACAGTTCCTGCATCTTCTACTAATTTAAAATATTTACCCTCGGTAAGATGCTTTAAAGTGATTTTCCTTGGAATTGATTTGGCCTAGGATGTTATAGTTCAGCCTATAATCGGGTTGTTCCAATGGCATAAACATTCAAATTGAAAAACTTGATGTGACCAATTTGCGGGAAGCATGACAGGCCTTAACCGTCCCATTGTTCTTTATGTTTTCCTTTTGACAAAGCTGCGATAGCAACATTCTCACTCACCACCAGTGGCGTAGCTAGGAATTCTGTAAGGGAGGGGAGCCCATTCCAAAACGTGACGATTTTACATTATTTTGTGCGCGTTCCTGATCACATTTTATGTCTACCCCCCCCCCAAAAGTAAAAAAAATGTACAATTAACAACGCTAGGGGGGGGGGGTTACAGACCCCTTGGACACCCCCTTCCCCTTTCTACGCCACTGCTCACCGCCTCATCTGTGAAATATAGGGAAATCGGGGGTAAGATACATGAGATATAACGGGAACTCACTCTGTGGAGACGTCGAACTCGCAGGATCCGGGAAGGACGAGCCTGGGCAGGACGATGCCGGCCTTGCGTCTGCTCGTCTTGATGGTCTGCGTCGTGAACTGCCAGCACTCGGCTGCGGCGCCCGGGCCGGGGAGCTGGTGGATGAGCGGCGAGTGCGGCGACAGGATCGTCAGCCGCCGATGGTCCCCGGGCGGCATGAGCGAGAGGTGCGAGGGCACGCGCCGGGAGCTCGTCGCGAAGAGCCCCCGCCTCCGCTCGGCGTGCGACTCGTCGACGGACTCCTCCCCGGAGATGGTCCGCCGGAACCGGTTCCCCATGATCCGGATCTCCTTCTCCAGGGACTCGAGCGAGCGCGCCTCCACCGAGCTGCTCACCACCCGCCGGAGCTCCCGCTCCGACGAGGCGTAGAACGTGCGCTGCTCGTGGTTCCGGAGGCTCTCCATGGACCGAGAGTTGACGTTGGCCGAACCCGTGTCCGCCGTGAGCCACTGCTTCCGCGACTCCTGCCCGACGACCGAGATGCGGTGACCCTCCTGGTACGAGTACCCGCGAGGGAGGGCCCCTCCTGGTCGTCGCTCACCTCCGATCGACTCCGCTGAACGCTGCTTCACCACGCCCACTTTCTCCTCCTGGTACGACAACTCCGAGCTCGTGGAGGTCTCGCTTACTGCACTTCGCGCCGAGAGTCTGTCTTTGTCGATTCTGCCCTCGGCCACATTGATCGTCGCGAAGAGCTTCGCCCCTGAGTCATGCTTGAAGAAGATCTCCTGCTCGACCGGTCGTGGAGATCCACTGCTCGACTTGGAGTGGACCTTGTCGTCGAGCTCGAAAGACGAGTCCTGCTCGTCGATGGTGCTTCTCGAGTGTTCCTCCCGGCTCGACGAGCTCCTGTCTCTCCACGACGGGCGCGGCGAGAGCTCGAGGGTGGTTGACGTGCGGTACCTCTTCGGTTCGCCGATGGGTCTTTCGGGGTCGTCGGGATTGACCTCCACGATGTCGATGCTCGACTCGGTGTCCTGCGAGTCGGAGCTCTTCTTCGCGCCGAACGCCACGAGGTTCCGCATGCCGCCTCCGTAGACCGCCGACGTGGAGATGGATTTGATCTTGGAGGCTTTCGTGATGCGGGACTCGTTCGCCGAGAACTCGTGGTTCTCCTCGTAGATCGTCGAGTGGGCGTCGTCCGCCGAGGAGGATTTGAACACCTTCTCTTGCCGCTCCGTCGACTTGGAAGACGTCACCGTGCAGACTACTCGCGACGTCTGCTGTGACGTCACGGTGGATTGTGACGTCACAACTGTCGGCGTCGGGAGCGGGTCCCCCTCCGTGACGGCCACGACTTGCAGCTCCTCCTCTTCCTCCGCCATGACTTGAAGCTACTACGCTGAGTTCTTGGTCTAGGATCGCGGTGTCCTGTGATCAGACTATGTCCATTTTGTGAGAGTCTTTTTTATGTCATAAAACTTTTAAGGCTTTCCGGAACTGTTTCTGCCTGTTCAGCCTTTTCAGCCTCCACGTTTGCACTGTCGCCATCTTTGAGAACCTGTTCGAACAAAATTTTAGGTTTTTTGCTCCTGACGAGGTGTTTTGGAATAAATTAAGAGGGTTATCAGGATGAGAGTTTCGCACTAACTTAGCAGTTAGTAATTTTAGAACAGTTAATCGGATAATGACCGTAAAAATATATCACAATTATTGGGTGCGAGTACTTCGAGTACGTGCTGAAAGTCCATGGTGAGAGGTTGCATTTTGCAATTCGGAACTATAAGTACTGGCTCTTCTGGAAAAACACTTAAGCGCATAGGGAAACTAATGGCACATACGTTGTTTTTAAACCGGGCTAGAATTTATAGTTCCAAATTGCAAAATGTAGTCCAATTTTCCATCCGTTCTTATTCACTGTGTATCTTGAAAGCTCTACTCTTTGATATAGGCTTATAAGATATTAATAAAATATTTACGTATGAAAAGAGGCAGCAGAAAAGAACTTTGCAATTGCATTTTCGGCTTTTTTTTCTTTTTTGGTTTGTTGTGCGCTAGTATCACGAAACGTATACAGTATGTGAACTATTTCTGTCGGTTTCAGGACAAAACCTTCCGACAGAGGGGAGTGGAATTGTATAGCTACGGGTTCAAATAAGTTAAAACTTTAAACACTAGGCAAAGACGAAGGACGGCGTTGTAATTCGACTGTCAAGACCTGAATTTACGATTGTTTAAATTTTTACGACTTTGAGAATTAGGCCGCGATGGCGTCAAAAGTTGCCATACCGCACACAATGCAAGTAGACAGTTGCCGATTTACGGCATCGAGTTTGCCGCGTATATCTGCACGAGAAGATCGTGTTTCGACTTTATAAGCATGTAAACGCTTGAAAATTCCGAACTTTTTCTCCACCATTGATTAGCATTTTTATGAACTCTAATTTTTATTCCCCCCGCATGACTGTGAAGAGTTCTCCGAATGACATTTCAAATTCTCGGTCAACAGAATGTATAATTGAAGAGTTTTCTGTTGGAGAATACCGAAAAAATCTTCAATTGATGGACTTAAATTCAAATCTCTCAAACAAATCCTTATTTAGAGTCGGTTAGACTTGTTGAGAAATCAGTCATGTTCCATTGCGGTATATTGTTAAAAGATTCTAACTAGAAGTTAGATCAAACTGTTTGGAAAAAATTGATTTTGGGAAAAGGTCTACTACAAAAAAAAGTTCAATTGTTGAAGCCAAACGTTAGGTGCTCCGTGTAAATCGAATTATTTGGTTCATCTAAAAAAAAATCGGTACATCTATAGAGTTTGATTTTACGAACCGAACTTTGGCTTCGACAAACCGAATACATAGTTCGATCAATGTGAAACACTGAGGATTCGATTCATACCCTTAAACTTTTGTATTGTTATTGTAATTTCATGCTTACATACTCAGTTTTATTCAGCTTTTACTGAATGAAAAATGAAATACAGAAATGTAAACTGTAAAGTGAAAATAATGTGAAATTCGTCGGATAAAATGAATGACTTTCTTTTCAACTCCTCCGGTTGTCGCTTGAATAAAAAAATCGGCCTCTGCAACCTCAAACTTGGCTATCTTAATTTACTTCCGGATTAAAAAATGCACTTTAAGTTAAATGTACTGCAATTAAAAATTTAAGACTTAAGGCCCTATTACCCCGCATGTTTTACGGTAAAACTAATATAATCTTGCAAAATTGAACCCTGAGATAGTTAAATTTCCCATTTATTAGAAAAGGCTATCAATTCTGGAACAATCTTTTAGCGGATAGACCGGCTGGCAAAACTGTAGCTTAACTCGTAAAACGAAAACTGCGCCCGGATAACAGATGACAGGTGCAGGGTTATAAAAAAACTAAGGGTGTTTTATTTTCCGGCTAAGGAAACTAAGGAACTGACATAAAACAGAGTGGAGAGATGCGGAGAGTTTGGCAGAGGGTGATTCTTCCAAATTGACAACACCGTCGTTTGTCTATTCGAATACGTTGAAAATAATCGATTCTATATGTGTCTCTAGATATCGATTGTTATACGTAAATTTAAATGAACAGAATCCAGTGTTGCCACTTTTAAGAATCGTTCTAAAAAAAATGCTGACTACAAATCCATAGCACCAATAAACTTGCTACTTAATGTGCATGTTCTTGCAGGTTGAACTGCGCAAGATGTGTATTCCCCGGAATTATTTTGCCCTGATTTTTTCGGAACGGTGTTTTGCCAACCTGCAAACATCGACATAGATTTGTAAAGATGAGTATTTGCACAGTGCAGCGCAATTTTGATTAATCATGACATGTAAGTTGCGGGTATTAACTTGAATGACAAAAAGAGATAAAAAAGAGGAAAAAATCATTGCGGGGGAAGACAAAGAAGGAATAAAAGAAAACGCATTTATGCTGAGAGGAACTGTGCAGAAATTAATTAAACCAAATAGAACTATGAAGCACGCGCACTGAGAAAAATTTCCCAGATAGTAATTCAAGGACGAGAATTTTCGTTGAGTCAACGGGTAATCTCTTTGATGTATCGTCTTGTCTCTTTAAAATAGCAGGAATAATGACATTTTAACGAGAATTTTTCTTCCGGAATTAGCAATATGACCTCCTGCTGATCCAATGGAAAATTTTTCTCCGTGGACAAATTACAAAAATATGATTCCTTTGGCATCAACACATTCTTGCATACTTTCTTTCAGCGTAGATACGTCCTAGTGCAATCACTGCAAGATCAGGGTGTTTTATTTTGTGCAGTCTCGCGCTACAATTCCTCAAACATGATTAGGATTGTGATGTTGGGCGAAATATTCCCCAATTTTTAATCTAGTTCGGAACGGAAAACGAGGAAATTGTTGGGAAATTCGGTGCCCAGGCCTTGAATAAACTTGCCGAAGTCGGACAAAAATTATCAGAGGAGGTCGTTGAAGCGATCCTGACGGGGGAATAACAGAAAAGTTTAATCAGAGAGCCGTGGCGTGGCGTGAGTGATCGATTATCCATATTTTTCCATTTGAAGCTATGGTGAAGAATCGATTGTTGAGGTGTTTGTTGCAAACACCTCAATAATCGATCCTTTTCCATGGGTTTCAATGGCAGTTCAATCGATATATCGCAAAGCACGCCACGCCACAGTCAAAGAGGGGAAAATTAGAGAGCAAAAAACGAAGAGAGTAAAAAACTTTGTTCAAAGTGCCTTCTACACCAGGATGCACGGTCGAAGATAAGCTACGTGAAAGTTCTCGGTGAAAAAAATGAATACTTCATGAGCCCTGTAGGACTTTGCGAGCACTCTTTTTCGTGAGGCGCACGGTGGGTGAGTTCGGTGGGTCTTACCGACACGCCGTTCAATCAACATTTGAGGGGCTCGAAGGACAAGGCGCATATGTGCAGTTTTTGAGAAAATTGAGATATTGATGATTTAGAGTGAAACTAGTCTTAATGAATATTTTGTGAAACATTGGCTCCCAAATTCCAATTTTCAAGCATCAAAAAGTCAGTTTGAACTTTTTCTCCGCCTTAAGGATCCATGTACGTGCTTTAGAAACTTCAATCACGTATTTCTCGGAATAATTTCTATGTGATCCAGGGACGAAATTTGCTACACGGTTACGATTGGACACAGCCTGTGCCTTTGAGAAGCGATTATTATTACCATTTACAAATTAATGTAAAAAACAAATACATAACATGTATTGAATTAATGCTGAGTAATTTGGCATCAAATTTATAAGGATTCATCGAATATTCATACCGAAAGTTACCAGAATCGACGTTGCTCATCGACTCAACGTGTAAGGGAAAGATAGCGTTATGATATTTCTCTGCTGCGTCAATATTAATTAAGTTCGCTTCGGTCATTTTGAGAAAGAATTTTCAATAAATACTCACAATTTGTATTTTTTTTTTTTTTTTTTTTTTTTTTTTTTTAATGCAATATATTACTTCGTGTAAATACTGCTACTTGTTATAGATCAGTTTATTGCATTAAGTTGTAGATTAGATAGTAATTTTTGCATTTCTAAGACATATGTTGTTCAGCATTGCATTGTAATTGCAAACGTCGTCCCTAGATCAAAGATAACAACTTTAAAACATTACCTAGAATTCGAAGTTCTTCCTCTATAGGTATTTTTCCCCACTAAGCGACGCCGACGCGGCGTTTTGCCTTTATTCTAAGTCTATTTTCACGATTTATTTCAAATCTCGGCGCAAAGAGAAAAAGTTTGCCTCGGCAAGTCCGAAGATCCGGAAAACTTTTGGACTTTAAGGGGAGGATACCTCGAGAGTTTCGAATTTCGCGAGCTTCCTCTTTCGAACGGGGCCTGAACTTCGGTACTTATCGAAATCGTGCTGTTACAGAGGCCGCTGCAAAAATAACTTCGTACATTTTTAAACTTATCCATTTAGCCCATTGGTTCGCCGTTTTACTCCCATCAACGTTATTCTTAAATAAATACGTTATTAACCATTAAATATTTATTCAAATCACGAAGAAGCAAATTCAAAATGTATTGGACTGCAAAGAACTACCCCACGTTCTATAATATGCGTCCCAATCAGAAGAATCAAAATATCACCATTCTATATTCAATTTTCACTGATACCAAATGCAAAAGCTGACCTATCTCTTTTAGAAATTTACTTCAGTGCAATAAAAATATTCGAAAGGGATCACATCTTATCAAGTCTTTATGAAACTAATGCAAAGTCAAACAAATTGCGATACAATTAAGAGATCCGAAGTTGCGAATTCTATCGAATCCTAAATGGAGGAATCGAATCCTAATGCGAGTTCTGATCGTTATCAAATGAACTTGATCAATTAAAAGCATCGCGAAAATGGGAATTTATCCAGCAAATGTCACAACGATTCAACAATGAACCCATGACGTCGTCTTCCGCACGAAAGAACGTAACTCCATTCCAAGGTTGCAAAATTGAATACAGAAATTCAATTTTCTATGATAATAAACCTGCATAAATTTCGTCGAAAATTTGACTGCTTTTTACATGAGGTCGTAAGAAAAACTAGCGGCATTTTCAGTGAAAAATTCTCAAAGTTCTCCTGGTAAAAATGCAATTCGCCCGGAAAAACCTGGCAACATTGAAATGTAGTTACGTTCTTTCGCGAGGAAACTACGAAGAGCGGCAGAATCGTAAACGGCGCTTTTGCTGAAGTTTTTCAACACACGACGTACGAGCCGGCCGCGTTCCACAGACGAAATTAATTAACATGAAATGACGCTTTTTAAAAGCCTGCGGGGGAAAAAGCAAGTTGTATAATTCAATTTCATTGGGTTAACATTGGACAAACAAACGAGGGAGAAAAATACTCAAACGCTGACTTCAAACGAAATTCCGCGCGGTGATATCTTAGTTGCAAATTACTCTACGCAGTTCTTCCGAATGGAATTCTTGTATTCCGCGGGGATTTTAAATTTAGATTTGATTTCCTTTGTAAAATTTAGCATGAGACAAGAGACCCGATTATTGAAAGTTTAAAGCTGCCTGAAATAACACTGAGATGCAATATATTTCGTTGTTAAGGTAGGACTATGTCTGCTTTTGTCGTGCAGACATAGTTTCAATAAAAAACTGATTTAATGACTATACGTCATTGTAAAGTCCAACTCTTGGTTCAGACCAAAATGAAAAATATAACCTAGAAATTCTCATGTATACATGTAAATTCCTCGTGAGATTTTTGTGTTAATTCATTCCAACCTCATCTTTGACATAGGTCATATGGATTGCATTTTGCAAAAAGGAACCGAGCGTATTCCAATGTCGCTAAGATTGTGCAACTTTTTTAACTTGCAATTATGTACTTATCATCTAAACAGTCTTTATCTTTACTCCCAACAAAATATAAATTCAAAAAGAAAATTAACCCTTGTAAATTTAATTTGCATGGTTTCAGTAATCTTTGAAACCGAGAGATTTCGATTGTTAGAAATACTAGGGCGCATTTTACCACCATGACGCGAATATTGCGAATCAGAGACAAGGTTATGTGTTTGTTTACCCTGGTAAAAATTGGCGATAGGAGCTGCGTTTCAAAATACCATAGGAGTTCTTATAGCCGACTGAAGAGGGCGATAGAAAATCATACAGCTGGCTGTAGAAAGTGGAAAAAATCATACGGCCGGGCTACACGAAGCGATAAAAAACTATACAGCCGGGCTACAGTTCCTATCGCCGGGCTTTACACTTTTTCGCCTGGCTGTTGCTTTTTCGCCATCGGCTATAAAAGGTTATAAGAAATTGTGTAGAAATTCTTGTGCTTTGTAAATCCTTAAGTTTGTACGGAATCACCTTAATATTTACAAAACGCACATCATATTTTCCTTTACTACATATTTTTTTTCATCAATTAAAATGAGAATAATCCATACACAGTGTGCAAACATTCAAAGTCATGAGTTGAAAAACGCTGACTCCGCGAGATTAAATATTAGAGCCTAACACAAAGCGGAGCGGCGCGGCGCACTGACGCCTACAAACCTAACAGGGATACTTCACACATTGCGCAATGCGTGAAGTATCCCTGTTAGGTTTGAAGGCGCCAATGCGCGTTCAGCGCTGGCTGCCCGCCCGCCGCGCCGCGCCGCGCCGCAGCGTACCACGGCGCTTGAAGCAACTTTTCCACACCAGAGGTATTGCACAGTATCATACGAAATTGAAGGCGCTCCAACATATTAGGAATGGCAGGCATCCTTCAGAAGTACGGAGCTCTCCTCGCAAATTAAATCAAGATACTGCGGCCCAAAAAGAGAGCGGTAGTCCAATAATTCACCAAGTCCTAGCATCCGTAATTAGTAAGGTTTAGCATACACTTTATCGCCAGAATATTGATTAATCGCCATCGGCTATAAAAGGCTATAAGAAATTGTGTTGCCGGGTATAGAAGCTATTGGAAATCTTACAGCCGGCTGTAGGTCTATGGTATTTTGGAACACAGATTCTACTGCCAATTTTTACCAGGGTATAATCGAACTATAATAAAGCCACTAAATCAGTCGTTTGGGCCGCAGATGGTACCACTGGTTTTCTCTAATTTCATTCAATAATCGTTGCCAAATTTAACTTAACGCCTTGCTCAAATGAGGGGCCTCGAGGACAGGGCAGGGCGCATATTTGCAATTTTTGTTACTTCGAGAAATACGTGTTTGAAGTTTAGAAATTACATGGATCCTTATTGCGGAAAGAAAGTTCAGACTGACTTTTTGATGCTTAAAAATTAGAGTTTTGGAGCGAACTTTTCACAAAATATGCATTAAGACTAGATTTTCAATTTTTTAATTAATTTTTCAAAAACTGAACTTATGCGCCTTGACCCCCATAAACCCCTCAAATAACGCCAATTGCTTACTGGTACGCTAAATTGAAAAAGTTTGAATGCGCTAATAATGATGAATATGAAAAAGCAAGCTTTTTGTAAACACGTCTTCTTTGAGGGAATGGGTGCATTACTCATTCATGGGTAAATTAAGTTTGTTTACGGTCTGCAGTGTCCAGTGATGCTTTGTGCGGATTAGTCCCACTCAACTGTTTGAAAACGCGCAATTCGTAACGCTTCGGGAAAAATATTACGAGCTCTATGCAACGTAGCCAATTTCTCTCGGAATTTTTTTCACAGGAAAATCGTTGAACAACCGGGCTCATTCCATGGTTCGGTTTAGTTTGGAAACTCGGATGCATGAGCAAAGGATACATACGGTTTCTGGAACCGAGATTACGGTTACACGGACCGGGTAATGTGACTGATATTCAGCACACTGGAAAAAAAAAAACACATTGTATCTAGAGTCCAGACTCTTATAAACATCGACAAGAAAAAATACTCTTGCTTCAATCAGATTTAAGCTTAAATCAAGAGCCCAGCCCCTTAATTTGAGCGGATTTCCTTTTGATTTAAGCTTAAATCTGATTGAATCAAGAGTCCTTTTTCTTGTCAATGTTTTCAAGTGTCTGGACTCTAGATCCAACGTGTTATTTTTTCCATTGTGATTTTTGCATTGAATCTGAGAGATAATCAGTGAAATTGTCTTTATAAATGCACAATATCCTCCTGGTTAATATGCAATATACGGGGGGAAATTTGGCAACATTGAAACGGAGTTACGTTTTTTCGTGGGGGGAAACGACGAACCATGACTGAACTTTTTTCCTCAGTGAAGTCTCAACGTTGTGTGGATCATGTTAACGAATTAGCAAGTTCCGTTGAAGTTCAATTCAAGTGGTCCATTGCCATGCATGGAGGGTTAAAAAAAGCCCTTTTCACCGAGTATTTACTACAAAATGGACGTATTTCTGCCATACGGAACTATGTGCATTATGGCGTGAGCCCTGTTATGAATGTATTCTTATGGGTCTCAGGGCTCATGTCTTAGTGAACATAGTTCCGTTTGGCAGAAATACGTACAAATAAAAGTAAGTATTCGCAATAAATCTGCCGACCGGAAACAAGGCCACGCGACGGGAGGTCGGTCGAAAATACAAACAATGCCGCAATTCGTAGGTTCTATGGGGGGTCACGGGGGGCAGGAGGGGGGGGGGGTATTACAGAGCCGTTACGCGTTATGGTCGAGTAATCAGGCACTTTAGACTCCGTCACCGGGCGCGCCGAATTGGCGCCCCCCTCCCCCCCAAATGCGGCTGGAATTTCGGCACCTACCACGATGAATACCAATTCACGAGTAATGGTCTTTCACTGCCCGATAAAGCGGCCGTTACCGGTGCGTTCGTCCGACTAGCGTTCTACGATCTCCTGCAATACGGTCTTGATTGGTTATAATTATGCATTAGAGCCTGAGCCCGTGATTGATTTGTCTCGTCTTCTCCAGATTTGAATTTTTGGGTGTTTTTATCACTTTCAAAGGCCGAATGTGACCGTAGGAGTGGTTTTAAAAACCAGACTCAAGATTAAGGTAATCCAAAAATTAGTCCCCTTGGCACTTGTATGGTTGTATCTGACCTTGGAAAGTATACTACACTCATGGACTACATGGACATTTTCAACTAATTGTGGTGGTGGCGCAACTCAAGTTGGGGTAGTACCGCAATCTTTGGGTTAATAACCTATTCTATTGGGGTACTACCAAAATTAATTGGAAAAGTCTATAACATCCAACAACCCCGCGCTCTTTTTCCGTGTATGTTTTGGTCCTGCATGAACACCTCACACGTTGCATTAATGTCGTTTTTCAAAACACCCAATCGGATTGAGTTATGCAAATCAGTCACATCCTCATCGAAGTATTTAAAAATCTCAGGTCTTAGTTTAATTTTTGAGAGGAGACCAACCAATATCCCCACTCGAAAATGTTTGCAATTTTCACATTGGCGGATCCAGCAATTTGGCAACACCAGATTTCCTCCATTTCCACCTATGGAAATGTATCGATTTCTGAGGGTCAGGTGCTCCGACAGAATCGATTATTTAGTATAAGTTTAAATGGAGGAAATCCGGTGTTGCCAAACTGTTGGATCCGCCTCTGAATTTTCCTCGTCCGTGTGAGGGATAGTTCCAAAAAATTTGAAGCTAAAATATTGGCTGATTTTGAAACACTGCGATGTAGATATGACTGTTCAGCTAACTCCATCCTACTTTTGTAGATGCATGGCTCCACAGGGCTTCGCAACTTTCAACTAAAGCCCGAAAAGAGAGACGGAGGATCGATGAGATTCGGTTTTCGTGCTGGCGATGAAGGGAATTCGTGCTCGAGACTCCGGGCCACGAGTTAGGGGCACGCGACTAACACCCACGGATAACTGATTGGATCTGGTTCGCGTCATAAACGCATCGTTCCAGGCTAATCTTGAGCTTTGAGTCGCGTTGGAGTCAGTTCAGTCTGAACGCCTTCTTTTAGGGTTTCAATGCCGTTCAGCACCCACGACTCTCACTCCAGTCTGCTGCGATTTGGCGTCCTAGTCATCCGCACAACATGCCCGGAGTGGAAATTCACAACCTGTTGAGCGTCATATTCCCAAAATCGTATGACTATTTTCGTTCATAATGGGAATTCACGGGAGAAGAATGATTGGACTACATTTTGCAATTAGGAGCTACAAAATTTGGCTTATTTTAGAAACGACTTATGTGTCATCATTTTACCAATGTACATAAGTGTTTTTACAGATGAGCCAAGAATTTTAGTTCCCAATTGCGAAATGAAGGCCAATTAAGAGGCTTCGTGGACCTTAAGCTAAGTGTGGTTTTTGAAAAAATTAAGATATTAATGATTCCAACTTAAACTAGTCTTCTTAAAGTATATTCCGTGAAAAAATCAAATTTTAAAGCTTCGCAAAGTGAGTAAGAACTTTCTTTCCGCCATACGGCTCGGTGTATTCTTGAAACTTTGAACACGCTTTTCTTATAAAACGGCAAAAACTGCACTTGTACACTTTCTCTTTCAAGCCTTCAATTTTTTCTTAAACCGAAAATAAAACCGAGATGTAGAGAACATTCTCTGAAAAGAATTCCATCAGGAGGAGCCATTTCAGTTACTTTGCAGTTCGGAACACTAGGATTCTTACGCATAGTTGTTCCCTAAACGGCTCTTTTCCTTAGACATGTTAGGGTTTCATTGTAATTGAAGGAGGTTAAAAAGAGCCTTTGATATATCATAAGAAACTGATCAAGTTTTGCAAAGCTTGAAGGTTAGCAACAACTGACTTTGAAAATGGATCGATATAAAACGACATTTTTTCCACACAAGAATTAAACAAAAACTTTCCTTTAGCAGAAATGAAAAATAATTATTCTGCAACGAGCTGTGGGCTGATGGTAAAAATTGATAGACAAAGCTATAGACAAAGAAGACATAAGGAGTATGGAGCGATTATATTGGTTATTTTGGTTGGTCCTTATGGTCTAAGGGAGAAAATGATGGACTAACTAAAGGGTCTCTCGTGAGTTGCCACTAGTTAGTCAATTTATTACCGAACTCCATTATCCATTGCAACCACCCGCTTCCACCAATATAGTCCTTCCAAATCCTTTTGGTCTTTTTGTCTATATCTATGTCTACCTATTTCAACAATCAGTCCGCAGACCATCTCTTTTTCCAAAACACTTAGTTCCTTCCTTTTAACTCCAGCGAAATGAGAGGATTGTTAACTGTGCGGTCGCGGTCAACATCACTTGTTCACAGATTGTCTTACAAGAGAGCCGAGAGGACGGAAGTATTCTACAAGAGTGCGTGGGAGATTCTGCGTACAACTTGCGGCTCCACTGCTGTGTCATGACTTATGATTATTATATTACCACGTGGTGGGCACACCCATAAATTCGTTTTTTTGCGGCTCAATTAGCCACACAAACTGGCTTTATTTCAAAACACCGGTCAGAGTCCGACCTGCAATTATTAGTCTACCGCTCATTTAGTCGAGTGGTATCAGATGGTACGACTGATAATGAAGCTGTGCTCCCACGGAGTCATCCGGAGATCCGGTGGAGATGTAACCAATAAAAAATATGTGTACGAAAGGAGGGGGAAGGAGATGAGGTGGGAAGTGAGTGCAGTTTTGAACTCCAACATTGTTTCGATCTATAGGCCTGATACGGTTAAACTCTGTGACGATCTACGTTAAAATTTAATTTACTTTACAAACTTCTGTGATTGAGCCGGTTCATTTTTACTGGAAACCTTTTATTATGATTCTGACTTATTTTTAATTTATTATAATTATTTTCTCCAATCTCAATCCGTGAAACGAATTTTCTCCTTTCGCTCCAATTTTTCCCCTTATTGTTCTCCTGTTACCATCGTCTCGGGCTACTTGGTAAGAATTTGTATCCCGGTGCATTTAAGTATTCGTCCCGAAATACTATTCTGGGAATAGGTTTTTCCTCTAAATAACTGAAAAATATATTTTAACATTAAAATAATTCGGTCAGAAAAAGTGTATTAAATATAAAACCAATTAAAATTTAGGAGATATTTAAACTGGTGGGCCTTTAGTAGCGAGTCGCGAAGTGGTACCTTGTTATATAAGAAGTCAGACACCTCGAGTGTTTTAAAATAGATTAGCCTATCGTTGTTAAAAAAAAAGGCCTACTGTGTGAGCACCCACAAATTCTGAAACATCTCAAATAGATTACTAACATATCTGAAGGAAGTGTCATCATCGATTTTTAAAGCGATGCCTCGAATTTTTAAATCTGTCGGTTGGAATCCTAATTAGTTTCCCGAATGTGCTCGGCCAGTGCCAACACATTGCGACCAATCAAAGTGCAGCACAGATTTATGACAAGTCTTGTTATGCGCCTGCAAGCCAAAATACTTGGCACGAAATATCCCACAGTTGTTGTGCATTTTGAGCATACAGCTCACTCATGTTGCCACTGTTAAGACATTGTAGGAATTGGCATACATTTTTGATGGCTGAACGAAAAAAAATAAACCGGAAAGAAAGAGAGCCAAAATCCTAGAGGCATATATTTTGACCCGAACGATAAAGAGAAAATGTATATATTTAAAACGTCACTTCACAGCTGGACTGCATTAAATACATTGGAAACTGAGTTGGTTTTTGTAAAAAAATATTTAGCAGTATGCTTTGATCTTAACTGGCCACGCATTTTTCATGCCAAATTCAAGTTAGGGTGAAATCATTCGGATAAAATATAAACGCTGAATTTTATCTCTGTCATTAAATATCGCGAAAAAATAAGGCCGCAACCCTGTTTTTCGGTACTATTTTGAAGCGACTTGGTTCTTTCCTATTAAACTCAGTCTCACCACCTTTAAAAAAAATAAAAAAAAAAAAAAAAAAAAAAAAAAAAAAAAAAAATACTTTTTTATTTTTGTTTATAGAAACCATAAGTTTACACATAAAATTTGATCCATTCAATTACTTACTTCAGCTATTGAATTTTAAATGGTGATTTTGTACGGACTTTTAACGAAAATTGATTGTGAAACTTCTATGTGAAGGAATGAGCTCCTTAGGCTTTCACATCATCTTGGATCTCTCCTTTTGACTCGCCCCACTGAGCAACACGGCAAATTTAAAATTGCGCGATACAGCTGACCAGTTGACATCAGGCCTTATATCGGTACCACTATAATCGGAATCAATAATCGCAAGTTCCTTCTGATAGCATAATCAAAAGGTCCGGTTACCGGGCGGATTATGCAGCAGATCTATCGCTGACTGCAAAGCTGCCCCAGCTAAGAGTCAACTGAGGCTCCCGGAGCAAGAAACGCAGTCCATCGATCCCTTGACCAAACGACGTAACTGCTTTTTACGTCGAGCCTTCATATCCACCCAAACCCGTGCTCGTCAGGGCTCAAGTTGAGACGTAGATATACGTCTTTTCGAGTCGTGCGACGCTGACGAGACGGAAAAGGCGGTTGTGTAAACAGTAAACGGCATTTTAAGTAAATGAAAGTACTGCTAATAAAACCACCGTCGGATCGAAGTTCCTAGCCCTCCCCCTCCTCCCGGGAGGGGGGCCCAAGGGACGAGGGGGAGGGGAGCGTAGCGCCGTCTGACGCACGAGAGTCGTTTTATTATTCCAGTGTGTTGTGCCGTTGCCGTCAGGTGGCCGTGAGGGGGCGAGGAGGGGAAACCAGCCAATTAATCGCTGGATACAATTTTATGAATATTGCACCTTTGATGAACTGCCTCGGCTGGCGGTAGCGGCCGCTGTAGATGCAGCGCGGCGTTGCCAAGTTGACGGGGGATTTTTCGGATTCTCCTTCCTTCACGATGATGACAATGTAAAATACGCAAGTTTTGATGGAGGAATGTCGACCCTGGTCCGGCAAGGCGGTTTTAATCAGATTCCTTAGTTCCCTTTTCGGGGTTGAAATTGTTACACAGGGTGATCCAAATGTTCCGCACCACGCCTCAGGGGTCTTAACCGTTTTCAGGGTGGTCCCTTTAAAATTTTGGGGGTACCGAGAATTTGTTTTATTTTTGACCCAGGAGCACTCACAGGATTTTGATCACCCTATAGATGATACCATCAACAACAATAATGAAACATGCTCCAAAAATTGTGCGCACTTGGAACATTATTATCAGATTTCTAACGATTGTAGATTTAATCTACAGTTAAAATATATATTTTAGGAAGCCTGTGCATCCAGGAATATTTCTACAGGCCATTGAAAGGACGCGAGGAAATGCGAAGTTTTTGCTTCGATGGAGTGAAAGAACCACGGACCGACCATGTTGCAGTGACTTGATCGAAAGAGGTTCATCATGCTTATGCACTGTGTCGCTCAAAAGAAACTGCTTTCAAGAAATTATCTCTGAGTCACTTGTTGCAAGAGATGGCAGCAGCGCACGAGGGAGTCTGAAGTATCGAGGAAAACGACACCCTAGAGAGCAGAGTCTTTAAAATCCAATCGTCAGAAATATACTCGTTACGTCCTACAAGCTATCAATTTGCAGAGCTCGTCTCTAACAAGGTCGAAAACGGTGACCAAGTTGATCTCAAAATGTACCAATATGTATTTCTTTTTCTTTTGACCGAAGGATGGGAATTCAAAATTAACGAAAAATTCCAAGAACCATCGGGTAATGCTGAGATTAAGTGTCTATCTCTCGTTGGAAGGGATTCTATTGGTCTATGACAATTTTTGTGCGACAGTTGAATCCATTTTTTAAAAATAACTGTGCGACAAAAAAATCATAAAATCAAGGTCAATAAATTCTTAAAAAGTAAAAATGTTCATGCCCGGTCTTGAGAAAACTTGTTGGCACTTCAACTGTACTGCATGTCCAATATATCGTCACCTACCGGTCAAAGTATCACAAGCGCCATGCGACGTTTCGAAATTTCCGCCGCCATTTTATTTTTTTACAGAGAAATTGTTAGTCGAATCTGTTTGAAAATTTCACTGAATTTCATCGGCAGCACAAAGAAAATTCAGTGAAATTTTCGGACAGCTTCGTTGAACAATTTCTCTGTAAAAAAAAAATAAAATGGCGGCGGAAATTTTGAAACATCACATGGCGCTTGTAATACTTCGGCAGATAACGTGTGTTCTTCGAAAAGTTTTGTTTCTGTGTAAAGGAGTGACAAAAAGCGATAAGTTGAACCAGATTAAATGATCACTCTTTCTACGTAATGCTCATGATACTGGTTTACCTGTTTAAGGGTGGTTTCACGATAACTGGAATAGCTTTGTCGCCGTAACAGACAACACACTTTTTGGTCATATTTTTGGAAGTACTGATAATTACTCGAATTTTTTTGCATTAATCTACACAAGGTTACGTGTTGCAACGCTTTTCAAAGATTTGTCGCTCTACTTTTCAATTTCAATAAATATAAATGGCCGCAAATGTGCTGTCTGTTACGCTGACTTTTTACCGCGTAACAGACAGCACATTTTCGGAATTTACATAATATTAATTGAGAAGTAGAGCAACAAATCATTAGAAAGCGTTAAAATACGCAACCCTCTCAAGATTAATGCGAAAAAATTTAAGTGATTATCATTTCTACTAAAAATATGACCGAAAAATAAGTTGTCTGTTACGGCGACAAAACTATTCCAGTTATCGTAAAACCACCCTTAAGAAACGTTTGATATGAAGTACAGGACTAATTCATCTCACTTTGAATTCAGAACTAAGCCTCGAGATGTACAAACGCAAATTATCCAATTTCTGCTGCTCAGAGCATAAGATTGGTGAATAACCTCCTCATAGCTGAATGAACTCTTCGTTCGCTCCGCCCGGTTTCTCAGACCTACACATAACTAAACGACGTCATTATTCGAAATCCCCTCTCGTCGGAGGCGGTGAAAAGGGCCTCGCGTCTCCTGAGGGATAAACCGCTTCCTTGGGATTCATTTTTCTTAATGTAACAGACCGTATGTTTGTACCGAAACGACTCGCCTACTTATCAAAATTGTTCTCTCTCTCCCCTTAACCGACACATATGCCTACACTGCCGTGCTAAGAAAAAACGCCGTATGAACATTCGAGAGTTGCCAAATTTCCTCCGATAAAATGTTCATTTTTGAAGAAAGTTATGAATATTTTTCACCGAAATTTTCAGAAACTCCAGATCAAATTTTGAACAAAATTCTCTGAAAAATTGGGGACAAAATATTTACAAATTTTCCCGGATATTCATGATTTGTCAAAGGAAATTTGGCAACGTCTGAAGGCTCATACGGCGTTCTTCCTTAGCACGGAAGTACACGTACACACAACTCAACCTACTACTTTAACTGATCTTGATGGTTAGTTATCCCAGAAGGCTGGAGAGGTTAGCGTACCTGCCTTCGGTATACGCTCTTAGAATAGTAATAATTGTAGGTGACAAAATGCGGCTTTTTGTCCGTAAATACAGGGAAATGATGGCAAGACCATTTAAGGTAGAGTACCTTCACAAGGAGAGTATGGCCTCTGGGTCTCATAGGGATTTTTGGGGTTCAGGAAAAAGGGCGGTGACTCTAGGTAGAAGCAGACGGTAGCGAATGAGAGAGGGTTGTTGCCAACCTACCTTTAACCAAGTGCTTAACATTTTACCAACTTTGTCATAGTGGAGTTTTGAGTAAAAAACACGTTTTTCTTTCAATTTAATACACGAAATTCGTTTCCAAACTATGTAAATGCGCCTTGCTGTGTAGTTTGAGTAAGTTCAACGGTAATTTAAGCTAAAACCTCCTAATATACACTTTTGAATCATTTGCACGCAACGAGCGCCATTTCATTGTATATGACAGGAGCTATGACGCCTATGACTACTGACAATGAGCCACCTAGAACTCTAATTCAAGGAAGGGAGAGATAACAAGACGCAATTTTTGTGATGCAATTTTCATCAAAGTAAGTATACAAATCATAATTTGAATTCAATAGAAATTTTTTTTAAATTAACCTTGAAGAAATAACTGGATTACATTTTATAGTCAGGAACTACTATTTTTTGCTCATCTATAAAAACGTCTATATTTTTAGAGCCACTGATGTAGTGTATGTCACATCTAAAATGAGCATGAACCAGTACTACTATATTGCAAAATGAAGTTTTAAAAATCGTACCACAAAATCAGATTTTTTAAACTGCAAATTTCGGGGTTTTTTTTTCAATTTTTTTCCTGTTTTTCTAGGGCTAAAACTTTTGTTAAAATGATTTCCCATGAAATGAATCAATTATTTTTCAGCTAAGTCTTTGGAACTTCCGATTTTCCTTCTCATGCATGGACTACTGGAAAAAGATAAGAGCGGTTAATGTAGAGGGACTCATAAGGGATTGACGAGACGAAAAACAAAACGCCTTCAAGTAAAGTGTATCTCAGGCTAGGTAATGCAACATGCAACTATTCGTACTCAATGGATGTCCATGTTGCAAACATTCACATTTGAAGGCGCTCTGGCTTGTCTTGCCCAGAATGCGTAAGTATGCGCGCTATATTGGCGCTGTTCGCTCAGTTTCTGTCATTTTGGTGCTGTTTCCGATTTAATTTTTTTCATTATTAATAATTTACACAGCTAATTACAAATGAAAAAACTGATAATTAATGAAAAAGTGATCCTGGGTTTTTGTAAAGTAACTATCTTCCAGAACGATAGGAAACGCTTATTGAGTAGGAAAACTACTATAGAGAACTTATGATGGTTTTCAATTAAAGAGGTTGTTCCAAAAACGCCGATTTTGGCCCCCCCCTGGATTCGGCCCAAAATTTGCTCAGATGTTGTACTAAGTGTCCCCGACGCTTGGGCAAAATTTCAGCCCCCTCGGATAATTAGGGGGGAGGGGGCAGGGGGGCAAAGTTGCAATTTTTTCAAAACTTTAAAAATCGATATCTCGCGAACGGTTTGAGTGTAAGTGTTGCGGTTTGCGCTAAAAAACGTTAAAAAATATTCTCTACACGAATATTGATGCTGTTTGCATGGTTGCGTAATTTATCGTAGTCATAAATCGATTTTTTCGATTTTGAAGGTTCGACTTTTTTTCGTTTTTCGTCTCTCCTCTCCAGGCGATCGTTGCTACGTGAATGAAAACCGGTTGAGGCGATTCTCCATGAAATTCTGCATCTGCTACACTTTGTTTGACCTTGGGGAAACGATTCGTTCGTGAGTTATAGCGATTTTTCTGCGCGTTACCGGTTACGCGCGGGCGGCATATCGGCGGCGCTCCATCCCGCACGGGCGAGGCAGAGGTTGTTTCACCGCTAGGGCCTTATATTCATGCTGTAGGCTGTAATTATCGATATTTTCTCCTCCCCCCACCCTTCCCCTCCAATAAATATTGTTTTAATACTTCGTTATACAGGGTGTCCCAGACCATCCGTAACAGGTCTTTTTCTCGGTTGGTTTAGGTAGTACGAAGTGGGGGACCGCGGGGTTATATAGGGAATTGACCCCAAGGAATCCGAATTTCACGGTCCCGAAACCCCCTATGCCCCCGCTTGGGAGGTAGGTGCCCCCCTTAGGGTCATGATCCCAAAAGTCGGGAGACATTGTGCCTCCCCCTTTTACGCCCCGAGGGTGGCTAGGGGGGCCTCGGGACCATAAAAATCGGATTCCCTGGGGTCGATTACCTGGGAAATCATCTTTTTCCGGAGGGTCTACGTCAATTTGCGCCCAAAAATGATCTCTTCAAAACGGGGACGATCGGCCTCCTCGATAATTTCCCTTTGGTCAAAAATTGACGTAGACTCTCCGGAAAAAGATGATTTCCCAGGTAATCGACCCCAGGGAATCCGATTTTTATGGTCCCGAGGCCCCCCTAGCCACCCTCGGGGCGTAAAAGGGGGAGGCACAATGTCTCCCGACTTTTGGGATCATGACCCTAAGGGGGGCACCTACCTCCCAAGCGGGGGCATAGGGGGTTTCGGGACCGTGAAATTCGGATTCCTTGGGGTCAATTCCCTATATAACCCCGCGGTCCCCCACTTCGTACTACCTAAACCAACCGAGAAAAAGACCTGTTACGGATGGTCTGGGACACCCTGTATAACGAAGTATTAAAACAATATTTATTGGAGGGGAAGGGTGGGGGGAGGAGAAAATATCGATAATTACAGCCTACAGCATGAATATAAGGCCCTAGCGGTGAAACAACCTCTGCCTCGCCCGTGCGGGATGGAGCGCCGCCGATATGCCGCCCGCGCGTAACCGGTAACGCGCAGAAAAATCGCTATAACTCACGAACGAATCGTTTCCCCAAGGTCAAACAAAGTGTAGCAGATGCAGAATTTCATGGAGAATCGCCTCAACCGGTTTTCATTCACGTAGCAACGATCGCCTGGAGAGGAGAGACGAAAAACGAAAAAAAGTCGAACCTCCAAAATCGAAAAAATCGATTTATGACTACGATAAATTACGCAACCATGCAAACAGCATCAATATTCGTGTAGAGAATATTTTTTAACGTTTTTTAGCGCAAACCGCAACACTTACACTCAAACCGTTCGCGAGATATCGATTTTTAAAGTTTTGAAAAAATTGCAACTTTGCCCCCCTGCCCCCTCCCCCCTAATTATCCGAGGGGGCTGAAATTTTGCCCAAGCGTCGGGGACACTTAGTACAACATCTGAGCAAAGTTTGGGCCGAATCCAGGGGGGGGCCAAAATCGGCGTTTTTGGAACAACCTCTTTGACATTAAGAATAGTTAATTTTTTAATGCAACAACTTCAGCGAAGAAAAAAAAGCCCGTTTAAAAAAAGTTGATACCTATTAACCACGTGAATGTTTTACGACCACCATGACTGAATGAAGAAACATTAAATACATATAATACGTATAATATTTTTCTTGTCATTTTTTCCTTATTTGTTTTAATAATGACAAAATGTCGACGAATGCTAAAATATAATCATATTGAAAATTCAATATTGATTGTATCCATCAATTTTAAATTTAGTTCATCGGATTAACAAAACATTGCGGCTTTAAATCACGGCATCAGCTGTCGTTCCAATAATGTACAAATTTTACCATCATAAAAACTTACACCAAATGACGTATTTTCCGAAAGGGAATGTGTAGACAAAATGACATAAATGAGCGGTTTGAAAACAAGCTCTGACCTTCTACCCTACTAATAGTATTCCTTTTCCACTTTTGCTAGCTTCCGCCATTGTGATGTTATTATCATTTACTCTCACTTTACTTGCTGCAAATAATACAGCAAATACTTTACATTTGGCAAGCGTTGCGTCTACTCTAATTACACGCCGTAAAACCCAATATTCGAGGCGACAAGCTTCTTACAATAGATGGAATGCTTTCAAGAGAAGAGCAGCAATTATTTTTAGTTTTTCCTCAGTTATTTTTGATTTTATATTGGAAGAGAGGCGACCCATATTTTAAACCTTCTCTCGCACAAACAAGGGGCTTTAGCATTGTCCGTGCCAAAAACACGCGTGGCTGAAAATTATTTCTACATTTGCAATTACCAGGCATCGAGTGCAAAGCAGGCGCGGTGTTTGAGCAGAGCATTGTCTTGGTAAGAATGTTGACCGCACAATTTCTTCTTAAGGAATCCTATTCTTTATTTTGGTTGACAACCGTAAATCTTGACTGAAGATGCATACATCACTTCCTTATCAGCTCTATGTCTCTATAGGTGTCGCTTTAAGCTCAAAATGTTGACCGTCCAACGCTTAAATAGCTTCCATTACCGGAAATGTTTTGACTTAGAGCTAAGAACTACCCTGGACCGAAATTCCTCACGACGAAATTGAGGTCAATTCCCTTCGTGAAATGGAAAACATTAAGGAAACTGAGAAATCACATTTTGTATGGTTCGACGCTCCAAAAATTGCGTGCGCCTAATGAATTTTGCAAAGAGATCATCGTTAGACATTTTGTATACACAAAAAAAACCTTAATTAAGAATATATACTTAAAACTGATGGGAAGAACCGCTAGAAGTATAGATGCAGAAATAATTATACAAAATTATTCTTTATAAAAGTTAAATATGATCAAAAATCTGTGGAGAGGCATTGGTAGTTTAGTATCTACATTTTCCTACGTTTCTCACGATGGTCATTTCGGAGGATCTTTTGCTGAATACACAGACTATCTGAATGTTCTGAATAACTGAAAAATATTCAAATAGTCGATGTTCACTCAGGAGCTTCAATCACAAGAAAAATTAAGTTGGAACTAGGTATCAATAACTTCGAAGAATAAAAATAGGTCTAAATTACCCAGAGTAGTACATTTTTGCCCTCACCCCTTCCTAAAACTCTGCCATTTGTTGACGGCCCTAATTCGCCACCGATGTCCGTAGCGTTCTGAGAGTCTCTGTAAAATCTCATCGGACGCAGACATGTAACATTGTATGCTGTTGTGCAAAGGAAAGACACCGTAACAGCATTTGGACGTTGCCAAACCGTCCCCCTCCCCCAGATGAAATATATATTTTTGAAGAAAATTACGACTAGATTTCCTAATCAATTTAAAATTACCATATTAAATTTATAATAGAAAACATCAACAATCTTTAAGGAAAAGTATTCACAAATTTTCCAGAATATCATCATTTGATCAAGAAAAATTCGTCAACGTCCGTAGGTTCATAGGGCGTTATTCCCTGATGCGGCAGCATAGAAACTTTCCTTGTAAGAGGGGAAACTCGATTTAATTCGGGGGTAATTAGGGGGATGAAATGAAGTTAGCTGTCAGGCCGGAAAGGTCGGTCCGGGAACATGCATGCCGCGCGCTCGGGGCGAAACAACTCGAAAGCGTAACTCCATTTTCACGTGGACTCTGAGAAGCGTGAAGTTGTACGGACGACAGAGCTCACCTCGAAATGCAGTTACGATCTCATGCCGTCCGAGTAGCAGATGCCGGGAAGCTCGTGGCTGCAAGGGACTTAATGGACTCCATAGTCCTGTTCGCTGCACTCACCACTTTGGATAGCAGCCAATCCACACATGCTTCCCGCTGTAGTCTGACATTGATTTTTTAGGCTTTCAAAACACTTAAAATCCGACTGCGGAGTGAGCAGGAACCGACGGACTAAGACAGGAAGTGGGGATGGAAGGGTTAAGGCAAAGGGCGGGGCGAGGGAGAAGGGAGATGATTCAAAATTGCTGTTTCTAAACCTATAGAATCATCCGCTCCGCAAACTAGGAGATCCCCAGTCAGTTTCTAACAACAAATAACAGCTGCATATAATTTGAGTTTCGTTTTGCAAATAGGAACCAAGAGCATTGCAGTGTTGCTGAGATTGTGCAAGTTTATTCGTATTGGCAAAAAAACCTGATCATCTATGAACGCACTGGAAAAAAAACACATTGGATCTGGAGTCCAGACTCTTGAAAACATTGACAAGAAAAAGGACTCTTGATTCAAGCAGATTTAAGCTTAAATAAAAAAGAAATCCGTTCAAATTAAGAGGCTTGGCTCTTGATTTAAGCTTAAATCTGATGGAATCAAGAGTATTTTTTCTTGTCGATGTTTTTAAGAGTCTGGACTCTAGACCCAATGTGTTTTTTTCCCCCAGTGCGGTTTCTATTTTACACCCTAAATATTGTAAATTTAAGTCAAACATTACAATGTAAATTTCATATTTTTGCATGTTCCAGTAGTTCTATTGCAAAGGATAAAGTTGTATAATCTTAGCCACATTGTAATGCTCTTGGCTCTTTTTTGCGAAATGCAATTTATTCGATATAGCGATAAGTTTCATGCTGACCCATGCAGTCCATTTTATGCTTCAATGGGCGGAATTAACTGAGAACAGTCTGGATGCAATTCATTGTGCCTATTTTCCTTTCAAGCTTTACTTTTTTAACCGATAATTAGACAACTACAGAGGTATATCGGTCACAGGAACCTTGAGCAAGGTCTACGGTAAAATTCTCAAGGCAAAGGTCGAAGAGGTTTGGAGCGGCCAGGAAGCCGAAGAACAGGCTGGTTTTAGAGCCGGTAGGTCTACCGTCGACCATTTGTTCACCATTACCCAGGTCATCGAGAAGAAAAGGGCGGTCAGCCAGGAGCTGCACTTGGTGTTTGTGGATCTTCAGAAAGCTTATGACAGCGTGCCGTTAGTGAAGCTTTGGGAAGCCTTGGAAAAAAGGGGTTTTAGCAAAGGACTTGTGGGGGCAATTAAATCATTTTATAACGGGACGATAGCAAAAATTAAATGTCGTGGAGAGTTGTCCGGAGGTTTTTTCGTCACAAAAGGGCTAAAACAAGGCTGTTGTTTGTCACCAACACTATTTAAGGTATACCTAGAGCACGTTTTAGAGGAATGGAAAAAGAAGGTTGCAGGAATGGGCGTTCCACTCCTTGATGGGCAGACCCTTTATACTCTATGCTTTGCCGATGACCAGATCGTTGTAGCTCAAGATGAGGAAGATGCAGATTACATGACGCGGAAGTTGGTCGAAGAATATCGGAAATGGGGCATGGACGTTAGTGTGTCCAAGACAGAGAAGCTGGTCGTGGGAGCAGCGCATCAACGGCAAAGCATAGAGCTTGAGGATGGACGGCGCATCGAAGAGTGTGACGAGTATAAGTATCTCGGTGTTTGGCTCGATCAGGATGGAAGGATGGATAGAGCAATTAAGGACAGGATCATCCAGGGCAGGAGAGCCATCGCGATGCTGAACGGGGTGCTCTGGGATCAGAGCATCTCAAAGGCAAACAAGCACCGGATATATGACGCCATCGTTAAAAGTATCGTGCTCTATGGTAGTGAAGTGTGGCCTTTGACGAAAAGAACGCAAGAAATGTTGAGGGCAACTGAAATGGATTTTTGGCGGCGATCTGCCGGCATTTCGAGACGGGACCGTGTCCGTAATGAGAGAATTCGCCAGGTGATGAAGGTTGAGAAAGATATCGTGCACGACGTCATGTCCAGGCAGTTATGCTGGTATGGACATGTGCAAAGAATGTCGGAGGAGAGGTTGCCCAAACAAGTTTTGGATTGGGTACCACCTGGGAAGAGGCGACGGGGACGTCCCGTAAAGGGTTGGCGGCAGGGCGTTGACAAAGAGATGTTGCGGTGTCAGTTGCCCGATAACCTCTGGGAAGACAGGCATATGTGGCGCTTGGGTGTCGTAGAACGCCAGAGTGCGTTATAAAGCGACTTTATATATATATATATATTAAGATATAAGATATGTAGGATGTAGATAGAGAGGAGGAGATGATAGTGGCGGGAGGGGAAGGGAGAAGGGGAGGGGAAGAGAAGGAGGAGTGAAGAGTTATAGTGGGGAGGGGAAGTGAAGGATGGGGGAAGAGTGATCGTGGGGAGCAAAGTTCTAAAAATCGTTCAACTTTACATTGTTATTGCAGCGACTTATTTATATACACTAAAATTATTTTCCTCCAAGACATTTTTTTCAAAATCAACCCTCATTGTTCCAGCAAAATGTTTCCTCCGCACGAACGCACGTTGGGTTTGCTGAAAAACAAGTGAAAGCTGCCTCCTACCAAGGTTTGAGTTGATTTACGTGTCAATGACATTTCCCTCGTTTTCAGGAAAGGGGCCGAAAAATGAGCTTTTTGGGGGCGGACCTTTGACGGCGTGCGGGTGGTTTGGTTTTGTCACCTCTCATAAAACGCTACAAACCCGACCTAAAACAACAAGAAAAGGGATCGAGGTGACAAAGCTCCCGTCTTGTTGGAAAGACGTTTGCGTTGACCTAACTCCGCGAGGAGTGTGCCATTGACGCGGACTAAGGCCATTACACACGCGTCAAGTTACCCCTTATTTCGCGCTTAAAAAACGCCCTTCCAACCATGTTTTGGCTACATCGCTGCCTCGTAAATAGAATTATCAGCGTTATCGCGGCCTTTGCAGCGCTGCAACTCCCTTCCCCGTCCCGGCGATTGTTAATTGAAACACATCGCGCAAGAAATTCAATTTGAAAACGGCCTTTCCTCGTCTCTGAAGACGCCGGGAAGAAAAAAGCCGATGGTCTTTTCAGAACGCGACCAGGGCTGAATAAGTCCCTCCGCGGGCCAGAAGAGCCCTCTTATCGTGATGGGAGGATGATGGTGTAATGGTAGAGGAAAAAATGTGGGCAAATGCAAGAATCACAGTGTGCGCAGTTCATATATGGACGTTGTTCAACATTCATTGAATAGCACACCGACAAAAAAAGTTCGGTCGTATACACCGAATGTACGGTGTTCAATATCGGCCGTACTGTTCGGTTCATGCGACGCTCTTTCGCTTCTGGGAACCGTATCTTCGGTTTATGCAATCGAGCCATTTCGTTCACTGGAAAAAAAAATTGGATCGAGAGTCCAGACTCTTAAAAACATTGACAAGAAAAAATACTCTTGATTCAATCAGATTTAAGCTTAAATCAAGAATCAAGCCTCTTAATTTGAGCGAATTTCCTTTTTATTTAAGCTTAAATCTGATTGAATCTAGAGTCCTTTTTCTTGTCAATGTTTTCAAGAGTCTGGACTCTAGATCCAATGTGTTTTTTTTTCCAGTGTTGGTTCTGTTCGGTTTGAATGCTCGGTTGCATGAGCCGGATACGGTTCATGGAACCGAGAGAGCGGTTACATGAACCGAACAATACGGTCAATATCGAAGATCGTACATTCGGTTCATCATATGACCGAAGTTTTTTCTCGGTGCACCCTGCTACAATGACGTGATCGAAAGCACCCTTCGGGAGAAGAACAAAAGTTTCAGAGCTTTCTGTGAAAGTTCGAGGTGAAAGGCAATTTTACCTCAAAAGAAAACAAGGTGGCAACTCAGAGGAATAAGACGTTTCCGTTTATATTAAGAGACAACTGGTGGAATTCGAGTTTCTCCGCTGTCCCAATTCTAGGCTGGAAATATTAGTGCCGGAATGTATGAGAGTCTCAAACCGACATTCACGTTTTCCACATTATTTGTCCGTGATAAGATCGTTGAACAACAGAACCACTCTCTGTACGCTTTGCTGCATTTATCACGGGGTGAAATGTCCCCGAGTCACGCGAAGCAAGGGGAAAAGTTTTCGGAGCCGAGTTAACTTCTCCAGAACTTTGGCACCACTACGCTACGGCGTTGACGATTTTTGCAAACGTAAAACACTCCATTACCTTCATTTCAATCCGTCAGAAAAATTGATTTTAGGGTAATGAGCGTGTCTTCCCTAAAATAAATTCTTTTACGTAAATTGAATTGGAAGAAAAACAGCACTTCCATATTTATTGTATCCCGCTGCACTCTAGGACGTCTGTTTCCTGTTTAAGGGAGACAAATCAGAGAATACGACCCCCTTCCATAAAGTTTTGACAAAAACTTAATGTTGGATAGATTTTCTAAGAGCTTTCAAAGCGACTTGCCAGTTCGTCCCCGTGTTTTATGTTCGTAAGGTTGGTTCCTTTCTGATGAACTCGGTCCAATTTTCCGATAATTTGGACTAATGTCCTCTCAAAAGCGTTTATGTGTTGTGCGAGTGGTTGAAGAATAAATACAACTAGAAACAACTAACTAGAACAAAAACAAATAACTAGAACAGAAAATATATAACTAGAGGAACTCAAAACATCCTTAACTCAATTTTTTAGAAAATGTGGGTTGGTTCCTTTCTGACGAACTCGGTTCAATTTTCCAATAATTTCGCCTAATATCCTCTCAAAAGCGTTTACGTGTATCGTATACGTGTTGTGCGAGGGGTATGCGAGCGTTGAACTTGGGCGTGTGTAGCGGGCGGTATCAAGACTGGAAGAAGGTGCCGGACCCGTTCGAACAGCGTTTCGAGATGAATAATTCACACCGGATGCAAGATTCCGAGTTCTCGGCAAACATACTTGGCCCTCGGGCTGGCGCTCGGTGCTCTTTCGCGAACGCTCAAGCGTGAAATGTGCTATCGGTGCAACCGCAAGGGATGCCAGCCGGCGCGGCGCGGCGCAACGCTCGCTCGCTCGGCGAGAAATACGGGAAAACTTGTTGCGACAAATGGATGCTTCCGGATTCAGAGGATCACCACTTGTGAAATGAAGGAGCGAACATCGGGATCGCTGTTACCGCGCCAACAAAAGGGCCATCAAATGGACCGAGGAACGAGGCCTCATTCGCATTGAATTTATAGACTATATTTTCATGATTCTTTTCTTTTTCTTTTTCTCTTGGCTTATGTTCCGTTAGGAACAGTGTTCAAAACGCATAGGCGCCAACGCGCCAAATGCGCCTAAGAAATCGGTCAAAAAATGAAGGCTCTGCGCCAACGTGGCCCCTAAAAAATTACTCCCTTCCCCCTAAAAAAAACCCTAATCTTCCTGTATGGTGATTTTTCGAAATTTGACCCGCAAGTTACGGTTACTAGTTCTGCGACTAAAATATCTTGCATCCAACTTTTCACTACATGCGCTGTGATTTATGGGCAAAAAGTGAATTTGGCCCCTAGAAGATCTTCAATGGCCCCTAAAAATTAAGCATGATGCGCCACACGGCTCCTAAAACTCGAAGGTGAGTTTCGAACACTGGTTAGGAACTTAGAGCCATCCATAGACTATATTCAATGTAAGTAGATATCAAGGGATCGGCACATCCATGCTCTACGCTTTCAAATTTTCAGGGATTAGGGAGTATCGAATCTGTTCCTGCAGATCCACACGTCCTTTCCGTGAAAATTTGGCGCCACTACTTGGATTCGAACCCGGGACCTATTCTGCCGTGCTAAGGAAAAACGCCGTGTGAACTTTCAGGCGTTGCCAAATTTCCTTTGATAATACACAAATTTGCTGGTCAAATTATGAATATTTTCATTCCAATTTTCCAGATTATTTTGATTGCAATTTCACCTAAAGTTCCTAATAATTTCAAGGAAAAACATTCATATCTTTCCTCAAAATAAACATTTTATCGAAGGAAATTTTGCAACTCTCGAATGTTCATACGGCATTCTTCCTTAGCACGGCAGTATTGACCTAGAGCCACACCGCTGACCACTCGGCCAACCTGGCCAGCTTTCATGATTATTCCTCTAAATAATCCTTTGCTTAGGAGGAATTTCTATGAGTTATTTCGTGAGTAAGAGAGGTTTAAGATCTCAAACCTGTAAGTATAAAAAGAGCAGTTTTGACGATTTCTCGGTAAAAATCCAACTGATTATAACTTTGCATTAGACTCTTGCAAAAGGGTTAAAACGATTTTCCTCCGTAAGAAATTAAAAATGATAAGGAAAAAATGTTGTTAATTTTGAACATTTTAAGGCAAGAACGCACCTACCTTCAGATTTTTCAAAATCATAGAATTTTTGCGAGAGTCTTACTTGCAAGAGAAACCCAGCTTAAATTTATACTGATTTTGTGAAAGAACGTACTGACTGTGATACACTTATCAATATTTAATATTTTAGCCATGCTGTTTCTCCAAGAATGCTAATTAGCTTCTAAGTTTTTGAAGGAAACTTATAGCATTTACTAAGATAGTCTTTACTGTGTTTAGGATGCCTGGTCGTAAAAATGAAACGAAACAGATTGATAAGAACAGAAAATTTTTGCGCAAGAATACGGTATCCTGACGTCCATTATCAAAACCTAGAATGCTATCACTCAAAATAAAAAAGAAGCACGATAAGAAGACAAATTACGCAAGTTTATAAAAAAAAATCTGGAAGTAACTATCTGACTCCCATTTGACGTCATTGCAGAGTCTATTGTTTCTCAAACGAGCAATGAATGAATTTTGGAATTTACTCCCAAAATAGACGACCTTATTATAATCTAACTAGTATTTTCATCATAAATATCCATTGCATCACTTTTCAGCCATCCTTCGTCGGTGGAGAAAAAAACACGCATCAAAGCTTTGCTAGAACGTTGACCTGACCTATCAGCCACCAAGTTAGGGTCTCCCCTTCGAATGCCCTCGTGCTAATTTTTCAAAAAGCACGAGAGAGAGTTCAACCAGACGAATATCACACATTTTGCTGTCACTTCTTCCTATCTCAGTTGCTCTTGAATCTCTACGTGGACCCTCCTTGGTACTGCAATCAATATTGAGTCAGTCAATATTTTCACCAACCTTGTAATCGAGAATTTTCCCCAGGAAAAATCTCGTGAAAACGTCCCGCGGAGACACGGCGAAATGAAAACAGATTTTCACTCCTGCAGATCCATGAAATGATGCGACCGATGCGAGAGCGAAGATACGACCAACGTGAAAAGGCTTTTACACGAGTCGAGATACGCGTAGAGACCTACCGTTTTCAGAAACAAAGGCTTCCTCCGCCCACGTAAGCTTTTACGCCCCCCCCCCCCGCCGCTTCCTCATTGCATGAGCGTCTCGAGATTAAAAATAACCAAAGATTACGGAAAGAAACCTCAGCGGGATTACGTCGCGCGCCGATCAAAGATTATCCCGGCCTTCGTAACTCGCCTTTGTTGCCGGATGGGGTTGAATTACAAGGAAATTCTGTTTTTAAATTGTTGGACTTTATTTAAGGGGAAAATTTCCAAAGTTTTAAAGGCATCTCGTTGCTCAGCACGAAAATAAAAATAATATGAGGGAAAATTAGACGACATGAAATTCAGTTCAATTGATTTTGATTGAATGCGTCCATTTAATAGTGAATTTTTCCGGCCTGACCCATTCTGCAACCAGAGAGACAAGGAAGCGTCATCTTGGTAAGACATTTTGCAAAACAGCCTTTGGCAAGTTGTGTTTTATCTTCCCGAAATGCTTTGCCGGTAAGAGTGGTGAGGCACCTTCAAAGAATTTCCACAGCACGCACGACTACTAAGCACGAATAGTTGCATATATCTCAGGCGTTATTATACAAGCGGACCCGCTTGTAGATAAATATTCCATGGATGCATATTCGCTCGCACACCAGTTTCTGAGGAGGACTATGAATAATTTTTATCTCTGACTTTCCACGTTTTCTGTGAGACATGGCAACTCTTTTCATGGTAAGGAGTAGCTATACTATTCGACTCAGGCGAGAAACTAAACAGGCTTTGCTTTGAAGTCAAAATCGGGACGATTAAAAATTCAAATGAAACGAGGGCAGGGTACGGTCGAGGCGGGAAAAGGGGACAGAGAACAATTGCAGCATGATGAGAGATTTCACTACCGCTTACCAAGACGACGCAGCAGCGTGCTGCGAGGTAATTTGGAGCTTCTCAGCAGCATGAAAAGAAAGGTTGAAAAAGCTCTGGGAAGCCAATGTCAAGCCCATTTCTTTCGCAATTTCAGTTGGAAACTCCGGAATTTTCCTAAATACTTAACTTTTCAAGCGAACCAATATTTTACGAATGAGACTGTATGTTATAAAAGACAGCTTGTCGACAGCATTCAAAGAAGTAAAATCTTTCAAATTTCAGAAACTGATGGTGTCTGAAACAGAACTCTAGTTGACATGGCAAACTTTTCTCTACGATGTTGGAAACACAACATTGATGTACCTTCTGAATGGAGGCCTTTTTCCGTTAGGTGCAATAAATCTGTGAACTACATTAAAATTGTGCCTCAACCATTAGGTACCCAATGTTGAAAACTGATGGCGGTTCTGAATCAATTGTTTCAAATTTAATCCTCCTTTATACAAGTATGATGTTTATTCATAAATAGCAATGGGTCAGGTGCGCTGGTCTGAAAATCGAATTTTGATGCTTGATTCTTGTAGATCAGCTAAAAAAATTAAGATCTATTTAAACAGCAACTTTTTATCAATATTAACGCGCTTTGAAAAATGCGGTACAACCGCGATAGTTAACGTCATAAATCGAATTTATCAAAAGGCGATACCTCGGTTAATATTGGACCATGTTGGACCATGTTGGACCATATTGGACCGTTTGACCAATCAGGATGTTACTGTTCGGAAAGATTATTTTTAGTTAATCTACAAGAATCAAGCATCAACTAACGATTCTGCACTGAAAAAAAAGATTGGTAGAATTTACCATTCCTTCACGCTGTATGACACACAGCGTGAATTTAAAGTCGATTCTGCCAGAGGAATGGTTACCTGTACTAGTATATAGTAACGTTTACATTTCTTCTGGCAGAATTGACTCTGTATTGACGCTGTGTGAAATACAGCTTGAAGGAATTGTAAGTTCTACCATCTTTTTTTTTTTCAGTATGTGACCAGCGCAACTGACCCATTATTTTCGGATTAAAACTGAAGCTGAGCCGTCAGTTCGGCAACTATTGCGTACTGGGAGAGGGGGGGGGGGGAGAAGACTCCGTGGAGGCCCGGCACTCGAAAAGGGACGCGGCGATGCGCTTGGAGAGAAAAGGCACCGGATCGCGGAATAAAAACGGAGAGAGACACGGGATTAAATATTTTCACAAAACGCCCGGGCGGGCGCGAGATGCAATTTGGTCGGGGGACGCTGAAAGGATCGGCCCCGGAAGACACGGCGGAAAATTAAATTGCCACCGTTTCGCGACGTCTTTGGTCGCAGGCGGCCCGTTAACCGCCGTAACGCAGACGCCTCCTGATTAAAAGAAGACCTCCGCTAGGCGCTCCCGCTCCGCGGGTTGCCTAACCAGCTTCGCTCTTCACTCGTCATCTCAAGACAGTTGCGTTGCCTTCTCGAGTAACACGCTGTTATTACGCTCAGAGAGAAGGAATCCCTCACTGGCCTCTTGGCAACGGGTAGGAACTTTTACTTTCAGGGATTCAACTCTTCCTTGTGGACAATTATAAGGGAGCAACAGTCAGCATACCTACTAGGTTAATGAGCTTCGGGTGACGTAATGAGCCAAATAAGTTTGCCCAACATCGGTATGTTTGCAAAACGAAATAACCAACACGCTGTACAACATCCACCGAGTACACTGGAAAAAAGTCGTTTGGATCTAGAGTCCAGACTCTTGAAAACATTGACAAGAAAAAATACTCTTGAATCAATCAGAATTTTTGCTTGAATCAAAAAGAAATCCCCCTAAATCAGGAGGCTTGGCTCTTTGATTCAAGGAAAAGTCGAATTGAATCAAGAGTATTTTTTCTTGTCAGTATTATTAACAGTCTGGACTGTAGATCTAAGCGACTTTTTTTCCACTGTGGGTGGGTCAACAGTACGATGGTTAAATGTTGGAGTTCCGAACTAGAGCAATAACTCGCCCACTATGAGATTCCTCTGTTATCATTTGGCTATGTTCGATAAGTTGCTCATCAATCATCAACAGGCGGATATTGGCAATGACCTTCTAAATTAAATTTTGCTTCACCCAATTGCATTGCGCTGATAATTGGTACACGAGGTCTCTAAAATAAGTTATCTGTGGCTGGAACATCGTTTATATAGTGCGACAGCCCTTGCATGCGAAATCGGAGGCATTGTCTGGCAGGGCATCAAAGAAATCTCACTGGTGATAAATTGGAAAAAAGGCGAAAATGGGAGAGGAACACGTTTCGAGCATCGCGCTGGGAGCTGGGAAAATAACCTGTATCCGTTTGCATTGGAGCACCTGAGGATGAATAAGGGAACTCGCCATCCCGTGTCGATAGTCTATGCGTCCGTCAATCCGCGGATCACTTTTTTCACGTGGGCCCTGGATAACGTGTTGATATTCGGGCAACAAGACTCATCAGAATGTCGTGTTGTGATCTCACATCGATGGAGTGTCAAATTCGTTGTATCGAGCAACGGTACAGCTTTTACATGCATGGCCGCACAGTGAATCAAGTCAATCAAAGATTGGACATGTATTTTTTTTTTCACAAAAACTGCAAATTTCGATGTTTATTTCGTCACATTTTAAATTTTGAGGAGTGTTTCTGGAAGAAAATTTCACAAGAAAACTAATGGAACCACTTAAAACCTTTAAGTTTTGTATAAACGGAGTTAAAAGCTTTTAAAGTTTCCAAATTATGTCCGAACTCCCCAGTTGACTCGATCCACTGTGGACCGGCTCAAATTGGTCTTGCTCTCAGTGGTGCACAGTGCGACAAAGCATTTTATGCGCTTTTTAGTGCTCATTGCTTTTTTTTGAGCGGAGATCGATCATTTTGTGAGTCAGGTTTTCGGAGATGAACTTAAAATTATTTATTTTTTCTCGACCATCAAAATTGATTTTTCTTGTAACTATCAGACGGTGTGTGAATTGTAATGAATTCAATTTCACCAGCTCTCTAAGATTTTAACACGCAGATAAAAAAGCCTGTTCAGTGACTTCTGAGATATTTGCCTACTGGACTAAATGTACTGATTCATAAAATGGGAACTGAAAAAACTAAAGGCACAATAGTCACTCAACTTTCAACTAAAGGGCGCCTATCTCTGCCGTTATGGATTATAAATCTTGCAGAATTTTTTACATTCGATGGTTAGTTATTAGTGCAGGTGCCATTAAATAAATCTGCAGTACTTATTATACAAGGTAGTTTCATTTTTTTCTTATTTTTGTATTCCGCTTCTATTTATTTTTTTACACGTATAACAGGGCCAGATTTACAAACTTGCCGCCCACGGGCCGCCTGTATTTTGCCGCCCCCTTCTCATTCGTTTTAAAACATCAATAGAAACCATCAAGTGAACGTGCCGGAGGGGTGCATAAGGCAGAAGGCACGTTTATTCGTGTTGGACACATTTTTGAAAAAGCCCTGTCCACATTACTAGCAAAAGTTCACGGATCTTTGCGCGAAAATCAAGTTCCGTAAACCTATCTCTGTGTGGACAAGGCCTTCCATTTATTAGAAATAAACGATAATAATCATGGAAGAACAAACATAAATGCGGTTTAATGATTTTAACCTCCGCCACTGCGCCGCGCAGACCGCAATGTGCTTGGCGCAATGCGTGAAGTATTCATGCGTTCTTGTAGGCGCTATGCGTTTCTCGTTGTCCGCAGTGACTGCACTATGTTTGATGCAATGCGTGAAGTATTCATGCAGTCTCGTAGGCGCTTATAAGTGTTACATGTCGACCGCCGCGCGCCGCACCGAGGGCTTCTCCTTTTCATCTCAAGTCCTCGTCATCATTTCTCTCTAGGCCGCGCCGTTCCAGGCCAAATTGCGTGTTTGGTTTCTCTCTTAACTCGACTAATTAAAGGTGCTGTCTCTTGTATCACTGAAAGACGACAAAATTAGAAACTACTATACTCTAAAAAATGAGAGATTTTGTTGCCTTTTCTCGTTAGTAATTTTTTTTCTAAATCCGATTTGTTCATATCATTTTTTGGTGTTATGAATGGCTCCTATCTTTATGTTCTTGACAGCTCAATTGTCTACATACAGCGATAATACAATGAATCATACTGGTTGTTTCGATGAAACATAGAAACATTTCTTTCTGTAGTTCTTCTTTAAAGTGTCACGCGATGAGCGGCTTTCACGATATGAAAATGCAGAATAAATTGAGACCTCTGTTATTTCATATCCTATGAAATTCAAAATACCACAAATACCATCAGAATGGTACCGACTGTATGGAATGAAGACAATCATAATAATCTCTACATTACGAACAGCTCTGTAGACTGATAAAAATTATATTGAGGTTGATGAAGAGTGAGCAAAATGTTTCGACAAAATTAAACCTTCAACATTTGGTTTTTTCATTTCTCCGTTTTTAACCCGTACAAAATGTTCAATTTGGCACCTAAAGGAGCGCAAATCACGGCAACTCTGATGCTGTGCTGGGGTCCATCTCATTCCTCGAATTCAGAATGCCTGAAATTCCCTACCGATATTGCTCATTTATTGGAATCATTCCGATTGTGTTTCTTCTTGCTCTGTTTCTAAAGAAATGCGGCAATTGGGGGTGGGGGGGGGGGTAAATACTTCTCGTTTTTCATTTCGATGAATTATTACAAATTATTGCTTTCAACTCAACCTCTGTATCGTTTATTTAATTTTTAAGGATTTATGTGCATCCATTTTCCCAATATAAAACGCAGTTTGCAATCAAGCGTACACTAAAAAAAAAAATTAATCCTGAATATGAAATTTATTTTACTTTCCAAAACCAGATGCTCCGGTTGGTTAGACCAGTACTCCAGAGGGATCAACAATAATCCGGATGAATTGACCAGAGAATTCAAATCGAAATTTGATCCAAAACTTACAATGGCTTGGATGTCGTTTAAAGGAACGAAAGACGTCGGTTTTCTCGACAAAAATCTCAGTTTTCTGAAGCAAAAAGCGCCTATCGAACTTACTGGTACGGTAGATTTTTTTCAATTCAAAAGCCGAAAAAACGGGAGCCAATGAGAGACGGATTCCACGTGCCTTAACTCTCCCTATAAAAAAACTTCAACCGCAAAAGATAGAATTTCGGTGGAGGCCTCTTTCCTTCTCGAACGATAACGGGTAACACCCGCGCTGCCTTGCTACAGAAAAACGCCGTATGAACACTCGAGAGTTGCCAAATTTCCTCCAATTAAATGTGCATTTTCAAGCAGAATTATGAATATTTCCACTTGAAATTTTCAGATAATTTAGATCTAATAGCGAATAAAATTCTGTGAAAAATTGAAGAGAAAGTATTCACAGATTTCCCTGAAATTATGTATTTTATCAACGGAAATTTAGCAACGTCTGAGGGCCCATACGGCGTTATTCCTAAGCACGGCAGCGCGTGAAGTGACATGTTAGGAAGAAGAGGGCGGACCGGTCTTAATTTGTCGCCTAATTCACCGATTCCGGGGCGCTTGTCAAATTTGCACCTCGCTACCAGGAAAAGGCCCATCTGCCATGCTCGGTGGTGGGAACAACCACGTATCTACGTTGTGTTTTCGTTGGAGATACGAGCTTTTTGCATAGCGGGAGCGTTTGACGCCGGGCCGCGACGATGCCGGTTAATTTATGCGCGCCGAGATGGAAAGGAACCAATTCGATTACTGCCCAATTAAATCGGTATCAACGTCGCTCGAAATACGACAGCTCTTAAATGTCACCGCCCGAGCCATCTTCTCGCCAGACGACGCGACGTTCGTCAAAGTGAGCAACAATCGGGACCGGAGCAGAAGCCCGAGACCTCCTTTCGCTAGGCCTCTCTTCCAGCTTCGGGGGACATTTGACAACTCATTTTCCCCGATGCTAAACAGATAATAACGGAACTACTCGAAATATTAAAGTATTTTATGTGAGAGGGGCCTCTATGCTCATCAATTTATTCTAGTGAAAGTTAACTATCTTCACCGTGATGTCGGCCCTGAGACCAATAAAAATACGCGCAGGGCACGGCCCACAATGGACCGAATCAATGGGAGAGGTCGGACATGATTTTTTTGACTAACAGTGCAAATTTAGATGTTTCTTTCGTCAAATTTTAAATTTTGACGGGGGATACTAAAAAAAAAATTACGAGAAAACCAATATGGAACTATTTTTAAGACCTCAAAATTTTGTAAAAACGGAGTTATGAGCTTTCAAATCTTTCAAATATTGTCCGACTTCTTCTATTGACTCGATTCACTGTGCGGCCCAAGTCTCAGTGCACTGCCTTTTAAACGAAAGCACGGAACTATAATTTAGCGCATTCTTACTGCAAAAGATTATTGCACTCCGAGCTGAAATTGCACTGATTTACCTTTATGTCACGGGTAAAAATCAGCAAAATTTAGGGAGGCTATTGCACAGCCACATTCTCATTAAAAAATGAAAAGTTTGAGTCAACTTTGCGGCCTTGGAGTGGGGATACGTTTCTTAGTGTGGGAAACCACGAATGTTGATAACTCATTTTGATTTTATGAAGGATACTTATGTTAAAGTGAGGCGATTCTGAACGAGGTTTATGGTGAACCCAAACCTGCGCAGGAACTTTAATAGGTTGGATTGAAACAAATATTTGGGAAATGATGATTGTAGGGCTTTACTGGGTAAAAAAAGGAATAATGTTGTGCACGGTTACTTGATTTTGACCTGCTAACCTAGTTGATCTGAATTGTGTGTACATGCACCGATCAAATCGGTGTTGTGTACCTTCCATGGACCCTGGACCTCTATGGACACTTGGAGATTTCTGGTGAAATAATCAACATCAATCTTGTCATCAACGGACACTTATGCATGATTCAAATGATCCTTAAGAAAACATGACACGATGTTAAAGTTATTCAGTGAAATTATACAGTCAAAGCAAATGCAACAGAATTTCACCAAAAAATCTAAAATCTCCTCACACTTTCTAAAGGACTAGCTGAATAATGAGGTTATTTCGCTTTCATGGTCGGTTAACCTGAAACTTCGCTCGTTTTTAACCTACAATGTCAAATGTTGTGTGGTAAGTAGGGGTTAAGAGCATGTGAATCTGCTAAAAGTAAATAATTTAATAGTTTAACGGGGTTGCTTCAGTTTAATACTCGTGATGTAAAATTTGTTTTTCGCAATTTTCCTAGAGTTTCCAGTAATTATTTTCAGCACCATGTTATCTTACTTACATTCACCAATAATGACCTCTCACCATGGACAGAATTATTTTTGTTTCAACGATTTGAGACGTGAAACAAAGTTTATTCCAAAACACCTCGTCGTGGATTTAAAAGAAAACAAATATTAACAAACCTGTTACCAATGAGCAAAATGATAAGAATCCAATCCTATTTACAAAGAAAAAACGAACTATGTTTGACACTTTTCCACACCTACTCCAAAATATCACTCAACACTAATCGCCGACAAACATTTAATTTTTACCGTGTTTTTTTTTATTTTCAATGTAAAATTAATCGATTTTGGGATCAACTCAAAATTTTCATTTCTTTGTTTACAAAATCACTTTTTCGTTTCATAAATGTCTCCGCCCGAACCGGTGACTGAAACACGATTAGGAGCACTGATTATGCATGCTGATCAAAATGAGGCACTTCCGATTCTCGCCCGCACGGGTTTTGCACGCTCTAATCCGATCGAAAATATCAAGAGCAGGAAGCGATGATTACCGAAACAATAACTTTCAATAAGAACAGAATAATTAGTGAAGTAAATGGTTTACTTTGATTTCAAGGTCACCGGTGAAAATTTCGTAATTGGACAATTTTCGAGCGCTGCTTTGAGAATATCACGAGAACGTCTAAAGACACGTTTCAGACACGAAATATTCCGAGAAAACTTCACCTCGAACGGTGATTGCTATATTCGGCACGAGCAAAATATCTTAGCGCGGCACTAACGATGAATCAGAGATATACTTGAGATGGTAGAATCCTCGGGTCCTTGTTGTAAAGGTGACAGGTTAATCCAGAGTAACACCAATCCGTAGATCAAGCATGCGCACTACGAAGGGTCAAAGGGGGGGGGGGGTATCAAAGGGTCACTTTTTTAATCGAGCGCGATCCCTTCCGTTCGAAAAGGGACGGAAGAAGATAATACTTATCGGAAACCGATTTGAAAGAGGCGAATCAAATATCAACTTTGATAAAAAAAAAAAAAAAAAAAAAAAAAAAAAAACGGTGAACGATATATGAGAAAAGCTGTGAAAAAAACAGTTTGTGACGAACGTTTGGGAAGACAATTAAGGCATCGGTAAGCTAGAAAATGGAGCAAATAGTTGACGCAGTGTATTGCACAAGCACGCTAGACGAAATTAAAGATGCAGCATATCTTTACGCGGGGGAATACACGATAGTATAATGTATACAAATAAGCAGGACGAAAGTTTCTAAAAATTTGCTTTTCCCATTTTTCAAATGAAAGAAATCGCACAACGGGCTAGGAATGCGAGCGTAACACACACAGATATGACTGAAAACACTCTTTTGAATACCGATGCTCGAGTTAAAAGGCGCGTATCTTATTACGTAGCTGACTTAGAGAGTGATTTGTAAGAGATTACCGGCAAAAATGCTAAATCAGTGCGAACAACACTACTAACAAGCACTACTTTAAATAGAATTCGAGGGAAGCAAGCGACCTATAAAAAGCGAAAAGTTTGACGAATTTTCCGGAATTTGTCAAGGAAGGTTAACACTAAAAAAGAACTCGGTTCGAACTACACTGGTGGTAATCCAAAATTTTCCTTGACGCTCTAGGTGAAAGGTCAGCCGTTGAAGAGGATATTTTGCGATTTTTAAGGAATGCAAATAGGGATTATAAACGAAGAAGCTCGATGAAAACGACACTAAAGACAATCCTCTATTTCGAGTAACGTTCGGGGAAGACAGTCGGTGGTTTCCGGGCGATTCCGCACAATTTTCCAAACGCGAAAGGAGGTTATATACAAACGCGAGCGCTGCGGTAAATGACACCGATGACAGCCGCTTTTACGGATAGCGTTTGAACAAGACAGTCAACCGGAATTTTTGGAGCGCGAATTTGGATAATTGGCGACACGAGGCGGGAACGGATCGCGAATTTTTAGGAAACGCCGAGGGACCGCGTGGGCCGAGTGGGAGATGGCGCGACCCGCGTGACGCCAGCGCGAGAACTCGCGTCTCGCGGGCTGAGGCCGCGAATCCGCGGCGCGAAGCCGGGCGCCGGAGACGGCCGGAACCTCCCGAGCGCCTGGCCTCGTGGATTTCGGGTTTCGGCTCAGGCCGGATTAACCGTGACGTCATCGCGAGTCGCCGTTTTCGGATCTTCCTCCGTCGCACCGGCACACCTGTGTCCGACTGACCGGAGTTGCTGCCGAAATACTGTCCGTTCCTCGATGATTTGTCCGTACTGTCGTGCTAAAGAAGAACGCAGTATGAGCCTTCAGACGTTGTCAAGTTGCCTCAGATAAAAACTGAATTTACTGGAAAAATTGCGAATATTATTTTCCAAAAATTTAGAACAATTTTGTACGCGATTTGATCTAAAATATTTGAAAATTTCAAGAAAAAATATGCATGAATGTTGTCAAAAATACATGTTTTATCAGGGAGAATTTGGCAACTCTTGGATGTTCATACGGCGTTCTTCCTTAGCACGGCAGCGAGTAATATCTTCAACTTTCGTATCACAGTGAAATCCATTATGAGAAATTTCGATTGTAAGTCCGCGACCCCCCCCCCCCCCCTTGACCCCGCGAAAAGACGCGCGGATAGCGGATAGTCCGCATATCACACCCCTGTAGCCAATGTCACACAATCAAACCTAGCTATCAAAATATCAGGGTCATGTGTTGTGATTGGCTTATACGATGACTTGGACCAATCAGATCACCTGACTTTGATATATTGATGGCACGGTGTGATCGTGTGCGATGACTTCTGGCACCGGAACCGTCGAACGGCGATGTTTACACCGATTCTGAGCGGTGTGAATCGTAGGGGGAGCATGGGGGGGGGGGGGGGAATAATGAGTCAGTAAATAGATTGAGGTTGGAAATTTCGGATGCGCCCACAGTATTCTACGTAACATTTCATCAGGAGAACATGTACTGTGGTGCGGAATTTCACAGCCTGTATGGTGGTTCATCAACAAACTTGACAACTCCGAATATAATAAATAACCATGACAATGACCAAACGCTCATCTTGAAAATTTGGCACAAGCATTACTCAAGAGAGTCCACCCAGCAGATTCCGCAGCTGAAGGATGTGAAATCGGATTCTGGGGCTCGGCCGGGCGGCTCATCGCGATGAAGCCTTTCCTCCTTCCATTTTTCGTCGGTCATCCGTAAAATTAAAGACTCTCAATCTATCACCAAAAGGTGTAATGACCGCATCACACACTACGTATATATGTAAAATAATCTCTATCAAAAGGATCTGCCACATTGGCTATCAATTCTTTTTTTTTTTTTTTGGTGTGCCGGCGGTCGTAATGCTGCCTTAGTGGAGCCCTTGCATGTGTCAGGAATTTGCGATTGAAGCACTGATACTAATGTAAAATTTCGCGAAAAACACTTCAAATCTCAATTTTCCTGATGCGATCGACATGTTCTGTGGGCAATGTAGCTGGTAAATCATTTACTCAGCTAGCCGTATCTCTTGCGTGCAGCAGACTTGTTTTCAAATTAAAGGCGAGAAAATATGGATGTTCCTCCATTGCAAATTCCGCGCAGGTTGAAGCTACGATATGCATCTATAGGAGGTACTTACGTTTCATAAGTTTTCAGTTTACGCTTCATACTTATTTTCCATTATTTAGTAGCGTCTCAAGGAAGCTGACAGCACCGGCAAAAATAGACACGAAGACAAGACATCAAAGAAAATTGAGAGCTGATTCGCTTATGCATTTCGATGTCAACATTCAAGGAATGAATATTTAAAGGTAGGGCTTTTTACACCTCCTGTGTCTCTCTTCTTCAAACTCTCAGTGTTTGGGAGGCTCTCTCTACCGAAAGAAAACTTATCAGATGGAAAAGTATCAAGATGTACTCTAGAAGATCACCATGCCCCAATGATTGGTAGAAAGTAATATAGAAAAATATATCAGATATAATAAATGGACTGCAATTCGCAGTAAGGAACTACGATTTCTGACTCATACATGATAACACCTATCTTTAAAGGGAAACTAATGGCACATAAGTTGTTGCTGAAACGAACTAGAAATTTTAGTTCCCGATTGCAAAATGTAGTCCAAATATTGATAATATGGAGAGAATAGTATTTGAACTAGATTATTAACAATATGTGTCCTAATAGTTTTCCTATGCAGATAGATACTGTTGTGGAGGAGCCAGAAATAGGAGTTCCTCATTATAAAATGTAGTTCGTTTTTCCTTCGAAATTTTCCTCAAAATTTTTAAAAAATGGCAATCTCCAAGAAATCATTTCTTAGACCATACGAGTACGACTTCGAGTAATTTTGAAACGGTCACAAAATCCGATGTTTGGTTCGAAAGCATAACATTTGGATACGGCTTATTCTGGTCATAATGAAAAATCGAATCTCAATTGTACTACTATAACCTTGAATAAAACCGTGTGTATATAGTACTGTAAATAGGACTATTCAAAAAAGTTGACAAAATCAGTGGCGAGGCATGAATGATCAATTTTCGATATTCCGATATTAGATGGTATGGTAAAGAATCGATTATTGAGGTGTTCGTTGCGAACACCCTGTTTATCGATCCTTTTCCATAAGTTTAGATGACAGATCGGTCGATACATCGCAAAGCACGTCACGCCACTGGACAAAATTAGCTCTGGCGATTAATGAGCAATTTGGCAATTAGAGGTGCACTTGTCCGCACATCTGTCCGATTTGTCCTAAACTGGTTCGGAAGCCGGACGCCCACTCTTACGCCACAAACATATAGACAGCCACCGACTGAAACTCATCGATAATCGGCCAACGATGGATTGGAATGGTGACATGGTGTCGAAATAAATCCGATTAGCTTATTTATCCGAAGCTCTTTTTTTTAATTATTTTTTTAAGTGCACAAGGAGAGAAACTCAGGTTACAAGGTTACCGCTTTCCAATGCGGTTTGTGTGCAACACCACTAGATCTTCCTGTTCAATTACAAAACGATTAAAAAAATGGGTAACAAGGCTAATTTACACGAATAAAACCAAAGACCCAGCCTTTCTCAGTTGAATAAAATAGTAAATATAAATATAATATAAATAACAAAGTAATCCAACACAATGTGTTGATAAGGCGCGTCATTAACTCGCACATATCAACCCCTTTAGTTTTCATTTACAGAGATTTCAAAATAGGCAAACAGCATAAAAAGAGAATTCACGATCCAACACTGCGAGGTCAAAGACGCACCTTGACGAGACCGTGTATTGTGAAAGTAGAAAGCTATTCGATCGAATTTAAGTTTTTTGATCTGCCTCAAGCAAAATCTTATCAGATTCTTGAAGAAAAGTGCTACGGAATAATTTAAGCGAAGAAAGGAAAAATTCTGTCGAACTCCTAGAAGATAAAGTCGATTTAAAGGTATTTTGGGGCTAAAATACCCAAATCACCGGTAGTAAAAATCCCGTTATATTATTGAAAAGAAATTGACTCGATATAAATGCAATTGCATTAAATACGTCTTGATTTTGTTATTTTAAACGTCTTTCCATGCAAAGAAGTTCAACCATGTCGTTGCTTTATTCATTCATGAATTGAAAGTAAGCAATCTACATCCCGAAAATCTACTGATTTGCCGTAAAAAATTGCAGAAACTTGATATACCAGGTCGATGCACCCACTCGTTGAATTTACCAACCAATTTTGTGAGTGCAAATGTGTAAGAATCAATATGCTATAGTCATTTTGGGTGCATTTATTTTTCATGAAACAATAATAATTTCAATCCCGAAAAACCATCAATTTTCCGTATAAAATCGAAAAAATCAAAATATGTCAACTCCCCGACGTGAAAATTAGATTCTACGTATGTAAAATGTAAATACTTATGTATCGATATGCTGAACAGAACTATGTGTGGACAGTCAGAAGCCCGCGGCAACATTAATTCAACAGAAAAACTGTAAAAATTAGATAGGATTTTAGCCGCTTTGCCCGCCTCTCCTCGCTACTTACAACAAACCGTTCTTATACTCATCTCAAAATTTTTCTCAGAGCTTTGGGTTATTATCAGCTTCCATTTAAACTCCGGTTCGATGGCCGAATCGGCTGCCAAAAAAGCAAGCCACTGTTGAGGGGTTCTATGAGAAATTCGTGATATTATCGGCTCTCAGGAAATCACCCCATGGCTAAAATTGGTGGTATAAATGTTTAAGTGCTTAAAATAATCGTATTCAAGAAACTAAGGAATTAAACTATGGAGTCAATTTCTTTTTAATAATATAACGAATTTACTACCGGTGATTTAGCTATTATAGCCCCAGAATACTTTTAAAGCGCCTTTGCGTTCCAGAATCTCGACGGAATTTTTTTTTTTTTTTTTTTGCTTAAACGATTCAAGAAACATTGTAGTTAAAAATATAAAGATTTTCGATTTGGACGTATGAAAAATGTTTAACTCGTTCAGGCACACCGTGTATTGTATGGAGTACTGCTGTTATTCGACCGTTGTCTTCAGGTCAAAATTCTTACAAAGAAGCCCCTTGCAAGAGGCAAATTTTTTGTAATTTCTCCCAGTTTTTTCAGCGTTAGGTATATAAATGAATTGTTTGTCAAATTTTGAGGTCAATTATATTTAATTGTAATTTATACTTTCTTTTTTTCCCCTTCATTTTATTTTTCGTATCGAGGAGTCGAGGTTTTGTTGATTTCTTCGGATTTCGATTACTGTAACTTCTCTTCTATTCGGCCGATTTTTATGAATGAGGTCTCTTTTTATTTGTGTTTTAACGGAGAGTAAGGAAAAAATTGCTAAATACATGCGAAACAATTTTTTTTGAAAATTGGATGAATCCTAGCGTGACGGTGAAATGGTTAATGAAGCGTGAGTAATTGGGGTACGGGTATCGGCCGCGTTGGGACCCAAGGCCCAGGCCCATTGTTCTTCGTGACGCCGACGCAGTGATCAGGAGCGTGGGACGAGAGGGCTTAGTGGACTCCTGTATGAGCCACGTTTAGCAAATGGTCTAATGAGTCTCGAGGCTCATCACAGATTGCACTTACCACTATCCTGGTGGCCCCGGCTATCAGAGCAAGGAGTACCAACTTTTGAAAAGGATAACAGTGTTGTGGAGATATGTCAAAGCAACGTTGTGAACAAAACGGAGTGAGTGAAATTCTCATTCAAGGAGTGCCGAACTGGTCAGCCATCCTCGAATCAGTTCGCTTGCTTCCGCTTATATATGCATATTTTAAATCAGCGCGCCCCATTCTAAGGTTTTTTTAAAAAAAGCCAAGAAACGTAGACTCTTGGTATTCATTACACATAAACTAGCGAGCCCCAGAATGAGAAACAAATTTTAATCATTATTATTGACGGATTAGTAAACTTTTTACACGCTTTGGAAAATCTCAGAAGTTCGCGGTAGTACACTCGATGAATAAGTTTCACAATAGTTATACGATGTGTCGTATGCATCTGTCTTACCACTTAGTGCATGTAACCTTTGCAAGGATTTTTTATAAAGGAGTGACCCTGACTCATGCAACTTCAGAACAAAATCAAACTATAAAGAGTGTTTGTTAGTCCAAACTAAGGTTCGAAGACAGTCTGACGGAGGGAACGAAACGTGCGCATTTACATTCTACCAAAACAAAGCATTGGAAAGTTCCATCAAAAGATTTGCGTGCGATACAACGCCTATAAACTTTTTAGCATGGCCAACTTTTGATCTACAAGCACTCTTAAGTATACTAGGACGGCTTTTATGATCAAACAGACACGAAAATTCCCTCAACACAGGACAGAGGACCTCTTGAATATAATGGCTCCAGTGGTGAAGCGTGAATCGATATCGATATTGGTGATCGGTTATCGATATTTCCCCATTTGATACTGTGTTAAAGAATCGATAATTGAGGTGTTTGTTCCGAACACCCTTCTTATCGATCCATTTCCACGCCACGCTACTGAATGGCTCATTTGCTCGAGGGAATAGTTTTGCATCCTTGCGCTGCGCTGCTTAATATCTAGGAGAAAATCAGAGATCGAACACTAGAGAAATATAATCCAACAATATATGAATTAGTCTTTGAGGAAAAGTATACAATTCTGAGATTTTGAAGCTACTTAAACTAGGGCTTCCCAGAGCGATCCGAAAGTTTGCCGAATTTTCGCCGAATTATTGTTATATTTCCAAAAGTTTGCCGAGGTTTGGCTTAATTTTTGGTGTAAAGCTAGAGATACGTTAATTCAAGAATGATGTTTAAGATAGAGTTCTAATTAGTGCTGCGATTCAAGAGAGGGTTTAGAGGGTTTTTGGTCATTTTTGCCATCACTTCAGCGAAAAGGAAAATATATATACTCGCGAAGCGCGAGGGTTGATAACATTACGTGTAACTTTAGCCATTACGCGTCGCAAGTTTTTTCCTTAAACGGTATTAATTCAAATATATGAGCCAAAAATACTGAAGTAAATGCTGAAATATTGTGCGAAAGTACTAATAAATTGCCATTACTCATGGTTATTTTATTTAAAAAAGATTTTAAAAAAAATCAGCATTTTAGTGTACGATTCGATAAACGATTGATTATTTGACGGTATCTGAATTTTACAGAATTTCCGAACGTCATATTACACTTCTGTGTGTCAGGTGTTTACATACACAATTCGACTGTATGAAACATTTTGAATGGCTTTTGTAGCACATCTCGGGTAAATATCGCAAACTGAAAGGCAAAACGATTACAACATTCTTTTTCATGCAATTTTGATCGCATCGTATGCTACTCATGAGCTTAGTGCACTGCACGCATGATTTAGCGAGTCATTCTCCGATCTATTCCTGTGGAGCACTAAATCCGAGAATTCATTTACCTCATCATCCTTCACCTACGGAGATGAGATAAAATAAGGGTATACTGGCTGCTCGGCTTTAACCACCCTGACTCATAAGGGATGTAAAATACGGATTCCTCGACTAGAAAAATGAAAAGACTTGCGAGCAGGGGGAAAAGTAATTTATGACTCTTTTAAAAATTCACGGCTGCTATGCGGAGTTTGAAACACTACACCGGATAAAGCTCAGAAAAGAGTAAAAGAAATAAGAAGAAAAACATAATACATCATGAGAATATTTTCTCTTAAAAACTTATTCCTAAAAAAAGTATTAACTATTTTTGGCCAACATAATAGAAATATTAATAAGCAACTGGCCATAGACGGCTCGATGACCGTTTCATATTATGTAAAGTTGGCTGCACCGAAACGATGAATTAATTCCATATTTTCCCGCTTGTCGGCAAGACGGCTGGTATGAGACCATTATGACCGACAATAAATAAGTAGACTCTCGATAATTCGAACCTCGATAATTCGAAAACCTCGTTAATTCGAAGGAAAGTCCGTTTCCCTAGGAAATCTCTCGATAATTCGAAGAAAATCAATGTATTTTTCTCCCCTCGTTATTTCGAAATTTTTAAGCTGGCTCGACCCTCTATAATTCGAAATTGCGACGAAAATTCTCTCTGTAATTCGAAGTGTGGGAAGTAAATATGGTCCTCCCTCTATAATTCGAAATAAGGCGGTACATTCCCTCTACAATTCGAAGTCAACTGTTTATGTACCTGGGTGTCTGAAAGAGCTGATAGGATTGTCAAAATGTAAACATGTAATTAATAATTTTAAAATTAAATATAAATAATTAATACTTAATAATTACTTAGTGTAATTTTCACCTCCGTAAAGAAATAAACTGATATATTTGGTTCCTTTTGACGTAAATCCGTCCATTTGCCTCTCTACATTCGAACCTCTCTAATTCGAAATCCCTCCGCATGAATCTCTTTAATTCGAACTCTCTTTATTTCGAAACCTCGCTAATTCGAAGAAAAAACCGATTCCCTTCAATTTCGAATTATACTTGTATTCCTTGGAGGCCAGAGAATACAACGTCGGCATAATGTTCGTTTGAAAATTCAACTACCACACCGTATGAACAAAATTTCCAAGATGCAATGAGGCATTTGAACTAAACACTTCGTTTATGAGAACTAGGTTGAGGCATGGTTTTGGTTGGTTCTTGATTTTTTCACGCGGAGACTCGTAGATAAGATGTAGTGTCTTACATTGGATTTTCTGTGGAGCACGGCTGCTGTATGTTTTCTCAACTGAGGCCGATATCTGTCTTACTTCGGTGCATGCTAAATATACTATAAACATTTCTACGAATCCAGAAATTTTCTATCGGCACGTTACATGCAAAGAGCGCCTGCCGTCAGCTAAGAGCTTAAAATGCAGTAGTTTTTACGCAGAAATGAAGGTTCAGAGAAAAAGGAGTCATGAATATTGCATTGTGACGCCAAAGTTTAAAAGTTTCAATCATGACTGAATTTTATTCATGAAGGAAAAGAAGTCGCCTTTTGAAGTCTCATTTAAACTTTCAGAGATAAAGGATCGTTTAGGTCGTAACGGGCTTAGAGAACTGGACGAAGGGGAATGGCTATGGCGCGCGGTGCGAGATGATTAGAGACGTGCATCCAACGGTATGTATATAGCCTTGCTAAATTTTAAAGTACAACCATTTTTTTTTTTGGTTTAAAGCAAGGAAAGAAGAAAAAATGAAAAAAAAACCCAACCCACAATTAACCAAGTTTAAGTTGTGCATTAGGAATGACTCCATGTACTGTATGATACGAGGGGTATTGGTAAAGTAAGTTAATATTTGTCATATCTTCTAAATTAATAAAGATAATTTAAATCTGTAAAAAGTTTGTGGATTGTCATACTCTCAGCTTTCTAAAAAGCTTCAGTTTTTTAAATTTGGTCCTTTGAGTGCCGAGTGACATCAGTTTTCCCACACCCGTCTCTCACCACCGCGTGTCCAAAATCGACGCGCGTCTTTAGGGGTGCTCGATGAGTGTTACTCATTTATTTCTTAGAGAGAAGCACAAATATTGATATAAACAGAAACTGTGATGTCATTAAAGGCTCAAATCAGCATTAAAAAGAAAATACCTTGGCCTTTTGTCTCGTCAAGTGATGCTGCTTCATGACAATGCTAGGCCCCATACAGCTCATGTGGCCAATCAGTTGTTGACCTCCTTAAAATGAGACCTTTCCCACGTCCTCCTTATTCTCAGGATCTCACCCCCACGTGATTTATCACTTATTACCTGAACTAGAGAAGAGTTTTGGCGAAAAAAGTTCCGTGGACGACGATGAGGTGAAAGAAGCTGTACAAAAGTTGTTGCAAAAACGGAATCGCCAGTTTTACGCTGATGGAATAAAAAAGCTCTTGTCATGGTATGTAAAATGTGTCCAACGAGATGGGGATTATGAGGAAAAGTAAAGCCAGATCTTCACAAACATGGAAATTTTAAACTTTAAACAAAAACCTCCATTTTGACAATTTGCAGGATGAAGCCGCATGCTACCGTCCTGTGACCTCCCCAGCGCGCGTCAATTTTGGACACGCGGTGGTGAGAGACGGGTGTAGGAAAACTGATGTCACTCGGCACTCAAAGGACCAAATTTAAAAAACTGAAGCTTTTTAGAAAGCTGAAAGTATGACAATCCACAAACTCTTTACAGATTTAAATTATCTTTATTAATTTAGAATATATGACAAATATTAACTTACTTTACGAATACCCCTCGTACATACTTGTTAAAAAAAGTTACTCACCGTGCGACACCAGATTGAAAGAAGATAAATGAATGGTAAAACTCACCTGAAACAAAGGAAAACAGACGAATCAGAAAGAATCATAAAAGACGATAAGTTGACGGTCAGATCCCGTTTCAGTTAACTTGTCCTCTTGGAAAAAAGGACAAGTTACCTGAAAGGGACTAAAGTTATGTCATTACGAATTTACGAATATTTTTCAATGTGTTTTAATTGCGTTCATGAAGTTGGATGCGCCAACCTTAGATCGTATAAAAGCTGAAGAGGCATTAAATAATGCATAGAATAACGGTGGAATCACATGATGTGATTAGTTGCACTGAACGCAGAATCGTGTTTTGATGCTTGATGCTTGTATATTAGCTAAAAAGAATAAGATATGTCCAAACAACAACTTTCTACGTTCAATAGTAACAGAGATATCGCGCTTTAAAAAGTCGGGCTTTTCACGTCATCCACCACGATAGTGACACCCTTGATTTCTTCCTCTTTTATTCGATCAGTGATGCAGAAGGCGAAACGCGAAACTTCAACGACATTAAGCGCAAACAAACTGGTAAGCTGACTGATCGGCTTACCCATTCTTGTTAATGATGTTCAAATCGACTTCATTTTTCCATGAAAAACTATACTATTTTTGGCTATTTTAGAAACGGCGCGGCATTTGTGCCAATAGTTTTTCTATGCAGGTAAGGGCTTTCATGGATGAGCCAGAAATAATAATTCCTTAATGCAAAAAGTAGCGTAAACTTTAGAAGCCGTTGTTATGCCCATGAGGTGTAACAAACATTCCATAATGGGCACGTACGATTAGGTACATGTTCGGTTCAGAAACCAATCAAGAAATTAAAATCCCCTAGAAACATTCGCATTGCCGAGGAATCAGATCATTCGGTACGGCGGGAAATTAAAATGTATTTTAATTATACTTTCGTGACACTTAGAGCGGATCGTGGGAAAAAATAAGGAGTGAGAAAGAAGCTGAGAGCCTTTTCCTCTAAAAGAGGAATGCTTCATTACCATTTAGATACAATGAAGAAGCTTTCATGGCGGGGCCGAGGATGGGGTGTTTTGTAGGAGGATAAGCGAATGCCCGGCTGAAATTCGTTGATTAATTTCGGAAATTTACATGAAATTACGCTGGATAAAGAGGGAGGGGTCTAAAATCCCGGAGTTCGCGAATGGCGTGATTCGCCCCGAACTTTAGCGCAACTCCCGTGAAGGAGCTGCCGTGCGAAGCTAGAATTTCCGATTTTCGTACGCTACCTATTAAAGTGTAAAATTTTGCAAGGTACACATCAGATATCACGTGAGGAAAGTTGAAGACTTTAAATCTCAGCTTACGAAAAGCTTCTTAATTTAAACCCGTGGAAGGTTGCTGCCAGTGACGACCTGACTCATCAGAACTCGTTTTTACAGGGTGCCTCAGAACTAGACGACCAGAGTGCAGGCTCGTGAGCTACGGGTCAAAGCGGAACTTCTTTCTTCTATAAAGTTATATCTCTGAAAGCGCTTGTGTCCCCGCCCTCTAAATTTTTAAGAGAATCATTGTTTTTATTCTGACTTTTGGCTACTGTTGTACCGTATAGATGATGAGTAAAAGCAGGCACCTCTCGATACTTTTTAGTCCTGTATTGTGCCCTCAAAGATATTTGAATCTAAAAATTGTGGGAAGATTTACGGGGTCTTGGAGTCAAAAGTCTCTAAGAGTATTAAGAGTGTCAAAAACTCAAATTTTTCACTTGGGACCTCCAACCCAAAATGAGAGCGTGGATCTTGCGGATGAATTGAGCTGACAAGGCCCGAACGCGCGGAGAGGTTCGTCTAGCGTGCTTCGAAATAAATCGATTGACCTGCCATTTAGACCTAGGGATGAAGATCGATTATCAGGGTGTTTGCAAACAACATCTTCATCATAGATTCTTTAACATAAAGTCAAATGGGAATTCTCGATAGCTGAAGATAGACTCATCGTCGCCGGCCCGCTTTTGATTATGGGTCCACCTGTACTGTTGCCAGATTAGGTTAAAAGATCAGATTTTTCACCGCATTCCAGGTCATTCGTAATAGCCACATTTTATTACATACCCTGGCAACCTTGACCCTCAGCTTTGAGTGGGCCAAGTCCTAGCTTTTCTCGGAATCAAAGTCACAAATCGGGGTTTAAGTAGGATCAATACTAGCTCGCCAAGAAGCAGCTGGGATGACAAAATCTCTTAAAATGCATACATTTTAGGCGCAGAGGCTTTATAATAAGTGCACGGTTCGAAATCCCGCAGGAAAGGTCGGAGGTCATTTTACTCTTTCTCCCCGGCCCGGGGCTCAATCCTTTCTGGCAGAGTTTTGATAGCGGTACACAAAACATTCATATAAACATTGCATGTTTTGAATTCGATGAAGTTTGAACGTGTTTATAGTTTTCACGGAATCATATATTTGTAACTTGAGTCAGGCAAAATATGGTTTTTGGTTGAAGTTCAAATTGTTCACGACGGCGAAAACCCAGATTTTGGGTCAAAATAGCAATGTTACGTTTTTACCACTTAATTCTCTCCTATATTTTCTCGGGCATCTCGTCAATGTTTTATGCCTTAACTTTCATAAAACGGGATGTCATGAGCGCTCAAAGTACACGGAGAAAAAAGTGGTCCACAAAATGAGCGGACCTTCTCCGTTTCACTGTTTTTCAACTTTGAACTATTTACAAAATCTAATGTTTCGGAGTATCGTGTGTGGGTGTATTTTGCGCCAAATCATAAGATCAAATCATTTCAAAACCTAATCCTCCCCCTTCTAAGGACTAGGAATTCCATCACATTTAAAAGCATGTCATATTGGAAATGGTTGAATTCAACGTAAATGGCAACACTGGTGACTGCTCATGACATCATTGAGCGCCACAATACGTAATGGTGTGTCATGAGGAATCATCAGTGCTGAGGTGATTTTAAAATTGCCGTAAGTAATCTTTTCCACTCCGTCGACCCGATGTAATGACTTCTGGCAGATTTCCTTTCCTCCCTTTTTCTCCCAAGAAAATAATGACTGCTGATCCTTCAGATTGTCAGCTGAACAGCAAGAAGATTTCAACTGCGTTCTTCGGAAGTTGCTGCTCTTCAAACTGAGTTTCCGAGGAAATACAACCGTCTCCACTGCTAGGTAGTTCGGCTACGAAGCTGTTCTCTCTGGCTGAGTCGTGTTAATTGAAGCCGTTTAGCTAGGCTCGCGAACTAGAAATCTTTATCGGAAAGTTGAAATGGGTAAAAGGGTGCATTTTAATGACTTATTATGCACTGTATGACTGGCACGTATATTACCAAATTTCGAAATTTGGAATTTTCACATACATGCACAAAAAAAGTGGTCATCATTCAACACAACAGGAGTTTCATTCATTGCACTCAAAGTTGTGTCTACACAGATTTAGAAAATGTCTGTCGTTTTGACTATAAACTTCAAAATTCTCTGTTTCTTTTCATTTTATCTCCCTTTCGGATATTTTTCTTACTTTCTCGTCATTTCATACTCTACCTCTTCCATCCGTTGTTTTTTCCATTTCTCTTGGTTCTCTCCCCATCAATCGCTTTTTTCTACATCTCTTTCATTTGTTCTTCCTTTTTTCTATATTCAACCTCGTTAGTCTCTATTTCTACCTCTTTTCTTCCCTTCTCTTCTTCTCCTCCCCCTGTCCCTCCTTCTTTACCTCCAATTGCTTCTTCTATTTTAGTCCCTCCCTATATTTATTTCCTCCTTGTGCAACAATTTTAAGCTTGTTCTATGTCTCTACATGGTAAAAGACAGTTATAAGGTGTCTCCTGAGATTGTGGTCCCACCCCAATCCGTTGGATGATATGGGCATTTCCAATTAATTGCGACGGTTCCGCAACTCACGTTGGGGCTATAGCACCGCAACCTATGGCTTAGTAATCACCGTTACTTGAGTGTACTACTACCACACCACTTCATTGGACAACCACTTCTCGTCCCATCCCCCCCCCCCCCCCCCATCCCTCATCCCCCCCTCCTCCCCCCTCCCTACCAATCCATACCCCCTCCCTTCCGCCCCGCCCCCCCCCCCCCCCATACCCATATCTCAACCCCCCCCCTTCCATAAACACTACCATTCCAACCCTAAACACCAACCCCACCCAAATGCCCCCCCCCCCACCTCAAACCCCCCCTTACCCCCATGCCCCCTATCCCAAGCGCCGCTGTCCCACCCTCATCATCCACCCCACCCCACCCACACCCCCCCCCACAACCCAACAAAAAAACACACCCCAACACCAACCACCCCCACCCACCCCCCCCCCCCCACCCCCCCCCCCCCCCCCCCCCCCCCCCCCCCCCCCCCCCCCCCCCCCCCACCAAAACAACAACACACAACACCCCCCCCCCCCCCCCCCCAAAAAAAAAAAACCCCCACCCCCCCCCCCCCCCCCCCCCCCCCCCCCCCCCCCCCCCCCCCCCCCCCCCCAACCCCCAAAAAAACAAACCAATCCACCCCCCCCCCCCCCCCCCCCACCCCCCCCCCCCCCCCCCCCCCCCATATATATATAATATATATTCCCCCCCCCGCCCTTACACACACAAACACACACAACACCCATTTTCCCTTTTTTTTTCCCCCCCCCCCCACCCCCCCCCACCCCCCTTTTTTTTTTTTTTTTGGGGAATGTTGCATGCATTTTGCCAAACACAGAGTGGTCAGCGCGGCGCGGCGGCGGCGGAGGTTAAAATTATTAAACCACATAAATGTTTGTTCATTCATAATTTTTTCGTTCATTTCTCATAAATGAAAGATCAAGTCACTCTCAAATTCCTGTCTCCGTTCATTCTCTCATTCCGTTTGTTTCTTGCCATTCCCCCAAGTCCCCGGTTAATTCCAGTTTAAAATCTTTGCAATCCGTGAAAATGTAATCTTTATTCCCGTTTGTTACAATTTGAGGCTGCAATTTTAAAAACGTGAATTTTTTGGAAGTATCGGTAATTTCTGAACTCAGCGACCCTCAAGAGTCCCTAATAAAGCATTTTGCTCAGTTTGAACATTCAATCTGATCTAATAACAGTCAAATCCGACTTTTTTGCGCGCGAAAATCGGTCGGCGCGCGTTGAGCGGAAACTTCAATCGATCATAACTCCGGAACCGTTCGGTTCCCCAGCTTATACGACCACTCGTTGGATGCGGAAAAAGACGAACAATTTAAAAAACTGGTTTTGGTTCAAATAAAAAATTGAGATCTTTGTAAATTTTTCGATTAAAATAAATTTTCTTGACCTAAAAACTGGAAAAAAGCACATATGTTAACTTAAAAA